>NC_039253.1:16733443-17460943 GCF_003368295.1 Carassius auratus
AGATAATTACTTTTACTTTCACTTGAGTAAATATTTCTGTAAGTATTTTTACTTTTACTTGAGTATAGTTTTTGGGTACTCTACCCACCTCTGCTCATAAAAATAAAATGCTCTGTATTTTCCATTAATTTCCTATGCAAACTTCATAAAAAAAATTTTTTAAGACAGCTTGGCCTTTACTGATAATGCATTGTTAAGGTCATATAGCAAGTTACAAAAAGTCACCATTTCAATAAAATAAAATAAAAAATAAGGGGGAAAAAATAATTCTGGTCTAAAATGACAGAAGACCACCAGAGGGTTAAGGAATGGGGGTGATATTTTTTCTCTCTCTCTGTAGTCTCTGTAGCAACCTCTGCATTATTACATAACCACTCTTTAACAGGCAGACCTGGGATATGTAACTTTGGGATTCCCCTCATACATCTTAATGTCATTGCAAAATGCATGGGCAAGTTTTTAGTTCTCTCAGTGTGAGAAAAGCTAATGGAAAATAATAGAAATGCCTCACCAGCTGGTTTAGACATAGTCAGGTTCTAGAAATATCCTCTTTTCCATAGGCTATTGTCAGGAACACAACAGTTTCTTGGTCATAAGCATGGCCTCCTACACATTGCAATAGGCCACAGCTGTTTGGACCAATGAAATGCAGTCTTGTCTCTGGCGCTCCTTCTATGGCCCAAAATACTACTGTAAATACATTGTTGTCTGTATTTGGTTTATTAAATTGCTTGAATGTGTGCGCACAAAGCTGATTTTGTCTCGCATGTTGAATGTCAACCAGCAGTTTAATCCACTTTGCATCTGTGTAACCCTTTCTGTCCGTGTTTATCATTTCAAAAGCCCCCCAGTGAGGTCTTTTTGGAGGAAAGGTCACTGGTGGTTTGAGTACTTTTCAGAGGTCACAGCGCCTGAATGGAAATGCATGGTGCCCAGGCTTTTATTACCCATACTGCACCTTCCAAACAAAGCTATAGAAGAAAAAAAACTGAGCTATGAATTGATCGCAAAACTCTAATGTTATATACAGGGGAGAATAAATGAGATGGGCTTTTGAAAATAAACTGTTTGTTTTGCTTTATTATTAAAGCTTCAGCTGAGCTGTGATAGGCAGCTTCACATTATTTTGTTGAAACAATCTGTAAAATACTATAAATGCCCACAGCCGTTTTGTTCTCGTTTTAATTTTGGTAACTTTGTGGCCACGTTGAACCAATCTGTTTTGCATGTAATTTCATTCTTTGCCCTGAACTGATGTTTAACCTTTAGAAACTAATGCGAACATAAAAGTACAAAGCAGTTCTTTGTTTGGTATGTTCAGCAGTGCTTAAGAATATGTTTTTCCTGGAAATTACCCACATATAACCGACAGACTGGAATTATTTGTCATAACTATGGTATATAAAAAGTGGTTCTCAACTCCTGTCATGGGCAGCAGCAAAAATGCAAATAAAAATACTTCACATTTACCTATTTCCTTTTTTTCAACACCTCTGTTGTTTATGCATTTACAATTTTTTCAGGTTTCCTATTTAACCTAAGCTATGATAATCTGTCTGCATATTACTGATATTACTATTTAAAAGTTTGGGTCTGCAAAATTTTTGAAGGTCTCTTCTATTTATTTGAGCAACAACAGTAAAATAACTTACTTTTTTACTTTAATTTTCAGCAACCATTACTACAGTCTTCAGTTTCAAATGGTCCTTCAGAAATCAAGAAATCATTTGGGTGGTGGTCAACAAACCTTTTATTTAGTGCTGTCAAACAATTAAACACATGTATATATGTGATGTATATATTTAAAGAACAACATTTATTATAAATAAAAACCTTTTGTAAGAATATAAATGTCTTGACTGTCACTTTTGATCAATTTATTCATCCTTACAAAATATAGTAATATGGTATAGTATTGTTCATAGTAATTTTACATTTAATCATTAAGCAGATGCTGTTATCCGAAGCAACTTACAAATGAGGAGAGCAATAAAAGCAATTAGGCCAAGGAGAGAGCAACAGTATACAAGTGCTGTGACAAGTCTCAGTTAGTTTAGCACAGGACACAAAGCAAGGTTTAAAAAAAATCAAATAAATAAGGCAGTTTAGAATATAATATGATTGGTAAGTGCTAGTATTTTTTTTAATGCGGAAAGACTCCGCTGTTCAAATTGAGAAAGCCAGGTCATTCCACCAGCAGCATTTTGCACCTAAAATTTATTTTAAATTTGGATCCTAGAAAACTGCTCAAGAATCACTGTTATACTGGAAATCAAGCTATTCATAACAATTTCAGACTTTAACTGTAAGTATTTATACATCGGTATAAAATTTGATCCTGTAAAGGTCACAGAACCCCATAATGCAGAAATCATTGCTTTTTTTATGCACACATGATCTAAAGCAGAGGTGGGAATTATTCAGGCATAATGCAATACTCATTTCTTGTAACTAACATTTCACTTCCTCTTAACTTACCCTTCCATCAGTCTCTGTTATGTCTGATGATTGTAATTCATTATTTGGAGTTAGCAAATTGATGGCCTACTGCATTGTTTCCCAATCTTTTTATCTGCTGTGGCACAGTTTTGATATGTAAAGAATCCCGAGGCACACCACTAAGCATAAAAATAAATAAATAAATAAAAAATAAAAAAGTTTTTTTCTTCCCCAATAATTAAACATTTCGTCATCAAAGTTGGTATTTTCGCGTGAAATATAATCACACTCTTGCGCTTAATTTCTGAAAATCATATTAAAATGGAGTTAACAAAGTTTTTGATGACCGAATGACCGTGATCAAACACTGACCACTAAACAGCATTTCTTAAGTAAAGGAAACTTTACTGTTTTATTCAAACATCAGGGTCTGGTTGCATAAACTGTTTAGGCTGGTCATAAAAAGTTAGTCACATAATATTTTTCTTCAAACCTAGTTATAACTTTTTTTATTGAGTTATAAAAAGGTAGATTTGTTCTTATTTGTATTGGAAAAGTAAGCCTGGCAACTGCTAGTTGGTCAAACTATTTTTTAAAGGAACACTCCACTTAAAAAAAAAAAAAGTAGGCTCATTTTCCATCTCCCCTAGAGTTAAACGTTTGAGTTTAACTGTTTTCAAATCCATTCAGCGGATCTCCGTGTCTGGCGTTAGCACATTTAACTTAGCTTAGCTTAGCATAGCTCATTAAATCTGATTATACCATTAGCATCTTGCTAGAAAATTACCAAAGAGTTTCTATATTTTTCCAATTAAAAAATTGACTTCTGTAGTTACATCGTGTACTAAGGCCGACGGGAAATTAAAAGTTGCGATTTTCTAGGCCGATATGGCTAGGAACTATACTCTCATTCATTCCTGCGTAATAATCAAGGAACTTCGCAAAACTTGAAAATAGTCCCGAGCTAGTTCGTGTAGTTGCAGCAATAGCAGAGTTGCTGGGGACTATTTTCAGGCACTGCATAATATCACTCCGCCTACTGCACCCATGGTACCGCAGCAAAGTTTCTGAGACTATTTTCAAAAAAAGTGGAGTGCTCCT
Source organism: Carassius auratus (assembly GCF_003368295.1). Classification (NCBI taxonomy): domain Eukaryota; kingdom Metazoa; phylum Chordata; class Actinopteri; order Cypriniformes; family Cyprinidae; genus Carassius; species Carassius auratus. The sequence continues at coordinate 16,736,984 of NC_039253.1, forward strand.
TTAAGAGACAGTATTAACATGGTGGCTAAGTTTATGCAACAGGCCCCAGTTCTTTATTTACCCTTGCATTGCGAAGAAGTAGACTTCTGTCTTCAAACTGTGTGGCACTGAACTTCATTATGAATGGAAGAGTGGTGGAGTTATGAGGTTTGACTGACAATTTGAGAATCAAATAGTGTTACGAGGTTTAGTCACTAGCTCTTTTGAAAGCTTTTCATTGGTTTAATATTTGTAAAACCCACAAACAGACATAATGATTACCAATAGCACTGATTTAAAATAATAATAACTAATTATAACAGAAATAAGGAAGTTTTTTATCATTTTCCATGGCACACCTGACAACCTCTCATGGCACACTAGTGTTCCACGGCACAGTGGTGGAAACGCTGGCCTACTGAATGCATATTTAACTATTTCTTGAGGGCAAATAATGTTGCCATTCCCTAAAACGTATCTGCCCTTTACCCAGTGCACTTGGAACATTTTACAGAATATAAACATAATATTTAATATCTATTTTTATGATCACTAGGGGGAGACGATGTCACAGCTGTTATTCTGAAAGCACCAGTTTCATGTAACATTTTCTAAGGACTTTGGCTTGATCTTACATTTTAGGAAAGCTCTCAGTGTATCATGTTTCCTGCTTTCCAGCAATGCACCTTCTATTACACCCCCTAAATAACAAAAACAAAGCATTTGCAGCACACACTTTAATCCAAAACTGCATTCAAGGTCTGAATATTTGCCAGAATATATTATGTACCCACTCTCATTTTGCATAAATATTACTCTTTTGATTGTATTTTTTTGCCAAATGAATGCAGCCTTAGTGAGCAAACTTTTGAATGCTTGACCACCATCATTATAATCATCGTCATCACGTGAATATGTCAGAGCACCATGTCCCATAGCAAATCAAGGGACACAGGTTTAATTCCCAGGTTAAAAAAGTACCCTGAAAGCAAGTCTCTGCATATAAACCTAGACATTCATGTGCATCTTCATGCTTCAACTTTCGGGGGCATTCAATAAAAATTTAAAGTAATCCAAAAGTATCAATACATGGCGTGTAAAGCATGTTTACACATGTCCACATGAGTGTTTTGCTGACCCAGCCTAACCAATGATTCACCACACTCCTCCAGACTCATTACATTCAGTGGCAGTCAGATGAGACAGAAGATGACTCGAGGAAAGAGATGAGGGACAATGAAGTCCTCTTGTTCCTCTCTCACAGAAGCTCACAGGGTTTGGGTCATTTAGGGGAACTGAAGGGGTAATACAGACAGAAGAGGAGAAGTTGTGGACACTGTACTGTAAGACTTTATCATGACTAAGGACTTCCCTATGACTGCTGATTGGTCTCCCTCTCTTTTTCTCTGTGGCTATTGGTCACGAGTGGCGGTGCTGTCATCCAGCAAAGCCTCTAGTATAAGACCAGTGCTTCTACATGAAGGCTCAGTATTCTGTTAGGACACCACTGGGGTTTGGAATTATAATGGGATTGTGTTTGTGATGAACAAGACGAGATAATCATTGACCGGCCTTCTTTGTTTTCACTGCCTGTCTACAACTGCATGAAAGGTACGGAGAGTGAATCGTAACCGAGATTTATATATAATTTGATTTCAATGAAAGATAACGAGATTGAATATTCACTTTGTTGGATGCACATATTCAGTGGTTGGGGAATGTGTTTTATTGAAAGTCTCACACTTAGCTGGGATCTACTTGGCTTGTCATTGCAGGCCCGTGTTAAGCATGTTTGGTTAACATGGTTGTGTAGCTATTTAAAAGAGATTATAAGTCGATTTGGACTAGCTTTTATTATGATGCTCTATTATTGTGGGAGAAATCAGTGGCAGACATTCATAAACCAACCTGGATGGAATAAGTGGACTTTTTTGGCATTTTCTGTGCTGATTTTAGAGTAAAAATATGCAGCTTGGGTTTAAATCTAGTAAAATGTTATATATTTTATTTTATTAAGAGAGAAAAAAATATTGGCAGTTAAATATTAGCAGTATTAGCTAAAATATACGCTTCATTTATTGATGAACAAAACGTGCATGTATTTCCTGTAATGTAGGTGTTTGCTCGAAGTTCACTGGATACATTGGATAGAATGATTGTGTTTGGATATTATTAATATTAGCAATAGCATGGATAGTCATCTCAATGTGAAGGAAATCTTTACTCAGTTGTTGGGTCTGTAAATATGAATGCACTATACAAGTCTAATTCTCACAGTTTAAGCCAGATATCAGATGTACACATAAATAGATATATCCATGATGCACCTGTTGCCTTGTTACTTTGACCGCTAGAAACAGCGCAGCCACAGCTATCTGCAACATTGTCATTACTCCAGTTCATCCAGCCACAACCAAAAACCTCTTCATGTTACTCACCAGGCAAAGGATGGCTACTAATACAAATCTCTGCGTCTCTTTTCCAGTTTTTCAGCCCACTCATGAGCAGGCACCCAGTCATGTAGAGAGCAGCGCGTGGAGGACACCCAGATCACTTTCAGCACTTTCTACACAAAGAGGTAATTGTGAGATATTTCTCACAGAGAGAAATGAATAAAAGCACAGAAAGCCATGGAGAATTCACTATTCAGTGTGTGCCTGAATGCAGCTGGGCCTGTCTGTTAAGAAAATCCATTGGGTCATTTATACATTTTTCCCGTAAGCGTCGTCAAAATTGGAAGTTGCATTAGTTCGTTATGAGGTTGTGATTTCCTGTTGAACGAGTGAGTAATCAGTTACAAGGGTTGAGTAAATAAGTGCCCTCTCAGTATAAAATGGTTTATTTAAAGAAAATATGCATAAAAACCATATCTGACACTGTTTTTATATCATACTGGGTATGGCATAGGACTTAAAACTATTCATGGTTCTTCCAAATCCATAAAAATCTTTGCACGTGGCTCTTACTGCGTGCCACAGCATTTGTGATATATTCTTTTTACAAACTTCTCAATAGCAGCATTGTCCAATAATAATAAACAAATATATTTTCCTTTGCTTCAGAGCCAAGAGGTCAGACAGTAATTGGCATGGCAAAGAGAGCAGAAATGAAGTAGTTTTGTGTTGTTTATGCTTGTTTTGAACATTCTGAAACAAGTCACCCACAGGTCATTGTAGTCACTAGATAAAAGAGATAAATAATCAAGTTAGACTATATAGTCAAGTTACATCAGTAAAAACAGTAAAAACCGGTTCTAATAAGAAAACAACTAAAATGTTTATGCCAGTTGTGTCAGGATTAAGTTTAAAGGAAGGTCATGAATGTCTCCTGCTCATGTGAAAGCTGGAAAACCTAAAAAGTGGTTGTTCTCTTTTGATAATTAATGAATTGCCATTTTCTACATTCTTCTTGTCAGTCCATGGTTAAATGAAACCGCATATATCACTTTTGGAATGAGGACAGCAGAATCAATGACTGTAAAAGCAGAAGTTCGAGTGATGTTTATTTACTTGATTGCGAGAGTTTGAGAGTGAGGTAATCGCTGTTTTGATGAGAGCCTAAGAAGCATGACCACACTGCACATGACTCAAGCATCATTTGGGGACTTTTTTTTTTTCTTGAAATCATGGGACCCCAGATGATATTCAGTGATTTAATTGAAGTCCTCTACAGCGTTTAAAAGATTTCTCAGTCATCTTTGTAATTTATCGTACGGTATTTATAAACAAAGCGATGCACAATATACCGGTACAATATCATTTATCATGAGTCATATTTAAAGGGGAAATTCTGAAAATTCTGTCATGAGATTACTCACCCTCATGTTTTTCCAAACCCGTAAGACCTTCGTTCATCTTTTGGAAATCAAGATAAGATATTTTTTATGAAATCTGAGAGCTCTCATACCCTTCATAGACAGCAAGGATACTACCATGATCAAGGCACAAAACTGTAACAAGGACATCGGTAAAATAGTCCATGTGACATCACAAAGTTTGCCGTCTTCCGCCATTTTGGAGATTACCCCAGAACATCATCAATGTAATCAGTGTTGTTTACGTTTCATTAGAAAGTGCATGCATGCTGAACGTAAACAACGCTGGTTATGTGGATTATGTTTTGGGGTAATCTCCAAAATGGTAGAAGAAGGTACCTTGGGGAGAAGTATTGTTGAATAAATTATGTTATTATGTTTTCTTTGCACACAAAAAGTATTATCACTGCTTTGTTATCTTATGGTTGAACCCCTGATGTCACATAGACACTTTTACCAATGCTTGCTATGTTTCTGTGCCTTGATCGTGGAAGTATCCTTGCTGTCTATGGAGAGTCAGAGGGCTCTTAGATTCATCAAGAATATCTTAATTTGTGTACTGAAGATGAACAGAGGTAATTACAGGATTTTCATTTTTGGGTGAACTATCCCTTTAAGGGTTTGGAATTACATGAGGGTGAGTAATTAATGACAAAATATTCATTTTTGGGTGAAGTATCCCTTTAATAAGTTTTTTTTTCTTTCAATAATAGTAATGGTTAAATTTTCTCATTTAAAAACACTGTTAAATGTAAATCTCAATATGAATATGAATATTTCATGCTATACATTATAATCATATAAATGTTTATTTCCACCAGGGTATAAAAAAATATATAAAAGTAATTTTGCATTTTTAATCTCACAATTGTGACCTTTCTTGCAATTCTGAGAACTTTTAGTTTATATCTTGCCATTAAGCTAAAAAATAAACTTCAAAGTAAATCATAAGTTCATTTGCCATTTTTCATTTAGCCATTTTACTATTTTATGTTTAATTGATTTCGACAATAGAATAGACTTTTAATATCTGCCATTTGCCATTATCAGCTGCAGTTGAATTCCTTGTAATGTTTGTCACCTGGTTTGTACCAAATCAAAACCCAAATAAGAACAGCTTTTCCTAGAACTGACACGCTTGCTTATCTTGAAGCAAAAGAGGAAGGAAAAGGGTGCTGTGAAGACACTGCCAGAAGGTTCATCCTCCTACTTGAGAACTGTCCTTCCCATGCCCATCCCACCGACTGTTATCCCAGCGACTGTGTGAATCCTTAGAACATGCCAGATAAAATGGCCAGTTCACTGCAGCATGGAAAGTTCACTGTGTGCTGCAGAGGCATAAAATTTACACACCGGCAGTCATGTTCCCCCGAGGGAACAGGGTGTCTCTGCAAACAGGAACAGAAAGTGTGGGGGTTATTTTTGGTTCCGCTTGCCTCACTGCCTAGCTAGACAGGGTGGGTGGTAAATCAAGGGTGGGCAGCATAATATGGTTCTTTGCCAGACCCCTGCCTACCCGTCCAGTTTTCAAACCTTCACCGAAACCCAAGAGCTATGTTCATATTTGCATATGAGCAGTTACTCACTAAATTAGTGAATGAGCTCATGTCTGATATACCTCTGAATGAGGCAAACTAATCAATTGTTTCCTCTTTTAGCTTCTTTGGCTAATGCTAGTTTTATTATAGGAAGTGGTTTTAGTTTTTGTAAAATTTAATAACTCTGGTCTGAATACACTTTTGAATGCCCTTTAATGCATAAAGATGCTTTTTGGTCTGTCTACAGCCTAGTACCAGTTAATTGGCAAATTTGTATTAGTAGTCAGATTTGCATGTTTCCTGGAATAGTTGTGTTTAGGATATTTGTTGGAGTATTGGCCTGGTGGTTAGTGCATGTGCTTTAGCACATTGCACAATGGTGCTCGTGCAGGCATTGTGAGTTTGAGTACTTGTAATTTCCTGATTCTGTAGCCACTCTGTTGTTTCCTTTATCCTTTATCACAATCTTTTTGAATTAAGGAAGAATAATGCATGTACTTTTCAACTATGCAAATAAATCTTTGCAGTCGCAGCTTCAAAATGGCTGGAATAAAATGTGAAAATCTCAGAAAACAACAATGGACTATTTCTGTCTGCTTGGCATACATGTTAAATTTTCCGGAAAACACATTTATTTCATTTATAGTAATTTCTTATTTACAAAAATGTAATACAATTAATTAGGTTTTTAATTTGCAATATTACGTGGAAATTCTGTCATATTTCTGTCATATAATTTAAATAAATTTTAATTTACTAAGTAGATGATGTAATATAGTACAAACCTTTACATTTATTTTTACATAGTTTTACATATAAGACACACAAATATAGTGATATATTGAATGCTTTGTAAGCATGCAGGTGTGTTTGTATGTGTGTATAAGCTTTGTGGCCCATTTTTTCTTCATCCTTTGATGTAGATATGCCATGAATTCAATGGCTACTGTGACAATAGGGCACTTTGATTGCTGGCTTGGTTTGGATGCATCTCCATCGGGGCAGTGTATGCCTGGCATTCGCCGATGGGCGGTGTGGGAGAGCAACGTCACAGGAGGAGATGGCATATGCACAGAGCAGCATCAGTATATGCCGAGTAAATACGTCACTATGTACAGGGCTGAGCCTCAAATCCTCTGTTGATACTATAGTGATACAAGAATGCCTAACTGTGACTGTTCAGTGTACTTCTGAGAAACAGCCACGCTATCAGCTTGTTTCTTCACTGGAAGAGCTGAGAAATGTTTACCAGTTATTTGACCAGTTACTCATTAGTGGTGTTTGCTAAAGCTATTGCTCATATTTAAAACCAAAGTGACAAAAAATTGCTATTCCTCTCTCAGTTAAGTAGAGATGACTATATGTAAGCCATTGATGGTCTGATTCCAATATTCTGGTACCATATCAGTTACTGGCTGATATAAGAGATAATGGTATTAGAGATAAGTTATTGGTTTTGGTCAGTATTTAATATTTTACATTTATATTAATATAATAACACCGTTAAATGTACTCTTTAGCAGGATCTCAAAATAAATCTTTTTCCTACTTTTAATATTTGACTATTATAGATCATAATAAAAATAATCATCACATGTTCTGTACTATTAGAGAGCAAATGTGTAAATACTGTGGCTCGGTGGATATCAAGTCAAAGCATTGCTCGGTTTGTTTGAGAATCCCAATCAGGGATGTGTTTCCCAAAAGCATTGTCAGCTAACTATGGTTGCAAAGTTTCATTGAACTCTATTGTTTACTACGGAACTTGCAACCATAGTTGCTTTTGGGAAACTTACCCAAGCTTGACATAACAACACTGACTCAACCAATGGTGAGTTTGGGGGCAGGACTAGCTGTCTAACCTATTTTTTTTTTTCTTTTTAAGTCAGACTTGCATGAGTACATTATTTTCCACACTCTTAAGGTGTGGTCACATTAGTGAAATTTTAATAAAATTCTTCAGTAAAAAAAAAATATCCATTGTCAATAAATGCAGTGAATATGTGTGACTAACTTGAACCTGTTGTGGGAAAAGAAAATTCCTTATTCTAAGGAAATTCACCAAACAACAGTAAATGTGACCACCAAACCTTTACACAAGTCATGCCTATAAATGGGAATATTTAAGTGCATCTGTACATAGCTGAGTTAAAGCTGCTTTGTACCTGATCAAAAATCAGCGTAAAGATGCAATGCTGGATAAAAGCCAGAGTAGGCATAAAATATGCCTGCTTTGACCCACCCCAGCACCTATCAAAACACACAATTGTGATAAATCCAAAGGTCTGGCATGAAATACTAGATGGCGCAGTTCGATACGTTCAAATCAAATCATAATGACATCATTATTCACATGGCACAGATGATTGGTTATTTTCATATCAGCAGCCAATGAGCTTGCTGCTTAACATTCAAATACTCGGCTAGTGCTCACTGTAGCAGTTGCTGTGCGTTTCAGAAACCCTCCCCCTTCCCCAGCTCCACCTGTATAGGTCTACTACAGGCTGATTTCATTCATGTTATAATGGGGGTTATTTAATATATGTTTTATGTGCAGCAGCAGTTTTTTCTTACATGCTCACAGCAGCATGTCTGTGTATGTTTTGCGAGTAGCAGGTCTCAGTTCTTTCTCTGTTCCAACAAGATCAAACACATCAACATTGTCATGTATATTAATATGCTGTACTCTCCAAGTTGTCATAACAGAACTGTGTCAATACATTTATGCCACCTCTGAGCAGCAATCAAGAGCTTCTGTGCTTTCTTTGCAGTGAAAATTTGGCATTAGAGTGTTTTTAGAAAAATAATAAATGGCTCTGGTGCTACATCCATATCTTATCTTGCCTATTTAAGTTTGAAATCAAATACCAGCAGGTTATCCGTTTGCGAGACAGTCTGTCCCAAAGCTCCACTCTCCTGGAAATTAGTCAATCTCTGGCAACTGCTCTGGTGACAAAGCCTGAAAGTGTTCACTGACCAGTGTGAACCACAAAGCTTGTAGTGTGCGTGCCCCCTCCACCACTGAAATGTACACTGTGGGCTAAATACTGCTTCAGTGACATCTCAATAGGAGCTGCTTTGCTTATTGTACCTCTAGTACAATAAGCTTTTCTCCATAGGCAGCCCAGTCCCTTTCCACAGTATAGTTTGTAATGTGGTTCTACGGAGATCCACCAGACAGGCCTCAGATGGCTTTGTCTTACATAGCGTGCATACTCAGCACCAATATTTTCAATAAGTACGCTTAAATTCAAGTTCCTTTTTGTATCTTAACAGCAATGTCTGAAATAACAGCAAAGTCATGCTTGTTTGCATATTGGCCTTCTGTAGCACCCCAAAAAGAGGAACTCCTTCACTTAGGGACTCCCCAGGACCGCAGAAGAAATAGGGTGTGGGCCTTTCTGTTTTGTGGGGTGAGGAGGTTTTGGAGGCATTTCCAAATTGAAAAGGCTACTCACATGAGCTTCAATAAAAAAGAAAAACATCACCCGACCCTCACATGACTTCCCCATCACACTCATCGTTATTTCTGAGAATGTAGTTATTTAGAGCCATCAGTCTTCTTGTAGAATGGAGCCCAGATCTAATGAAAAATGCCATAGGTTGTTGATAATCTTATGAGAAATTTGAGGACATCCAAATGACATTTTAAATGAATCATATGGTGGTTAAATATCACATTTGAATATAATATTACATGCCTAAATGGCTAACCCTAGCCACAGTCTATAAATACATTTATTAATTATATTTTTTGTCATATAACAAAAAAATTTGGGTGGTGCAACTGGTGCAGTCGCACCAGGCCCGTGTTTTGAGGGGGCCCGGCGGCGAACAGACAGGGCGTCAGCTAAGGACAGCCCTGCTGGTGTTGCTAAACAAACTTAAAACTTTTGAAAGAAAGAAAACTCTTAAAAAGGCTGTATTTTTGTCTTTACAAAAAGCACAGTAAAAACATAAATATTGTGAAATGTTAACATTTTTAAATAGTTTTTTTAATATTATAATATATTTTACTAAGAAGTTTTTGAAATAAGTTTTTTTATGCTCATCAAGTCTGCATGTATTTGATAAAAATACAGTAAAATATCAGTAAACAGTAAAAAAGGTTGTAATAATAAAATACAGTAAAAATACATTTTCTGTATTTTTATCTATATTAAAATGTAATTTATTCCTTTTTTGAAAGCAGAATTTTCGGAAATTCCAATATGCTGATTTGGTGCTCAAAACATTTCTTATTGCTATCAGTGTTGAAAAACCTTTGCTGGATAATATGATTTTTTTTCAGGATTCTTTGGTGAATAGTGCAAAACCCCACATTTGTTAGAAATCCATTTACTTCATATTCACTTGGTCTAACCTTTTCCTTTGCAGACACCCCACCACTCTTCGGCCTGGACTGCACGGTAACAGCAGCCCGCCCCCCGCGTCCCCCAGCCATGTCGTCACGCATTGGCTTGCGCATGCAGCTCATGCGGGACCAAGCACAGCAGGAGGAGCAGCGGGAGCGGCAGCAGCGGGAGCGGGAGCTGCAGCGGCGGCAGCAGCAGCAGGCAGCATCCATGCATTACATGCAGCATCACATGCCAGGCCCACCAGCACCCTCGCCTGCCATCAGTGCACCAACACAGTTCCAGTCGCACATGCAGGTGCCTGTTGAAGTGTTAAAGGTATGCATATCCATCAGTTTATGTGAATGTATGTCACATTTACATATATGCATTTAGCAGATACTTTTATCTAAAACAAGTTAGAAAAAAAGGGAAGAAAACAAATCATCAAAGAGCCAGCAACAATGCCAGGTCATGTGACCAGTATTAGTCATCCATCGAAACCTGTCATGAGTGCAAGAGATTTTCTATTTTTGTGGAAATACTTTGCTAAGACTGATCATTAGTGGGATGTGCCCTCTCCCTAATATCTTGCCAAAGTCCCTCTAATCATCACGTGGTTCTCTGTTCCAGGGGAATGAATGAGCTTCCCCATGAGACTCTAATCTTACCTTCCATTGGGTAGACTAGCGGTCTGGCCACCCTAGTGGTCCCAACAGGATGAATGGGTTTTAAGGAGTGAACGAAGACCAAATTAGGCAAGATTAGGTCCTCCAGTAATCTCCTCTCGTGTTGCGGTGAAAGAGTAGTGGGCAAAGTCCAGAAGTCAGCGGGTCGTGCAGGACTGACTACAGCTTTAGTGTGCTGGATTACACTAAAACTAAGATCAAAAACAAAGCAAGGAATATTTGTAGAAGAATGCGGTGGAACAGCAGCCAGGTAAGAGGAAAAAGACAGAAAAGAGGGGCTGGTGTTACATAACTTATTTAGAGATAACACACAGGAAGACATTCTTACAGGTGACATACTTCTGTATGATTCTGTCATAGTTGTTCTAGATTGTTATCAGTTAGTTTAAAGAAAGCAATTTTGTGCTCAGCGTGCACATGTGGATTTTTTTTTAGTTTGGGTTTGTGTGATGTTATGAAACTTTGTGTTGCACCTACATACATTTTTTTTTCAGATTTATTTCAAAGCTGATTTCAAAGCCTCACAAAAAGCCCCGCAGTTTTTTAGAACGGTAAAGCTTCTTGTGCTCCTTTGAATAGACAGAAAAAGTCTCTGTTCTCAATCAAGTTACTTGCTCAACAACTTTATTTGTATAACAGAAACATTGTTAAGGTTTGTTCAACTTCCTCCAAGACATTTATCTCTGGACAAATTAACTGAGTCATTCAAACTTCAGATTTAAGAAGTGTTGACATTAGTGAAAGAGACTGACAATCATTTTGACTGGCATTTTGTAGCGATATTTAGAACTTTCAACTTAATTTGATCAGTTCATATACAATGGTAAAAGTAATACTAATATAATTAATAATAATATATAGAATGCATGTTGTTATTGTTATACTTTAAGATCATTTAGTATCAGAAATTAAGCCAGTAAGATGTCATTAAAACAAGTCTCACCAAGGATGCATTTATTAGAAAAAATATGTCTGAAATATTAATACAATTTAAATATAACTGTTTTCTATTTAAACCTGTTTTAAAATGTAATTTATTCTTGTGATGGTACAACCGAATCCTTCAGAAATCATTCTAATATTTTTATTTGGTGCTCAAGCAACTTTTTTGGTCAAACAGTTAAGCTTCTTATTGTGGTTGGTACATTTTTTCAGGATTCTTTGTTTAGAAATTTTAGAAAGTTCAAAATAACATTTATTTAAAATCGAAATCTTGAGTAGCATAAATGTCTTGTAACTGATCAATTCACTGCATCCTTGCTGAAAAAAAAGTATTAATGTTACTAACACCAAATTCATTAATGGTAGTGATTAATTTTATTCATAATAATGCATGTATAGATGCACTGTTATGTCCCTTGAGTGTAAATGTCCATAAATTGTTCCACTAGCATGTTGTTGCTGCCCTCCCATACAGCCAACCATGTGTCACCTCAGGATTGAGCAACAGCGGCTCCTGTTTCACACAGTTCCGTATCATTAAACTCGACATTTACCCCCACCATTCCTAGATTGAATAAAAGTATGTAATGAAGGGCTCCATGTGAGATGAACTTCTAACCACAACTAACCTTCTGTAATTTCACCTCTGAGAGTTTAGAGCAACTGGCCCTGTTTGAAATGCCTTTACATAGCGTTCATAGAGGGGTTTAACACCAGGGAAAAGTCCTCCCAGGCAGTGTCCCCACTTTACAGCTTGTGTGTGTGAATTGGAGTCCTGTATCCTTCACTTAAACTGCCCATAAAAGTTTTACATGCTCCAACATATGTGTAAATCTTAAAGTGAGAGTGTTTGAACTGGGAGTGAATAATTTGGGAGCTGAAGTGTAAAGGCTTTCATCCACTAATCCTGAGTCTTGGCTTCATTCAGGAATGTGGTATTATGGCTAATATTTTTGCGTCGGCATACAGACACAGTTTTGTTGATATGCATGCTTGCTAGAATGTGAACACAGTCCTACACATGTGCACATGGCAATATGTTTGTTTTTATTAACTCTTAAATCCATTTTCCTTTCATCAGTGCACATCTGTTGCACATTTTGTCAAATGACAGTTTTGTGTCCTGAATCACTCGGTTAAAGTCAGTCTGGCTTTGAAGTGAAAGAATGAGGGCAGTCCGGTCAGACATAACTCGTAAACATTCTGAACCTCCATCTACAGGTGCCTGTATGATTCAGTGAACTTCTGGAGGCTCTTTCTGGCACCTGTGTGCCCCATACATGCCTAGATTTAAACCTCACAATTACATAACAATCTATAACGGTGGCTTTGAAACATAGCTGGCTGAGCCTGGAGGCTTTGGCTTGATTTTATTTGTAATGTGTAATGGTGACATTAAAAACATTGTTCTTTCCACTGGAAGAGTAAATCATGAGACATGAGGTGCCAGGTGGTGCACACATTTTTTTTTTTAACTTCTGTGTTTAATATATAATGTGTGGGTTTAGAAAACGCAAGTCATTGCATTCTTACAGTTTTTATATCAGTCACAATATATTTTCACTACCATTCAGAAGTTTGGAGTCAGTATAATATTTTCATTTTTTATGAAAAAATAAAATCTTATGCTCACCCAGGGCTGCGTTTGTTTGATCAAAAAACAAAAGTAAAACAACAATATAATTACAATTTTATAAGAAGTTTATTTAACATATATTTAAATGTAATTTATTCCTGTTGTTTTTTGATCAAACAAATGCAGCCCTGGGTGAGCATAAGATCACATTTTTTCATTAAAAAAAATGAAAATATTATAATGACTCTAAACTTCCGAATGGTAGTGAAAATATATTTTGACTGATATAAAAGCTTTAAGAATGCAATGACTTGCATTTTGTCATCAGGGTCACATGATCCTTTAGTAATCATTCTAATATGCTGATTTGGTGCTCAAGAAACGTTTCTTCTTATAATCAATGTTCAAAACGGTTGTGTTGCTGAAAATTATGGGAAACGTTATATTTTCATTCAGAATTCCTTGACAAATGGAAATTTGAAAAGAACGATATTTATTTGAAATAGAAATCGTTGTAACATTATAAATGTCTTTACTGTCACTTTTGATCATTTTAATGTGTGCTTGCTGAATAAAAGTATAAATAAACAAATCATACTGACCCCAAACTTTTGGATAGAAGTGTATTATATTATGTGATGTTTATGTGATGTTTATGTGATATTTACAGGTGGACTCCAGTCTTGAGAACCCCACAGACTACCACATTATACATACTAAGCGGCAGCAGCTCAAGGACTACCTGTCTACCACATGCACCTCCAAGCAGGCTGTACATGCGGCCACAAGCTTGGTACAGCCCTCTCCTCCCAGCATGCCCCATGGTCAGACAGGATCCGTCCCACCATCCATGTCCTCCCAGCTCATAAACTCTGCTGGGAACAGTGCACCCAACAGTCCCATGGCCATGCTCAACATCGGTTCCAGCCATGAGAATGAGGTAGTTCAGCGTTTCTTTAGTTTCACACGGTTGTGGTTGTAATCATGTCTTGGCATGTTTGATATGAACACTTTTCCCATAACATGTCCTTACATTCATCATGATTCAGCAAAATTACACACTAACTAACATTAAAAAAGTGACATCACAATCAACCACCCCTTTAATTTACATTAAGTATATATTTAGCAGTTTTATAATTAGCACCATGGTTCCTCTTTGAGTTCACAGAAATCTAACGTTTAGTAAATGACAAAGTCTTGCTCATCTCTCATACAACGTGCCATTTATGATTTTTTGGTGGGTGTTATTTGCTCAAGTGCACACAAAGGTCAAGGTGTTAACTAACTTAACTTCATTGTCATTGGAGTTTAAGTGGCCAATTATGGCTGTGGAGGTATAATTTAAGATTAAAGAGTGACAGGGAACCCTAGGCAGGACGGCCCTTTGGAACAGAGCAGACTTTGGTCCTTCCTTCGTTCCTCTGCTCCCAATGGCACCAAATCCTATGGGATCCTAAGCGAATGTGTGCTTGTGGCATACTAACGACATTTTGAGCTAAACTACACAAGGATAATGTCTGTAGGGCTGTTAAGAGGAATACATCTTTCATTGGTAATTTTTCCTTTGGATATTGTCTTATTTTGAAGAATTTAGAGAGAAAGTCTTTAGTGATCAAATGAAAAGTGTACTTTGTAGAATGCAAATATACAAGGTGTCTAAAATTCTCCTTATGGGTTTGTTTTTGACAAGATGGATGAGGTTTTTGATGACATCTTAAGCCTGCAGTCCAGTTATGATGACATCCAGGCTTATATTGACCCCATGGTCCAGATGCCAAACACAGTAAGTAACTGCTTCACTCAGTTCAGACCTTTTAGCCATTGACATTACCGCCTGTGAGTAATACAGCTCGCTGAATCCCAGGAGGTAAGTAGAAAATTGAGTGAATAATTCCTGTTTATGATGTACAGACTGCGTCTCATTGCCGTTGAATAGGTCTATTTTTGAAACCCCAGCAACCTTGTACATTAACAATGGAGGAATTATACTGGATCCATTTGTTGTGCTGCTTTTTATCAGAGTTATAGGGATGAAAAGCATCTTTGTCTGATTACCAAAAGTCATGTCTAATTATAGCAAAGCACCGTCTCAGAAAAATGATGCAACTGTTTTTCTCTCATGCAACCTCAAAGCGACTTCTTTTCTGTTTAGACTCATGGAGAACTTTGCCAGCTGAATTTTCTGTGCTCGATTTATTGGATAACCGATATTAGGACCATGCCAGCTTCCTTCAGCATGCCTTGGGGGAAATGTTTTAAGTATTTAAAGTGCTTAATTGACTTAAAATTGTGGCCTGATTCACTCAAGGAAAGACATTGCGTTGGGAATCAGGAAAGTGGGAGCACTGTGCTTTGTATTTAAAGTAACTGCCCGACATTAACAATTAAGTCGTTCTCAGTTAGAGTTCAACTTGTTTACAAGGCATTTCGTGAAGGTGGGGAAGCAGGGGGGAGGTTTGGGAGAGAGAGAGAGAGAGAGGGCTGGGGAGGGGAGGCTGAAAGTCCAGATAGGGGAAAGTTCAGTGTTTAGTTGTTAAGAGAAAGTAGAAGAGAGAAGATCCTGGTGCAGCTCAGGTTAGTCTCCCCGGGGAGGTCGAGGGTGAACGACAAGAGTGTGCAGCTATGAGAGATTCAGAGGCCAATATGAAAGACACAAATAAAAGTTATGCCATCGTAGAGGTTATCGATGGAGAGAAGATTCAGCTGGTAAGGCCCATCACTCTCCTTCTTTCAGGCTGATATTGGGTAGGAAGTTGCGTGGGAGGGGGTTGTTTAGTCTTGCATTCTGTGCATTGCATTCCTGGAAACTAGAGTGACTAGAAAAAAAGAGCACATGCCTTGGGGACTTTAAGGACACCTGTAACCTTGCCACACACATTTAGCCGTAGGCTTGTAGCATGCTTTGCTCATATATCGTTAAACGACTTGTTGTTTATGGCGGTTGTTAATGCGGACCTGCAGGAGAGCAACTGAGTGCAACTGTTTCAACTGTTAAAGCCATGGTTCACTCATAAATGAAAATTCTGTCATCATTTACTCACCCAAATGGCATTACAAGCCTATCCACACAATGGAAGCCAGTGGTGTTCAAAATTGTTTTGAAACCCACTGATTTTCATTATATAGAAAAAAGTATGTCTGTTGTCTTCAAATTATGTGTTCCAAAAGAGGAAGACAAGTAATTGATGATAAAATTGTCATTTATTAGACAGCATAGGTCCTTGTTGTTGTTATAGTTCCATTATATTGCCTTTTAAATAGTATTGATTTTACAGTATGGAGTAAGTGCATCTGATTGATTTTCCGATTGATCAGTGTTGTTGCGGATCTGTTTTCCATTGTAATGATTGATCTTTGGTTCCAGACTCTCTGATTTGGTCTCCTGCATATAGAAATCATTATGCATGAGTAAATGCTGCTGTTGTTTTGCCACAAGCATATTTACCTGAATTAGTCCTGTATGTTGCCATTTTCCCTACCAACTCCACTGTATGCAGAGATTTTCATTGACAAATGGCCTTATTAAGCGAATCCACAGAACAATTAAATCCCTAATCCTTGTGGGTAATGGTGACAAATTATCTCAGGTTTGGTGTATATACGGGACATTGGCCACTTTGCTCAATATTTAATGTTCAAACAAAATTTTTTTTTTTCAGAGGGACATTAGGGATTTTAAAGGTCAAAATTCCTAAATCCCTAAAATCCCTTTTAAAGAGACATGGGGGTTCAGACTCCTAATGAGGCTGCAAAGGCCGCCTCTGACCCTGTTGACCATGTCACTCCTTTGATCACTGTTTCTTTGATCAGTGATTAAAGGCTCTAGAGATGAAATTCCTAAAACCAATAGGGCGTCAGACACTTTGCATTGTGCATACACATATTTTGAATCATCGCCATTGTTTGTCAGGAAGCGGTGTTCACAAGTTCACACCCTCTCTTACACACTTTCCCCTTCGTTTATCACATTGGAATTGCTTAAAGAGCCATTTCTGTTTTCTCAATGTGTCAGCATGGCCTGCTTCACTGAAGTATTGAAAAACACAAGGTGTAAGGTGATGACAGACATGCATTTGACCAGAAGTAGCGGCTTCACTTTGCATAACGGGCTTCCTTCTTAGACTTTTTACTGTTGATTTGTGTTTGTTTGGATTCGTGCTTCACAGTAGCCTCTGTGATAAGGTATCTTCGCAGTCATGGCTCATTAGGAGCTAAGAGACAGCTTGCTTACAATTATACTAAGACACTAAGATGGAATAAAAGATACAACTGGTATAAAACCATAAAGACTTAGATAAGAAAGAACATAGTCAATCATTTCTCTCACCCAGAAGCAATAGCGGAGTGTGATATTTTTTGTGTCCAATCTCTGGTATCTCCAGTGTTTATGGCTTTGCTTTAGAGATAAGATGAGTGTTTATTGGGTATATAGTGATTGTGATGATTTACCAGAGTTACGCTGAATACAGCTTCATAAAAATACCATTTGCAAGACAAACTAGTTGTATCTTGTCCAGCAATGAATGCATTTTGCAGTAAGGACATGCAGCATAGTCTTCAAATACAGGGTAATATGTTGGTCAGAATAGTTGAAAACCCACTGTGCTCATGATGTTGTTGTGTAATGTCAAGAAAATGAGGTCTTTGTATCTTTAAATGCTGTTGTTGTCTTCCAATTCACCAAGACTCACATATATCTCTTGTTGTGCACTATAGCTTCCACTGTCCAGCAGCCATTTGGATGTGTACATGGGGCCAGGTATGTCTGGATCAACTATCGCCATGACCAGCAACTCCTGCCCTGCCAACCTGGCCATCAAGAGAGAACTGTCAGGTAGAACAATCTCTAGATTCATACAAACGGGAGGACTGCTGCATATACAAACAATATTAAATGATAAATATCTTATCTTTATCAATGGTATATAACATGAAAAACACATTTATAGTACCTAAATGTACTCTATATGTTTACTTGCTACTGTATACCCATTAACAGTGTTTGTACTGAGTGATGTGACTAACATGAATTATGGGAAGCAAACCTGATATTAATTAGAAAGTTAGATGTTACTTCAAGATTTCAGTGTTGTTTTTATGGTTCATATCTTTATCATTTTTGTAATAATTACAATGTGTTGACACATTAACCTAATAAAAACAACAGAAACTTGAGCAGAGGCTACTGTAAACAACATTGCTTTACAATTGTAAGACATGAGAGAAACATTATTAGATAACCCTGCTGGATAAAATTTAAACAAAGTTTCACCGTTCCAAGGAAACGTCCCTGATTGCCACTATTACAAATGATCAGAAATTTAGCATTTTTCATGTATTGCAGAACTTGTTGATCATATTTGTTGACAGTCCTGCCTTTTGTTTTTGGCAAGATGCTGAAGCTCGTGCAGTGGCTAAAGAGAGGCAGAAGAAAGACAACCATAACCAGAGTGAGTATGCGCTCCCCCCATTTCTTTCAGTTTATAACCGTCCACAGTTTAAAGTACACTTGCTCTGCTAGTGCCCTGCCATTGACACCCCGTCACCTCCACCTCCGGGCAAATTCAGCTGACGGCGCACTACACTTTGGTCTATCGTTAACTAGGACAGATCCTGCTGCCGTGGCATTAAAATGTAATTGCCTGTGACATTTCACAAGCATTGGAGTTGTACGATAAGACAGTAATTCTGCAAAGCTTTGCTAAGCTTGGCCTGTTCCCAAATACTTTGGGTTAAAATGGTATATAGCGCCATATCTTGAGCATCATAAACCATTTACATGCAGAGGCAGTACCGGCTACCTTATTTGCCATCATTATTTAAAGATTGAGTCCGAAAACAAATAAAAAACATAATGGTCAAGGTCAGACAAAATGGAAGCAATCATGCTGCAGAATTGAAAGTCTCCTAATACTGCTAATCATTAGTATAACCATACTAACAACCTCTTTTTTTTATTCCTTAGTTGAAAGGAGAAGAAGGTTTAACATCAATGATCGAATTAAGGAGCTGGGCACCATGATCCCCAAAACCAATGACCTGTAAGTTTTTGATAATTTGAACAAATACATGTTTTAATTAAATTCTAACCAGATGTGAATTTTGCAAGACAGTTCTGTTTGGAGAAAATTAATCGATTAACACTTTACCGTCTGGAATATCTTGTGTTCAGGGATGTGCGCTGGAATAAAGGCACTATTCTAAGGGCTTCCGTGGAGTATATTAAACGCATGCAGAAGGACATCCAGAGAACCAGAGAGGTGGAGAACAACTTCAGGAGAATGGAGATGGCCAACAAACAGCTGTGGCTCCGCATTCAGGTGAACATTCATTCAGCATTTACGTGACACCCATTATCACACAATAAAACCTAAGGCTTAGAGCATCCGCTAAGAATAATAGTCTGTTGCAGCATGGAAAACATTTGACCTAGCAACAAGATGATAATTTAACATGTCTTTAGTGTAAGGCTTTTCTCCTTTTTCTTCCTAGCTCTTTCTATTTTGTTTTCATGTTTATGCAAGTTTTGGATCAGTTTTCTCCCTATAAAATTTATGTTTTTTCAACAAGAATGCATCAAAAGTGACAGTAAAGACATTTGTAATGTTACAAAAGATTTCTGCTTACTGTGAGCATGTAAGAAATACTGCTACTGCACATATAACATATATGAAATAACCCCCATATAGCATACATAAATCACCTTGTAGCAGATCTATACAGGTGGAGCTGGGGGGGTGAAGGGTTTCTGAAGCATGCTGCAAACTGCTACTGCAAGCACTAGTCATATATTCGAGTGTTGAGCGGCGAGTTCATTGGCTACCGATAATGGAGAGAACCAATCAGCTGTGCCATGTGATGATGTCAATTGGTCAGATTGAGATAAACCTATCGGACTGTGCCATCTAGAGTTTCATGCCAGAACGCTATATTTCTTTTAAACTTCCTTTTCATCACAAAATACTTAAAATTAAATCAGTCATTTCAAACAAACTTAGGCATCATAACATTATAAAAAGTTTAAAAGTTAAATGTATGTTACAGTGTCATGAAGTTATTGATTTGAAAAATTACATTAAAATTAGCTAGCACGTAATCTAAATGTAAAAAATAGGGAAAATGGCCATGGAAAAGCAAATAGAAAATATAGAATAGTTAACTAAAACTACAACCATACACATTTTTGTTACTTTAAATATTAACAGAAATAAAATAAAATACTTATTTTAGCTAGATGCCAAGGCAGCAGTTCGCATATTTATTTAGTTTAACCTGATATACTTAAATAATGAAAACTAAAACTGAAATAAAAATAATAGAAAATTTAAATGGAAAATACTAAATAAAAACTGATTCAAACTATTAAGAATATTATAGTAATATCTCAGTTATACTAAAATACATACAAATGAGAACTGATATTTTGAGGTATAGTAAACTGATCATTTTATTTTATTTCATTTTATTGTGTTCATTGTTCAGGAGCTTGAGAGGCAGGCCCAGATGCATGGCCTCCCCAGCAACTCTCCATCTGGTCTGAACAACACTGAGCTTCTAAACCACTTCATCAAGCAGGAGAACAGCCCTGATGAGAACCACCTGTCACACCAGCCTCATCTCCCTCCTCACTACCCCCAGCATCAGCAGCACCAGGGTCAGCCGCAGCCCCGGCCCCACACTCAGCTCCACCAGCACCAACACCAACACCTTCACCCCCAGCTCCCGCTGCAATACCCGGCCGTGGGCAGCTCCCAGCACTTTGACTATGCCCAGTCGCTGGACTTGTGTGATGGCGGCATCCCAGGATATCAAGATGGCATGGGGGGCATTGGGGATCTCAGCTCGTTGGGCGGAGGTGTCGCACCCATGGGAAAGAAGAGCGATCTGGGCTTCTTGCTGATGGAAGAGGTCCTATCGCCGCTAGGGGGAGACCCACTGCTGTCCGCCATGTCCCCCGAAGCTTCAGTGGACAGCAGCCGCCGTAGCAGCTTTAGCATTGAGGACTCAGACATACCGTTACCTGGACAGCCTTAGGTGTCGCTGCACGACGTGCACATGATGCGACATGTACACATGCACACACACACACAGAAGTTGCATTTAGTCTGGCACACTGTAAACGGGGAAATATATGATATTGATGCCCCCTCTCACACTGAAATGAGAGTTTAGCTACTTTTTATCTTTTAAATCTGACATGCGAAACAAGAAACATGGTTTTAGTGAAATCATGCAACACTTTAGTTCTACAACTGTCACAGAATTAAAAAATATGCATATGTTGGTGAATGCAATTTTTAGTAATTAAACATATGCATATGTTGGTAAATGCAATATAGACTAACTGAACAAGCAGAGCTGGGATGCTTGAATTCTATCACCGAGAATTGCCCCATATTGAATGTTTTGTATAAATAAATTAGACACACAGATTGCCATAAAGCCATAGTTCACACAAAAAAGACATTTTGTCATTTTTCTCAGCTTCATACTCTTATAAACCTATATGAATTTATTTCTTCTGTTGAAAACAAAAGAAGATATTTTGAAGAATCATGGTTACCAAACCTTCCATAGTATGAAAAAAAAGAAAGAAAAAAACACTGTGGAAGTCAATGGCTACCAGCAACTGTTTGGTACCCAGCATCCTTCAAAATATCTTCTTTCATTTATAACAACATGAGGACGAGTGTTTGATTTTGGGTGAACTATCCCTTTAAAGGTTGTGAACATCTACATCCGTACGCTCTCACATTCTTTATCTGCAGAATAATATTTTTTTCTGCTTTAACATGTCAGCCATTTCCCACATGTGAGACTGTCCTCTAAATTTTTGGAGGATTATTTTTTTCACTTGAAATATAGGCTACCGCCACATCACACTGCTTGCTGTATCAGAGCAATATGCAAAGGCAGCTTATCCTTAGATAGTTTATCAAAAAATCAAGAAGGAAATGGTTCCCATAGCCATGGAAAACCTGGAAATATCAATATATTGTTTTCTTTATTTAGATTAATAAATTAATACAATCTTAATTAAAAGTCATGTGACTTTTAGTCAGTTGTGATTTTCTTTTTTCTTTTCTTTTTTTTCTTATGTATCAGCCAAAAAGATTCACAAAACAGTCTGAATGATTAATCTGCAAATCAGTCTGAATTGTAATGATTTTTAAAAGTTCTCATCCATTAATCACACTGAGGTCCTGGAAACCTGGTCTCTCTGAAAGTGCCCTGTGATATACATGAAAAATATTACAAGAAAAAAAACATGTTTTTTCATTGGTCGGTTTAGGCCATACTCAGGTATGACTCTTCACCAAAATGGAGAGACTTGGAAAGAAACGTATCAAAAGGAATCTAACATATCACCCTAGCATTAACTTTACCCATGCTTTTTTATGTGGCTGCTGATGTCATTGTTAAAGAGAAAACTGATGCCAGGCTCCTGTTGGTATAACAGGCCAGACCAGGTGCCAGTGTGACAGTATGTTCAGTGTACAGTGGAGCAGAATGAAGTATGAATTAACCATAAATTAGTCCTGTTGCCATACACACTGCTACTAAGATGCCTTAAAGCCAAGGCCAGATTCTTCTAGAAGCACAGGCTCAAATGCCCAAGCTGGCACTTGGTCAAATAAAGCTGACAGCTGTGAGCCCCATTTGCCAAAGTGAAGTTCATACAGCTCAAGGTGCCTTTCAGGAAGCCTGAAATCTGTTGAGCTGTACAGTGAAGGTGGTTGAATATGTAGAAAATATATGTGTATTATTATAGGCTTTCTTTTTTCTCTCTTCCCAAAGCACTGGAAAAAAATATTATAAAGATTTTATGAAGTGAGAATAATTTCAAATGTTTTATGCCACTAAGCCACTTAAATGTACTTTATCTGCTCTTTTTTTTTTTATTAAATTTTTTTCTAAAAACTATTTTTACTAAATCACTGCCGAGCCATTGAAATATAAAAATATTTTTGCCATTATATTATAAGTGCAGAGCCATATTTTTCTTTTCTTTTCTTTTTTTCTTTTTTTGTACAAAATCGTTAAAACACATTAGGCTTTATGAGATTAAAAGAACATATGTAATGTTGTTTTTGTATTGATTTTATTCCTTTTTTTTTAAGAAAAAGACATTTGAGGAAAAGTGATACTGTTGAGTGATGATTCATTGTTCATTCAATTTTAATTAAAATGTTGAGAATGTGAATTTTATTGTACAGTTAAATCAAGGTGGCTTGTAAACTGCCTGTGTTGAACATGAGCTTTAATAGAAGCAATGCGCTGTCCTCAGAAGCGATATGATGCACCTCCAGTGTCTTATTGCCTAACCACCTCTCCCGGTTTTACTGCTTTGTTGTTTTAAAGGCACGATTCATAGGTGTTGAAATGGCAGAGTTTAAACCTCATGAATTAGCTTTGAAAATAAAGATGCCGCATGTGTATTTTATGCATTATTATTATTATTACAGGTATATAACAAACTGCCTGGATCATGCCAAGTTAAAACCAGCCAACAACTCTTGATGAGACTTGGTTACTCTATGCAAATCTTTGACTTGGTTAGCTAGAATAGGCATAGTGTAGAAAATTAAGCAAGGGCATTTTGCATAGCATAGCATGAAGCATTAATTTTGCTTGTGTGACTTTTCTTGTTTTTAGCAATGCACCAGGAATGAGAAGGTTTGCCATTTAAAAATGAAGATAAATATTTTGATGTAAAGAGTATGCTTTGGTTAAATATATTGATGATTAAAAAGAAAAAGAGGGGAAAAAATACAAAACTTTGGCATTTCATTTTACAGCATGCTGAAAGAAAATACAAGCTGAATGTGTTTTACCAAAACCCCCTGAAGGCCTTGAGAATGTTTTAGTACTGTGGATGTGTCATGTTTATGTGCTCTTTCATTAATCTCTGGGAGAAAAAAAAAAATGACACCGCACATTAAATGTATTTTAGTTGATGGTATATGGCTTGTGTGTTTTGTGCACTTATAATGGGCTTTCATGGTCAGGATGTGAGCGATTCTCTACGGTGCCATGAGAGGGAGCTCTACACCAGCATACTGAATTAAAACAGGTAAATGACTAACTATGTTAGGAATGGAATACTATTTTGTTAATGCTGACTGAATTTGGAACAGTATAGACTGTATACTGCATACTAATAAAAATAGTAAGTTAAATATAGCTCATTATGATAAAAAAAAATAATCTAACAGTATCATTAGATTGCATTTTGATACATTGTCAAATGATCTTATCACATTGCATGTTTAATTCATTTATTCAATAGTAATTTTATTTCAAGTATTATGATTTTTTTATATACAGATTGTTGCCAAATTAGCTTTTGGCAGTTTAATCAAATGGGTCAAGAAAGAGAAACAGAGATGTTTAGCAAATGGAGTAGATAACATTCTTACTTTGGCATTATTGATATATTATTATAGGATTTAGTCTTATTTCTAGATTTCACAAGTCTAATTTAGTTTTTTTTTTTTCTCTCTCATTTTATTTATTTATTTTCTATACAGCTCTTATTGATTTGTATTTCTGTTTTTCATAGGCCAATAATTTATTTGATTTAAAAATGATACTGAACACAGTTTAAATAGATTTTGAGAGGGACAATGCACAACAAATGGAGAAAAAAAATAAAAATATACCCTGGCAAACAACTTTGAGGTTTAATACAAATGAAATATTAGTGTAAATCGTTTTTCATGAGTTGATTTTTTTTTTTTTTTGCCTTACAACAATACCCACCCACTCCCTTATATTAAACCTGATTTCCTATTATCATCAAAAGAAGGTTGATATCTTCAGCACAACATTTGGTCTGGCGCAAATTACTATTTTTTTAGGGGTATAAAAAGATTATGAACATTGACTCATTATTTAATTCAAGCATCAATTTTGACTAATCTGCCATAACCACTTAATTTTCCCATACACTCGTGATTCAATAGATTATCTTCAGTGGGAAATATGACACAAAAAAAGGCTGTATCCTCTAGGGGGCACCAGAGAACCATAAAACTCCCTAAGTGCAACCTCATTTATTTCCTGTAACAATTACAGAAACAGCACTGCGATGCAATTAACCTATTTTTAAATACAATTTTATTAGGGCAGTTTATCCCAGATAAAGAGAGGCTTAAAATAGGACGAGGTGAGGAATAATTAGCTTGCACTCATCTTGCCACGCATGTGAAACGCTCTGGTTGAGAACTGCGTTGCTTCATTAAAATGACTGAACTGTAAACAGAGACGGAGAATTAATTTTCTCTTAATGTACAGCGTCAATTAAACTGACCTCTTGATATGTCATCTAAAGAAAACAAACAAGAATTTAGCACGTATCAAAGATAAACATGACTCAGAGCTTTATATAAGGAAACATAATCACATCCAATTATCACTATATAGTGGTGCAGGCCTTGATCTAGACGAGGTTAACATGCTAAGTGAATACAAATACACACTGTATTCACACTCTTGTCTCTTGAATGACTTGTCTAATGCATTTATAGCTAATTATTATTATTCATTTGTGCTCTTTATTATAAACTAAATATTAAATTATATAAAATGTATTCAATATTACTATTGTAAAAAAAAAAAAAAAAAAAAAAAAAAAAAAACATTAATAAAAAAATTTAATAAAGGGGGAGAAGGTTTGTAAAAGTTCGAAGACCATTAGCTGTAAAGCCAAAAAAAATGTAAAAAAAATATAAAAAAAAAAAAATATATATATATATATATATATATATATATATATATATATATATATATATACATATATATACATATATACATATACATATATATATATATATATATATATATATATATATATATATATATATATATATATATATATATAATAGTTTACTGAACCAAATATTTCTGCATATGTGTTTTCAGGCATCATGGCTTTTCTGGCTCATATAGTGTTATAGTGAGAATATGGACATATATTGAAAAAAAAAACGTTAACTTAGAGCCTACTAAACAAAAAATATGCAATTTGGTGCAGATGTTGATATTTACTGTATATGGCCAAAAGGTTACAATTATAGTCTTGATAGCCTATAATGTAAATCAGTTATATTTTTATAACAGCAGATCCCAAATGATATGTATTATTGTTATGTCTTATTTAAATGCATAGTTAAAATATCAGAAACGATTCTGTAAGTTTTACAGGCTTAAGCAATACAAATCTGATGATGAGTATAAAAGCTAATGGCATACCCCAGCAATCTTAACGGTTTGTCCAGCTTCCTGTGGAGTGTGGTCTACAATGCCCCCCTAAAAAAAGGAAGAAAAAAAGGTAAAAGAGTAGCTCTTTAAAGTGAGAATGGAGTTGAAAAAGGCCCATTGTACTGAATGTGGAGCTTGCATGAAGTTTTCTCCTCACTAAAAGGTCTAGATATGTGAAAGTACTGTATGGTCTATTCTTCATCTGTCAAATTAGAAGTTTTTGGAGACTGTATCCTTAAAACGTAAAAATATTTGCTCCTGCTGTGCACATGGATGAATGTTCAAACTCACACATTTTCCTCTAGCCGCCATCTGCATCAAATTGGACACTGGCATGAAGAAAGTGCCGTGCGAGTCTGGACTGTTGGTGGTCTCGCTTCTCTTAAGTCCTGCCCCATGATTATTCACCTTCCTTCAGACTCTGAGTGCTGAAGATGCATATCTGAGTTAAACAGCCATTCGCGGGCTTAAATCAAGACAAATCAGCTTATTCAGATTCAGACGTCCATGTATCTTTAAGCCTCCTCAGGCCCCAGCCTGGCGAAATGCCATTTTCTGCCTGTTCTTTATGATGCTAATAGACTTCCATATCTAATAAATCCCTGTAGATTTGAAGTGTGGAGATGTTATGGCTCGCTTGTTGGAATCCCCCCTCCGACCCCCCTCAACACACATACACTTTATACTTTTTCATTCATCCCACGACTCATTTTGCTCCCGCTGTTCGTCAAAACACGTGAAAATGCCTGACCAGCACATACTTCCTGGTGGTTTCTTGGTGAAAAACCTTGTAGGTGTGAGGAAGAGAAAAATCAAACTTGAAAACATAAATTAAGGTGGAGGAGGGCTTGTGTTACGCCACAAGGTTTTAGCACTGCTAAAGCATGTCTGCCCTGGAGGTGGCCTGGGCGGGCTGTAAATTTCCTGCCTGCTCTGGTGGTTGGCAGAAAAGCCTCTTTTGGTGCTCTGGACGAGCTTTCGGATGGCATGCGGAAGTGGGCTTTAGGAGAATAACACGTATGTAAACATGCAAAAGGAAAATAATCAAACTGGTCATTTTATTGCTTTTATCCCTCCACCCCTAAAAAACACAAGTAACAAGGGAATCCATTCATGTAAGAAAATGTGCTGCTGAGCTGTACACTGCGTCAGATTAGTTTATCCTCAGTACATTCCAAACTTTTATTTGGACAGCTTCCTTACACTTCTCTTTTCTAAATCAGTGTTGGCAGCCTTTTTTTTTCTTTTTTTTCAACAGTATTTTGGGTGGAAAACGGACTTAGCAGCAAATACGACATAAATTCTGCTCTGAGTGGAATGTCATCTGCTTGAAGGGATGGTTCACCCAAAAATGCCCTAAGGGCATCCAAGATGTAGGTGACTTTGTTTCTTCAGGTGAACACCAACATAGAATTAAAACTCCATAAATAATTTGCACCGTTGCAGTCTGTCAGTCATATAATCGAAGTGTATGGGAAACATGGTTTTGAGAGTAAAAAAAAAAAAACATACACAAACAGAACCAAATTAAACCCTGCGGCCTGTAATGATACACTGATGTGTAAGGACATGAAACGATCAGTCTGTGCAATAACTGAACAGTATTTATATCGTTTTTTACCTCTGATTCACCGCAATGTCCGAACTGTCCTTAGAGTGTTCACATCTTCAGGCAGTGTGTGAGACGCATCTTCTTCTCACTTTACGTCAGATTGCAGACTTATAAGTGCATTACCGCCACCTATCTCTCAAATGGACCATTGACACTCCTACTTGAGATTGTGGATAGAGTGTCAATGGTCCACTGGAGAGATAGGTAGCAGTAATGCACCTATAATCCTGGATGTGCTGTAAAGCAAGAAGAAGAGGCAAACGCACCTCAGATCCAAAACAAGCTGTTTTTGGAGCTTGATTAAATGAATGCTTTGTTTATAATGAGGAGGATGTTTTAAGCTATGAAACTTGCAGGATGTTTTAATGGTACAAATATCTCTTATATGCCAAAAGATCAAGAAAAAATTTATTTCTCATGTCATGACCCCTTTATATTAACATGCTGATGAAATTAGATTGCTGAAAAGATCAGATACATACTTTTATAAAATCTTACCAAACTACTACCCCGGGTTGTTTTGCTGCTTTAAAACATCCACTGGATGGCCTCTTGTCTTCTTTCTTCTCACATACATCTTGGCTTGGACTGGTCCTTCAAGGGTTTCTCTTGAACCCTGTCTACCGTCAGCAGAGGAGTGTATCATCAGCGTTTAAGCCTAGAGAGCAGAGGGCAAAAATCTGCTGACTGAGGTAATTTAGCCCCATGATGCATGTGCACTGAAGGCAGCACTGTCTTTTTAATAGTCATGTGTCAAGATTAGTAAGGAGGAAGGTGCTGGAAGCTGTAAAACCTGACAGATTGGGATAAATTTATTACATTTTGTTCACAAGACAGTAAAAAAACTTTTATGAACACAAAGTGACATTGTGAAGTTCGTAAAGGTTTATGCATACTGCCTTGTTTTAAAACTTCTGATATTGCTTATTGATCCTACACTTATCCATTACCACACCATCCATCAGGGGCTTTTTTATGAGCTTGTCTTGAGAAATTGACAGCTCATTTTCTCCGCCGTGACACACAGAGCCAAACGTGTGGATTTGGAGCTAAATTGAAGGTTATGTATTCTTTATGGTGCGATGATCAATTGTAACCTCTGCCTGTCTGCAGCGGCCTATTTTAATGAGGGAGTCGAGACCAAACTCTGTGTCCTGAGAGAAGAGCCTCAAAAAGAGAATAATAAAGTTGGACAATCGACACATGGAGGATTGTGTCAGAGAAGTAAATGGGGGCACTTTTTTCCTCCTCGAAAGGTCAATTATGTTCGGTGACAGCTTCCTCTCAGGTAGTTACCCTGTCATCTTTCTCTCTTCCCTCACTGCAGACTCCACTACATATTTAATACTTTTTCCTGACTTATTTCAATCCACCATCAGACGGAGGCCCAAATTGGCAGGGGTGAGAAAAGAAGGTGAATAATTCTCTTCTGCATTAACATGGTTGGGAGATGGATTGCCCTTTCGCGTCTGGAGAACGCGAGTCGAGGCCAAAGGAGCAGAGGTGAGAGAAGGCAGGAAAATGACATTGTTCAGCCTTGGGAATGCCGTCGCTCTTTAATCCGGCGCAGATCGCAATTCTCCCTCGCGACGCCGCCTGTGACCTGCTGATGTCTCACAAGGTTCTTTCTTCTTTTCATATAGGCTTAATTAAGTAAGCTGGGATTGAAAATCAGGAAATAAGAGGTCAATTTACAACTTATAGAATGGAGAGATCAAATCAACTCGCTGGCAATTAACAAG
This sequence comes from Carassius auratus, assembly GCF_003368295.1. NCBI lineage: Eukaryota > Metazoa > Chordata > Actinopteri > Cypriniformes > Cyprinidae > Carassius > Carassius auratus. Next base: position 16,766,476 of record NC_039253.1, read on the forward strand.
GGAATGAGTGAGAATAAAAGATGGGATTCTGCTGCCGAGGGCCTCTTTTAGTACTAGTGCCATAAAGGATTAGTCAGAAGGTCATCTGAAACCACCGAATGACCTTGAAGATTAGACCCCCATGCAGACTCCACTCTGTCCCATTGTAACCAATCTAGGTCGCCTCAAGGATGGATCTGAGCTTCCTTTGAGGCCCACGGCAGCTCCGGCTGGGGCTCTTCTGCTCTGTGAGCTCCCGCGCTGATCAACCTCTGTGTCACTGTATCGTTTACAGGAGGGGGGCCGAAAGTTTTTAAAGTGCATGCATAATGAAAGGACTTTTCTGCTTCAAATCGAGTTTTTGAAAATCAGCGAACACTTCAGTTAAACAGACAAACCCCTGATCTCAACCCAACTGAGAGTCCGAGCCATCATTTGAAACCCGCACCATGTGACTGACTTGTACAAAATCTGTCTGGAAGAACTGGCCAGATATCAAACCTGAATTGGTACTTGTCCATCCCAACAGATTTGTGAAAGAATGCTGGCTCTAATATGACTAGAGAATACAATTTATATTTTTGGACAAGAATATTTCCTTACATATTCTAAGATTGAAAATGTGTTTTAGTAATTTAAAAAAGATATATATATATATATTTATGTAAAATTCCAAATAAAATTCCTGTGTCATAAATGAAAATATAGCAAGTCTAAAAGCCTGAGGATGCCATATTGAAAATGTATGTATTTATTTATTATAATGAAATAATCAACCAATCAATTTATTATTATTATTATTTATTTATTTTCTTTTTTTGGCGTAATGCTATACATTTAAGATTTATTTTGAAATGTATTTAATATGTTTACATTAGATCAGGAATCTTTAATGTGGTCTTTAATTTTGGATTTTTAAAAAATATTTATGATAATTTATTTAAAAAATATGTATTTATTTAATTTTTACAGTCTAGTGTGCCTGACTTTGTTTTTCTGTGCATCTGTTTGCTTGTTCATGTGTTTAAATGTTTCATGATAGATGTTTGTGTAAACTCCAGTGAGCCTCCAGCTGTGTTTTCCTGGGCCCCTTTCTGGTTAAATGAATCTCCAAACTAAATAAACCAGAGCAGAGTCTAATTAAGACCCGAATTCCTCCCCGTGGGCCTTGCTAAAAGACATCCTCACCTGGACATCAATATGCAGATTAGAGATTAAAAACACCATCATAGGAACCATGCAGAAGACATTGCAGAAACCAGCACCCAGTGAACCAACAGGGGGAAGCAGTAGTCCGCACTTCACCAGGTCTTCACGGTCAGTATGTGATGTCTGAATGCATATTGCAGTCTGATAGCAAAGTGTTCTGTGTATTGTTCTGTGCATACTATTTAATGTTTTATTAAATAAACACACTTAAATTTCAGGTTCTTTTGATGCTGACTTCAGTTTCTGTATGTTTGGGGTGCCAGAGACCTCGATTCTGTAATATAAATCAAAGCAAATGTTTGTCACAGAAGGCAGAAGGTCTCTAAGATACAAACTTAAAAAGGTTTTCACCAAATATTTTCATTTTAATCTTATTGAACTGTAATGTAACTATTAAAACTCAATTGAGCACATGCAAAATGTGATTGACCCCGCAGTTGGATTGATAGAATAGCAGAGAGAAAAAAGAGAGTGCACAAATGTATTTAATTGGTGCTTGACCTCACTGCATGAAGAATGCAAGAAAATGATCACGCAATATGCCTCTGCCAACTACAACACCAACACACAAAATGTCTTTCACGGTTATACTGTTGCAAAAGCCTTGTGTAATAATCACTGTTTACACTGCTTCATATGCCATAATATAATGGAACAGAGAAACAGCTGTCCAAACTGAACTAAATTCATGACTGTCAAACACAGAGAGAGAGATTATCATGGAACACGTATACAAATTTGAAATTATTAGGGCTGTCAATTAAACATGTTCATTTAGCATGACGGATTAAAAAATATTCAATTAATTATGCCGATGACCATGTTCATGTAAAAAAAAAAAAAAAAAAAAAAAAGAAACCTGTTACAAACGTTACGATCTTTATGGAACGTTCTGGAACAATAAATAAAATTAATATTTAAAAAAATGAGCTTTAGAAGCTATATTTTTTATGTGAGGCTTGATCGAAAGTATCGATAGCGATAGGATCCGTCCATCGCCGTCCTCAAGTTAAAAAAAATTAAACTTTACTGGTCTCTATACCTTGTGTTTTCTCTGTTCTCTTACCTTCCTCTGGCATTTTTAAAAGCAAAAACTTGTCCTGTGCGAATGGCCTCTTGCTCGTATTGCTTGAAATATGTATGTATTTCAAGCCGCTTTTTGTAATAGCCGTTCAATGCTTCACTGGCCTTCCACAATAATGTAATGTAATTTCATATAATCCTTTTTTTAGAATGAACACTCTTAGAGGTCAATACACCATTCAGTGTAAATACTAGCACTGGAATCTGAGGTTGGCCTATACAGTCATAAATCTCACTCATTTGAGTACCAATCCTTGAAGAAAATGAAGAATAATACAGTCACCTACATAATCCCTTTCTTATTTCTGACGATTTAAAGTCTTGGACAGTGCTGCCATTGCTGGGATCCCACTTAAACCCCTCTCTCTTTGCCGAGGAGCCGAGAACCCAAACCCCCAGAACTTCAGTCAGAGTCGGTGTGTACCGAAAGTGTTGGTTTGGACCCAGTCTTCCTCTGAGATATGTGGCGACTTAAAGTTGGATTCCATTTTCACTTTCCAGGTAATAAGAAAAGTTTCTTCTTTCGTCTGTGCCGCTCGCTGGAGATAAAGCCCTGGAATGACTTTGAGATGGAGAGATCTTAACACCACATAAGGCACCAAGAAGCTCTTCTCAACTATTATTACAGCTCTTGAAAAAAGAAAGGAGGAGATCTGGAGAGAGAGCGAGGAAGGGAAACAAGTTAGTCTGTAAATGCAATGGAACCTGGTTACAATTAGAGGGCGATTTCCAAAAAGGTCAATGAATTCAGATAATATCCTTAGAGGCAGGAAATTTAATACCCTTTTTTGCTGAATTAATTAATTGTAATATTAGGTTCACTCATGGGGGCTCTTTCTTGAGTGATTAAGCGAGCACATATCTTTAAAAGAGTCCTCAGCCCTCATGGGTGTTGTGCCTTTGAACCCAGTGTGTGTAGGATATATTTATATATAATGCATGAGCCTAAAATAATATACATAAATGTGATCTTACTTTCATCAGAGAGATGCTACAATTATTGGTATGAATCTCTTTTGCTCCATTACCTCTCTTTCAGCTTCATCTGGACAAACGTACAGTTCCTTGATCATTGATTTGTTTCTATATCAGTATGCTTAAATAAATACTTTTCTAGGACCGACAGAATTGTTTAGGAATGCTTTCATAACTTATAGGCTATAATAAATTTCATCACACAACAAACACACATGACATGCGAACAAAAATGATCTTATGTTTGTTCCCATGAATTAGGAAATTGTTCCTTCATTTATTAATTTATTCCCCTAATATAAATTGTGGCCAGGCCTTCATTCTAATTCCCTCAACCACCTGTATGCAAAAACTCCAACTCCAAGTGAAATATTTTAGCTTAAAACTGCTAAATTATTATATTACACTATTCTTTTTGTACTGACAATAATCGCAGAACGTAATTATCAAATGTAAAATATATTTGGCTCAAAATTCCAACTTTCATTAAGAAAAATCGTTATAATAAAGATAATTAATAATATTATTTATAATATAATATTAAATACTTTTATTATTAAGTAACTTCATCACTAAACAATACAGTTATCAACAGATAATAATTTAGAAAGTAACAAATTAGTCAGTAAAGTTTCATACAGTATGTTGGAAATATTTATATATCTTCCCTATATAGACTCCCAGGAGTACTTTTGGGAATGATCTGTAAAACTCTAGCATTCAGTTTGTAAAGTGTCAAACTCATCACCCATTTCATAATCAAACTTAATATTCTAGACCGTTCTAACCTATGTATTTATTCCTGCCTGGCACATTCAATAAAAAAAATTAAAAAATCAGATGCGGCAAAGCTTCTCCTTGATGTTGCTTTCATGTTTCCATCTTTCCGACCTACAAACCCCCATTTCTTTCCCCTCTGTTTTCAGGAGTCTGTGTTGTCCCAGGTCCCCTTTCCTGTCAATTGCTTTGCCCCGGGGAGAGCTACACAAAGACCTGCAACATGACAGCTTCCTTAACCTGCTGCCAACAGTCCCCAATCAACCCCTCATAATGCGTCATGTCCAGCAGGAAAATAACGTAGCTCATTCCCTCTCAGACTGGCAAATGTGTCAGTCACTCCCTACCCACTGATATGTCAATCAACCAGTCGCTTTTGAAATGCTGCTGGGCTTCTTTTTTTTTTTTATACAGCTCTGCAGCTTTACAGAACCATCACAAAGTATCATTGTTCGGTTCGAAATTCTGTTGGCATCTCATCATGACGTTCTTTTTGAGCTTAATCTCTCTGTTGCTTGTCAGGCGGGATTTTATTTGTGCTGGGTGCAAAAGGTTTATCATTTATCGTTTACAGGGCTTTTTTTGTTGATCTCTGGTAACTTGTTTATCCAAAATGTTCTCAGATCCAAGGGCTGAAACAGGAAACCGTATTTTGCTGAGCGAAGGATGTTTCTATGACATCACACATAGTGATTTTTCTAAAACATCCTCTCGCCAAGTTCAGGTGTTAATGTCCCGGTCTTGTAACCTGCTCTCCTTTTAATGAGCATTTGTTGAAAATGGTTGGGAGTGTGCTCTTAAATCCTCCTCACACATCCTCGCTTCCCCTTTCCAAATCGGACACTTCAGGTTTCTTCCACCGGTAATGATCAAAGTCGTATTAAAACAATGCTCGTTTCACACAGGAGGGGGGCAGGGGGCAATGCGGCTGCCTCTAGCTTCGGTTCCTGAATTAATTTCCAGATGAAAATGTTGGTTTAGCGCAATCAAGTGATGTTATAAACATCCCTCTATACCTCAGGCGTTGTGCTACCATTCTCTGACCTTGCTAAACATTCAGGTGCAATTAATTATTTCAGCGAGATCTAGCGACTGCTTCAAACTGATTAGCCTCCCTGGGGGGGTTGGAGATTATTTTAAAAACACTTTCTCATCATGAATTTTAATCATCCCAAAATGTATCGATTAATTATTAATTAAGTAACTTTAAGTGATGCCAGGTGGGTATAATTTCAAAAAGAATTGGAAAAATCCTTTTGGGGGTGAAGACTTTAAAGTACAGGCGCTGTGAATTTATGAGCCAAGTGTTGGCAGTTTGGTTTCTTTCATGTTCAAAAACACTTTTTTCCTCCCTAAAGTGGGTCTTTGGTCGTGTTTGGACAGAAGAGACTAACTATAGATATTTTTTCGGCTTGTTTGCACGGAGCGCCAGTTCTTCGCTTTCAGCCCCTGAGATATATTTAAAACTGAGTGCACTTGCTTTAAATGACAGAGTTGTACTATTTAACAGGTGCTACTGAGAGCCAATATGTGAATATGTGAACTTGTCTGAAAGTAATCTCGTCTGAAATGAGTACTTACATTACCATCCCCCCCATGAAATAAAATTAAAAACATGCGTGATAGCAGCTTTTGCCCCCAATTAGTTAAAGGTGTCCTTAAAATCTACATTTGAACTGTTGAAGCTTAAATAAAAGAAAGCTTTTTGTTCCATTTTTAAAAAGCTGTAAAATGTCTATCCGAGTTTTTCCATTAATATTTTTTTTAAGTGTTTACAAAAAGTATTTACAAACTTATTTTTCTAGTAATTTTTATTTTAAAAATATATATCTACACACTACTGTTCAAAAGTTTGGGTTTGGTATTATTTTTTTCTTTGATGTTTTTGAAAGACGTCTTTTATACGAATATCAAGGCTGCATTTATTTAATACAGACAACACAATAATTTTTTTTTGCAATTTAAGGTTATTGCATTTTAAAATAGCTGTTTTCTTTTGCTATATTTTGAAATGTAATTTATGCCTGTGATGACAAAGTTTAATTTTCAGCAGCCATTACTCTAGTCTTCAATGTCACAAAAAATATAAAAACATGATAGATAGATAGATAGATAGATAGATAGATAGATAGATAGATAGATAGATAGATAGATAGATAGATAGATAGATAGATCCTGTTATCTTCTGCAACATTATGTTAAAATCTCGTTCATGGAGATTTATGCCTAAATAATGGAAAAATGGATCATGGATTTTGTACAATAAGCAATTCTGTGCCATTTCAACATAAATCGTCATAAATGACGAGTTATTGAATTGTTCATAATTGCATTAGAAATTAGAAATAAATAACAAACCCAGGTAAGGTGAGGTAGTTGTACTTCAATACCCCCCTAGTTCTGTTCAAATAGCTGTATATTAACCTATGCAGCAGGTCCTGGGTGAAACACTGCAAATTACAAATTACCTGCCTGATTATGGCTGACCCCAAATATCCTACAGGCATGAATATTCATTACGAAATATGTCCCAGTCTCAAAAAATTATTAATTTCTTCCTTCTCTATCTCCTCTCACTCTCTCCGTCTCTTTTCTCGTCTGGGTGGACTGTGAATAAGAATGATTAATGAAATTCTCACACATACAAATTCATCATTCTCAGGGAGCTGGAATGGTAATAAGGATCCAATTAAAGACACAGTAGGAAAAGAGCAGTGGGGGCTTTAGATTTGCACTGCACTTTGACTGCGGCGAGGGCAAGTGAGATAAAGAAGTAGAATCACTTAGTTTTGCACAATGTGCTCCAGTGTCCGTTGAAATGCATTTTTATGATACAAAACTATTTTTATTTTAAAGCCTTTAAAAAAAAGAGGGGGGAAATTTCATATTACAGTAGTCAGTCCACTGCAGTGTTACTGAGTGTATGACACCTTCGACCTCCTCCGCTCCGCACCTTTACCGCCTGCTCTGTTGTGTTTACCGAGGCCTAAATCTTGTTTTCGGTTGCTCTGCACCCCTGCCTGTCTGCACACTGCTTAATTTCATGTTCGGTTGGATTCTAAGATGGCTCATCCGCCAGCCAAATATTTGTTGTGAGTTGGCAGGGTAATCTGTGCCTGAGTACATACACTTATCTTTGAAGCCGCCACTGGAAAGGAAGGACACTGGAGTCATGGAGGGCAGGAGGTTGTGTGCATGCTGAACCCGGTGATAACAGCATTTGGATAAATCTGCTGTACTGCCAATACTGCTTCAACCATGAGGCATTAGGGCTGAATCCACTCTTTGAAACCACTTTAAAATGAACCTCAGGGTCTGCAATGGGATGCTGGTATAGTGGTGCTGTGCCTAATTCTACCCACAAATGTACAGGTATATCTACATTATGATTGTTATATATATATGGAATAAAAAATATATATGTACACACATACTCACACACACACATATATACATACAAGCTTTTTTTTTTTTTTTTAACCATGTTTTTTACATTTGGTTGGTGGGGGAGAAAAAAAAAAAAAAGTTGTTTTTGCACCCAGCATTCTTATTTTCCAGCTAGGCAGAAACAGGATATTAGGCATTTTATGAATTGTGTTAATGTTGGTCATGATAATAATTTTTCTATCACTACTTGAATGAAATATGTGAATGAACAGAGTAAAAAAGGGATGTTGAATGAGACAAATTAACATTTGTTCTGTTGCCTGCCTTTTTCTGCCACACACACAATAACTTTGCCTGGGCTAATTAACAATTAGCAAAGACTCAGTGGCTAATTGTGTTATTCCTCGTAATTAAGGGGCTAATTACTAAAATGTCAATTTAGATTTAATTACTAAGTGCCTTGGTAATTCCCAGTGAGCATAAGTTACCATTTTCCGACCCTTTTCCCTGTCTGTTCTTTTGACGGGTTTTCCATACACCAACTCATTCCCTTTTAACAAAAATTGTAATAAAATTAGTGAGAGAGAGAGAGAGAGAGAGAGAGAGAGAGAGAGAGAGAGGAAATATGTAAATAAAAAATAAACGAGAGAGGTGTTTGAGCTTCCCAGATCTGTTATCAAGACTGTAAAGCTTAATGATTAATGAAAGGCTTTACCTCTGGGCCTCCAATTAGAGATCTTTTTTTTTGTGGTATTCTCTCTGTTGGAGAAGATTAATCTGTGATGTTTAGTTTCCACTAATATTGCAACATGCTATGTAATTATATGCATGTATGTATGTGAAACCTCTACTGCCAGTCTCGCCAATTGACCACTATTGGGTGCTATTGGTTTAAACATGGTCCAGTCCACCTGAGCAAATTGGCAACGGCCTTCATTTCCTCCAGCTCTCCTGTTCCTTCCACATAACAGCTTTGATTTTCATCCTAACTGTCTGACTCCCTCAAACCGCTGCCAAAATACAATAGGACAGGGTATAATATATATAATTACACCCACTTACATTAGCCATTATGCCAGTGAAGCATTCCTTGGAAAATGACACACGACCTGTCAAGACTTCATTCACGCCATTAATAAGCATCATTAGTGTCTAGTTTGAATACCTCTCTTGCACATTGCAGTCATTTCAACATGTCATATATTTTAATTTGAGGCCAAAAATAGCTGTGTGGATATTATGCACTCTCACTGCTAGTCTTTGTGATCTCTTAATGGCCAGGAAGTTCAGAGTCTGACCTTGGATTTGCTCTCATTGGAATTAAAAATTCTCGGCCCTCCGGAACTCTCTGCCGAAAATGTGCCAGCGTGTCCTTGCTGTTGTTTGTGCGTTCGCTTGAACCAATCAAAAATGATTTGCATCATATCATTAACCCACTCTTGAAGAATGCCCGTGGGAATTGATACAGTTAGATTGAAGACAAAAATAAGATTTCATAAATCCTCCCTTGAGCTTGATCTGAAATCTGGTTCCTTCTCTCTCTCTGGAAATCTCTCCATCCAGCATCCCTGTCCCCCAGAAGTGGCTCCGCTGCCCCTGATGACGAACTGATGAAAGGAAACATCTCCATGTTGCTGGAGCGCAACTGAACCTCCCACAGGTACTGCCGAAAAATAAAGACAATAACTCATCCTTTGATCTGAGTAAGTCATTAACTTCACTATGCCTTGTTTACCGCTTTTGACAAAAGCAGCTTAAGGGGCTAATTAATTGTAAAAGTGCCTCACAATGGTTAATTAGCCGCCGTCTGTTGTCAGTGATGTACCTTGGTGGACTTTAGAGGCCTTCCTTCTCGCGCTCCTCCCTCAGTGCGTGCCGTGGTGAGGGGTGCCATTTCTCACTTGGGGCATGAGTGAGATTGTCTGACATTTTAGCTGCTAAGCCCATGGGAAGTCACCATCAGAGAATCCTCAATGTCCTCTTTAAGGAACGCTGATGTGTCATGTACACGCAGGGCATCTGAGGTTCAGGGGTAAATGGATTCACATATGCGGTAATTGACTGGCAGTAACTGGGTTAGAAGGGCAAACGGGAAGTGCCATATAAATGCATAGCACAATCAGCCGTGTCCGCACGCTTTTTTCAGACTGGAGTGATAATGAAATGAGAGACAGGAATGATGCTGTTGTGTACTTTGATTAAAATTCAGACTGCATAGTTGTCATAATGATCCAAGAGCGCATTTTCTATGGATGCATGATACTTCACAGGGTCTAAAGCAACATTTCAATTGTTTCATTTCAAAATTATTCAAATAAATAATTCAAATGAAAAGTAGATTTCAAAATAAAATAAATGTAATAAACAAATGTTTTACTAGACTCCTTTAACTATGAATAAAGACCAATTAAGTTATAATGAAACTTACCACCTCTGTGGTCATATGCTCATGAGTCCCAGCATGCCCTTGCACTGCCCTGGCTGCACCAGTTATCACTGTTTACCTCCCACTGAGGAGATCTCATATCTTTCATTAACCCCCACTAAAGTGCTGTTGTTTGTAAAGGAACCATCTATAGACAGACAATAGCATGCTTATTTACTAGGCAAGATCAAGAATGTGTTTATCTTTTTCCCTTTTTATTTGTATTTTAAGTTTCCTTGAAAACTAAATTTCTTTGAAAAATGGTAGTCGGTATTGTTTAAATGAAAGGCATTTAAACTGTCTAAGAATCACCTCTGTCCATTAGACCTGAAGCTTTAACTTGAGAACCTCAAATATACCTCACCCTCCTAAGGAAATAATAAAATCGTCTCCAAGACAAATGCCTCATGACCTTTCAAAGCCACCCTAGAGAAGTGTATTTTCCTCTGCTTTTGAGGCGGTTGAGACCACAGTGAAAGTTAACTCATCCTTCTTCTGCTTCTGCAGTCTTCCATGCGCCCATTTATTCAACAACAAAAAAATAATAATAGATAGATTGTTTGTATTCAGTTTGATGTGTATTCTGTTTGCTAGTTAAAGGTTGCAGAAGGTCAGAAGAGTTAAATATCGCCCCGGGGAGTTGCTCTGTTTATCCAGCTGCTATTTTGTTGAGAGTTTCAGTGTTTTTCACAGGCATAATGTGAACAAGACTGGACAAAGCTGGTTTTTCTGAGTCATCTTTGATGCTTGAGTTGTTTAGATGGCAACATTTACATTACAGCTACTTAGTATGTCTTAAAAAAATAATTTGCTGTTAATCAACAGTTCCAAACTTTAGTTGTAACTCAAAATATGACTGACTGAGACTTTCATATATATATATATATATGAAAGGCAAACTGAGGATGAGGTGAGGGTGGGGATGGAGGTCTAAAAAAAATTTGAATGAGAAAAAGCAGTCGACAGCCATTTTTTCTTTTTTTCTTGTGACTTATTTCTCCCATTACAGCAAATTCAATTAATTCAATTAGGCCACTGATCTCTTTCTACTCCTCAGTCGCATCAGCTGAGGTGTCATGAAATTTATGTTTTATATTACAATGTTTATGTTTTTGTTCTATGTAACATCTCATTACATGTCATTGTGATGATAGATATCTTAACTTTGCATGCAACCACCTGAAAAACTAGCGTCATCCAGTATTGTTTTGTGGAAGTATTGTCTGTAAAGCAGAAGTCAGAATATGAGGAGCATTCATACTGAACTCCAAGGTCAAGGAGCTGCTGCTGATTATCTGAAATTAATCAAAGCCCTGAGGGCAGCCTGCTGTATAGACTCACGAGCACATCAGGGATTTACACTGCGTGAAGCTGACTGCCCCGCATCATTTTCATATTCAGTTTTGGATATTACGATCTGACAGAATCTTGATAATAAGGGTGCGAGGGAGTCACGTGTCTGCCTCATGACTGAAAATAAAATTAATGACATCATCTTCTTTTACAGCTTTAATCATTGATGTAATTGAAAGAAATGCTACAGTAGGCACCGCACACACCGTGTCTTTTGATTCAATGCATATGAGTGAGGTGACATACAGCCGAGTATGGTGATCCATACTCAGAATTTGTGCTCTGCATTTAACCCATCCAAAGTGCACACACACAGCAGTGAACACACACCATGAACACACACCTGGAGCAATGACCATTCTGACTGTGTATGTGTGTGCAGGGTTGCAAGAGTTAAACTGAGGGGTCCTCCATGTCCACTCCGCACCGGGGGGCCTTCTGCACCCGCCACTCGCTTCCTATCTCCTTCAGCTCTCCTCTAGTGCTGCCGTGATTGGCAGAGATGTTAAGTGCCATTTGACACCTGAGAGGGTGAAAATTTGTGCGAGTGGGCAGTAATGAATTGGAGACGTCTACGCAATTAAAATCACTGTTAATTTCTCCAGGGAGATGGGGGCCCCTCCTGAGCCCATGAATCACAGGACAGGAGGAGGGCTGGAAAGAGTGAACGATGAGTCACTGGCTTTCCCGAACGGAGAAGAACGAGGGCCCCCACTGCACCTCTCCCGTCGTCGGCCGTTGAGCATTTGATTAAGAACTCGCTTGATTTTTGTTCTGCTTCTCATTTGGTGGAAATGACTGTACTTTGGTTATCATTCGCATTTGATACTGATTGAGATATGCATTGTTTCAAAAGGGGAGGAAGGAACCCGCTCCGTCTCATGCCAGATACTTGGTTTCTCTGCTCACAAAAGTTACAGGAAGATCCTGTCACTTCTGGTTTCCTGGCAGATGATTCGGGAAATGTCAAAGGGAGTAACATTATAAACTGGGATATCGTTTTTGTTTGCACAGTTTGGCTAACGCAACACTTTCCACATTTCCTGCGGTTTGTTCAGCTTGATTTGTCCGCGATGACACAATGAACTCGTTTTACGATGCATTTGGTATTCTTTCAAGCGCTGAAATAATTTATGAGGAAATGTAGAAGTGTAATTTCTGTCAGAGTTCAAGCCAGTTTATAAAGCCTGTCAAAGTCTTTCCTTCTTTGACCAACAAAGTGTTCTCAGAGGAGGCCCAAACAGTCTCTGACTGACCTTGGCGAGCCCCGGACAGCCTTGCTGCTGATCAGAGTGTCGCGTTCTCTGACTGCCATGTGTTTAAATTGCCTCCCACTGGCATTCAAATTACAGCCCCTATCTCATCTGTTGAGATCTGGCATTACAGCGAGTCCACCATCTCCCTTCACACGCACACACACACACACACGCGCCACCCAAGCACATAATGAGGCAAAGTCATCTCCTTCCGAATCCCCACTGGGTGTACCTGTGAAGTGTAAGGCCAGATGTGCTATTTTCGGATCTCGCTCTTTTAATTTATTTCCATGATTTGGTGATAATAATAATAATTGTGCTGTAGGTGCTGCATTGAAATTAGCTGACACTTCCTCGGGCGTTATCGCTCAGCCATCACATCCAAAAGTGCCTCTCTTCTGCCCGCGTGCCTTCACTTCTTCATCTCTCGCCGTGCATCGACACAAAGGCTGCCGAAGCAGTTCTTCCTTCATTTTCCTCTCCCTTTTTTCAGTGTATTCAAATCAGGTGTTTGAAAACTAACCTTGTTTGAATTGTAATGCCGCAACGGCGGGTTTACAATTTACTGATACAGCGGCATAATAGGAAGTGGAGCAGGTCTGAATTTGAAATGAATTAAATTTCTGCTTGTCTGTATTCTAATCACAATGTTACATGATAGCTTACAAGAGTGTCTTTGAGACCGTTTCTAACTAAATAAATTTGATTTTGAAAGGGTGTGTTTGGCAGATTGGCTTCTGCATATTTTCACCGCCAGCCAGGTGCTGTCATGGATAAAGTACCTAGTTTATTGCACATAATAGGATGCAAAGATTGCAAAATATACATGAATTCTATTTGACAGAGAGAAGCAATATCACAAAGACTCACGCCTGCCCGGAGATGGTATTTACCCAGCATTCATATGGTCCATGACGCCCACACCGGGCATAGATTAATCAGTATGCTAAAGAGGGAGCTAACATGCACGTGATACATTTTAACCACATTCTTGGCTGAATAACAAGTGGATTTAAAAAAAATGAAGGCTAAAAATGGCAAATACATTTCTGAATTAGATTTTTATTTTATTTTTTCCAAAAAAATAATAAATAAACAAATTCCCAATCATTTTTTTTCTTGTATTATTAAACTGTGTAGTGTTGCATGCAATTTTCACTCAGTTTATGTTAAATGTATTTTGTAAAATACATTTAGAGATACAAAGAAACACAATTTTAACACACAAGTTAAGCCTTAACGCAGTTGAAAATAATGCAATTTTTTTGTTTGTAATTGGAACTGCTAAAAATCCTCAAGTTGGACGTATCGGTCTAGAACTATTTTATTATATTATTTAATGTTAGAACTTCTTCCAAGTGGTCCTTTTCCTCCCCTTATACTATCTCTGGCTGAATCTTCATTGGTAACAGTAGAGGAAAGTTAAGAGGCAAATGCCTTAGCAAAAAGTGACAAGAGAACATTGCGTTCATCACTACTCCATCCTCAGAAAGCCAAAATGTGGATTCTGCAGATTGTCTGCTTAAAGCCTCCAGATGTGTCCTACTTTTGTTCAGCAGTGACATGTGGTTAAACACACTTCCTGATGACCATCTCTGTTCAGGTCTCAAGTTTCCCTGTCTAGGGACAAAACTCAGACTTTGCAAGTTCACACTGAAACTTCCTCTGTGACTGCCGCGGTCTGCTATATGTATCAGCTTGTTTTTCAGGCCAGCTGAGCTCGTAATTATCTGATGGAGCTCATTATGGGCTGTAATTGGAGGTGCCTGTATCCTCTGAGAGAGAGTGAGCAATAAAATAAGCAGAAAACTGTGGGATACTCCAAAGCCCAAGGCCCTTCTTCTCATACAGCAACCTTATGTCTTGCATGAATATGGGCAAACAACCTCTTTGCAATGCAAAATATTTTCACAGATATTAGCACGGGCACTCTGATCAATGACCAATTAATGACATTTCACTCTGTTAATATGCATAAGACAGGTTCACTGATACAAAAGGTATATTTTATTGCAATTGTTACATAGTGTAGAATCATAGCAGGAAGCAACTATATATATATATATAGTGCTTCCTGCTATGATGCCACTTGCATATGAATAGGATTTTGGTACAATAAAGAGTCAGATATTTGTTTGTTGTTTTTCACATCTTTTCAGGTAATTGGTATTAATCTCAGACTGGTTTGGTCAAACGTTTGCCAGGTCTTCTTAGGTAAATGGAAACCCTACTTAAAGAGGTTGTTCCACATTATTAAGCAAGTCACAGTCTTATGAAATATGGTGAGGAAGAAAGATCTTTCTGTAGATGAAAAGTATGAAACAGTGCAATGTCTTGCAAAAGGCATCAAAACAAACAATATTTTGCTAAAAGCAAATAGAGATTATTGAACCGTCAAAAGATTTGTGAGTGATTTAGAGCACAGAAGATCTTGGTCAGATGAAGATATGTTAAGGAAAGTTTCTGTCAAACAAATGAACTGTATTGTAATGGCAGCTGTAAAAAAAAAAAAAAAAAAAAAAAAAAGCCACTGCTGAGCAGCAGACCTCTCCATGCAGACTGGCAGTTGTGTGTAAAGCTGTGTTTCAGTCACTGCTAACCAAACCTCACAAAGAGAAACCTCAAAAATGGGTTTCAAAATGACTTCTTTCTTCCTCACCAAATTTTAAGACCTAACAAATACCTGGTGTTTTTTTTTTTTACTATGTCCTGATACAGAAAACCAGGGCATTCAATAGGGTGTCCTTTCTTTTCCACATGAGTGTATATATCTCAATGGGTTTGAAAAAAGTTTTAGAGAAGTTAACTTTTTTTACATTTCCAAAATATGTACATTATTCATTTTAATTAATAATAAATATCAATGTATATGAGCCTATTTATGTATTGCTATAATTCTTCACTTAATCCCCAAATGACATAAATATTTATAAGCCTTCATATTTTTCTAAGTCCCAAGCGAACGTTCAATACAAAGTCCCTATCAAAATGATCAAAGAAAGCACAAAGAGGGAAAACACTGGCCTTGCTAGCATTGTTTTTTCCCTTGTCCCAGTGCACACGTTGAAAACATCAACCGAAAAAAAAAAGATTGCATGATAGCATCAGGATTGGGACCACTGTCGCTTTAAGATAAAATATTCTATCTTCTACATCATAATTATCTCCTTAAGGTAGAAATATTAGCATATCTTCCAATCTTATTATCTGAGAAATTGCCTCATTAAGTTGCCTGCCTCCCCTTGTGCCCACCTTGCACGCCATTGTCCATATTTCATCAGTGATCCCATAGAGCTCGGGGCTGCTCTGATTGGCAAGAGGCATATGCCTTATAACAGGTCTCTATGGGGACTCAGAGTGGGCCGAAATACACCAGCAGAGCTCTGTTTCTGACAGCGGGATGATCATCTTTAATTTCATGTGCCTTTGCTTCTGTATAGACAACCTGCAAGTGAGCGGCCTCCCTGGCTCTTCTCTCCTGCCTCCTGCCCTCTCTCCATCTCTCATCTGTCCTTCACGTCTGGGATGCCATCAGAAAAAAAAAGTGCTCTGCTGCAAACGAGGGTCACGTCACAGAGGGGGGCGAAGTCCGAAGGTCTGACTGTCTGGGGAGGATATCTGATATGTGCCTGCAGCTGTTCATGTCGGTGTGTGAATATTCAAATGTACCTTGTTTGGATGAGTGTCATTCGGTGATGTGTCTCTCCTTCATATGGGTCTCTTTAGGGTGGTCGCAAAAATACATGGTCAGAGGACAACAGTTTTACAATGTCAGCGGATGCAGAATGAGAAAGCTATAACAGGGGATTTAAACGTTTTAATGCCAGGGACTTTTTGATTTAAAAAACCCCCTTTAAACTAATAGATGACAATAACTGTTTCCAGTATTAAATAATTGAATTTATATTGCCATTGCAATAAATCAAACATTTGATTTATATTTATATTTAAATTATATCATATCCAAAATTATTTATTAAACTACTTGTAAAAAGAATAAAATAATCATACTGTCTAATGATTTCTGACCATTTTTTTTCGTTTGAGCATTTCACTAAATATAACTATATATTAAGTCCAGTCCAGTAAAGTTCTATTCATTTCCAACAGTATAGACTTAGATGTTTATGTTTTAAGAAATCAAGCCTGTTAAGCTGAAAATCCAAACTAAATAAATAAATAAACTCATTTAATTTGTTAAATATATTAGTACAATCATAATTTTTTTTTTTTTTTTTGCAGACCCCTGTTTGAAAACCCCTGTACCTCCCAGTCGATGGCCGTGGGTCTCTTGTCTGTCTGAGATATATAACCATGGACAGAGGACAAATCCCTGTTTGGAATTATAAGTTAATTGTCAAATAGAAGGGCCCCGCAGCGTCCTAAGCCTGAATTGTACTGCTGCATACATTCACAGAAATTATTTAAATGATTACCGCCACAAATTACACATTAACGCTTTCAGATATTAATGAGATGCACTGGAATATCTCTAACAGCTTAATCTGTGAAATTTAAGCCATGAAATGAAATCTGACACCCATGGATTCATAATAAAATAACGTCTTTTTATCCCAGGCGATGGCCGAGCTGGCGGCTTTAGGTGAGATCCGAGACACTCTGGAGGGTGTGTGGATCACAAAAAAGTTCTGGTGTTGACAAGTCGCCACTTTGGTGATTCGAAAGAGACGGTTGAAGAGGATAACCGTCACCACCCTTCATTCCGCCTTGATCGGGATGAGATTTCATTGTGGTCCGACACTGGCATCCTCTCGAATGGATCGGTGGAAATGAGACTCAGATGTTAATTGAATCTATTGCTCAGTTAAATGATTTCACTACAGTGTTTTAAATGGGTAGCCCCCAGCTTTGATAATGTTCTGCTCCACAGCGTGTTGGTAAAAGAGCGCTCATTTAAATCTAGATGGATTTGCATAATGATAATTTTGCATTCTTGCATAATGAAACCTTTTTCCTCGAATTACTCAACGCAACATCTACAGCATTCAATGATCTACTTTTATCTAAATTTCACATATACAGGTGAACCACTGACTCAGAATTAATCATTTAAAATTAAATGGCATTATTCATGAAAACTTGAAGAAAAAAAACTGTAATAATGAAGCGTTGGATCCAAAGCTTAAACTCATATCGGTTGCTTATTTTGTCTCCAAAATAATTGTTACAAAATTGAATGAGCAATCCCTTTAATTGTGCATGCTAATTAAATTAACTGGAAATAGCATGAAGAAACTGCCCTCTGTAACAGTGAGCTGAACTTTGTGAGTGTGTGTGGGAACGTGGTGAGGGCGGATGTTGTGTTCACACTGGAGCATGTGTGGGGCAGGTTGGTCGAGTCCTGATATGCTTAACAGCCAATTTACAAAGGTCAGGTCCTATGGATCAAACCGTTCAGTAAATTGCACCTTCAAACTCATAAATGAGAAACAATCATCTTGCTAAAGGTCACGGCGCTAGCACTGTGGATTACAATAATAAAGTAAGCCGTACTGCTCTTTCACTAATTTACTCTCAAGGAACTCCAGAACATTGGCTAAAGAACACTTCTTGTGTTTCTTTTCTCTCTCTCCCTCTGCCTTTCTCTCTGTCTGTCATTCTGTAATTCAAATCACAGATGAAAACTCTCCCTTAAGAATGTTCATTATATTTTTCACTACCTAAAAAAAGTGATAATTTTAACTGTTACGTTGTAGAGAATTTTACATTCTAAAGTCTGAGGTCATACCGAAATAGTGGGAATTTTTACATGCATTTCAAGTGAAACCTGAAAATAAAATGTTATATTATTATATAGGTGCAAAACAAAGAAACATTTTGGCATCAAATATTTATTTTAATTATATATCATCAGGATTAATTACCGTTTTAAGATTTTGAAAGACCTAAAACTGAAGTGTTTATTTTCAGGTTTATGTAAATTTCTTTGAAAGATTAAATTTGAAAGACTTAATGAAGAAGTATTTTATTTATTTCTCAGGTTTAAAATTAAGAATTTGAAATATGCCATCAAGGAAAAGTTATGAAAACATTAAGTAACATTTATTTGATAATTTTCATGTTTAAAATATTGTTTTCGGATTTTGAAAGATGCAAAAAGGAGCAAAATTATGACGTAAAATATTTCTTTCAGTTTTTAGGTTTAAAGTTAAGATTTTGATTTTGAAGATTCAAAACAAAGTTATGACACAATTAAATAATATTTATTTTAATTATTTTCATGCCCAAAACATCTTTTTAGGATTTTAAAAGAAGGTGCAAAAATTAATATAAAATTTTATGGTATTCTAAACATTTAAGATTTATTCTATTTTATTTTAGGATTGACAAGCTGAATAATTGCACTGAAACCATATAGACAAACTTACTTTGTAAAAAAAAAAAAAAAAAAAAAATTGATTTATTACAAAGAATGATAGTCGTAAAAAGTTTGAATCCTTTAATGTGAGTTTTAATGAATCATTCACTTTGTTCATTTCAGGTAGATTGCAATAAGTTCACGAGAGCGTACATTTACCGCTGGACTGTGCCAAGTGTCAGATTACTTTTGACACCTCATTAGCAAGTATCCATAAAGACTGGCCATGACATCACCTCATCACCGCACCTGATCAAACTGCCACTCAGCTACAGGATCCTTCACTCACGCTGGATATGAATTTAAGCGTTGAACTAGATGAACTTACTCTTGCTCTGTTTAATGATAATACATGTCTTCATGCGCTAAAGCTGCAAAAGAGATCTTAAAACAGCTCTTACATTAAGAATGATTCTAAATGTGCCCTCATGGGCGTCAAATCCCACACATCCCGGCTTCTCTTTTCAGAGTCCTGAAACTGAGGACGGGTGAGAATAGGGACAATCTGGGGACAGACTGGCAGACTAATTAAGCCTGGGGAAAGAAGCCCGGGGTCAGCCAATTACAGCCTCATCTATATGCGTCTGTAAGGAAGGGCTCTCCAGGGAGACGAGGATGTAACACTGAACGGACAGAAAGTGAATCTGAGGCCCATAAACACAGGGTCTCCATTGCTGTTAGTAGTGACATTTTTAAAACTGATTTGAGGTTAGTTTTGTTTGTTTTTTTGCACCATTTTATTCATTTAGATTTTTATCAGTTGTAAACTGATATGAGGCCTTTTTTAAATTTGGTGTAGTTTTACTGTTAGTTCACTTTTTTATTTGAATTTGTCGACTTTTTAAAAATGTTCTCAGATAGACTGCTGCCAGGCATCATACTTTTTTTTTTTACTATTAAACTGATACAAGGACTTTTTTATTTAATTTTTGTTAAATTTTTCCCCCTTCTTTATTTTTTATTTCTATGTTTTTGTTATCATTTTTGTTCTTTTTCTTTACATTTATTTTTTTCAGTGGCATTTTTGCCTTCATTATGATCTGACAGGAAGTGAAGTGTAAGTTGGCCCCTGAAACACAACAGCTCTGTATGTTTGTGGCCTGCCCACAAAGCTATCAGTGCAGACATTTTTCTCACTATGTTGGTGTCATTTATTAAACTGACGTGATGCCTTTTTTCCTTTTTTTTAGTTTACCACAAAAAATAAACAGTTGTAATTTGCTCATTTTCATAGATTTTTTTTTTTTTTACTGAGGTGCTGTTGATTAATTGTTCATAAAAGCAATTTGAATGATTTTTTCACAAAATGGAGAAAACGTGACTTGAATCTGTGCATAATTAATATTAATTTCTAAAATTCACAGTATATGGCTTCAGAAGTCTTTTGGAGCACGTTTATGATTCCTTCAGCCTGATCTCACGGCAATTCGTACATATTTTATGAGGTGGCTAATTTGTATGAATTTGTACTACCTCACTCATACAAACTCATACGATTTGTGCTAAATCGTACATATTTTATGAATTACACAATTTCTATGAATTCGTACGAATGACCTACACCTAACCCCGCCCCTAAACCTACCCATCACAGGGGTCTAGTACGAATTAGCCACCTCGTAAAATACGTATGAATTGGTAATGAGATAGTGTTGGATCCTTCCTTTGTGTCCTTACTGAAACTTGTAAGCCCCCGGCCTCATTCATCGTAACTGCTCTGAAAAGAGCGACTGGCACATTCTTCAAAATAT
Organism: Carassius auratus; assembly: GCF_003368295.1. NCBI lineage: Eukaryota > Metazoa > Chordata > Actinopteri > Cypriniformes > Cyprinidae > Carassius > Carassius auratus. The sequence continues at coordinate 16,787,050 of NC_039253.1, forward strand.
CTATTTTTTTGTTCCAAGGAAGTAAGTAAGACGCACAAGTTCAGAACGTGAGTAAATGATGAGATTAGAATTTTTAGGACTATTCCTTAATGCAGTTCACTGGGGATACATATGCTAGTCCTGAATCAGTGATGAAGGGTGACGTATTTGATGTAAAGATCTCACTGAGCAGCGTTTTTACTCCTCTGAGGCAAGGCTAATGGGTCCGTCAGTGAGACACTAATGACAAATTGAACTAATCACAGCTTCCTTCCATGTGACTGAAGTCTTCTGAACCGCTGTTTTAGCAACACTAATTTCTCCACCGATACTTTTTTCCCGCTCTCTTTTTCCCGTTGTCCTTTTAAACGGACGCAAAATGATTCTGTTAGTGTATCCGCCAGCATTCTCTATTCACCTGTCAAATGACAGAAAATACCAAATTGCTCTGTCTTTCAGTGCCTCTGGAAGCTATTTGTACAAATGCTACGAGAGAAAAGAGACGATTGCTTACAGTGTGCGCTCATCAGGGGGTGACACGCAGACAATAGGTTTTGCTGTGGGGTAATTGCAGCCCGTTGGGGTGTCAGTCTGCCCAACTGAGGCCTGCTCGCGCGCCGCAGGCGTCTCGCTGCCATCGATGAACAAATGAGCCTCCTCTCCCTGGTGAATGGATGGAGCGCCTTATGGACAACAGGGGGCAGTGTTGAGTCACAATAGTTTCTTCTGTTTGTGTGGCCGTCCTCTCTTTTTCGGTTAGTCCTACCCAGACGATGCTGGCAGGGGTCCAGGAGCTGGACCCAGGCAGATTAATTACACTTTTTCAATTAATGTTCTAATGACGAACTGTTGTGTATTCTGCTGATAAGCATGTATAATCTATGTGTCAAGGGGGCTGATGGGGAGATAATGGCATGAGAAGAAGTAATATTTCACACCTGACCAAGGTAAATAGAGCCAGATGGACGAGTCTGCCTATGACCAGTGACCACATGCGTCTGCATGTACGCAAACAGCACAGAAACTTCCATACATCTGTCAATGTTAAACGATGGTTCTGAAAATCTCTGGTCACATTGATGATCCAGAAAAATGAATTTCCCCAGAAGATGGATAGTTACATCCCCTCAAGGTCTTTAAAAAAAAAAAAAAAAAAAAAAAACTCGCTGACCCTAAATTTTTGGACATTGGTGTGTATAAACCCTACTTAAGTCATTTAACAGAATAAGAGTTGATGGACTGTTCTTCACTACTTATATCAAAGAGTTTTAAATTGTAATAATAATGATAACGTTCTGTTCACATAAATATAGTAATATCACACCACTAAAAATGTATGCATTATATAGGACTCATATATATATATATATATATATATATATATATATATATATATATATATATATATATATATATATATATATATATATATATATACACTTTAATTATATTAAGATGGTACTAGTAGCTCAAATTCTGGAAATTGCTTTTAAAACAATGTACTGTAGCTGTTAAGCCCGCTCTGTCCTCAGACACTAAGGGAAGAAAAAAAATCTGTTTTTAATTCCACAGACACTTAACATGAGTCTGATTCTCACTTTAGCTAATCAGGGCAAATGATTTCATTACACATAGTTTTTAAGATAATAGGAATTCAGAGTGTGTTAAATTAAAATACGCTCTCCATCCATGTGCTATGCAACAGAACTGGAGGAGAATAAAATATTGGGACTGAGGGCTAGGCTTCTGTCCATTATATCATCTCCAGCCTATTTATGAGGGAGAGAGAAGGAGGGAAAGAGTGAGAGAAGAAAAAAGATAGAGAGATAAGTCTCTTACTGCCTTGTAACTAAATACCTGAATTCAACTAACCATTAAAGTGTTAAAAAATTTAAATAATAAAAGAGAGAGAGAGAGAGAGAACGAACGCACTTTTTAATTAAAAAGGATCCTAATAATCCACATCATATTATACACCGTAGATTCATCGGTCAATTTAATAACATGGAGTCTTTTGGATCTTAATATCTTTGGAAACAGGTTTCCTTCATAACTGAGGGGCTTTGTTAATTACACACAGGGCCTAATGATTTTGAATATTCAGTGGCTCTCGATGTTTTGATAAATGGGCTTCCACTAAGATTTATTCCTAATTATCTCATTTGTCTTTCTCCATTACTTTTTATAGCTTAAATTTATGAAGTCATTAAGACGTTAGTGGCCCTGATAATGATTAGGAGAAAGAATTGTATGAAAGTGAATTATATGAAAATGATTATGGCTAAAGGAGTCTTTAAAATGAAGCCGGTGAGGAAGTTGTGTGGGCTTTGTTTAAAGGTGCAGGGTGCTGTTCAATCATGCAACCCCTGGCACGGCCCTCGTTCGCCTGGGCGCAGGCGGAAATAACGGTGATTAAAATGTCTTTTTGTCACTGTTCGCCCCTCTCTCGCTCTCCTTCTGTTCTGATTCATCCCTTAATGTGTGCTAGTGCTGACGGTAGCAATATTCTCTGTGGGACCCGAGATGAGATCGTTCTCGGAAAAAAGGGGCTATTTTTAAAATGGCCCTTTATACTTGCACGTTTGTTTAATTTCAGCCCGTCTTTGAAGATAAAATGAAACGCATAAATACAGGCCATTACATCCGCATTTGGGGATTCTTTATTATTATTACACTTTTTACTGCTTTTCGGCTTCCAGACCGACAACCAGGCAGAAACATTGACTTTATTACTTTTTCCTCTCGCTTTCAAAACTGATTTTCACCCTTTCATTCCTAATTAAACAATGAGGTATGTAATATACCATGTGTCTTCTCGCATTGACAGTCTGTTACAGGAAGCATCTGGCAGTTTGAAGATTGGTCATGCCTTGATATTTATTTTTTAGGGAACTAACGGTGGTCACATCCTCCATCGAAACCATAAATGTCAGCCTAAGATGTGAGTGAAAACAAAACAGTTGAGAGATTACTTACACGCCGTCTTCATGATAGCAATCAAAAACATTTAGTGGTGTATTTGATCATTAAAGATTAAAAAAAAAAAATCACAATCTCATGTCGGAATTTTGTCAGTTGCACTCTGCACTATATATATATATATATATATATATATATATATACACACACACACACACACACACACACATGCATACTATTAACTAACCTGTAGGTTTTCTTGTATACTGCTTGAAAACTAAAATTACAAAAATGTGTTACTTTTTTTTTTGCTACCAGAAAACCTAATTTTTGTGGACATCTGGGTAGGTTTTTCGTATTGTAGAAACACCAGATTAAAAGACAAGTGTTGTATACGTTCCAAATAAATAAATAACTAAATAAAAATTGTGGGTGAATGAGCTTAATATAGAAAGACGTATAAAATATAAATGTGCCTATTATAAGCTAAGGTGTGTGGAAAAGTGAGGATGAGGTGCCGGAGAACGACATGATTTGCTGTCCATTGAGAGGCTCTCCAGATGGGAGGCGAACTCAGTGCACGCTCATCTGTCCTTCTCTCATTCTCTCTCCCGCCCGCTACTTTCTCTCTACAGAGCAAGACAGATCTGAAGAGGTTGTGTAAGCCCCTGGTTAATTAATTATTTAATTATTTAATCAAGCAGATGAAGAGCATCTCCCTACACCAGTGTTAATTATGAAACAGCTGGGGCAGTGTGTTGAAGGAATATTGAAACAGGGCTTGGCAACCTTTAGTTTTTCATCTCCCTCATCCAGCTTCTCTATTCTGCAGTCAGTATTTCCCTCAGCAGGGGGAGCAGTATCTCTGCTTGTGGTGATCAGAATGGCACTGGAGAAGAGTGATTTGGTTTGGATGGAAACTTCAGAAGGCTTAGAGATATCAGAGATTTAGTAGGTGAGAGTTTAGGGTTTTAGATTCCCATTGGCATTTTCTGTTTACCAAACCAAATGGGTCATATCAACTACACACTTTTAATGGGGTTCAACCAAAAATGAAAATTCTGCCATCATTTACTCAAATTAATATTGAAAAAGAAAAAGTTTTGGTTCCCATTCTGTGTTGAATGACATGATGTGTGTAAATGATGCCAAAATGTTCAGATTTGAGTGGATTATCCCTTTAAAAGTGTATATTTGAAAAATGATGGTTATTTAGATCCTTTTAAGGTTTTTTTTTTTGTTATTTTAGTTTTTATATTTGCCTTATTTTATTTTATGTAGCCTAGTTTTATTAATATAACAGATACCTTTATGTAAAATAATTGGGCAAAGCTGTGCATTATTATTTCCTTTTAACTCAATAGCAGTATCTCAGAAAGTGGAATTGTTTGATATGAAATCTGCCCTCATTGCTAATATTTTTGTTGTTAACTGAAGAATTATAATATATACATGTATAGATAGATAGATAGATAGATAGATAGATAGATAGATAGATAGATAGATAGATAGATAGATAGATAGATAGATGGATAAAATTCCAACATTTACAAAATTTACTTATTAAAAAAAAAAAAAAAAAAAAAAAAAAAGACCAGAATTTGGAATAGCGGTCAACTGAATATTTAGAAAATTCTAATGAAAAAAAAAAAGAATCATCTTAAAAAATTAATATTGATCAAACAATAATGGGAAAAAAAAGAGACATGACCTTACTATCTATGGAAGTTATGAATATGTTGGAAACAGATGAGCAGGAATATAATCAAGAAATGTCATATGGTGAATTCAAACTTGAGAACAATGGCACTATGCACTAACCACTGTGCACTTCTGTCTTCATCAGCAGATCCAGCATTATTACCTACCATCCTCCCTTGATTTCGCATTGAATTATCTCTCTCCTTCATAGAGGCTTATTAAAGCGTGTGAAAAAGGATGTCAAAAATAGCCGTCACACTGGTCAGTGATTAAGACCACCCTGAGCGTTTCCTCCATCTCTTTCCAAAACAGCATTTCCACCTAACAGCAGCAATGTAGTGGAATTGCCTTTAATTGCAATCATCTAGACAGGCCCTGGGTGTCTGCCTGGTAGGGAGACGCAGTTTCATGGGCTCCATACGTTGCATAAAATTAAAGGCAGAGTGGGGACTGGATAATTGGCTTTAGTCTCTTGCTCTCCTCAGTCACGCAAAAGCGCCAGAGTGTGTTTCTTCGACACGCAGGTTTCACGCTCACTTCCGCTTGCAGGCCAGCACTCAGCGGGCCAAGATTAATGAGAGTTGGCTTTCCTCGCTCAGCTTTACGTGGCCTTTGGGTTAGGAGACCCTATGTGAGGTCTGAAGAACTAATTGTGCTCAATTTAGCAATGAGTGCTGAATTCCTAGTCAAACATCTATACTTAATGCTTATTTAGTTGATGGTGGTGAGTAATAGCCAAACAGCTACTACACAGGAAGGAGGACAACCCCAGGTTGTTATTGAAGCAGATTCTGAAGTATGTTTATGTTTGCTGTAATGTATCAGTCTCACAAGATCAAGCACACTCATATTTATTTATTTATTTTTAAGCACTGGGACTTTTCACTTTATCACTCTTATCTGTTTTCACATTTCATGCATACTATAAGCATTAGTGATCATTTCCCCAAACATACTGAAATGCATTTATGTCGATGCATATTATGCTATGTATAATAAAATTACCCTGCAATAATACTTCTGGTATATTAAACTGGTATACTTAAAGTCTGCTAAATTGAAACAACTACTTTTGCACTTAATCCACGTTAATTGTGCAGAAGATCTGCTGAAATCCAACTAAAGATATACTGAAGAATAATTGATGGTGCTGAAGTGGAATGCAAGTATACTTTAGGTACATTTTAAATATCTAGCATTAAGTAAAATCTTCTCTTGTTAGAGATTTACATTTACAGCAAAGCCAGCACTTAAAATAGATCTCAACCAACAGAATGCAGTAAATAAAAACAGTGGTTTATTATTCTGCCGTGAAAGGTAAATTGCACCTACTCAATTTTCATACATTTCATCTTCTCTCCCCTTGGTGTGATTGTGTCTTATTTGAAGTGAATCGACTGAATCTGTGTGCACAGGGAGTAAATCTCAGTGTCTGTCGATGCTTACCTGATCTCTGTTGTCTGCAATCGGAGATTAGTGTTGTGGAGTATCGCTTAGGGACTGTTGAATGAGAGTGTGTGTTTGTTTTAGGGAGTGCAGTGGAACAGAGATTGAACAGCATTAGACATGGAGAACATGACAGATTACATGGATCATGGTAATTTAAATCAGCATTGGGTGTATCTGGCAACTGGAAAATTACAACTTTCCCATGACTGCATGATGGTACTCCGTATTCACTGTTGGCACGGAGCTTCTCCGTTTGTCTGTACCTTTGTCTTTTTTTTGCAGTAAGAATATTAAAACGAGAACCTATTAGAATGGCTATTTACACTATTTACACTGTGATTGGCCTAGTCAACATTACAAAGGATAGCTATTAATCATCAGTTCCTGTGGTGTAGATCACAGTGCATAATGTAGCTTTTTGGACGCAATCCACCCGGGTTCGAACCCGCCTTTTGCTGAACTTTTCCCCCTCCCTTTCAAATCTCATATCACATCGGAAAAGCATTTATTTTCAATAAAAATGAAGGATATCATCAAAACGTTGGTGTTTGGTGGGTGGGTAAGGTGTAGGAAGGGATTTACTGTCCCAATAAGGTGCCATCCATTTAATAATTTGAATTAAAATGATAATTTACACTCAATACGTTATTATTGCATGCTGTTTAATACTAAAATTCTGGGTTGCTGATAACTGCCACTATTTGCATTAAGTATTAATAGCAGAAAATCATGTGATTTTAAAGGGGTCATATGATGCTTTTTTAAAGATCGTTATTTTGTGTATTTGGTGGAACAGAATATGTTGACATACTTTAATGTTCAAAAAACACATTCTTTTTCAAATCCTGTACATTATTGTTGGTCCTGTATGCCCCGCCTCTCTCAAACACGTCGTTTTCTACAAAATCCCTCCTTCTGACAAGCGCGCACTGCTCTGATTGGCCAACTGACCCAGTGCATTGTGATTGGCTGAACACCACAAGCACTCGTCGGAAATGTAACACGCCTTTCCATAATCGTGAGAATCGCCTTTCATCTCTCCAAATAAATGCAAAGACCATTTATAATGTAATTTGTTTTACCATCAGTTCAAGCCCCGAAAAAGGGGAACAGAGTCGTGTGAAAGACACAGTGATGAAGCTTGCATGTGTTTGCAGTACACAAGCTACGGACGGTTAAGATGGCTGACTCCATTGTCACCCAGTCTCTCTCTCTCTCACACACACACACACAACACACACACACACGTGAGCGCACATGCACAAAACTATGCAATAGCAAATACTATTAACAAAACATACTTGCATTAGCTGATTCAGAAGCGCCAGATTGTCGTAGCAAAGTCAGAATTACCTCCTCTCTTAGGTTCAAGAAACGGTCGTCCATAAAATGCATTGCTGGTCTGTTGTTAGTAAAGATCTGTAAATGCATCTACTTTCGGAAATGCTTTTGCTTTCGCCTAGATACACACAGCATCTCCCTGACATGACTGCTAACTGCGGTTACTGAAACCACGCCTTCTTTCTTTGCGTGAACATTTGGGCAGCATTACGATACATTTCCAGACAGTGATGTAGACATGGGGGTGTCTTTGAATGAGCTGTTTTAGGGGGGCATGGCAGAGTCTTAACTTTGATAAAGAATATCTCTTTGGATTTGAGGCTTTAGTCTCTGCAACTTTACAGATCTTCTTCATGTACCATGAGCTTATAACACTCCAAAGAGAAAGGAAAATTTTTAAATCGCATCATACGACCCCTTTAACAGTGTAAATAGAATCTATTGCTATTCGCACTTAGCGTAAATAGCATTCATCACTATTTGAACTTAGTTTAGATAGAATCTATCGCTAAGAAAATATCTAATTGCTGTTTACACTTAGTGTAGCCTCTATTGCTATTTACACTTAGTGCAAGTAGCTGCTGCCATAACACTAAATACATGAATAAATAGTTGACTTTAACTTATTTTATCCTAAGAAAAATAGCCTTAAGCAATGTAGTTACATTTATGTTTAAAACCAAAAAAGTTTTACCAATAGAGTAAGGAATATACTTTTAATTCAATATGCATTCTTACAAAACAAGTCAACTTGATGACATTTTGCTCCGGTAAATTTATCTTGATTGAACAAAATAATTTGTGCACTAAAAAAAAAAAAAATGCATATCATTACCCCGATTTAGCAAAACATGCCACTTTGCTCTCCTTTCGCAACAGCACCATCACTGAACGCCATAAAACCTACCACACCCCCAGAAATCTCACCAACTAGTGTGAAGGTGAGCATTCGTCAACCCTGTTTTTCCTGTGTTTTTACCTGTTCTCTCAAAAGGTTAACAGAGAGGACTCTGCGAGGCACTCACTGAGCGGCACAAGTGATTGCTGTATTAATTGCCTCTCTCATTTCTCACCAAGGTCACCCCTGTCCACTGGAAGATAAGACAAAGTAATTCTTCTGTACTACACTAGAGCACAGCACATCACAGAACCATTCAGCCTGAACCAACGAGAGCGGGGCTGGGGAGGGCTGAGGTTTGGCACAAAGTGGCTTATACCTTTCAAGAAGCTTGACATCCGCAACAATACAGACCTCATTAAAAGGTAGGGATATGCCCTCGCTGGCCAATTTAAAACCTCTGGTCAACTGCACTGCGACTAATTTGCTATCAGCATCAGTGACGCATCACACAAACAGCTAAATCATGCCGGCAATTTAAAATGCAAAAAGTAAATGATTATATTTAAGATGTGGCTTCTAAAAACAGGTATATATTTAATTAAGGATGATTTTTTTGATCCATTCGAACTTTCCGTATGAGAGACAATCATGGGTCAGGGTTTCTGGTGGGGAGGTATGTGAATTATCTCTCTCCTCCAGCTCTCTGGAGCTCTTCTCTATGAGGTGAGAAAAGCCTAATTCCCACCTGACAAAGGGACAGATTGGACATGTTCTTCGCCCTGCCCCAGATAGTGCTGAATACCAGAGTCATTTCTAATGTGAAGTTGGACAATGGCAGTCATTACTCATTCCTCCTCTGGACAACCTTGAAGACTTTGCCAGAGTTTTCAGAATGGGTGATGGTGCCCATCTTTATGCGGTTTAGCTGGATATATAAAAGCTATGAATGTATTTTGCACCTCTGTTGACCTTATTTGTGATTTTAAATGTAAAAATGTTGTGTCCTGGTCATTTTGACCCAGAGGGGATTCTCTTTTCCCCTGAAAAATCACACGGTATAATAACTTCACCAAAAAGAAAAAGAAAATAAAAAAAAAGTTGATCAATTTTGTACTTTTTGGGTACTTTTTTTTTTACACCTTGCCACACTTGTTGTTTTCCCGGTCAAAAATAACTGGCCTGCAAAAATTACTTATACATTTTTCATTATGCTGTGCTACTGCCGAATATTTTATATTTTGAGGGAATATTGCCCAAATGATAAGCACAAATAAGGTGCACAAGCCCAGATCAATGAGATCAGTTAGTTCCAAAAACAAACAAAATTTCTAATTAAAAGGAAACAAGTTGACAAAAAGATTGAATCCAAAATTTGGTGATAATATAGCATAGGGTTAGTGTTGGCGGCAGAGATGTATAAAGTACTAGAGACCCATACTTGAGTAAAAGTACAAGTGCTCTATCAAAAAAGTGACTTGAGTAGAAGTTGAAGTGCTCTTTAAGCACTACACTTAAGTAGAAGTACTAAAGTATTCAAAAATTTTTGTACTTAAGTATTGCAAGTAGTCTATTTTAAAATTTACTACTCAAGTACTGAAAGTAAAAGTAGAAGTATTGTGTTATGTAGCTATTAAAGAAAGTAGTCAAAAGTTTGAACATATTGTTTTTACTATTTCAAATTATTAACCTAAAGGACAATCACAATTCCTTTGACTGTAACTTCTTGTAAACAGAAAACGGTTACTAGGGTTAGTTAGCCCAATTTGCAAAATTGTGTCATTAATAACTTACCCTCATGTTGTTTCAAACCCGTAAGACATCAGAGGGTCATTTAGAATTTTTTGAAGCATCGAAAATACATTTTGGTCCAAAAATAGCAAAAACTACGACTTTATTCAGCATTGTCTTCTCTTCTGTGTCTATTGTAAGACAGTTAAAAACAAAGCAGTTTGTGATATCTGGTTCGCGAACGAATCATTCGATGTAACCGGATCTTTTTGAAACAGTCCACCAAATCGAATTGAATCGTTTTAAACAGTTCGCGTCTCCAATACGCATTAATCCACAGATGAATTAAGCTGTTAACTTGTTTAATGTGTCTGACACTCCCTCTGAGTTAAAACAAACCAATATCCCGGAGTAATTCATTTACTCAAACAGTACACTGACTGAACTGCTGTGAAAAGAGAACAGAAGATGAACACCGAGCCAAGCCAGATAACGAACAATAGACTGACTCGTTCACGAGTCAAGAACCGTTTCTGTCAGACGCGTCCGATTCGTGAACCGAGGAGCTGATGATACTGCGCATGTGTGATTTAGCGTGAAGCAAACCGACACACAGAGCGTCTGAAACTAACTGATTCTTTTGGTGATTGATTCTGAACTGATTCTGTGTTAATGTCATGAGCCCAGGTGCAGTAAACGCCAATGACGCCATTGCATCGAGCGCAAAAGAATCGGTGAACTGTTTTCTTCAACTGGTTTATTGAATCGAACTGTCAGAAAGAACTAACGTTACTGGTCATCCGAGAACCGATGCAACCGATTCTTGACTCGTGAACGAGTCATTATCTGGTTCGGCTCGGTGTTCATTTCTCTCTTCACAGCAGTTCAGTCAGCATGCGCATTCTTCTTAATCGCTTGTTTCGCTCAATGATGTGCCAGCTTCATCAAACCTGCCATCTACAGTTCTGGCAGTGGTTTGTAATGGAATGATTCGTAACATTATTATAATTGTAACGAGTAACGATGCAGCACATAAAAAAATATCGGAGTAAAAGTATTAAACTCAGCGAAAATATGTACCGAAGTAAAAGTGGAAGTAGGAGAAAAAAATAATACTCCAGTAAAGTACAGATACCGCATTTTAGTACTTAAGTACAGTAGTGAAGTAGTTCTACTTCGTTACTATACATCTCTGGTTGGCGGTGATAGAGTTAAAAGAATTATAATAAACTTGAACCTAGGTAAACGATTTTCAGCACATGGGATACTCAATTATATCACATGGAGTTTACTTTAGAGAGAATTGCTTAAGACTATGGCCGTGGTCATTTAAAAGTTGCCTGCATAATTCTATAAGGCAATGTAAACTGTAATTTTTGAATTGCAATATATTTTTTAATGTTATACTTTAGACATAGTATAGTGTAGCCAAGAATCCTGAGCCTTAGTCCACATATGGCCCTACAAGATGAATAGTTCTTCCCAAATTTGTGTGTTTCCCAAAAAACAGCTCACTGTAAGCAACCAAACTTATGGGATGAGTTAGCAGACAGAATATGGAGTGCTCTTTTGTGAACTTCCTTGACGGATGGTAGCTTTTAAGAGTAGATAATTAACCTGTTAATTGTCACCCTGTCCCGTATACGGGACGCCTACATTGACTATACTATATTACAATCAAATCTAATCTAATCTTGACAAACTATATATCGTTGGAAAGGTCTAAGACTCCCAAATATATATTTTACCAATATCTTTTGTTAAAAATTATGTAGGAAAAGTAATAGATCAAGCAATAGTTCTTTGTGATTCCATGTTTTAAACTTTAGTTAGTGTGTAATGTTGTTGTTAGAGTATAAATAATATCTGTAAAATTCTAAAGCTCAAAGTTCAATGCCAAGCGAGATATTTTATGTAACAGAATTCGCCTACAAAAAAACGACCCGTTTGGACTACATCCCTCTAGTTCCTGCAGGAATGACGTCACTAAAACAGTTTTTTGACTAACCACCGCCGACATAAATTTAACAAACAGGGGGCGTGGCCTTGTTGCGATCTGACGGAGAAGAAGGAAGAGCTGTTTGTTTTTGTCACCATGTCCTTGAAACGCTGTTATTTTCATCTCTGAGTCCAATCACCTTTGTTTGGGCTTCCCAGGAACGCTGTACTTTGAGATTAATGGTTACAATTTATGTTTAACTCGGTTCCTGAGTTAAATATGCACATGTAAAACTATATGCAGCTCATTTTGCTGAGGACAGCTTGCTGAGGACAACTTTCTCAATCAGTTTAATGCTGGATTTGCACAAAGATTATTCTTGAAAGATGGAGCAGTTCCCTCTTTGTCTGGACCACAACTGGTAAGTGTATTTTATTATTTAAGTTGGTGCGTTTAATAGTTTCTGTAACTTATTACACAAAGGGCAATACTGTTTAGCTTTGTTAACTAGATGTTAGGGCTGTGCAAAAAAACAAATGCGGTTTTCATGCGCATCTCCTCAGTAAAAACGCTCCTGTGACTATAAATACATCTCCAGCACGTTCTAGCCCAATCACGTTACCAGGAGGGCCGCCTGCTCTCAGCTGCTGTCGAATCACAGCACAGGAACCGCTGACCCAATCAGAACTCGTTACGTATTTCTGAAGGTTTATTGAACAAGGAAGAATTGTTCTGAATTGTTTATAGAACAAGGAAGACATCAGCCCGTTTTTGTGACAGTATACAGATAGGTGAATTGTGTGAAAAATACTGTGTTTTTTTACACGCGAAACATGAACACACGTCATATTGCACATTGTAAACACAATCAAAGCTTCAAAAAAGCGCGTAAAACGGGACCTTTAAGCAGAAATACTTACCTTTGTAATAACTCACACCCGTTTCCCGCCTGCTGTTCCGCCGTAGGCAGCGCGGGTGCACACGCGGTCCCGATGGCACACACGCGTTGGACATTATTTCATCTTCCCCTCCACATCCGTCAACATTCATAACCCCGGACATTTCACACACTCACACTGCGCGGTGTTTGATGTTGTCTTGTCTCGTCAGTGTTTGTTATGTTGAATTGGGCGTAAGATGGTCGGTGTTCCGGTGTGAGACGCTGCCAAACAGAGCGATCGAGCGGCGATCGGTTATGACGTCATTGACTGTGCGCCGCGCTGCCGCAGCGCACCCGAAACCAGCCAAACCATTGTTTTATATTAGTAGGGGGTACCTTGTTTTTTGTGTGTATATAAATATATATATATATATATATATATATATATATATATATATATATATATATATATATATATATATATATATATATATTAAATTGTTAAATGTATTATTTTTGTGTTTAATGTCTTATTTGTTTATTATGTGTTTGAGTTTGTGTTTAGTATTAATTATTTGTGTAAAAGAAGTAGAAATGCCTGAAGTAGTGGGTTTTTATCGTCTGTTATTACCCATTTCAAAAGTCCCATGTGAAGGGGGTGGAGTCTGGCCTATATAAGGGCAGGCCAGATTAAAACCAAGGGGCAAGGAACTCGACCGGAAGTTGAAGTCGGGTGGGGGCTGCCATCTTTTAGCAGAACTTCACTTGCGTTAGCATTCCCATTGACTCCCATTCATTTTGGCGTCACTTTGACAGCGAATAACTTTACATCTGAGGCATTTAAAGACTCTGTTTGTCCATTATTTATTTCTAAAGATACACAACAATGTATAAAGGGCTCCATTACCTTCTATGTTACATTATGGCCCTGTATAAACAGTTTTTGTAAAAAACAGGCTAACGATTGCGTCATAACCACTCGTCTCTCTGTCACATTACCGTATAGACAGGAGGAGAAGCTCGCAGACAATTAACTTAATATGGCATAGTGGCGTTACATTTTAAAATACTATACAAAATAATTAATCAGAATACTTACTCCTGCTCACTCACGACAAAGAACTCCCCGCTCAAGCTCGCCGTCTCTGCAAGATTAACGATGGCAGTTTGCACGCACCGCCACTTAGAAGATTTACATCCGTCAGACAGGTTGCTGACGTCGTCAAGCTTCGTTTGAGTCTGCGCGTCAGAAACGGAAGTGCTAAAAAACGCTAAAAATGGGCTTCACTTGTCTCAATTGAGTTCCAATGGGGTCGCTGTGTCCATTTCTTTTACTGTCTATGATTAAAACTCATCACTTGTTTACCAAGTAGGAGCAAGAGTGCAACTGTGGTGCCTCAGGCCTTCTTTCCAACTCCTGTATATTGCCTTTTTTTCTTTTGGATTATAGGGCTTGGGCGTCGTGACGTCATTACTTGGCGTGGCCACCACGTTGACAACCTCCTTTACTGCTACTCGGGCTACTGCGCAGTGTTTAGACATACATCCTCTCATCCGTGTGTCTTAATTTGATTAATTAAAAATCTATTTCAACCACGGTAAACCGTTGCTGTATTGTGGGGTGTAGATAGCGCAACATATAATCGCCATGGGGAAAATAAAATGAGAATGGATTAACTTTACAGCGCTATCCTGCTTGGAGGCGCGACGGAGACCACAACATCTGAATATTCATTTATATAGCTTAAGTCAACATTGAAAATAAGGGAAATTTTTTGGGTTACTCATCCAAAATACGGGAAATTTCAACATTCATCTGTTTGTGGCTATGCCGACATAAACAAATTCGAACTACAAAACTGCTGCATTAACTAACGGTCTAACCTGACTTTAGTTACAGATTGGCGTGAAATCGTGCTCTCACAACAACCACGCTATCTTAAAAAGCCCAACATCACGCTAAGGTTGCTTTCAAGTAAGCAAAACGATGCTTTGGAAACGGCTGTTTCACTGGAAGGGCAAAGAGTAGCAACAGAACAACAACACAGAGACTTGACAAGTCCGATTGAAGAGCTAACGGGATATTTTACAGGAAAATACCCATCCATTTGTGAACTGTACATGAGACTTCAATGACTTGTAGCTTCAGAACTATTCTGAAGTGTAGGCGCTCACAAAACAAACAAGGTAGCCGAAGATATCTATTATGCAAAAGTGCGGCAGCAAGTCTCTAGGTACTCCACTATTTGTTGGGAATTTCATATGGATCCAAACCGTTAATAGTGCAGATTTTGTCCAAATACCGGTCCCTGGCATCGATATTTAGCGTATCCCTATAAATCCCACAACCTTTTCACGATTTTATCATCTTTTCTCTTTCTCGTAACTCTGCTTCTTCTCGTTCGACTTCATGTATGTTTACATTCGCGAGGCTGCCAGCAGGACCGCCACGTCCCAGAATGGAACGCGGCGCCCAAGCCCTATTCCCTCTTTATTTTTCTGTTTGTTGTTTCTTTGGTACTTTGTGCACCTGTATATATATTTTTTTCACTATTGGACCGTGTTTATTTTTTGGCCCTGTAAATAAATTTCACTTGCACATAAGTGCTATTGCGGGCTGAGCCATCATTTAACATCTTTTACGGACATTCACAACGTCTCCTAGCGAGTGGTGGTTCTTGCTTTATCACAAATGGTCCATTGTTTGATTGATTTGATAACATTATCTACAAGAATATGGGCTAAAACCCTGACGATGCTGTCCAGACGCAACAAGTTTTCTTGCTAAACAAGATGTTGAACTGTTTTCGGTAATACTATTCAGCACCCAATTTCCGAGACATTTGCCAATTCTGCACTTTTAGTCTGGCAGCATTATGCCAAATACAGAAACCTGACACACGTGAGGGTAAGAGAAATAAACT
This sequence comes from Carassius auratus, assembly GCF_003368295.1. NCBI lineage: Eukaryota > Metazoa > Chordata > Actinopteri > Cypriniformes > Cyprinidae > Carassius > Carassius auratus. The sequence goes on from NC_039253.1 coordinate 16,802,751, forward strand.
TGTGTTTATTTCTCTTTTGTAAACTTAAGTAGACCTAGTGACATTTTTCCATCTTTCTAGCCCCGTCGTCCACTTTCCAGCTGTCATTCATTTATATGCACACAGACAGATGGACAGATGCCAGCAATCAGCATTTTCCACAAACATCTACTCTAAAATTTAAGATGCCTAATAAAATTAAGGTCTTATTTTATTACATTTGTTCCCAGAAAGAGCGATATTTAGGCCACTGTTACCCAGAGTCTCACGCTCTGTGCTATATTACCATTAGCTATTTGATTTTCCCACTAAATCTTCCATTGAGACATTGATCATGCTTTCAAAAGGAACAAAGTGCTCCAAAGATTTGATATTACCATTCAACATCCCCTTTGACTGACACTGGGTGGAATTCAGTATTAAAATATGCTGCAAGTAATTCCTTAAACTAGAACACATTTAAATATTAACACGTCAGAAGTATATTCTAAGATGTCAAATAGATATAAGAAAAGGCAACTACGTAGTTAAATTCTCTTTAATATTTAACATATAATTTATTCATATTTATAGCCTGTTGCCAAACAATGGGGTGTCAGCAGGTGGGTGGGCTTCAGAATCTAATGCAACGTCTGATTGGAGAATGAGTCTCTGTAGTCTCCCTGGAAATAGATGTGTTATGACCCAAACACTTCAGGTCTCCCAGTGGCCCTCTAAATCTGAGAGGAGGGAGCAGTATTTTGGGGGCAAGGTATAACGTAGAGATTTCTTTTAAGGGAGACCCTGAAAAGCACTTCAGCTCTCAAACCTCCCTTCATCATACAGTAGTTTTCTTCAAAGCAAGGCCTTGTGGTCCGCCTCACTTTAGTGAACTTACACCTCATGACATTTTGGGTAATAGTCCACAGAGAAATTCACATCAGGCAGGCTCAGGAAAAGAGACAAGAGCACATAGCCGCCACAATAGAGGGCGCTTATGAGTACCCTTCTCAGACCTGGAATATACTGCAGTCTCGTAGTATCAGCACACTGGGCCTGCAGATACTGCTGATCTGCGACACATCTTGACCAAGCTGTGCAAATACATGCTTCTTTTGAGACTGTTTAGGGACCTCAAGGCTGAAAGAAATGAACTCATTCTCACGCTTCCAGAATCAATACCCAGCACTCCGGTCAACGTACAGGACCGTGCGTCAAACGAGCCAGATAGATGCTAATTTGACTCACCTGGTGCATTTAGTTTGCCGTTTTGAAGCCCGGCGATCGTTCTGCACAGTGAAATATTTCAAATCAAGCATGTGTAAATATTGGAGAAGACAAAAATCTCCATGTATTTAAGATGAGCTGAAGTTCAAGGTGAAATCGGAGAGCCAGTTAGCCCTGAAAAATGTTTACTTGTGGCAAGCCTCCATGAAGGGCTGCGACGTCCTACAAGCCATGGTCTGTGCTCCTTGTTTGCGCAAGCTGCACTGAGTAACTGTAGGTTAAACTGGGGCCTGTTTTTTCACGTTCTACCAAACACCCCTTTGACATTTAGCTCTGATACATAAAATGCTGTGTTCTTTTGGGCTTAGACACTCACAAAGCACAGTTCTGAGTCGACGATACTGTATGAGATTGCAGAACGGTGATAAAAATACTAGTTCTTTTCCAGTAAAAAGCACTTCTTTGCTGATGCCACTTTCATGCTTTCATATTGACTTTGTCTTTGATTATCATTTTAAGCAAGGACGCAGCATATTTAATAGACATTTTTAAAATTATAGAATTTTAATATTTCATTTTCAATATTTACATAATTTATACAGATGTCATGTGATATCAGTGACGCACATTTTTCAAAAGTTGCATTTATTGTTATTGTTTTTCAGGTTTGTTTTCAATGAACAAATATATAAACAAACATGTAAATTAAAATACATGCACTTTTAATATGTAGTTTTATTGTTTTATTTGATCTAATGTGGCTGTCCAACTGAGAGGGCAGTGCACCTGAGACGCTTAGCTGCTCCTGCACACATTTGCTGATGCAGTGTTTATGGCTGTGGACCAGCGGTTGCGTAACATTCTAGCCATAAAACAGCAGGGTGCATATTGTACTGCTTTTTTTGTCCCAGAGTCTTCCATTTCTGCTAATGACAGACAAACTGGAGCGGCACGCAGAGAGGAAGTTTGTGCAGTAGACGTACCTCAGAACACCCACCTACCAAGATCAAAGTCGCCACCCTGCTGTTATGTCTGTTTTTACACACCAATGTCTGCTTTTTCATAACCTAAAATTGAGCAATACCATAGATATAGACAGGGGTGCACATCATTTTTTCAGCCTGGTTCTCATAAGAGAACCTGGACATTTGATTTAGTCCTCACACTGCATATAGCGTGACCCATTGAATGCAACTATAAAAAATGAATTAATAATAGTTATAATATTATTACACTTTATTTAGTTTTTTTAATTAAATAATAATAGTAAATAAACTAAATAATAGTTAGTGATAATATTATTAAAAAGCAGTCCTAGTATTTATTTATTTTATAGTAAATAAACTTAAAAATAAAATGCTAATATTTACTACTACTTTGTTTGCCTTTTTAAGAAGAATCACTTTATGTATTCCCCAATTTTAAGTCGCTTTGGAAAAAAGCGTCAACAATAAATAAATAAACAAAAGCGTTTTCATCATATTCAAACCTAAATTCAGCAGGCTTTCATTTCATATACACTACACTTCATAATTAATGGCTTGAGTTCTTTTCGGAAGTAGATATTGATGCATAAGTAATAATAATTAAAAAATTCAGTGAGAGGTTTTTTATAATGGATTTCATACACATCATCAGTTTTTTTTTAAAAGCATCCTCCACACCTTCAGGTATTACAGTGCTCTTATTGCAATAACATAAAGAAAGATTCGACTGTATTTAAGAAGCAATCATTTTGTGTTTGTTGCACTAGACGGTATTTTGTAGGTCTCCATAATATGAGAGACATATATTAAAAATATATATTTTATTATACATTTTATTACACAAATTTATTTTGAAGGTGTGGAATGTCTGAAGGTACATCAGTGAACAGAGCATCACTGAGACTATAAGAAGCACAAATATATATATATATAAAAAACATTTTGTTATACATATTACAAAATTATAATTTTTTAAATGAATGTTAGATTTTAATTTAGGAATAATAATCTTGTTCAGAGGGTGTTTATGAGAAACGTCTCATAAAAAAGTGAGTGCCACTGAACTCTATAAGCTCATGAGCGGCGTTACTAACACTCCTCTCATTGTTGCATTATCTCTAATATTCACTGTATGTATGGCAGGTTCATTATTAAAGCCACTTACAGTAATCTCATCCATCTTTTCATTTTTTCCCCACTTCTTAATTTTTTCCCCTTCCCTCTCTCTCTCTCTCTCTGGTTTTTGATTAAATAAAAAGCCGAAGGGATGGATATGGCTGTTAATTGCATGGGGCTGGTGCGAGAGCTGAATCAACACAGAGGAGAGGTCATTAAACCCAGCCGGTCCCCTCCGCTCCGAGCTGCTCCCCCCTCATCTGTTGTGCAAATTCTGCCTTTAATTTAACTTTGCAGTGTTGGGTTGCTCCAGTCCACCGGAAATAATCTTCCCCTTCATCTTCAAAGCACCGTTATCCCCCTGCTCTTATTGTGCAGTCACGTAGCCCCATTGTCCAACTACCAAACTTCAATTAAAAGAGGACGAATATATCTGGGCATTCATCAACTGATTCATTATTCTGCAATCCGTCTCCCATCATAGTTATTTGGATAGGTTGATTAATCTCTCCGTCATGCATCTATAAAGATATATGATGATTAGGCCTACAAATAAAAAAAGAAAAGAAAAAAAGACCATCATCAGGCATGAGAAACATTGGGTTGAGCAATCATTTCAAGCATAATTCAGAGCAAATCGAAAGGGTGAGAAACACAAAAACGTACCATCTCTGATTACATTTAAGTGTTTTTGCGGTGCCAAAAATGTGTTTGACTGACCACACGAAGACGGTCAGAAGAGCTTGTGTTTCTGCTGACGGTGAAGCCTCATTGTTTCCCAGGACTAAAGGGAAGCATTGTGCTCAACATGTGTTTCTGATGAAAGCATCAGAGCAGCGCAGGACTGCTGTGCCGTACCGCAGAATTTCAGAGACAAAAAAGTGAGAGCGACAGAAGCATGAAGGGAGGGGAGGAAGAGCAAGAGAGGCATGCCGCAAAAGCTTATGATTTCCTTGCAAATTCCTTCATATTCATTGCTTCATGACACTGTCGAACGCTCTTGTCTTTTCTGTTGAGATGAGCTTCTTTATGAGAACGAAAGAAAATCAGATCTGAAAAATTATTTTTCTTACAAATAATGTACTACATTATTGAGTACCATGTTAAAGGGCCTCAAAAAGAAAAAGGCATAAGTACATTTTTGGTGGGAATTAGATTTAATGTCATTCATTTTTCGGTGCAGACAACACTGGAACTCTGTTTAATAGGAAGTGATTTCACTTTCCCAACGTCCAGACATCCACTTACTAGTTTCATCATAAGCCAATTTACCTGTTATTGGAAGTAAATTGAACACAAGCGCAGAAGTGATTTCTTAAGGAGCCATTTCAGTCCTGCATGTTATGTTCAAGCTTCATTGTGCAAGTTAAACAAATCCAGACCGAATCAAATCCATCACCGTCTGCCAGGCTGCGCCGCTTTAAAGGAGCCACAATAAAATACACATTGCACTCTTATTTTAAATCATTTTCTTCTCATACGAATGTCTTGTAATAAGCTCTATTGTGTGCAAAGTAATTCTAAGCAGATCTCTATGATGTATCCTGCACATGGTCACCGTGATTTTGCCAAGTAAGACATGTTCCTGGATCTTGTGATGATCCTGGATCAACTTTATTGTCCAAAAATATAGACTTATCCCAATCCCTACCCCTAAACCTAACCCTACCCATAATTTATTCCTTGAATCAGTGGGAAATGATAGCTGATTAACAAGGATGTAGTAGCACCTAACCCCGATTTTGAGCCTAAAACAGATATTTTCTGAATAGTTATATCTCAATTCTGATTGGTTGACTGGAATGTTGTACCATGATCAACAAGGATGCTGATCAGGAACATGTTGTACTTGGTGAAATCTCACTCACCTCCTGCACATACAACAGTGATTTCCTGACTGCTTCAATTTTGGTTGAAAATATATGTAGGATGCTCATGCTAATTTTCATGTTGGTTGCTTTAATTATCATCTGCAAGGTTGTTCAGTGTGCATATGTGAAATTGAATAAAAGAAGCTTCTGTTATTTAAGAATTTTATAGTATTATTGTGGAATGCGTAATTACATCTATCTATCTGTCTGATATATATACAGTATACACTTTTTCTTTTCTTTTCTGACCAAACATTTTTTTGATGTGATGCAACCTTTTAAGAAGCAATTAATGCTTAATTGCTACATATATTCCACATTTTTATAAAGGAATCATTTACTGATGTCATTGATATTTTCTGTATTCAGGAGTGCAACACATGCTGTTACGACTGTGCATTTGTGTTTGTTTGCTGTTGCGTGCAAAATCTCCCGAGTGCACTTGAGCTATTATGTGTGTTTGCGATACAATGATGTCTTGAAGACAGTTTTCAGAGCGACTGGAGTGTGTGAGCCAGCTCTTTTACTGTGGGAGGACAAGATGTTGCACTGTAGAGAAAGCAACTGGCTCTGGTCCCACATATCTGGTGACTCACCAGGCCTCTGCAGCACTGATCCCTCTGCTCTCTCTCTCTCTCTCTGTGTGTGTGTGTGTGTGTGTGTATGTGTGTGTGGGTGGGTTGGTGGTATGTGTGACTGTGGTTGTGCATGTACTGTACATATGCACAAATCCCACAAAATGATCATAAAACCACGGGCAGTGCTCAACCTTTCGGTATTAGTGAAATCCAAACAGAGAGATGTGGTCGATTGAGAACCGTCCTCATTAGGAAAAACCAAAAGAACCTGACCAATATATTATATTACACTCAGAATATACCCACTCCCTCTGCAAAATGTTTATTATAGTCTCTTAGACCTACATTTGCAGATCGTTTGATTAGCGAGGCCGGATGCATTAAGCAAAACCAATCATTCCTCTGTCTTATCCAGTTTGGTTTGGATGAACTGTGCAAGTAATAAGGAGACCATTGTTTGAAAGCAAGTAAGCATTCCAGTGTCCTCTGAACACTTCACGCACATGTAAAACTAGGGCTGCACGATTAATCGAAACAAAACTGAAATCAAGTTACAACATAATGCAATAATCAAATTGTCTGTACTTGTATGTGCACTGCGTGTTGTAATATTCGCAGCACTGTGTTCATGTACACACGAGCAACTTATTATCCGGCTCATTAATTAAAACAATTATAGTTATTAGTGTTATTATTAGGCTCCTTGTCGTTTTCTGACGATATTTTGTAATTTTACTGTTAACTAAAATAAAATTATTATTATTATTATTATTATTAGGTTCCCTGAAGTTTTTTGACAATTTTAAGGACAATTTTTTATTTTTATTTTACTTAAGAAGAATAAATAATAATAATAATTATTATTATTACTACTACTACAAAATTTATCTTTTCCATTTTCTTATATATATAATTATAGTGAAATATTACAGTGGTTATATTTCTTAATTTGTTTATTATTATTTCTTTATTTTACTACTACTACTACTACTACTACTACAAAAAATATTCAACAAAATTACAAATATTACTACTGTTATTTTTGTGCCCTACAAAGAGGCACAGTAACTTTAGAGTTTGGGTTAGAATTATATTTTAATATTATTTTAATCAAATAAAATGAGCAAAAAAAAAATACAGTGAAATATACAAATATTAATATTTATTGATGCTTGATCCTTTTATTCGGTAATAATATTAATACAAATTGTTTTTAAATGACAATCACATTTTTATCAGAAACATCGGAGTTTTAAATTTTGTGCGTGTGATTTTCTAAATTCTTTAAAAATGAGGCACAGCATGCAAGCTCTCCCTTTATTATGACTTATTTAAAGTCACCAAGGGGTTTTTTCACTCTTCTAGAACAGCATGCATGAACTGGATTACTTGGAAAAACAATCGAAATATGGCCGCTGTTGCCCTCTGCTGACCTCTGCATTAATAAAACAGACAGTATGTCTTCTGTTTGGCATCGTTGTGACTTCTGGAAGGAAAGAAAAGTCGAATTTTATCAGAGCTTGAGGCCAGTGGCGTTTTCACGTCATGGTTATTAATCTACGGTTCCCATCACAGCTGGTGACCTCTTCACCTCCATTATAATGCGCTCTTTGTAATTTCACAGTTAATATTCAAAAGCCACTTGTCCTCTATTGCTGGATTGTGAGAATATCTGGATGGGATGTGTGTCCGAGTATGAATACACTCGTGAGAAAACGAGAAACTGCACAGATGCATCGTGTATGAAGACACTGGAGTCTTAAAAACAGATGCAGATGTTGGAGAATGTGTTTAACCTCTCCCCTCGCCTGAATGGACCCTCTGTTCACACAAACATTTAGAGACCAGAACTGTTCTGACCGCCAGGTTAAAACGGTCAAGTCCCTATCTATAGATGTGTGTGGTTAAGTCTCAACCAGGGATAGAATCCACCACCCACAACCGGCTATGACCATATTTATAGACCATAGGCTTAAAAGAGAGACAAAAACAGAGAGAGAGAGGCAAAGTGAACAAGAGATGTAACAGAGAAGGTCTTATCACACAATGCACTGTTGCCCCGAACAGACATTCCTCTTCAACAACTTTGGCAGCCCTTTAAGAGCCTATTAAACCGCACTGTTTTCTGTTGCCCAAGCCTCACAGAACTTTCTTGGGCAACATAAATGAGGTTGGAGGCGATGCCTGTCCAAACAGCAGTCTTTAACACACAACTATTGCAAAATAAGATGAAAATATGAGGATTATGCGTAACAAATGCTAACAAGATGCCAGTGTGGATGATGTGATTCAGTTATGAGCAAATGAAGCAGACGCTGTTTAGAGAACAAATGTATTTTCCAGCATGAAAGGACCTTAGATCAGTGGTTCTCAACCTCGTTGACTCCAAAGCTCCTTTTTTTTTAAAGACCAATTTTATGTACTTCTGGTACTTGTGTTGTAATTAAACTCAAAAATATGGTGACAGCTTAATGTTGTACATCTTTATTTTTACGTTTTTGAACATTTTAATTCATCATAAAATAAGATTCAGCTAAATTTAAATAACGCAAACCGCTGCCTTGGATATATTTTGGGGTTTGAACTCTTTGCTATAAAAGACACCAAATATAACAGTAATAGATTTCTTTAATCCTATTCTTTTATTCCATTGCTGCACAGTCTTGTCCAGTTAAAAACATATCCTCCAAGCCAGAATAGAGATGTGTCCTTAAAATGTAAACAATTGAAATCAATGCATTGCTATTCACCATCATTCTGTGAGATGATTATGTACAGTTTATAGTTTGGATTATGGGGTGTTGAAGTCATGTGCTGCTCTAGATGTAGACACTAGACAGTAAGGAATCCTGTTTAAAAAAAAAAAATTAAGAAAGGATAAAATAATACTGCTAAAATAATAGGTATATACATACATTTAACATTTAGATCGACACACAACTGATTTAAATGGAAAGTATTGGAATTGCGAAACAGATATTTCACATTGGAAAAGATACGGAGCAATTCACAACCGCTTACAGTATAATATTCCAGTATGTAAGAAGATTGAGTGATGAGTGAAAGAGTGAGAATAAGAGCATCACAGGACCAAATGTAGAGAGTGACAGGATTCTTTTCACGTTTATATACAATCTAGGATATAACTGTAGTATGGCACCATATATTAAATACGTCATATGTCTTTCACCCACTCGCATACACGTTTCACACTCACAGTTTATGGCTTTTGTAATCCTCCAAGGACTACACCAGTGTACTACAGTAAGTGTGCGTATGGAGAGGTGATATTTAGGATTTGATTTCTTATTGTGTATGTGATCTTTGGATATGTATTCCTTTTTAGGACACAACAGGTCTGAATTGCAATTCAAGCTCTTTTATGGTGTGCATCATTGCGAAATCCTTAAACCACTGGATAGCTTTGGATTGTGCATTAATCAAAAGTTTGGCACCAAGGCGATTTGAAATAACTAACAAACACTGACATTTTTGAACGTTTTTTGGCTTTTCTCAGTGGCCTCTTAAGTCTTTTGGATGTATTTGTGTTCAGCTTCATGCCAGTGCAGACTCAACAAAAGATTTTAAGCGGAAACCAGCCCAGAAAGAGTTCATAAGTATAAAGATGACTGCAGGATAACACCACTAGTGTAGGATGACTAAACCTTCTCCTAGCAAGACAGGTCAAAAGAAAGCTAACTCACAACTCCAGATCATCGGATGTCTTTCTTTGCTTATTTCTTCTCAGGTCCCAAATCAGTGAAAGAGGCAGCGCCCCCTACAGGAGTCTCAGGAGGAGAAGCACAGCCCGCAGCACTCCATGCAGATCTCCAGACAGTCTGCAGACTCGCAGCACGCGTCGATGATGCCGCAGTCCATGTCACAGGGCAGGTCGCAGTCGCCACATTCCTCTGAAGCGCAGCAGCAGCAGAAGCACGAGTCGTCTGATGCGCAGGAGCCACATGTGGCACAGTCCAGCACGATGTTGCACAGTGTGAGGAACTCGCAGAACAGACAGGCCAAGATGCAGTGGACACAGCAATCTGGAAGAAGCACAGATAGTTAGTAACAACTAAAACGTCATTGGCTAGAGAGGTTTATCTGTGTTCATCAAACTTCCTTAAAATGAAAAAGTGTGTAAAAACAATGAGGGCTAATGTGCAGTGAGGTCTGACTCACCATCCTGGGCCTCTGTGGGGATCTGGGAGCTGTTGGATTTGGAGCTTCCTTTGCTCCTCTTGCTGCTCTGACTGTTGATGGATGGGTTCGACTGTAGTTTCTTGGGGTTTTTATGGGCTGTGGATGAAGACGAGGAGGTTGACGAGGCGGCTCGTGTAAAGGTTCCTTTCCTGACCCCATTGCTGCGTGGCTTGCTGTCCCTCCTCAGCAGCGCCGCCGATTCGGCTGAGTTAGGTAGCGTGGGGTGTATGGGTGTAGACCGCGCCTGAGGTTGATCTGAGAGAGAGAGAGAGAACAAACAAAAAGGTGAGCAAAGTTGCAGCTGGGTTTTATATCAGCTTTTTTTTTTTGCTGCTGTGTAATTATTCTCATTTTGCAGCCTGAGGATGTGTAAAAAAAAAAAAAAAAAAAAAAAAACAGCAGCTGCATATTTGTGGCTAGTAAACTTAGTTAGCATCTTGTTTCTTCTAATGGAATTAGCCGTTTCCTCACGTGGACCAATCAACTTCCAGAAAAGGGCCCCGGGCAGATTCTTGTGTAATACCCAAGAACTTTACTTAAACATCCCACTGTACAGAAAGGGAGAGGTATGTGCTACAATTTTTTTGTAATTAGGTCTTCATGGCAAATCTTATATAAAAAGTTATATAGAATACACAGTGTGTGTGTGTGTGTGTGTGTGTATATATATATATATACACACACACACACAGCATAAAGTAACAACAGTAATTAATCCTGTGATGGCAAAGCAATTTTCAGAAGCCATTACTCTTCAGGGTCACGTGATCTATCAGAAATCATTCCGATATGCTGATTTATTGGTCAAAAATATTTACTGTTATCAGAGTTGAAAACAGCTGTTTTGCCTAATTTTGGAAACCATAATACATTATTATTATTTAATTTAATTTATTGTTAAATTCAATTTTCTAATTTATTGTGTTTATTTTGGTCATTCTAATACATTGTTACTGAAGAACTATTAATTTATATTTATTATTATGATTTTAAAAAGTTGTGTGTAAAATATCTCAATATTTCTGAACTTTTAACATATTTTAACATTAACTTTACAGTATTTATAAAACATTTAACTGATTATATATTATATTAATTTATTTTTATTGTTATTATTAAAAATATTAGGACATACATATATATATATTGAGTTATAAATTGTTGAATATAAATTCTTAATTAATAGAAAAGTTTGAACTTTAAATTACTTTAACTGCTACTTTAAATTTAGAGACTATTAAAACATCTGTCAGATCACAAAACTTGTCTAACGAGGTTTTAGGAAACTTAATATATAAAAAGCACATATTGCTTAATTTTATAAATCACCAACAAAACCAGCAAGTCAATTTATCTCCCAGTCCTAGTGATTTCAACAGGTCAACCACAGGAGGAAACAAGGGCAAGTCTGACTGAGATTTATGCCAATGTAGAGTTTGTTTCTGGGAAAGAGCCTTCAGCATTCAGTAGGGACAGGGGTCCTGACGGGAAAAGCACATGTGTTTACAATATCCGCTTGCTGCTTGCTGGTCGGCAGTAAATGTGGGGTCTAAACTGTTGACTATGACTAGACACAATGATACGGTTCATTATTTCAGATTTATGGTCTTTGTTACTCTATCATGTTCATCTGTTTGTTTACTCATAATGTTTCCTTTCATTTTTGGTTGTGTATCGTTTCAGTATGATGGCTTTCCCTGCAACCAGCTTCAAAGGACCAAAGCGAAAGAGTCCAAAACAAACAGACAAGCAAACAAACAAAAGAAACCGGAATTAATAAACCGAGATCAAGAGACCAGAATGGATTTGCATATTATTGCTTGAGAGTTGCAGGAAGAGTACACAAAGGAACAAACAAACAACATGAGATCACCGCTATGCTTCGTTTGCCACAGAGAGCAAATGACAAGACCGCATACACAAATCAAGCACATTACTGTGTGCCTCAAAAATGAAAAATAAATAAAACTGCAGATGTCTAGAGGTCCAAATACTAGTGATTTTACAGTAGAGGATGGCTTTAAAATACACGCAATACGAGTCAGTAATTTATTTTCTGCCTCTGAAACATAATCCAAAGTGACCTATATAATTGAATTAATGAGAGATAAATGGAAGTGGTGCATGAACCCAAGTTTATTTGTACAGCATATTTCCCACATGCTGGAAGTTTTATTTGAAATGTATTTGTTTACACCTCTGATAAATGCTGTTCATACTAAATGCCATTATATTTCATATTTGTTTTATACTTATAATGACCATTCCTGTCGTGTTCTTAAAATTATTGGCATTTGACATTATTTCTGAACATAGTAATAATACAATGGCACAACCAGGTGAAACTTATCTTCTGGAAAATATGATATCTATATAACTTTCTGAATTCAGCCTCTCTCTTTAATTTGAATGTCTAGTAAAAGTCAGAAACATTTTTCGGCTCTAATTAAAAATAAGTGCTTTGTTTCGGGCACAGGCACTGATTAAACAAATACTCAATTAAGCTCTTGAATCTGGGCACTGTATGGTGGACAACTGTTTGAAAAGCAGACCACAATCCAAGTAGGCTGTCATCGAAAACAAAAGAGTGCGCACAACGATACGCCACAGTGCAGTCTGATCAGGGTAATGAAAACAAACAAAGAGGCGTTCGAAGAGAAGTTACGACTATGCTTATAATTACAACGTCAGTCTTTTCTGCATTGGGTGTGAGGATGAGGCCAAACGTTTGGCGTTCTGAAGTTCAGACACCGTCTCCCTGTGAGTTTACAGCCTACAAATGTTCTAGTGTTCCTCCACAAACTGCTCGTGGAGTTGACTTTGGCAAGCGGTCTACACCACTTCGTATATTTTACTCTTGAGCACCGCAAAAGACTAATTATTCTGGAAGAATGAAAAACTATGTGAAATGCAGACCTTCAGAGCCAAAGGAAATAAACCCCCAAATCAGAGAGAGGCTAAATGGACCTTTTACGTGAGATGTTTTGTGATATTTTTTTGTGAATGATTATAGTGTTTAATCCCATCATATTGCTGCACTAAACATTTTCTTGACCTTAACGCATGTTTCATATGAGAAACGACTGAAGGGAATATTAAGAGAGCCAGAGTTCATAGGAAGATGTCTGGTGCCCATGCGGAGGGATGTGGACTTGATAGAGTCCAGGAAAAACATACACAAACACACCTTGTTCTATTCACGGAGTCTGACGCTCGAATGTCTAGAAGACAGAACTGGCATCAGCTACATTAGATAATGGCTGAGGACACATGTCCACAGTGTGCTGGTGCTGGAGCCTGGCCGAGGTCAGACCACAAGCAAATTCACTCTGACTGGATATTTTTCCATTTCAAACATTACTTCAGCTGTTCGGTTTGTAACAAAGAAGAAGAAAAAGTAAAAAGATAACTTCATATGAAGTGCATTAAATGTCATGTAGTCTATGAAAAGAATAAAAGCCAGCATTTCTTCAGAAGCGAAAGCAGTTCTTTCTTTCAAGCAGGTAAACATCACCCTTGAGTCCATATGTTCTGTGTAGGAATGGCGGGGTGTTTATAATGAACTTCCACCCCCGTTGTTTGCCAGGCTTTAATGTGTATGATCTTGAGCTTGCCAGCTCTAGTTGAAGGATCAGCCCTTCAGAAACAGTTACAGTTCACCATGGATTTACATCTGACATTTGAGGCTATGATGTGTGATTCTTTTTGATTCTTTCATAAACAGAGACAAAGAGAGTAAACCTGAAATATTTCTAATTAATCTACATCACCACCAACTGCTGGAGAGGTTCAAAGCACAACTGGGGTCCGGCATCTACAATATACACTACCATTCAGAAGTATGGGGAAATCAATGTATATATATACAGACCAAAAGTTTGGAAATATTACTATTTTTAATGTTTTTTGAAAGAAGTTTCTTCTGCTCATCAAGCCTGCATTTATTTGATCAAAAATACAGAAAAAACAGTAATATTGTGAAATATTATTACAACTTAAAATAATAGTTTTCTATTTGAATATACTTAAAAAAATAATTTATTCCTGTGATGCAAAGCTGAATTTTCAGCATCATTACTCCAGGCTTCAGTGTCACATGTAACATCCAGTCTATCACATGATCATTTAGAAATCATTCTAATATTCTGATTTATTATGAGTGTTGGAAATGAGTGTTTTTTCAAAGAATCCTAAAAAAGTATCACATGTTCTGAAAAATTATTAAGCAGCAGAACTGTTTCCAACTTTGATAATGAATCATCATATTACAATGATTTCTAAAGGATCATGTGATAATGATCCTAAAAATTCAGCTTTGCATCACAGAAATAAATGATAATTTAAAGTATAATAAATTTAAAAACAATTATTTTAAATTGTAAAAATATATCACAATATTATTTTTTTTCTGTATTTTTGATCAAATAAATAAATGCAGGCTTGATGAGCAGAAGAAACTTTTCAAAAACATTAAAAATAGTAATGTTTCCAAACTTTTAGTCTGTACTGTATATATATATTTATAAACAATAGACACTAAAAATCAAGTGCTTCTATAACAATGCATAAATGCATTTAAGTGTGAATGCCACTCAATGAACGCTACTGTATGAAATGAAAGTTCCACTCTTTTGTAAGGGTAAGAATTTTTTAAGAGTCTTTACACAGAGTGACTCTTCAAGAAGATGAAAAATTATACTTGTTAAGACAATAACACAATGGATTTTCAAATCAAGCCAAAGAAAAATCAAACATTTTCAAGAAAGATTAAAACTTATGTCCTGACATATGCTCTTAAGAAACAGTTTGTTTTCACTTTGACTCATCCAAACTTGCTTTCAGAGTGCCTATTTCAAGGCTAAATAGATGCATTAGTGGTTCTCAGAACAGCACTGTATTGTACACTGCTTGAGTTACACCCACAGCATTTCAAACTTTTTTGACCTAAATAAAAGTGCACACGCGGTTAAAGGGTGTAAACATATTTAAAGACCACTGGGCATTTTTTTGGAATGTTGGTGGTCAGGATTTGAATCCACAATAACACTGGGGCATATTTGTGTTATCCTGTGCTGCAGTTTTTGGATGAGGTATTTGACTCGGCGATGTTACTTTGTTTGTGCGCATTTGTGTTTAGGGCAGTAAACAGGCAGCGTCAGTCGGTCTCCTGGGCATCCGCCAGAAAGACAGAAATTTCTACAGAAGCCAGAAGTTTCTCTGCTGAAAATCAGAGGGCAAAACTATGACACGTCTTGTGTTCTCATATCCAGAACAAAATTTATATACATATATGATACTGAATGAGACTGGGTATCCAACTACTATCAATTGAATCGGCTTTCATTTACTATGCTCCCAAAAACCAAAAAAAAAAAAAACTGAAAACAGGGAGATGTGGACAGAATGAGTGTGTAAAGAAATGGATGTGGATGTGGATGTGAAACTGATGACAAATGACAGGAAGTAAATCACTGAGGTTCTCTTTAGAAGAGGCTTTACTAAAGGTCTCTCAGCTTTGAATGAAAAAAAAGTCTTCTGTTGCTAAATAATATTACATTGGTGCATTACACTACAGTCTGCAATCATCTGTGGGTGGGGACAATCAGACAATGGGTGAATCATCTTCAGGTTGCTTGTAAAAAAAAAAAAAAAAAAAAAAAGAATTATATATTTTCCTAAATCATCCATGGAGCACATGGATCAGCAGCTCTCAGCATCGTCCATTCTGTCAAAAATGCACAATTCAGCCCTGAGATGTCGAGTTTCTCTAGGTTTGCAGAACCATTCGGGACCCACTAAACACGCGCCTCTCTGGGCCCCTGAGACGCCCAGACGTCAACTGCATTATCTCATCTTAAATTCCCTGCCCAGGGCCCCAGGCTTCCCGTAACACCTCATTTAAAGTCCCCCACTGCCTCAAACAGCCGTGAGTTACACTACCTTCTGTTTAAAACCCGCAGGGCCACAGAAGCCAGTGAGTCAGCATTTTTTCATTAATACAAAATGAAAACACAAACATGTGACAGCTTCAGGAACAAAAATAAATAACTAAAGAATACCAGTGTAGGACAGATGGTGCAAATAAAAGCACCATATCTTCACACTAGAGAGAAGAAATCCCCTACTTTTTAAACAAGGACGTCTGTTGTCGGCAAAACTGAAAAGAAAAAGAAACATCTAAATGTGGCAAGGGATAAATGATACGGCTCTTTGAAAGGCAGAGACAGATTTTACAGGGTGGCCTCAAACAAAAAATACAGCATACAGTAGGTTCAGAAGAGAGACCAAGCACTCTTTATCCCATTCTGCCTGAGCTCATTTCAATGACAATCTCCAGCAATGAAGACTCTAATCAGGGAATTTTAAAACTGTAATTTAAGCCAGCATTTTCACCTCTTCCTTTAAGTCGTTTATTTCCCCTGATGCCGGCCCCTCTGAACAGTGATAATAGATAATGTGAGTGAGACACAGGAACTGAGCTTTAAGCCCTGCTGAAGCTGAATAATTCACTGAAAGAGCCAGAATGGGACTGAGAGAGGTGGGATATGCAATGAGACTATTCTCTGACCAAATTCAATTTTTATCAAGCCATCTCAGAAGCCGTTTTCCAGTATATGGACCTCCCCGGTCATCATCAGGTCATGTGATCGATTCTGAGGAAACACACTGATAAAATAAATATCTCACACTGATAAAATAAATATTTTTATGTTGATAAGAGTGTAAGAGTAAGTGTACGCATGCACAAGCACAACAGCCTAGACAGCCAGTACTGATAACAGTCATTATGTAATTGCATCACAAAGTGAGTTTAAAACCAGATGTCATAGGTAGATTAGGCTAATTGGCTTTTAGAGAAAAGTATTGTCTTTAAATTCATCCCATGGCACATAAATAAAGATGATCCAGTGGTCCAAGGCCAAGGAGAGAATTTCAGGCCAGTGGATGGACCTATCTCTTGCCTTATGTAAACGTTACTGAAGGACTTTCGTAAGACCAATTAGTCTCATATTCAGATTGTTTTTTTGTTTTTGTTTTTTTCAGGACTGTTAATATATTAACCAGACCTTGAATTAAGTGCATTAATGAAAACAATGGAAATTAAGCTCAGAAAAAAAATCTATAAGTACTAACCTTTTTACACCCTAAAACACTGACTAGCAATGATGAGCATTTTTTTTTAAAGGCAACCAGGAAATGGTTTTGTAAAAAGCAGTCTTCACTTACATGAAATCAACACAGACTCTGCTATAGGACCTGAACCCATGCGCTCACTTTTTAGTTCTCACTCTCACTAACACTGATCCAAAGTAAAAAGTGAATTTAACAGCCTTTTCTGCACTCTCACAGCCTGTCAAAGGCATTCAGTCTAGACATGCATGCAACATCCATGACATCATTGCCCTGAATTGGAGCATTTGGACCTGGCTGAAACTTCACACTTCTGTTTTCAACAAAAGTTGCTGATTTCTGCACTAAATAAAACTTGCTACATCACTATCGAGAAGCACATCTTCTATATATATATATATATATATATATATATATATATATATATATATATATATATATATATATATATGCAAAAATCTAATAAAACAAAAGATAAATAAGCAACCGCCTGCCTCAAAGCACATATGGATCTAGAAAGGATTGCACACTCCTTATAAAGCAGATGATGCAATAGTGTTCAACATTTAACGAGACCCAAATAGGCACATCTCACGGGTCCATCTGCAAATAAAACCACATGCGTCAAGGGAGACACATTTCCAGGGGAAAAAATTGAGGTTGAGGAGTTGTACATTTGTACATAACATGTCTAATCTGTTATGCAATAGTAACGCTGCCATTTTTATGGCCATTTTAAAAAATGTGCAAGGGACAAGCCAGGAAATGCAGGATGCATGATCTCCTTTTTATGTTTTCTTCTTACTGACGCGGAACGCTGGGTCTTTGCGGGGTCTTAAACACCCTGATGCTGTTGCCAAGCGTTTACTCAAATCAGCCTGTAGAGAGTCTCCACTGCACCTTGGCCAGCTCATTACTGGGAACTTTTAGACAGGTAATGTCATACCATCACACCAAATCTACACAATATGACACCCTAAAGTGTGACAGATTTGTGGAAGTGGGCAAACATGAACTGCGCTTTCAGAATCATTGCCATATGAGCATTCAACACCCACCAGGCTAGCGTGATCACCTTCCACATGCCTATTAAAAACATGCCTTCAAGACCATTTAACTTTTGTGAACATAATTTTTCTAAATTACCTGTTGCTAGACTGTGAAGAGACAATGAGATCATGTTACAAGCCTTTCCACTCTCAAAGTCTCCGTAAGAATTCCAGTCACGGTACTTGCAACCACCGCAACCAATTTTGTTTTTAGTCGGTGCCTTGGTTTCCTGCAAGATAAAATTTAGCTGGTCATATGCTCAGATGAACTGTAATGGGCTCCAGGAGGAGGTGAATGTGAGAGAGGAAATGGCCGCAGAGCTCAGTACCAGCCGCCCCAGCACAATTATTCCTGTAAATAAGCAGCAGTAGGTGTCTGGAATGTGTCAGCGCACGGGCTCAGACTGGACAACCAGAGCACGACCTCACCAACCACACACACACAGAGAGGGCCTGTCCTTAGCCTACTTATTCTCAGTAAGTTTCACATAACCTGTGACAGTGTGCAAACATGCTCACAGCTGTCTCATTGGGGTCTTGCATGGATCTATTTATTCATCATGGAATAACACTTACAGGAAGTCACAGTCAGCTTTTTTCCCCGTACCAGCACCAGTGCAATGGGGCTAAGGCTGGGCTTTGATGACTTCTTTTTTGAAGAAACCTGCATTTAGTTATCAGTGGAAATAGGCAAAATGTACAGATCACACCTTTAAGTTGAAATGCAAATGTGAAATTTTAGATTTTTTTATACAATTCTGTTTAAATTCAGTAAGATTTTTATTTATTTATATAAATTAATATTTTTTTTATGCAGGAAGGATGCATTAAATTAATTAAAAGTGACAGTAAAGATATATATGAAGTCCAAAAAAATATATTTCTGAAGGATCATGTGACACCGAAGCCTGGAGTAAAGGCTGATGAAAATTCAACCTTGCCATCACATGAATAAACGTCATTTTAAAATCAAAATATTTTACAGTGCTTATTTTGAATATTTGATCAAACAAATGCAGTCTTGGCGAGCCCTCAAAGAGACTTCTTTCAAAAACATCTTTCTAACTTCACTGAAACTCCTTAATTAAATGAAATGGTTTTATAGAATCAATTTAAAGAATATACCTCACACTGTACACTCGTACCATACATAAGCAATAGTATGAAATTCAACATCCCTTAAGAACAAATTCTCATATTTACTTGTTTTGAGGCATGTTCTACTCTGTACATTAGCACCATCCATATTTGGTCATCCTCACATTTAAAGAAAACATTTACCAAGCTATAGCAAAATCTCTACTGGTCACACATTTTTATACTTACTGGTTTATACAACAGTTCTTTGCTGCTTGAATCTGATTGGCTGATAAGAATGTGTGATATTCTAATGATAATAGAACTGCTTTGATTACCTATAGCTGAATCATAGCCGTGCCAATATACAACATAGCGCACTGTTAATCGTTATATTGCTCATATAAACCACTCAGCCCTATTATACTTCAAATAAATTGACATCATACAAACCCAAAAGCCCATGTTTCATGTGAAGTAAGCTGAAAGACTATCGCTAATACATGCTTTGGAGAGCAGTAAGTAAGCTGGCACTGACTGCCAAAAACACAGTGCTATAACTCACCTGGCACTGTAACCAAGGCAACATCACAACAATAGCAGTTAACTCCAAAACTATCAAATCTTGGTTGTTAAATAAAGTAAATGTGAGCCATTTTACACACATCTTAACCAACTTCAGCTGACATGAGAGCCTCTGTCATTGTCTTGCCAAATTGAATCAAATTGAGCAAGATTTCTGCTCTACCATTTTATAAATGTGTTTAATAAACAGAGCTGTAGATAAAAAATAACACAGCTGAGTGTGTGATTAGTCAACGTGCTCATAATGTGTATGTAGTTATTTCAGGTTATGGGTGGGTCAGCTTTAACCGAGAGTACTGGTGCTGTGTGACTCAGAAACGGGACATATCAACAACCTACCCCTTAGTCAGAGGACTTAGTCACAGCCTACTGACTAGTACACACCCAGTCTATATCTACACAGTCATAGACATATCACAGACTCCTTAGCACCGGTACACGTCTTTGCTTCATCTCCAAAACATTTGTTGTTCAAGATCAGTCAGAGACGTGGCCCTGTAGTTAGCGCACTTGCTTTGAGCTATTGAGATGAGGCTCTCATAAATGGGCTACTTCAAACCCTGATCCCATTCCCCACATCATTTCCTGTCTCTCGAATGTCCTATAAATACAGCAGTACAAAAATATTTCACTGACAAACTTATACAACATCAAACAAACAGACAAAAGATTTTCCTAAATTCACCCTACTTCATAAATCACAGTTCATCTTAAATTTAAAGTCCATATGAACTGGAAGTTGCTGCTATTTTATTTCAGTATGATGACATATTTCCAACTGAAAAAGAATATTGAGTAGAGGTTGGGGTTTTATTTTTGTGCTCCTCTCTTCTTTCACTCGCTAAATAACGGGTCGGAGGGGCGTGGCTAGGCATATTGTGCCCAAACCGTCAAACTGAAGTCATCAGAGAAGGAATGTCGTTCCAGAGCGGAAGTAAATGTTCCGATTTTTATTAAAGATTACCAAAACAATTTATTTATTTATTTTTCAGAGGATTAACTTGCATGGGTTAATTGTTGACCTTAAGACTAGCAATGACTTTAAGTTAAATTAATTTATGATGTAATTACGAAAAAAAAAAAAAAAGCTGAGAAAAACTGTCCAAATACAAAGATATAAGCTTTTCATGTAAACCTTTTATTTATTTTTTATTTTTCACAATTGACACTTTTCCCCTAAATTCTGAATTTACATCTCAGAAGGATTTCTTTCTTCCATAAAAGAACATTCTGCCAATTTATTGCTTAAGTTTATCTCTCACAAAAAGTATTTCTTTCTGTTTGGTCAGAATATTCAGAAAAAGTCTGAATTGTAGCTAAAAGGGTAATTATGATTATTATTACAAAGCAGTTGTTAATTTGTGCATGTAATAATGTTAAACTATATTGTGATATATTAGATATATATTGTGTCTATTTTTTTTGTCTTTACAATTGAATACATTTTAATAAATGTTTGTATGCGTCCTTTTTATATGCATAAGAACATGTTCACATCAGATTTTGTCTTTATAAATACCCATTTTTTTCTTCTCTCGACATAGTATGAAATGCACAGAATTTAGGATCAAATCCTAATTATGACCCAGATTCTTTTATAACAGTGACCTTAACATCTCTGTCCCTCTGGTCAGTGTCATCAGTCGTAATTTTCTCATCATTTCACCTGCTTCTATAAAAATGGAACAGACAGACAAGTACAAACAAACTGTAAAGGGCTGCTCGGTAATGCAGTCTAAATGTTTCATGCTTACATGTTATGCTTTTGCCAGGATTGCTAGTGAGGTCCGGTTGGGACAAGCTGTTGTTGTTGTTGCTGCCATTCTCCACATCTCCTGTCTTTTCCATGGGTGGGGTGTTTGAATTCTGTGCTGTCTGCTCACCGGTTTTATTCCCTTCTGAAGCCAAAAAACACAAACAGAGGAAAGAGAAAGAAAAGAAAGGTTACACAGAGATTACACAGAGCTTTGCATTCATATCAATTTCTAACGTGTCTTGATGCAACAATGTACAATGTTTAGAAATGGGTTTATATTTGCACAAGTTATTTTGCTCGATCATCACTTTGCATGCACGCTGTGCTCACGTATCTGAGAAAGCACATTCATGCGGTCAGCAGCATGTGTTTGTGTGTGCTTGTTTTATAAGTTAGAGCTGGAGCCAAGTGGTCTTATTATGTGGCCTGGTAATTATACAGGACTGTCTGAGGAGGCTAGAGCAGCATGAGATCAAAGAGGGTCAGGACTGGGCCTTAGCAAGGAGAAGCGCTGTGTTTAGCTGAGCTGAGTGCAACCGAGCACTGCTCCATCCTGGCCTCTGGCCCATACCTACCCAAATGGAAGCCAGCTGGGCTTTACTCGCTGTCTGATAAACATACAGCATCTCCTGTAGACCATCAGTCCACTGCCCTCTGTTTATTTCCTTTAGTGACTCTCTGCCTTGTTTTGCTTTACTGGATTTTGGCAGACTCCAATTTCTACCTTTTTTGTGCGATTGTATTAAGGGAATTCTATTCCTTTTTCTTAACTTAATATTCATAATTTTTGTTGACGAGGATTACTTTTTAAAGATGTTACCTTAGCAGGGTCAAGATTGACGACAATTGATTAGCCATCCACAAAGGGCTATTAGGAGTTTTGAAAGGTAAAACCCTCTCAGAATGTTTTAGATCTGTAAAGCATTGCAGGAACAACATTCAAATGGATGTCTTTTTGCCATTGCATAGCATCTTGCACTGTTTTTGAGTGTAAACTAGTTAAAAGTTCATAAACAATTTTTAAACTACAAAAAACATGCCAAATCAACCCCAAGCCAACCTGATTATAGAAAGCTTCCTGACCAATTATCAGACTAGTCTATTTAAAAAAAAAAAAAAAAAGAAATTTTATATATATATTTTTATATGCACTTTTGAACATGTAGTTTTGATATTACAAATGAAATCCCTTGACCTTGGTGAAAGAGAGAGAGAGAAAGAGAAAAAAAAGGGAGAGAGCCGAGTTGGAGGGACAGGGATCTTGACCTACTGTATCAGTATCAGACAGATCTAGCTGCTGACAGAACTGTAACCATACACTCTTATTTATTTTCTTTACTAAACTCTTTCACCTCTCAGCAGGCAAACCAAGACGACTCACGAGGGGCTTCCATCCCCCATTTCCTCAACCAAAACTCCAACAACAGACTCGAGCGCATAGCTCACAGAATTGTCAACATTCTCTCCTCCCCAACCTCAATGACAATTAAAAGTACAGCTCGTTTGCAACACTTCATGTCAGCGGCACAAATATCCCTTGACACTTGGCCAGCTGAGGTCTCAAAGCATCTTGTGGTTCTGTGCAGACCCCTGGGCCATAGATCCTGTATGTGCCTGTGTAGTAATGAAGGAGCTGGAATCGGTAAGTCCACATCTGGAAGCAGCTGCTGACAGGGCAGAAAAAGTCACAATACCACCAGCAAAAGTCGCTAAAATCAAACTCTAACCACGACAAAGAACATGTGAGCTTAAATCTATTTATTTTGCGAATTAATAAAGTAAATACAAGTATTAGTATATTAAATATATAACAAACAGGGTAATAAGAAAGGCTAAGTCTATGATTTAGCAGTAAGTGCACAACATATTTGACAACGGAATTCTAAGACTGACCAATCAGAATCAAAGTATTCAAGAAAACAGTTTTATAAAACACATTCAATTATTAGAGGAAAGCAACACAGAGACAAAGAAAGAGAAAAACCTGCAGGGTTCAGAGAGTTTATAAGCTGATGTGGGTGTGTGTGAGAGCAGTGCTGGGGCTGTGGACAGACAGGGATCACGTTTATGAACCATTTTAGCTTTAAAACACAGACCACTGAAGCCTGCCTCAGTAACGCTGCTCAACAGAAGTCTGCTTTTATACCACTGTGGCACTGAAGCGTGCGTACGCTCCTTCTGTTCTCCCATTGCTGTGGATCACTGAGCATTAGCAACTAGAACCCAGCAGTTATCAAAGGCAGAGCTTTAATTCCTCATCATAATCAAGGCGTACAGCAGGCAGGGGAGATTTACTGCGCAGGCATCATAGTTTCAGCTCAGCCTTCCGTATTATGTGGCGAGGAATTTCAAGAACCTGCACTTAATGATCTCAGCAATTACGCCACGTTTGCAAAAGCCTTTCGAAATCAGACGTCTGGGTTAACGATCTACTGCTTTAGACATGCTAGTTGTTTTAGAGCTGGCCAAGTACATAAAAAAAAAATAATAATAAATTTTGCTAAATGTGATGGACTATGGGGTGTATATAGCCTATTACTTCTACATGCAATGTGTGTGGACCCCAGAGGCAGAACATGTGTGGAAACTTTACATAAACAGGGCTCATACATTTCCCAGTAAACAACATAAGAACATAGGAATACAAATATTGTATGTGGGTAATGGTCATAAAGACTTTATGGCATGAAAGGCATTGTGTTACATGTAATGATCGGTGTTTTGTAGGTGGGGGGCACCTCAATTTTATAGTACTTTTCCCACGACAACAGGAATGAGGTGTCTTGTGGTAAAGAACACTTGGAAAAATGTACATCAGCATCCTATTGGTACAACCCCAGTGAACTTTTACAGCGTTATTCTGTACACTGGCACTCATTCTTTCTTAAAAAGACAGTTCACCCAAAAATTATAAAGACATTAATCTTCGGTCTTTTGTTTTCTGTGAAAAAAAAAAGTGGGTGATTTGAGTATTGTTTCAACTTCTTTTTTTCTACAGAATGAAAGAAATCACTGGGGATTTATTTATTTTATAAAATATCTACTGTGTTCACAGACGGAAGAAAGTCATTCAAATTAGTTTGAGCAGTGGTTCTCAATTCCAGTCCTCGTGCCCCGCTGCTCTGCACATTTTGTATGTTTCTCTTACGGCTTCAGACGTTTGTTCTATTCGAAAGTAAGCACCCTGCGAAGTGGACATCACAGGATATTCTGCCATGATTCCAGTTCAAAGCAAACTTATATGTTCCATTCAAAGTGCATTGAAGTGTGCGAGATGTGAATTTAAATCATTTATTTACAGAGGTATATGATGTCACACTTGTCCGTGTGAAGACGTTGCACTGCGCATATCAGTGAATTAATTTTTCCAAAGTGAGCTAAACTTCAACCGATTTCCCCTTCTCAGGGAGTAGGGAGCAATGAACACTATGTAGGGACCATGTCAATGGGAACACAGTTCATGCATTCTAGCGAACTGATTATCTGAATCAGGTGTGTTAACAAAGATAGACATGCTAAATATGCAGAGCTGGGATGCACAAGGACTGGAATTGAGAGCCGCGGACTAAACGGAACTCCAAAAAGAATATCCATTTCAAATAGATATTCACACCACAAACTGTTTGAGCAAATGAGTTTGGATGCTCAAACAACCACTGAGTTTAACATTAAACTAGGACAAAAGTATATCATCCAAAAAAGTGACACACTTCACCTTTAAAGAGTGTGCAGAATGACGAATGTTCTGCGGGTGTGTATAACATCCCTCGGTTACCAGGCCAAGACACTCATGCACGTCTGATTCTGAGTCAGTCTGCCTGCCTGAAGAACTCCATGTACCTCTGTGTCTCTCTTCTTCTCAATCTCTTTCTCTCCTTTCTGTGGTTTTGCCTTATTTACTCCTGAGGTCTGGGAGAGCACACTGAGACTTTCTATAATCTTCGAGCAGTCAGGTATGAGGCCTGGTATTAGAGATTGAGCAGCCATGTGGCTTTACAGCGACACTTTGAAATACGCTCAACCCTCAAGCCCCAGCCTTTCTTTATTTTGTGGCAGAGTTGCTCTGTCCTCACCAACCCTTACTAATGCGCTTTCAGAAGAAACAGACAAAAGAGAAACAGAGAGAGACTGACAAGAGACTTAAAGAAATTTCACACCCCCATGCGTCTCAGTGGAATAGCTGAACTGAAGACTAGGCGAGAGACATGCTTGAATTAGAACTTTCTCCAACTCTGATATCCAGAACTTCTCCTTTGACTCGATGAGACCTCCCCTAACAGCGGTGACTGTAAATTCAGCTTTTAATGGAATACAAGAGATTACACTATTTCTCTTGTGCAGCAGCGAAAATATTATACCTTTCAATCTAAAGATGATTTGCAAAGTTGAAGTTTAAAATTTGCATCTTCACTATTCAGCATGTGCCTAGAGAAAAATGTATTGAGTAACATGAAAAAAAAAAAAAAAACACTTAAATATCAGGAAATCTCAGAAGGCGGGCCTAAAGGAGCAGTGCACCGGCCACTTGTGTTGGGAGTTAATTACTTGTCATTACCCTGACTAATTAAAACCATCACTCTTTAGAATCCACCGAGGGTGATATCGTGCTAGCACAGTGTGAGGATGGAAAAAGCAAGGGGGAGAGGTAAAAGAAAAAGTACAGATGAAATGAAAGGCATAAAAATTAGGTTATTTTATGCAGCTGTGGGCTAATATTATCATCGGCTTCAGGTTTGGCAGACAAGGACTGCTGTAGCTCTGCAGGCATCTGGAACAATGTGCTGGCCATGGGGCACAGAGAACCTAGGGATACATTGGGAATTGTAAGGCTGCAGAAATCAAACTACGCTGCGGGCTACATTCCTCAAATTCACAATTGGTGTACTTGAAAGATCATTTTGAGAAAAGAAGGTGATAAACACCTAATTTTATGTTAAAATGCAGATACAGAGTGTGAAAACAGGTCATCAAGGGCAGATTCCAAATGTGTTGTATCATGTTTGCATAATAACTGAGATTTGTCTCTCTTAAATTGTAAAATGTGCCAAATGTGAAATGTAACAGTACAAGATGGGAGCTGCTATAGATTAGGTAAAGTGGAAGCTGTGCTTTCATGAGCTTTCATATTTGTAAGTTAAAGTTAATAAGTTAATTTGTAGTTAAAATCTGATTCAGTATAAAGTATGTGTGTGCGAGGGGTCAGAAGTGTGTAGATGCAGGGCTCTAAACTAAACTGTAATGGTTTTGCAACCATTTTTCGTGGAAGTGACTAAATTTAGCATTGATGCTAATTCAAATATTGCAGTAGTAATTTTATTGTGACCATACTTGTATCATACTTGTATTATATATAATATTAATATTAGTTTTTCGAAAAATAACATAAAAAAAAAGAAGTGGCAACGGTCTTATGTGTTAGCCTAGAGCAGAGTTCCTCAGTTAGTTTTAGCCGACGGCCAAATTCTGCCAACAATACCAAGCAAAGGGCCACCGACCGACTAATTTTTTTTTGGGGGGGGGGGTCAAACTGTAATACTGCATGTCCCAACCAGACATGACACGACACAATAGAAAGTATATTTTCCATGTAGTTTTTGTCCTAACCACCCCTGACAGTGACACAGAATTCTATTTGGCGATAATCTTAGGTGATTATGTGCTTTATTCAATGTTAAAAGTGTCTAATGTGAGCTTGAATATTATTTTGTGTGATCTTTATACCTATAGTGAAAGCAACAATAGATATTTTACTTCAGATCTTGAAAATAAATTAGGCTAAACCAAACTTACGTTAAAACCGTGAACTCACTGCGAACCAAACTCCATAACAAAGATGGTATCACTCATTCACTCAAAACTGTTCAGTCCATTCACATTTAAATCATCTATTTTCAGTGTCCACTTTTCTTTACTTCACACTTGCCATGTTTTTGTGCTGTCACTTCGTATATACACTGGATGCGACAAAGCATTGCAAATCATTTGAACTTTCTGTCAGTACGTCATAAATTGAACGAGTCAGCAGTTTTCTGTCGTGGATTTGTCGCGCCGTGCCGCACTGCATTCAGTGTAGACAGCATCAATGATTATAATAAGTTCGACTGTATTTTGTTGCATTGTGCCACACCCAATCATCTGGTGTAGACACGATTTAAGTTAATGTCGCTTTCTGATGCTGCGTTTGAATTTTCAAACCCCGTTATTTGAAATTAGCACGGGCCAAACATTATTCTCTCGCGGGCCGCCTATTGAGGAACCCTGGCCTAGAGCCCTGGAATGACTAGATCAAAACCTACTGCACCAGATGTGAGCCAATCTATCTCCCTCCACATTATTTTATTTTGCTGATCAACAATCTGGAACTGTGTACCATTATAAGTTATATTTCATCCATGTGGTTGTTTTTTGCCAGGCCCTTGAGTCAATTAACCTTGGTCACAGCTCCTAGAAACATAAACTCACTGACTGTTCCATATTTATTCACATTTTTTCTGTATCTTACTCAACACACTGCAATAGCATTTCGTGCAACAGGAAACAGGTGGTGCCACTTAGTGGAGCATCTCAGATGGATTAAAGCGGAGCGCCTCATTTAAAGCCCACATTCATCCTCCCCTGTTACACATTTGTGAGCCCATCATGAATTTGACACAATTTTTTTTAGCGATGACCCCTCAGGGATGTAATTAGGGGAGCAAAAAGAAAATAATTAAGCCATCGTCTGTGGTTGATCCTCTGAAGAGACATGCTGATAACTATGGTAACATCTTCACTAAGCTTGGCTCTGAAACAATGGAGTCTAATCTGGGTTTGTAAACTGGCCAAGAGTAAAAACACGCGTGGGGGGTGGGGGCTTCAAAGAACTGTTTTGGAATTTATCCAAATTCACAGATTATTTAGCCAGTACAATAGAAGAGAGGGAAAAACACTGTAAGCTCATTAAAAAAGAAAATGTCTGGTATTTAACAGGCTTTAGGGAGGATTTAACAGCACTATATCTTGTGCTTGAAAGTTTCTGCGAGGAGAAAAAAACAGTGTGAAGAAAGTGGGGGGTCTGTATCTCCATTTCAAGGCTTGGCATCTCCATGCGTGACATGCCACGTCTCCTGGTTCTCTTTAACATAAAAACATTCACTTTTGCACAGTCACGCACCTCTGCTAGCTCCAAAGCAGCAACAGGATGTTTCTAACACACAGTGGTGAGTGGCCAACAGCTGCCTCATAGGTCAGCATTGATCTGTGCTCGCTCTCTCTTTCTCACTTGCTCTCTCATTTGAAAAAATCCAAACGTTCTTAAAAAATGCTTGCTAATTTGCCATTCTAACAGTAAGATTTATGGCTGAAGCGAAAGCTGCAGGAATCCCCCCACATGAGAATCTCGACAGCAACTTAAAACCATCAGGCTAGGCATCAAAAACAGACTTCACAATGATCCAACATGATGAAATCTCAATATTTCCCCATACAAAGGAGACCGGCAAGTGATATCTGCCACAGACATGTAAAGAGGAGCCAAAATATACATCTTAAAAGAGCAGCTGAGCATTTGCAAATAATTATGTAGCGTGAATATCAAGTCATTTGAACGAGAGAGCTCAAGTGTGTCAGAATATACATCAGTGACCCATCTGTGACTACTGTCACATGCCAATATAATTTACACTAGAGTATTTTACTGGATTGCGTTAGAGTTAGCATCACAAAATGGAAATTCAAAACTTTTTTCTTTATGAAGATGAAATTTTCTTAAGAAATGAAAGAGAACTTACTTAAGAAATGCTAATAAAACCATCCTTCAATCTGTAAAGAATGTGTATTGATTTAATTTAGAAATATTTTTTTTATATAGTAGTTCTAAGATCAAATGAATTGCACCGTTCTTAAGAAGTTGATTATTAAAAATTGTTGTCTACCACTAAATTGCGGTTTTATGTAAAAAACATTCCATCCCCATCATAACTGTTGACCACAGCTTTGTGAAAGATAATGCAAAATGATCAGATGAAAATGAGATGCACAGATATTAAAGGAATGTGTTGCCCTCTTCCAGTCTACAACATCTAATGTACTTTATATCTATGAATTTGTCTTATATTTGCACATCATGTTAAAACTGTAACAGGGTCTGTGGACACATTCAAACAGAACTCTGCCATCGCCGTCAAATCATAACTAAATTCAAGCAGAATTAGAGCTGCTGGCGGTTTGTCAAGTTTTAAATAACACAAAAAGGCCTTTAGTCTTAATTCTTTCTAAACCTAATGAAAAAAAAAGATTTTCGAAATAGCAAATCCTTCAGTGTCTCTAGTGAAAACAGATTTAGTCATGCACTCTGGAGAGCAAGGAGTTAGTGTGGATGTTTCATCTCCCACAGTGAGTCAGGCCTGTACACTGAACTGTGGCACTAAAGCTAAAGAAGGTAAGTCAATAAAGGCAGTGTTCAGCCTCGGACAGGCGCCATATCCGTAATCAAGCTGCCTTATGCAAGCTTGAGTTTTCATAAAGTTCTTTAGACTGAGTCCAGATCCTGTTGGACTTTACTGTAAAAACTGAAAAAGCAAAAATGATCATTTAATTTTAGACAAAAACAAACACCATAAGCTAATGTTTAAACGCCCCGAGATGAGAATTCCTCACAGCCCAAATGAATGTGCTTCATGTTGAGGCAAAAACCTCAAATAATTAGGAACAGTTTAGAGCTAAATCTAATTAGCAGTTATTGGGCAGATCGCATGTATGCCTGGTGGCCTAATTTTGATTGTGGCTGGATTACCATGGTGCATTGGCTCTGGCAATCACACAGGAATCAACACGCTCACTTGTTTTTGAAGCACTGTTATTCAAATAGAGGATTGGGCCAGGACTTGCCCTCTTCCAAAGTAATTATGAGGCCTCTGCCAGCAGATCTGATTCCTGTGGAGAGGACTGTGGCAGTTTGCAGAGGTGGTGTGCTCAAAGCCACTTGTTGTTCACACACATTTGTGTGTATGAATACACATGTTCACAGACTCCCATACCAAAGACAGTTTGGTTGTCCACACACAGGCCATGCACATTCTGCAGTGCCCTTTGTATAGAACACCATGACTAATCTGGAACTTTGACGCCTTGCTACTAGGACAGTATGGTGGATCTGAAGAGCATGTCCAAGTGCCTGCAATTCAGAGACCCTGTGTGCCCTACTGACAAACCAAAGCTTACTGAACCCCATTCACTGCAAAGCATGATTCCAAGGCTAAGCAAAGCACATATTCTTCAAACCACTGAACGCCTCACTAGCCCTGTGAACCCTGTTTGCAGACTTCCACTAGCCGAGCACAAAAACAATAGTGTCTACTCCTATTAGCTTTGTTCTAAATCTAGTGAGCAGCCTTGCTGCCTACATACAGTAGTCTGCAAATGAAATGGAAGGGAATCTCAAATAGCCAATGCAAGTGAAAAGATTATTAAGATTATAAGTAGTCAGTGAATTATATTTATAATATATACACACATATATTTATAGCATACACTACTAAACCAAAAAAAATGAAAGAAATTACTACTTTTCTTCAGCAAAAATGCATTAAATTAATCAAGTGATAATACAGTTGGTCACATGTTATTTTAAGGTCCAATTCTTGCTATTTACAAACCATTAGTACGACTTTTGCCTCGATAAACTCCTAATTTGCTGCTTATTAATATTTAGTGGGGTAGTTGTTACATTTAGGCATTGGGTAGGATTAGGGATGTAGAATATGGTCATGCAGAATATATACTTTATATGTACAGTTCTAATAAACAGCCAATATGTTGATAATAGGCATGCAACTAGATAAAAGTGAGAATTGTTCCCTATACTAAAATGTTACCGTAAAGTTACTATTTCAAATAAATTATGTTCTTTAGAAAAAATCCTGAAAAAGATTCTCACAGTTTAAAAAAAAAATAGTAAAATAAAATCAGTATGGATAATAATAATAAATGATTTGTAATACATGTATTAGAATTATTTTTTTGAAGAATTGTGTGTCACTGCAGACTGGAGTAATGGCTGATGAAATTTCAGCTTTACAGTAAGAGGAATAAATTATATTAAAAAAATTATTTACATGTTAATATATTTTATATTATTAATTATTATTATTTTAATAATTAAATATTTCACAATATTCTTCAAAATATCTTCTGTTTATTCATACAGGTTAGAACAGCGTGTGGGTGAGTAAATGATGACTCACCAACAAAATTAATTAAGAGTTTGAAAATGTTTGAAAAGCAGCATCAAGTACCTCCCTACAGAGGTTTCTCAGCTAATATTGTAGATCTCTATTCTAAAATAGGTTAAAAAGGTGTTCAAAAATCATAATCATCTTAATATATTTGCATCTCATTACAGCATCGCCACTGCACCGCATGGACCTGACCACAGTACAGGATCAGATGAGAAGCAGACATCTGCCTCCTAATTTTGAAAGCCTGGCAGCAGTTACACACCATGCCTCCCATTATTATACATATATATTGCATTTATTATATCTATGTTTAAACAGAGTTTTTAATAATTGTACTGAATGAATAATATTTATAAAAAACATTTCTGTTGCGGAGCCATTTTTTTCAGTGAGCTCAAAGCAATGCATTCTGGCACTGTAATCTCCACACTGTAAACCCTGATAAATTCACAGAACTTAAAAAATATTTTGTAACAGATTACACAAAAACATTTAAGTGATGTTTTTAAATGTTTTAAGTTTACATAAACTTAAAAAATTTAATTCCAGTTGCCTTAAATTATCTCAGAGTTATCTTAAATAATTATATTTCTGAACTTATAATTAGGGAGTAATTCACTCATAATTTTATCTATTTTTCAACTCCTATAATGTGGGAAATACACTCAAAATTAGGCTTTTGCTGTCTATCCTCAGTCTAACCACAGGCTCTACTCTTCACCACAACGGTAACACTACAAATCCAACATAACATAAACCTTTGTAAAATCTAATATAACACAACATTTATGTATTAACTTATGTCCCTCTATGTTAATCTTGTGTAAAAACACACAAAATAACACTTAATTTCTACATTTATTTTCCTTGTTTTCTGATGCAAAGCATGCTGGGAACTAGAAAACACAATCATTTTAAGTTCACCTCACTACAACAAATTCTTGAGTTAACAGAACTTATTTAAATTAAGTCCAATGAACTTTCGTTATTATTTGAGTGCAATTAACTAATTTCATTTGATTAATTTCAATGTTCGGTTTTACAGTGCCCGTATGATACATGAGATGCTGCCTTGTAATTTGGTTTAAAGGGGGGGTGAAATGCTAGTTTTCACTCAATATCCTGTTAATCTTGAGTACCTATAGAGTAGTACTGCATCCTTCATAACTCCAAAAGTCTTTAGTTTTATTATATTCATAAGAGAAAGTTAGTCTGTACCGATTTTTCCCGGAAAAACACGACAGGCTGGAGGCGTGACGTGTGGGCGGAGCTAAAGAATCACGAGCGCCAGTAGGCTTTTGCGTTGAGAGCATCTGGAAGCTGTGACACAGATCCAGAGGCTGAAATTTAACAAGAGCAGCATCAGCAAACGACGTCTCTATGTGGTATGTACTAAAACTGTATATATTTGCTTAGCGGTTTTGGAAAATGACTAAGTTCCACTTTATGTCGTCTTTTATTTATTTTATTTTTTTTAAGCTGTACATGTGGAAAGTGCAGTTTGATGACAACATCGCATGTTGTTTACTTTATGTGCTTATGCGCCGATAGCTAAGTTAACAACACAGAGATATTTGAAGCAGTTTTACTTCCAACACACGATCGTGACCCTTTTTCGTTGGGACTGCACTATCCTTAAGAAATAAACGATGTGCAAACCCAGCGTCAAACTGGGCCTTGTTTGTAAAACAAGCATCTTCGAAATGCAGGGAACAAACAAAAACACTTGCACAACTCCGTTGATGCTCTGTAAAAATAAACTCCTTCCACTGGTCCCTTAATGCTGTTTTTTTTTTTTTTGGTAATCTGTGCAGGGTTGTCTTGCCCTGGCAACCAAAAACACACTTCTGTGACATTTCGCGACGCTCTCGCTCTGATCAGTGAATGAATGTCTGTGCTCAGCCTATCAGTGCGCTGCTATACGGGAGCGCGCGCTCTTCCGGCAGAAGTGCCCTTAGGACCCATATAAGGAAATTCCGCTCCATCTAACGTCACACAGAGCCATACTCGAAAAAAACTTTCCGAAAATTGTGACAAAACGAAAGGAGTATTTTTGGAACAAAAATACTCCTTCAAACGTACAACTTAATTTTTGAAACTTTGTTCATTTTTAGCATGGGTATCCAACTCTTTAACAGTGTAAAAAACTCAGTATGCATGAAATAGCATTTCACCCCCCCTTTAAAAATGTACCTTGGAAGTCATTATAATTAAATTATTTTACCTTTTGGTATATAGCCTTCATTTCTGAAGTTTGCTTATGATGGCTACACGTGGAGCTAAGTAGCCTTTGATCGAAATCAAGCTTCTGATCCACTTATTAAAAACATATTAAAGTCACATCCAGAGATCTGCTAGCTGTGTTTGTAGTACCTGGACATGGCGCGGTGAGAGTTTCCATGGGCTGGCTGTCCAGTTGGGCTCCATCTGGAAGTTCGGGCGGGCTGACACTGTGACTGTGGTCCTCCTTGGACATCTGTTCTGGAGCCAGGTGCCAAGTGACTAGAAATTACCCTGCAAAAGAAACATACAGATGAAAACCAGGCTAAAGCTTGCGAACACACAGCTGTGCTTGTTCCCACTATCGCTTTTCCCTCCTATTGTTTGGCTCACGTCAGTGGGCCAAAGTACTTAAAAAACAACCAGCGGCTTGGGAAATAATGCTTGGCAGAAGAAGAAGAAACTAAAATGGCACAATGAAACAGAACTTGGCCAGAAACTATAAGTATAGGGTGTGATATGATACAATAGACCTGTGCAAACGTTCAAGTTATTAACTAAAAGAAATAAACAATATTGATGCTCAGACCATGGCATTCCTGTGGTGAACAAGCAATTTCAAGAGTTTCTTTAATTAAAATGTCATGTGCTAAATGAACACTTATTTAGCTTCTTCAAACATGCATTTCAAGACATGATAAAGTTCCTCATAACTACTAAAAGCTTCACTTGAGAAGTATAATATTAGAATTTTGCATGAATCACGTGCAGCACAAGAACACCATGACTCTGTTGGTTTGTCTCTGACGAGTCTCTGCACGCTCCTGCTAAAACTCACTCA
This sequence comes from Carassius auratus, assembly GCF_003368295.1. NCBI lineage: Eukaryota > Metazoa > Chordata > Actinopteri > Cypriniformes > Cyprinidae > Carassius > Carassius auratus. The sequence goes on from NC_039253.1 coordinate 16,837,563, forward strand.
AACCTGTTGAACGTGTCCACAGTTCGCTTTATAGACAATCCTGAAATGTAAAACAAAACTGACCAAACGTCTTACCTGCAACGTTAGCGGGACCAGTGTTGTTTCAGTGATGCATCTTCTAGTGCTCGCAGAAAACAGACTTTCAAGAGTCCCGTTGAGCGGGGAAAAGTCTTTTCTTTCTCTTCATGTATCTCTCTCTTCGAGTATTTGAGTTGTTTTACTATTTACATGGATGTTGACACTCGCTGTTCCTCATTTGTTAGTTTATCTCGTCAGTTAACTCCAGCGATTAATACATGAAAAGATTTATCTTCGTCTTCAAACTCTCTCAGAGCCAAAAAACTTGACAGAAAGCATCGTAGAGTAGAAAAAGAGCCCGTTACTCTCACAACACTAAATAAAGCCAAGAAATTAAAAGTTGTAAACGGATATTAAAAGTTTTTTTCCTCTGAATTCCGCCCAAATTTCCAGTATTGATGAAAACTCTTGAGTTCGCTCGCCAGTGTTAGAGCTCACGCAGTCGCTCAGAACTCAAGTCGCAGCAGTCGCGCACTCAGCTCGAGACTGTTCGACAGGAAATGACATTGAGGGCTGATTAAACTGACTCCCTGCAGGCAAGAGATGCATGTACTCTACAATTACACTGATTACACTCTCCAGGACAAAAACACGTCAATACAAAACAGAATAATATAATATAATATAATATAATATAATATAATATAATATAATATAATATAATATAATATAATATAATATAATATAATATATGTATATATATACATATATATATACATAAACACCTACACACACACAGTGCCTTGCGAAAGTATTCATACCCCTATTTTTTTCACTTTGTTATGTTGCTGCTTTAAATAACTTTTTCTCCCCCTACATCATTTTACACTCCATACACCATAATGGCAAAGCAAAAAAAAAAAAAAAAAAAACTTTTGTAAAAAAAATAAAAACATTAAATAATTCCATTGCATAAGTATTCAAACCCTTATCCTGGACAGCTGAAATTTAGCTCAGGAGCATTCATATTGTTTGTAGATATTACTACACTTCAGGTGAAGTTAACCTGTGACAAATTCAGTTTAATGGGTATTATTTGGAAAGGCACATGTTTTAATAAAAGGTCTAACAGCTGAAAATGCATATCAGAGCAAAAACCAAGCCCTGATGTCAAAAGAACTGCCTGTAGAGCTCAGAAACAGGTTTGCGTCAAGCCACACATCTGGGGAAGAGTTCAGAAAAAAACTAAATTCTGCTTCTGCTTCAGAATCAGGTAACCTTCATTATCCATAATGGAAGCCGTCTGAAACAACTAGAACTCTTCCTAGAACTGGCTTCCTGGCCAAAATGAGAAACTGATGGAGAAGGGCCTTGTCTAGACTGGGGACCAAAGAAGCTGATGGTCACTTTAGTTGAGCTCCACGATCATATATGCAGACTCAATCTTCTTCTCAGTGAAAACATACGAAAACTCACTTGGAATTTGCAAAAATATACAAGATAAAAATAAATAAATAAAGAAAGAATAATAATAATATTAAATAAATAAATAAATAAATATAATAATAATAACACCTAAATGACCTAGACACTGAGAAACAGGATTCTCTGATCTGATGAACCTCAATTCCAAGCATAATGTTTGAAGGAAACCAGGAACTGCTCATCACTGAACAGTACCATCCCAAAAGTAAAGTGTGCTGGTAGCAGCCTCATGCTGCAGGGCTGTTTTTCTGCAGCAGGGACTGAGGGACTCATCAGAGTAGAAGAAAAGCTCAATGCACCAAAATATTGCGATTTTGACTTTTATTTTTGGTTAGACTATTTTTTTTTTACTTGGTGAAAACATTAGTGTTCCAATAATGCTGAAGTGCAAAACTAGCAGTATCAAAAGGACTTGAGGCTGTTGAGGTACTTTACTTATTTCAGTTTTTTTTTGTTGTTGATAAATTTACAAAGTTTTGACATTTCTGTTTTTTGCTTTGTCATAATGTGTAATAAAAGGGTGTTGATGGCGCGGTGGTTAAGACACATGCCTTTGGTGTGAGAGACTTGGGTTCGAATCCACTGTGAGACACCACTTAACCCCTAGTTGCTCCAGGGGCATGCGACCTCTGACATATATAGCAATTGTATGTCGCTTGTCAGCTTAATATATAAATTAAGGGGTAGGAATACTTTCATAAGGCAATGTACATACCATAATACAGTGGTGGCCAAAAATATTAGAACACTAGTAATTTCACCAGGTAAAAAAAATGGTTTTAAGTCAGTTATTTCCATCTGTTTCTGTAGTGTACCAGTAGGAAATATCAGATTACCTTTCCAAACATTTATTTTGCCATTAATTGTAATAATCCAATGAGAATTTTGTTTGCAAAACAGCCAGTGCTCCACACAATGATCTGATCTGATCATCATCCAGTCTGTCTGGAATGACATGAAGAAACAGAACAAACGGAGACAGACTAAATCCAGAAGAACAAAGCTACCTGAAAAACGATGCGCAAGTGCACCTAGGGCAAAAGCTTTGAACACAAAGGATGGCCACATCAAATTTTTTAATTTTAATTAATTCAAATTCACAATTGTAATTTAGTTAATAGAAGTTAATTGATAAAGAATTTACATTTTAAAAAAATTGGGAGCATCCTCATTTTACAGCATTTTTACAGAAGTACCGAAAACTTATTAGTACAGTATAGTTTTTCAGGTAGGTTTCTTGAAGCATCTTGGAGATGTTACCATTGTTAGTGTATACAAATATTTATTATTATTTTATTTTTTTGCTAAGTCTTCGCATATTTAAAGAGAATGCTACACTTTGATGTCCTCCCATTGGATCGCCAGTCATCAGTACACATCAGAACTGTGCAGACTTGAGCTTTGTATACAGGTATGTATGTGTAATACAAACTGATATGATGTAATCAAATAAAATACTGATGACTGAGTAAGGTGTAATGTCCACACCCTCACCCAAAACTAAATCCACAGTGATACACATTGCAAAAAACTCAGCACTCCTAAGACAGCATCTGAAACTCATTAGCCTCTGCCAGTGTTTGTTAACCTGTCAGTGATATTCAACCTTTTAGTATTTTTGTCTTGGTTAACCTAAAATTTACCAGGTGCCACAATGCTTAGTTGGAATGAGAATGTTGTGGTCCTGTAGGCCTTTATGTACTGCATGGTTTTGTGGAGAGATCTTACAGCACATGGCCAATCATCAGCATCTTTAAAGGGATAGTTACTCATCCTCATGTTGCTCCAAACCCATAAAACTTTCAAATGAGGGGTTTAGTGCTGTTTTATACCCCACTGACTTCCATTATTTGGACGAAACCAGTTGTAGCATGATTCATAATACCTTCCTTTGTGTTCTACAAAAGAAAGTAAGTTGCACATGTTTGGAATAACATGAGGGTGAATGAATGGTGACATTTTTGGGTGAACTATCCCTTTAAGTGCTTGACTATGCATCACTCCATGATTATAGGTCATTGTACTCCATATCTAGGTCAACATCAGTGAGTGCTGAAATCTGGAGACACTGAGAACTGAGTAAGAGACTGTCTTTGTAGAATGTAAAAAAACAGTCTGATATATGTTCAAGTGTTGGTGATGGCCCAAACACTAATGATAAAAACAAATGAGGAAGAGCGAGATAGGTGTGAGGTGAGACAAAAAAGAAAAGGATTTTGAGTGTAAAATAGATAGATTTATGAGAGAATAAAAAGTGTCTGTGCTGCAATAATTTAAAGTAGCTACAGTATATTAATGTGAATTTACCTCTCCAAGATAACTGCTAGAAACATTGAGTCAAAGAGTCACAAATTACTCATGCTCAACAGTGTTTTTCTCTTGGATGTTATTTTAAACGTTTGACACTGATTGTTTGTAGCAGAATTGAACATTTTGGCACGAATGGGGTAGGCGAGAGGGATGAAAATGTGTTTCTAATCACTCACAAAGATGCTTTTGTTCTTCTGTCCGGGCCTTCTGTAAGCCAGCGGTCCGGGCTGAGGTATTCTGTCAGAGAGTCTTAATTAGACTCATTATGTTGGGTTGCAGGGTGCAGGATACACTTAAATGCTTGTGTGTGTGATTTATCATTCATCTAGGTGGATACAGTAAGTGGTCTAAATGGCAGATTTTGACACTCAGTAGTAGAGTCACTGTGCAAACAGTATCAGTCAGACTTTTCTTGAGTCATTTAGTCTTGCAAGTCATAAAGTGTTTGCCCGAGTTTAATGCTGTTCCAACAAAAGACAACTAATTTTTCCTAAACTTTTACAAAATAAGACAGTCTAAGTTCCCCGCCTGTCAAACTCTGAGAGAGAATTCCAAAACACTTTAATCAAATAAAAATCTAACTTCCCTGAAAGCACCCACATTTTCCATCTTTACTCTTAATATTGCGGCAACACCTCTTCAGAGAGAAGGCCTGTGTGCTTTAAAGATAAGCTTTCAGGGCAGATTTCAAACTAAGAGAAGAGATGGCAAAAAAAAAAAAAAAGACGAGAACCTGATCCAGTCTAAATGGGCTGGAATAACACTCTCCACCCTGTCTGATGAGAGATTTTCTCAGAAGACTGAAAGAACTCTCTGACTGGGCCTGTCCTGTTATTTTCCTTTTCTATTTTTTTTTTTCCATCTGCCCCATTCAGTTTTTGTCTGGTTTATTTACCCCTCCTGGTGGACAGAGCCTGTAACACAACAACAAGATCGCCACATGGCCACACTTCTGTAGGGTTTCAACACATGCCTAAAAGTTCTCAGCCTGCTGGTCAGAATGAACCAGATGTACTGCCACCACACTGTCAGTATGAGACTGCACAGCTACTAGACAATGCAACAGCAGAAGCAAAAAAAAAAAAAAAAAAAAAAAGTATAATAAAACAAAAAATAAACTAAAATAAGACAAAAAATTAAACATTCTATCTATCTATCTATCTATCTATCTATCTATCTATCGGATTTTATAAAATGTTCCCAGTTTTTTATTTATCTTTATCCTTTGGATTTTTTGGACTACTTAACTGACAAGATCAATATTTAATGTAGCTATTAAAATACAAAGCGATACAGAATATATGGATTGTTCTCACATGATTGATGTCTCATGGATAATATATATATATATATATATATATATATATATATATATATATATATATATATATATATATATATATATATTAAATTCTAATATTTTATCTAATGCTCTATTCATACTCTGGCAGTCAGTCTACAGCTTACTCAACAGAATTTAAAGTATTGGAGAGGGGGGTTTGCACTCAGTTTAAATATGAGCAGTAAATTATATAACAGAGATTAGCTGGATGCTATTAGGCAAAGAGGTAATTGCAAACATTACCCTATTACTCAATGCTCCATAGACAGAGCTCACACAAAGACACAACTGCTGTCTTATTGTTTTCTTCTCCTGTGCTCCGATCGATCTTGTCCCCTATCTCAAAAATACCATCATGGTTAAGGCCAAGTTGGAAAGACAAGTGCTTTGTAGACACCCCATTTCCGTGAAGTTGAGGCCCCTGCTTTCTGGTTCAATCACGCACTTTACACCATAGACAAAGTGTCACAGGTATGTTCCATGTTTTAGGGGAAGCCACCTCCCAAGGTTGATTTAAACTGAGAGCATATTTTCTGCACCTCACTCACAGTGAACTACTTTTGAGGCAGTGTACAGTATGAGAGAAACAGCACAAGCTCCAACAGGCTGTCACCACAGAGATTAATAGTGTTTGAACAGGCAGGACTCTCTTGCCAAATGCAGGTAAAGATGCATAAATGTTTAAAAGTGAATTAGATATTAATCCTCTGTATGACAATAATAATAATAATAATAATAATAATAAAAAAAACATTTTAACCATTCACAGTGTGATATTACATCTACATCTTACATCTAATCCACCAAAGGGTGATCAACCTCTCATATATATATATATATATATATATATATATATATATATATATATATATATATATATATATATATATATATATTTGACTGTACTCTTTATGTGTCAGTTTTTATTTAGAATTATAAGAATTACAAATGGTTCACAGAATATCTACCTGAGACATTTTTAGTAGATAAAGGAACATTTTTGTTCAGGCATTATTATTATTATTATTATTATTATTATAGTATTAATAATAATAATAATAATGTTGTTGTTGCTGGCTGCAATTTACTTAATGAAAATGTCAGTTCACTGTAGGCAACACATTAATAATATATTAAAAAATATATATTACATAACATATAAAATTGATATATTTTACATTTACTACTGATATATTTTTATGTAATATTATGCATCATATTAATAATAATGTAAACTTCAATAAAAACTTCATGTATAGTAAACAGATAAAGCAATAGGGACATCTGCGTATTCTTTTGAAAAGAATTGAGAATGATGAAATTATTTTATATTCTTAATTCTAATTTAAGTGATGAATGTAGAAAGTAAGTTACCATACAAAGCCAATGACAGTGTAATAAGTATTTTTATTGCATTTTATAATGCCATTGTCAATAATTAGTACAGATTACATGCAACTAGACCTACTGTACAGTTTTTTTATTGTCTGCATGGACAGACACAAGAAGATTCAGGTTACAAATACACAGATATATGTGTGTTTTTTTTTTCTTTTTCTATACAGCATGAAGAAAAACGGCAGTGACTGGCATAAACATGGTCACCGGGGGTTAGAACATCAAAGGTGGATGGCTAGATGCCTTTTTTATTTTATTGTATTTTCTATACCATTTCAAAAGCCATCACCTATTCTTCCCCCAAGTCTCATCTGAAAAAGCAAAACAAATGTAAAAAAAAAAAAAAAAAAATGAAAGAAGTAAACAAACAAGTTAAAATGAAACTAAAGTACATAAGTCACTGCTGGAAATGTACACACATTCGTAAAAATACAATGAGAGGAGTCGAAGTGGTAGTTCCATTTGATTGGCCAAAGAAGTTAATACCATCAGGCAAAAGCTTCCCTTCAAGGGTCCTTTACTTATAAAACAGCAGCTCAAAGCTATTCATCACCGGGCAAAGGAGCTCTGAGGCGGCGTCAGGGTGTGGAGAAGACATAAAATACTGCTGTCACCTTCATCACGCATCTGTTTGGTTACAGTTGTGGCAGACTTGTTCGATTTGGAATACAAAAAATCTATCCACAATCCCTTTGGTGGTCACTGAAGATGAACTGCATTTCATTTCTAAAAGCCTTCTCACAAGCTTATTTGGTATGCTACTGTGGAAAAGCCACTCCAAGTTCACAGCAAACAGTGGTCAAAAATAGCCTGTGTGACTTTTATCTGAGTGCCTGAAAGCATGGCATTTTAGAGCCACAAGGGTGCAGAGGAGCCAGAAAATAAGAAAGACGCTCTATATAGGCATAATCCAACCAATAGAGCCACTTTCTCAGACAATTTCTATACAAATTTGGAGCGCTGTTGCCTTATGAGAGACAGCTTTGAGTGCTCATGGTAAATAAAGGAATGATTTGACTTTAAAGGGAGTCTGTACACATATTGGCACCTAAAAGGACCAATAATAATAATAATAATAATAAAAACACCTTAAAGTTGCTCTTTCTTATAAGCAAGAGAGGGCTACACATTTTTCTTCAATGTTTTTTTTTTTTTTTCTCTTTCATTGTTTTTCTGAAGTTTTGGTCCTGTCTTATGAGAAAAGTCCTTCTGAGGTATCATTACACAATGAGTTCAACTTTTTAGTTTGTTTTCCATCTTTTTTCCTTAAAAATGCATAAATGCACTACCGAGACAAAAAGTATCAAAATAGACCTAGCTAAGATAAATATACAAACAGGTGTGTTACCTAAACCACATATCTAACTCTTAATCTGTCTTTTTTTCGCGAGAGATAATACACTAAAAACAAATCATCGTCCCAGACGTTTTATGACAGAAAAAACTGGGAAAACAAAAGCGAAACGCAAAAAAAGGAAACCAAAATTGAACCATGATACCTGCAGCACATAATATGATAAATACATACACTTTAGCATAAGCAATACAGTATAGGAATTCTGAGCTCAAAACTTTACAACAGCTAAAAACAGGTGCAGAAAAAAGAAAAGCCAAAAGAAAACAAATAAAAGGAAACACAAAAAGGAGGGAATGCCCTTGAGAGCTAAGCCGAGCGGTATTATACAAGAATACATCATTACAACGTGTGTAAAAGTAACAAAGGAGTCATGGCGATCACCACTGATGCGTTTCAGTCCACATCTTACAAAACAGCTTTGTTTACACGTGTACCTTAAAGCACAATTGTAGTCCATTTAGTGAATGCAGCAATTCATTCGTTAGTTTTTCAATTCCTTCGCAATCCTCAGTTCTTGTAGCACAAGCTCATTGGTTCTCTTTGGATATTTTGGTTTCGTCGCATGGTAAAAATTAAAGCCCGTTTTAGCAGAGCGTGATGGATCTCTTAGGGATGGTCTATGTGTGTGTGTGTGTGTGTGTGTGCGTGCTGTATTTCCACCGCCGTCACGAAGCTACACTTTGCATTAATTGGGAAGCGGGGTCCGTGTGAGAGTGGCCTGCGTTAATGCATTCTGCCTATCATCATTTCTGACACCCAACTGACTGGCCCATTGAGTACGCTCTAATGACCGGCCAGCTCAATGGCTCTCATTGGCCTGGCCTCTCATTATGCATGCGGAATTAGAACACACAATTAAGCCTCCGCACAGAGGACCTGTACATAGACACTATGCTAATAGATCACTTAAAGTGGGGAATATGTGATTTGGAGTAGACCCTTTTAAATATGTTGACCACTTAATGCTTCATACTTAACAGGACTCAGCAATTTCTTTTTTTTTTTTTTTTTTTTTTGGAGGGGATGGAGAGGTAGTCGTCTCCCATCCCTCCCACCCCCCAGCCCGTTGTGTCTCGTTTATTTGTTTCCATTCATGCTAATGAATTTGAAATCAAGAAGAATCTACGAGGTCTGTTCACAGCTATGCAAGAATAAACATATTTTGGTTTTTTCCCGACAATGTGTGTTTGCATTTGATTTTTTCCGTATTTTGTGGATGAATGAAAAACTAGAAGGGAGTTACACCTTTTGAATGACTATTGGTGACTTTCATTGGCCTATCTATTTTGTGAACCGTTTTTAAAAGGAGGTAGCATTATTTTTGGTTTTATTTCTTTGAAGGTGTTTCGAAGGTGTGTATGAGCATACAGACCAGGTACGTAAGACCATGCTTAAAAAAACGAAAAGAAGGATCCTCCAACATAAAAAAAAGTGGAAACTTGAAAGGTTTGAAAAGAATATAGTCCCTATCAGTCATCCCTTATTAGTGTGGTAAATAATACTGTTCAACAGGCAGGGTAAGCATAACAACCAAGTGCATGGCTGCTTTTTTTGGTATTCGTTGAACTGCATTTAATTGTGAAATACTGGTAATTGAAGTAAACCATAATGCTGAGTAATTGCTGCTGGCTTCTAATGTCACAAAAGGACATCAGCTGTTATTTAAGTGCCTTTTGCATGTGAAGTCCTTTGCAATCTTAGATGGTGAAGACTGCAACTCAACACTGCAATTGCCTGAGCACAAGATGGGGTAGAGAGCTTCCTTTCTCAGACTGTAAGTGCTTGTACGTTAACTAAAGAACCGCGTGAGGCATGTCAATACTGCTTTTTTTTTGCTTTTTGTTTCCTTTTCGGTTTGTTTTTTGGCCTTTAAACATATGTAGTGTTAAGAACTCATAAGGTTAACAAAACGGTTTTCTTAAAAAAAAAAAAGAAAAAAAAAATTGCATTTTACACTTTGGTTTTTGGAATGCTCTGTAGTGTAATTCAAAAAACAAATGATTTAACTGGAAAAAGAGGAAAATTAAATATGACGCATTTGTGTTCTTTTGGCCAGTTCTTTAGGAAGAAGAAAATTATAAATAAAAAAGAGTTTTTGGTTTACTAAATATCTCTTTGGTTACCTGTAACAAAAGTAAAATGGGGAAAAAAAACTAAAAAAGCAACATATATTAAATTAAAACTCGGAATTTGGCATGGCACTACTGAGAACGTTTTTTTTTCCGTTTTGTTTTTTAAGTTCAGTGAAAGCAAAATCTCACATGCTAATCAGACACTTTCTACTCACACAGTGAACTGCAAATAACTTTTATATATCTAGTCACTATAGAACTTTGAACTGATAATGTGAGAGTCACCTTGTTGGTTAGCCACAGTACAAATCCCCTTTGTAATAACAGCGTGAGGGGGCAAACACTGTGGTCTGAGGTATTCCGTGACCTTGTTATCTTTCACCTTAAAGCAATATTTTGTATCGCAGCTGATATCAATTGGCTACAACAGAAAATTCTGAAACGAGAAAGGGAAATGGCGCAAATCTGGGAAAATAAGATCAAAAATTTCAAAATAAATGAACAAATTAAGCAAATTTGTGAAGAAAAAAAAATAAGAGATTTTTTTTTTCCTCCAGGATCTTACAGGGAGCCCTACAGTGCGTATTCCGCCTCTGTCTCTTCAGTATCATCTTCTCTCTGCTATAGAAATGTTTGAGTGGTTTTGTTGGTATTTCACATTATATTTCATCCGTGGTTCTGTTTTCGGAAAGTTTTCACTTAACGCTAAGTGCCATCCTCAATACTCGTGAACCAATGCTGGGACATTTAGGACTATTGGAGTGGAGTTTGTAGAATAAAAGATTTTGGAACTTCTCTCCCAAATGTAACCCCTTTTTGGAATGATGTGAGAATTTAAAAAGCAAAACAAAACAATCATTAACAAGACATAATAGTCGAATTACATCACAACGAAAAATCGATCCTTTAGAAATAGATGACTATGAAAGTAAAATCGAAATCGAAAGCTACTGCACACATATTATAATCAACGATACAGTCAATAGAGTCTCTGAGCCGGTCCTCCGCAAGCCTCGTGTCAGTCTGGCTGTCGTAACAGCACCACAGGAGAACAACAGCCAAAAAGTTCCTTTTCCTGAAATATGCCTTTTTGGGGGGTAGCAACATTTTCTACGTTTAGTCTGACAAAGAGCGAGGGGGAAAAACACAGTTGGGCAGATCCTTGCAGATGCCATCAGATAAAGATAGGGACAGCGCAAGCATCCGCAGTCTGATCATAGGATAACACTGCCTCAAGACAGAACACGCCCCCCGTTTCTCTAGTCCAGTCATGTAAGGGAGACAAAAAAGAAAAAAAAGGGTTGGTCAGGTGGCCAAGGACGCTGTCACCAGTCTTTCAGCTCATTTCCTTTCAGTCTTTGCCTTTGTCGCGAGTGGTGAACTTATCCGTGAGACCGCAAAGTCTTGCAGCATCACCTTGAACGAGTACAAAAATCCGGTGGAAATCAGAAGTCATTCTAAAGATGTGTGTTTGTCATCTCTTTCAAACATCTTTCCGTTGTGTATTTATCCCATAGAAAAGCAGTGTTCTCAGGCCCAAAGAACAAAGAATAAAGCTAAAAAAAGACTTAAGGTAAAGAAACCTTGAGAGACTTGTGAAAAAAAAAAAAAATGAGTAAGCTTGTATACTGATGTTAGGTTTCCCTCAGTAGCTTTAGATACAGTGGTCCATACTTCTATCAGACCATGTTTCAGAATACAGGAGGACACAATGCACAGCTGCTCAAAGGGCCTTTTTGAGGCTACTGACAGAAGAAACAAAAATTAAGAGGGGGAAATGTGTTTTTGGATTGTGAACTGATGAGGTCTAACCCTGTTTTGGTTCTTGAAGTTGTAGTTGGTTTTTTAAATCTTTGTTTCTCACTTGATCTTGAACATCTTGAATATGAGGGAGGGAGGGACAGGGACAGGCTCCGCCTCCATCAAGCCCTCCTCCTACTCCAGCTCCTCTGTGGGAAGCTCCTCCTCCATGTCGCGCTCATCAATGGGCATGCTCATGTTTTGAGTGACAGATGCCATAAGGGACATGGGTCTGCTGTCCTCCTCCATCTCAGCTGGCTCCTCCTTCACATGGATTTGGTGTCTGAAACAGAAATAACACGCAAAAGTCAGTCTGAGATTACAGAGGCATGATAAACATGTCATTTTTGAAATCTGGTTAAACTGCTTTCAAATATAGAAAACACTACTTTAAATCTAGACATTTGTAATCATTTATAATTCAGTAAGGATTAAATATATTCATTAAATATATTTATAATGTTACAAAATACTTATATTTCAAACTTTTGAACTTTCTATTCACCAAAGAATAATAATAAAAAAAGATTTTTCATAAAAATATTGGGCAGTAATATTAATATTCAGTGTTTACAAAATTATTAATAAAAATAAATGCTTTTTTAGCACCAAATCAGCATATTAGAATGATTTCTGAAGGATCATGTGCCACTGAAGGCTGGAGTAAAAATAAAATACATTTTAAATATATGAATTTGCAAAAACAGGTAATTCCCCATTTAAGAAATGTTCAAAAGCGCAGTTGGTTTATTTTGATTAGGTAAAAAATACAGCTATCAAACACAATAAAAAAAGTGATAAAATAAAAACATGATTTTTGAAAAACTGAGTTACCTAAGAAACTCTTCATATATTAAAATAGAAAACCGTTATTTTGAATGGCAATATTATTCTTTGGTATTGGTCTTTGTTGTATTTTTGGATCAAATAAATGTTTCTTAGTGAACCAAAGTGACAAAAACATTTCTACAAATCTTACAGATCTCAAACTTTGGAATGAGAATTCATTGAATTTTCATTAGAAATACACACTAGGTATCGAGGCACTAGTAATCAGTCAGCTGGGAGTTGACTAGTCTTACCCATACTGCTGTGGAGAAAGGCCAGGGCTGCAGCTGCCGTTACTGTTGACTTGTTCGACAGTGCTGCTGACATCATCGTGGCCGATGTGCAGCATGTTGAGGCTCGCACCTGTGCTGTTGTTCATCAGGGTGGTGCTGTTCAGAAGACCAAGACTGCTCTCCGCAAGTGCAGCCTGCACACACAGATTGAAAGTGTTTAGACTTTCTCAAAAGTTAAGAGAGATGCAATGATGGCTATGTTGCTGTAAGGTTATAAAGCACAAAGGTCACTGTAATGACAATATTCTCATACTGTATGAAACTTCGAGCACAAAGCCCTCTGGTGCCACTGTTACACAGACAACAGTGTATACTATTGATTTTAAATGTATATAGAACTAATAAAAGATAAATGTGCTGACTGGATAGATCTAATCGGTGTGTTTTAAGAGAAATCTGGCAGCAGTGGTGCAGCAGGTTAGTCAGTGTCACCACTAGGGGTCTCCTCGCTTCCACACAAAAGACCTGACTGCTCGCTGAAATAACCAGGAACGCACCAAAGTGCTCATCTCTAAAACTCATTAATATATGAAATACATTACATTATGTTATATTGTTTGGTAATATTTTTTTTTCTTCAATGTTTTTATTTAAAGGGGGTAAAACATGTAAAAACTGTAACAGAAGACTTACATTGGGGTCCAAAAAAAAATAAAATAAAAAAATAACACTAGTAAAAATGCTGCTACTGTATTTCACTAGAATTTCACTTAATTAAAATTTTTGGAAACACCTTGTTTTAAGGTGTCTTTGTAATGCGTTACATGTGATTCCTATTTTAATAATAATTAATTATGCATAATTACATGCAAGTAACCCTAAGCCAAAACTTAATCCTAACCTTATAGTAAGTACATGTACTGTACTTTAATATGAGTAATTAATATTTCCCAGCACTTAAACGTATAATTAATTATGCTGTAACAATGACACCTTAAAATAAAGTGTAACCTTAATTTTATATATGCATAATTAAAATGAAATTCATTTTAAATTAATTTATTGACTTAAAGAATATTATTTATAACAATCCTAAATATATCATCATTCATTGCATAGTTCATCTTTGAATTATTATTTAGAACTACATTGTACATATTTAATTTCTTTTTCTAAATCCATATTGTCTGTTGACTACATTAAAAAAAATCAGACTGGCTTTATAGACACATACGTACATTACCATAAACTGCTTAAAACAACAACAACCACCTTCAAGATCCAAGGCAGAAGTAAATGTTACATCCATATTACCATTACTACATACAGTACAAATCTACATAAACAACTATGCATATGGATATTTTAATGCATGAGGAAAGGTGGAACGGAAAATCATTTGAACTGAAATTTGATGTGGTAACAGTAGTGACTGCCCAAAATATGCCACCCAAGAGAAAGAAAGAGCAACAGAGAGATGGGGGAGAAGAGAAACGAAAGAGTTTGAGGGAAATCCATTCTGATTTTGTGGAGACTGGGTGGTGGCGAGAAAGATGATCAGGGTCACACAAGGTTTAAAGGATGTGAACCGAATAAGGACTATTTTTTTTACCCTTTAACTATAATTAATTGGAAGCCACCTACGATTTTGGCAAAAACAGACAGATCTAGTAGGTAAACATGCTTAATGCCGGTTTAATGCGATGTCCAGGTTGAATCACTTTTAAAAGGTCAATTTCGGACAGGATTGTGCCTACCATACAGACAAAAACACACTCAAGGAATTACAAAAGGAAAACAGCAGAGCGCCACAGTTCTCTCACACTCTGGTAGGGCGTTGTTGTGCACGCCAGAGATCTCCACTGTGTGTCTGCTCTTTTGTTAAAGGCTAGTTTATGTGCGGCCTTTTCAGGATGAGCAGTTCCATTTCCATAGAGATGGCCTGCGGGGTCAGAGTGGGACAAACTGGGCCAGGCTGCTGGAAGTGTGTGTGTGTGTGTTGCCCCTTGATTAGCTGGGCTGTTTGTTTGTCAGGCGCTGACACTGCTTGTCCTGTGAGGAGATGGATGGGCGCAGACCTGACAGAGCGCCACACACGCTCACACACCCAGACCAGGACTCGAGCACAAAGACTAACCTCCCAGATCCATCTCTGTCTCATCACACAGCGTTCTTGGGAAAAACACACACACAAACCTGGAAAGACAGAGCCAGGCTCCGAAAGCTCAGAACGAGAGTGGTGGTGACACCGTGGGTTTCAGATGGATTTTCTAGGACAGACACTAATTTTATGCTGTGACCTTCATTGACAAATATTTGATGCTATAAATCACATATGGCTGGCTGGGAGCGCGTGTGCGATGGAGGGAGGAGAACGGAGGAGGTTTGGGAGAAGTAGCTAATTAGAAGAGGAAATTATTATCAGTGCCCTTGTACGCTTGATCTGGCCTGATCCGTGCAAGATTCCCATACTTTCTGAGGAATGAATTTTCCAGGATCTTTCCAGTTGTTTATAACTACTTAACTCGTTCAGAAAGATTCACTCATGAACCATTCAGACCAACTGAAATAAACTGAAAAGAATGATTCATTCACATATCAGATCTCACTACAGCAACTTCTACTTTAATGTTTAGTAGACAAAATATGTTTGAGCTCTAGAAAAATGTAGTCATATTTAGAAATTTTTATGACGTTATTTTCGATGCAAATTCTAATTCAGACCGATTTGCTGATGAATCATTTAGTCCAGACTCTGAACTGGTTTGAGAGAGCATAAAAGATTCATTTACAAATCAGACGAATCAAAAGATTCAACGATGAACCAACTCAAAAGAATGATTCACTCACATGTGGTATAAATAATATATTTATGAATAAACACAAGGTTATTTGGGATGAGTTTCAAAAACTACATTTCTCCATCATTTTCAATGATGAATGCATAAAGGTGTCAATTTGATTTAATGAAGACACTCACCTGATAGCTGGCATTCAGAGAGCCAAATCCCAGCCCAGAAATCATATTCTTCACGAGAGTGGGACTTCTGAAGAAGAGAAGAAAGAGAGAGGGTGATTAAGTACATGTGTGGATAACAACAAAACACTTCTGACCGGAGCGCATGTTAAAAAAAGCTCCCAAACCTGTGAAAAATGCTGAGGCACTATTCTATTTATAAGAGATAAATAGAAAAGTTAAACAATGGAGACTAACACATGCAATCTGACACAGCATATACTGCACACACACTACTGTTTGTTCACTTTTGTGCCGGTGCGCTACAGGGCTGAAATCTGGCACACAGGCCGTCGGCTGGGTAATTTGCCGTTGTCTCTCTGGCAGAGCTTGAGACGGCGTGTAACATCTGTTTGTACAAATGCAAGCAGGCACGCTTTTCTGCTGTGCATCTGCTCACAATGTACCCTAAACAGTGTAGACACAGACGGAAAAAATACACAGCCGCACAAACACACATGTACGCACTGCCAAACACAAGCAGGCGAGGCACAAAAGAGACCTTTGTGCTTTTGACTAGAGAGTCAGTAATAGGGTAATGATGGGAAGCCCATTAGGGTAATCATACATGCCAATAACGATTATAGCCCCACTTACAGTTCAGACCTACAAGCTTACGCTTTTGCTACAGGAATAAAGCCTGTTTTTGGGACTTCTGCTCAATAAATAGCCTTCACTTAAAAAGTGCCGTTTTAATCCGGTGTTTCACAGGTTATTGCAACTAGTGTGCCTTCAGAACAGACTCCTATTTCAAGCTTTAAAGCTAAAGAAAGTCTCGGTAGGGATTCTTAAGAAAGCCAAGAGTGGCAGCACAACTATTTGACATCATCTTTCTTCAGGTCACACTCGATGCAACTTGCTTCAAGATGCAATATTTGATTTGAGGTGAAGATCATTAGTGAATAGTAATGGTAAAAACTATTAATTCTCATATACTTTAAGGCAAAAACGGTAAACAGGACAGTGCCAGAGATCCCTGTGTGATGCATCACATTATATTTTGTATAAATAATTTTGTTTCATTTTATGTCTGTTATCAGTAACGTACATTAGGGTGTTCTGTGTTACATTTTAGAAGGTTTATTGCATTATTTTAGTGTTGTGTGTTACCTTTTGTCTCTGTGTGTACAGTATGGCCAATCTACTGTATATATGATTATTGGCCATGTTATATGTTAACATTATATCACTTATTAAAATATAAGCATTGTCAGCCAATTTTTTTTTTTTTTATTGAATTTCTGGAAACCACAGCTGCCTTTTTTCCCTTTTTACTGCAATTTTATTTTGTAAACATTTTTATGGAATAATCTGAAACGACAAGAAATTAATTCTATGGGTCAACGGTCACTTTTTAAAGGTGACCAGTCTTGAGTCTACATACCCGGTCATCTTTGGTGGTCTCCTCTTTTGGTATTCCACTTCGTCCACGGTCCAAACAGCACCCTTGACATTCTCGACCCGCACAAAGCACTTGTGCAGACTCAGGTTATGGCGCACAGCATTCTGGGTAACAGAGGCGGGACATAGAGAAGACAAGAGAGCAAAAAGTAGCAGTCAGTCTCCCGTTCCTGCCACGACTCAGCGCTCTAGGTATCTTAAGCAGAATCGCGACCGTGTCGCTGTCATTGCTGGAAACGCAATTATAGCGCGGCCTGATATAAACAGCCTTTAATAATGGCATAAATCTTATACCTGCTTTCTAATTAAAAGAGTGCACGTGATGATGAGCACAAAAGATTGTACGGCTCAGACAGGGACGTATCGACTGAGCGTATCTCTCCATCTCGAACCCGTCCCCCTCCCACCCGCACCATCTCACAGACACACAACCAATTAAGTGCACATTCTACTGAGGGGAAGTGACAATGTGGTGCCACACCATCATAACAGTGGGGAGTAAAAAAAAAAAACTCCATCTTTGAAGGCAAAAAAATAAGAAACGATGCGCACTCCCCCCCAACATCAGCAAACCCACTCCCTGCTTTTTTATTTTAAATTTCACTAATCAGCCACTATCTAGAATAACACCCCCAAGGGAGGCCCCTTCCTTTTCATCTGCTATTTGTAGTTTGTTCATGCCCAATTTCATTACCAATTTTAATTCGTGTATAATTAAATCCTGTGTATTTTTTCCGACGCACTCTTTTTTTTCCCTCCTGAATCCATGAGGGAGGGACTGCTGATGCCGGAATCACTCCTAACCATAATTACAAGTGCCATAATCAGGCGAGGCCTCCCTCCTTTGAATAAATTTCCGCGTGCAGGAGCGATGATGCTTAGTTTTGCAAATGAGTATGACCCCAATTTCAGCCTGCCACCTCACCGATTTTATTTGCATTCCCATCCGTGATGAAAGACTAATTCTTCCAGTTAAAACATTAGCAGCAATTTAAAGGGGGTCAGCCTCTGCAGACATAAACAAAATGCCCGCCTGACTGTGTGTGTGTGTATGAGTGACTGGAGGGGTGGCAGCTATATTAGAAAGATGGCACGCTTGATGTGGATGTCAAAGGCGTCTCGGTTCCTTTGGTGACGGCGTCCACATGAAGAGAGACGACACTATGGCCACCATTTTAGCTTAGAAATGAGCAGCGACAGTAAATGTAATGAACAGCTTGAAACTGTGTTCAGAGGTTCAGAGTGAAACTGGATATTGAGAAGTGTGTATAAGACAAAGGTGTGCTGAGAAATAGGCATTTACAGCTGCGTCATTCTTTTCCTGATCGATAATAAATCACTTTGTGATTTTAAACCTTCTATGAGACAAATGTCCTTAATAGAAAAGCCCATTACTTTAAAATTAATATAAAAATGCATATTTTGTATTATACACTAACGTTCAAAAGTTTGGAATTTACTTTTCATTCAGCAATGATGCATCAAACTGATCAAAAGTGACAGTAAAACATTTATGATGTTGCAAAACATTTAAAATAAACACACTCGAACCTTCCATCCATCAAAAAATCTTGGAAAAAATTATTGATAACTGTTTTCAAGATTGATAGTAATAGGAAATTTTTCTTGAACAGCAAATCAGCATATTAGAATGATTTCTGAAAAATCACGCAACACTGAAGACAGGAATATTAATGATAAATCTTAATTTTGCCATCATAGATTTTAATTAAAATTTAAATATATTAAACAAAAAAATTGTTGTAATAATTTCACAATATTTATTACCGTATTTTTGTTCACATAAAAAAAGCATTGGTGCCACACATTTGCTTTTTATCAAAAAAAATGATAGGGAAATTAAGCGGACGTTGCAATTACTAAAAGTTAGCATCAGCTCTACACTTAAGTCTAAAAAGCAGCAGTTTTGCAGAATGACCCAGCTGGTGTTCATCTTGTGAATAAAAGCTGCCCTCTAACTGATCAATGACTTCCCCTTCTCTCCGGACCTAACATTTCATGAAATATAGATGGCCATTAAGAGCACCGGAGAACATGCATCTCCATTTCTATATTTAATACCGGGCCAAATGACTGGCAAGAGAGGAAGACAAGTGAGAACGTGCAGTTATTAAAATAAAAAGAAGAGAGAGAGAGTAAAAAGGTACTATAGGAAGGGGGGAAAAAAAGATCTGGCTCTGGTGGAGGAGGAAAAGTAGACGGATCCATTAATTGTTAATTTCATAAAAGTGAAATGAGTTGTTAAAGATATTCCTGCCACTTTCACCTCGTTCCTCTCAACTCTCACTGGCTAAGCTCACTAACTGCTCCTGGGTGCCGCTACGGTTCAAGACTATTAGCCCGCTGTTCTGTCTCGATGCCCTCAGCCTCCTTCGGTCCCTCTCTCACCTCACCTTCTCCGATTCTCTCCCTACTTTCTCTCCTCCAGAGGCTCAGGCACACAAATGAGCCTTGGGCCAGTGTTGGCTGAATGTGGGGCAGCACCTCCTCAGCCCAGGCTCCAGGCTATAGGCCACGTGAATGGCTAATGAGGAGACTGACTGACAGGAAGCAAGCTACTCATTGCGGTGTCCGTTTCCTCTCTGGCCTGACAGCACCTTGCCAAGGTCCGCAGCGGGAGGGGGAGGACGGGAGGGATGTATTAGCACATTTTTCTGAGGGGTGAACTATTGGCTAAGCAGGGTGATGGGGAGATGGCCCTCTAAATGGGATGGTTACATGGGCGTCCCAGGCCTTTAATGGCCGTTCTTCACTTTGGACCAAAAAAGAGACAAAGAGAGAGAGAGGTGACTGGAGGCTAAATTTCATAAAGGTAAGATAAAAGTTAAACTTGGTTAAGTAAAACCTATGATTATATTAAAGATGAAGAAAACAACGATTAAGAATAATCATTAAAATATCATAAAAGTAATTTTACATGAAAGTTAACAATGTTAAAGATTTGTTTTATTATTACTATTATTATTTTTATTTGATTAATTACCTAATTTAATTGTAATTAAATTAAATTGTACTATTAGCAGCACCATTACTACTACTATTAATATTAATTATTATTATTACTTAATAAAATGTGAAAGTATAAAGGTATGTTAAGATAACTAAAGTTTAAAAATAAGTAAAAAATGGTTATTGATAAATTAGTATTATTATTAATATATACATAGTATTATTACTTTTCTATAATAATTTAATATATATATATATATATATATATATATATATATATATATATATATATATTAATATATATAATTAATATATATATATTTATAATAATAAGAAGAGGATGTTTTAGATTTTAATTTATTTTTGTTCAGCTTCTGTTTTTTTTTTTTTTTTTTTTTTTTTAAATACGCTTTATCAATGTAGTTTGACTTGAAGTATTATCTTTATATTAAAAAGGGCACACGCAACACTCGTCCATGCATTCGTTGGTCTTTGGTATCGGCTCTGCCCACCTCGGGTGGCATGACAGAGTGCCATGTGGGTAAAGCTGCTGATTGGGCATCACAGCTTGGAGTCAAAACATACAGGTGGACAATGAAAGAGGGATGACAGCAGCTGTGGCGGGATGTGTGTGCATTTCGGCATGTCGGAGATGGTCAGGAGATGTTGAGCTGATACAGAACTAGCTGCATGCTAATCAACCAGTTCAAATTAAACTGTCTGATAAAGAGTTACAATGCTACGTGCCCATTGACTGATAAAATACAGACTGTGTTGGTGTATGCATACACACAGTAGGCAGCCATTTGACTAATTTATGCATAACTGAAATAGGGGATTTTGCTACTTTTTAGTGAAAGTTATAGCACAGCGTGCAAAGGAAATCTCGAATGAGTCAGACTTGAACTTGCTGCTCCCATCTACCAAACACCATTAGGCAGGCCGACGCCACATAACACAATCAAAACAATAAGGAGAGCACATCAGGACACCAAAAAAACAAAGAAAAACTGATCTGGGAATGGCCAGGTCGTATCTTGGCTGTCTGTGTGATGCCAGGCGTCATTAATAACCTCACTGTTATTGGAACTCTACAGAAAGCCGTATCTCTGTTGTACCCGCTGTACCCCTTGGCACGAAGGGTGGATTTATTGTTGTTTGGGTCATTTTGAACAATGGTCTGTGTCTGTTGCTCTGTTTTTATCTCTGTGAGACTTATAAAAGAAGGACCCACTTGCCTCATTGCTAGAAGGCAAGTATAGACTGCTGTAGACTGGTATTTTCCCATGGTATAAAGGACTGGGATGATCTGAGATCAAATATTCACAAATCTATCCAAATGGAGTTTACAATAAAAATGTAAAAACTGAACAAATAAAAAAAGTTCAAAGGAGTTTCGTTTACTGCATTTGCAGGCCAAAGAATTTGCTTGGCTTTTTGATTTTTGTAAGCAATATATGTTTGGTAGTTTTTCAAATGAAATGAGTTTGGTAAGGTTTTTCAAATGAATTTCAAAGATTTCTTTTTTTCCCATTAAAAATACACTAAAAACAGCAATATTGTGAAATATTATTAAAATGTTAAGTACCTTTTTTTCTGTTATAATAAATTTTAAACATTTTTATTTATTCCAGTGATGGCAAATTTTCAAAAATCATTTCTCCAAGTCTTCAGAGTCACATGATCCATTACTAATCATTTCAATTTGCTAATTTAATAAAAATAAATTATTATTAAAAATGGTATGTTGAAAACAGCTGTGCTCCTTAATATTTTTGTGGAAACCGTGATTTCAGGAGTCTTTGAGGAATAGAAAGTTCAAAAGAACAGTGTTCATTTGAAATAGAAATCTTTTGTAATATTATTAATGTCTTTACCGTCACTTACAATCAATTGAATGCATCCTTGCTGAATAAAAGTATACATTTTACTGAGCCTCATTTTTTTTATGTTAATATGTATAAAACTTCAGGTAGTTCCTGCGGTAGCCAAACACCTCCCATTGTGATGAACAGGAAAGTTAAAAAGTAGTACTTTTTAAGCATTATTGTGAAAAATGTATTGACATTACCTTCCATGTTGCTGTGTTTCTCCTGAAATAGGCAAACATTCGTGTAAACCAGTTATAGATCTCGTTTAGAGTCAGCTGTCGGTCAGGGGCTTCCAGAATGGCCTGGATGAATAAATCCAAGAGAGAATGGAAGAAAGAAAGTGAGCATGTGTCAAGATCCTGTTATAATAAGACATTAACTGATGGACTGTTTCCAGACAGGTAGGCAGTGCATTATGGATAGTGCCGCACGTTTCTGCATAACTAACACTGAGCTGAGAGATGCGCATAAATCCTGAGCTATCAGCACACACCTCTGAACTCCGCTCAAGAGCATCGGAGTCCAGATCTCAACATCTTACAGGCTGACTTACGTGTCGTATGAGGGAGGCGTAGGTGAATGGAGGCCTGACATCAGCATTTTTGTAGAATTCACAATTCTGTGCAAGTTCTGTAATGGACAGACACAGTTATTTCATATGTATTTCAGTGTCGTATGAAGTGAGTAAGTTCAGCTTTTCTAGACTTTATGGGGGATGCTAACCTGAAGCGATGGGGGTGCAGAACTTGTCGGAGTTGCGCCGACGGATGTGCCCAACTCCATGCAGGCTGGAGGAGCTGATGACGGAGGGTCCCTGCCTCATGGGGGTGATGGGGGCTGCGGCAGAGGTGGGGGGATGAGGCAAGCCCTCAGGAAACCCCTCAGTTTCTCTTTTTGACAGCGAAATGCTAGAGGCCAGGTTCAGCTAAAAGGGAGGAAACAAAATGCAAAACTTATTTATAATAAAAACGACAAATCAAAACGAGTTCACCAGTAGCATATTATATCACCATTCAAAAGGCTATTTTTTTTTCAAAAAGTGGGGGTAATGCTTTTATTCATTGTTTTATTGTGAAATATTATTGTTTAATTACTGTTTGAAATACATTTAAAGTAACCTTTTTATTTTATTTTATTTTAAATATTTTAAAGTGTAATTTATTACTGTTATGGTAAAGCTGAATTTCCTGCAGCCATTACTCCAGTCTTAAGTGTCATATGATCTTTAAGAAATGATTCCAATATGCTGATTTGCTGCTTAAAACATTTATTATGTTGGAAATAGTTGTGCTGTTTAATATTTTTAAGTGGACCATGATACATTTTTAGTATTCTTTGATGAACTGAGTTCAAAAGAGTATAATTTTTTTGATCTATTTAATCTTTTGTAAAATTATAAATGCCTTTACTGTCAATTTATCATCAAACTAATGCTTCCGTGCTGAGAGGAAAAAGAAAAAAAAAAAAACGCTTGAAAAGTAATAAATATTATATACTCTTAGTAAACTATAATTTTATGATATCAAATGAGTCATATAGTCTTAAAAGTTAAAGTTCCAAAAGGGTGTTTTTGCAGTGATGCTATAGAAGAACCATTTTTGGATGCCCAAGAACCTTTCAGTAAACAGTTCCTAAAATAACCATTTTGAAGGACATTTTAGAAATCTAAAGAATCTTTTTTTGACTATAAAGAAACTTTTCTGCATTTAAAAGGTACCATGGATGTAATTCATAGAACCATCGATGCCAATAAAGAACCTTTATTTTTAATAATGTACACAACACTGAAATTCACTCCAAAAATCTAAATGTTTATTATCCAATTACAATAATGATGGCATTTGCTGTAAAAATAAGAATATTATTTATGTATTTATATATTACAACAATATCTAATAAATAAACAGATAATATACTATAAACAATAACATATTTATAATACTAATAATTATATTTGCTGTGTATTTGTATCTGTCAAATTTCATACATTTATAAGCTTTTATACATATATATATGTTTGGGAAGAAGAAAATTTGTATTGCATTCAATATATAAAATGACTATTAATGTTGTTTACTTTATGTTGCTCGTTTATTTTTTCACATAAACATACATTTATACACGTATACATAATACCAGAAATAACAGGAAACAATGACAGCGCAAAACACAAATTCCCTTCCTCTCTCTATTTGGCACACGTTCAGTCTCAGCGCAGCTTTGATTCTAATTCCCATCATCTTCGTGGTGTACAGTAATCTCCTGCATTGCAATTACCAACCAGGAAATATAATCATCTTCAAATTGTCATTGGTCTCCCGCTGTGAGATGCGCATCCTGCGATCCTTGGCAACACATCCATGCCAAAAGCAGTTGGCACGGTGACTCCATTATAAGATGATCTCGTTCACCCGGTGAAATTCAAACAAAGCACCCCACAAATCGCATTTCTTAGACACATGCCGGCACGGGCGCACAAACGAGGCTCCTCGGTGACACATTGTCTGCAATTAAAGCCACACAAGAGGAGCAAAACAAAGCGATACATGGTAGGAGGGGGTAAAACAACAATCTGGCAACAAACAACACTTGCGGTTACCCCCCCTCATTGTGGCCCTGCTCTGCCCAATTAGCTTCGGTGGGCACGGAGCGCTAGGAAACAGCTTTCCCCATCGCTCAGGGAGTCTTTTTCGGGGTTGCTTGTTTTGTTCTAATTAAAACCATCATGTGCACGTGTGAGCAGCGAGAGATAGAGCGAGTGAGAGGAGGGGCGTGCAAAGCGGGGTTGACGCTAATATGGCGAATTAAACAGCGCCAGCCCTCTTTTCACTCCATTCTCTTTGCCACAGGAGCCAACCTGGCCCATCTCCAGTAATTAGGGGAGCAAAATGGTTTAACAGGTACTTAATTAACGCTGGAGCTGTGCCAGTTTGCTGAGCCAAACACCCAATGATCTTAATAGCGGTCAGTGCCACACACAGGTTTGAGCTTGTGCTAAGCTCCGCCCTAATGCTCACCCTTACCACTTAATGCTAATTCTTTCTCTTGATCACACTCACAATTATCATTTT
This sequence comes from Carassius auratus, assembly GCF_003368295.1. NCBI lineage: Eukaryota > Metazoa > Chordata > Actinopteri > Cypriniformes > Cyprinidae > Carassius > Carassius auratus. The sequence goes on from NC_039253.1 coordinate 16,862,735, forward strand.
TTCATTCTCTCTCTCCCTTGTTCTCATCTAGGTTGCTCGGCCCGGCCCGGTCACCATTTCCCATTACTGTCTAACGGCAGCTGATCCTTGGAATTTGTCTCTAAACAGGAGACGCGGCCTAGTTTCGCCCTCCCATTTATATCCCCTCAAATTAAGACACTCCACTTCTAATTGACAATTAATTTCAACATCTTCGTATTTTAATAAGACTCCTCATCAATCTCAGCATGAAATATTCATTAGATTCCTAATAATTGCACAGGCAGCTGGTGGCTTAAGGGGGAAACGCATTGGGATGGCTGCGTGTGAAGCAGCGATGTGGAATATCTAGAAAGTCTAGCCCAAAACACTCACGTTCATTTACACTGTGGCATAAATACAAGTACAAAAACACTCCTCTAAAGTGGATTGGAGGAAAGCAGGCCAGCTGTAGCTGCTTCAAAGAGAACTCTATCTATAAGAGTCCATCACACTTGATTTGAAGGTGCTCAATGGCTTGCTTGAAAAAGTGATTTATTATTTTTGTAAAGCGCAAGGATAAGTTGAACAGGTAAATGTATGAATCTGGATTGAGGCAGCACTGAGTATAGCTGCTCTCCAGGAACACGATCCATGAAGACAGCAGCTAAGAGCACTGCACTTCCGCTGTTCTCCAACAGAGAGCACTCTTTAATGCCTCACACAACCGATTCATTGCTCATACCCTGTGCCGAACCGTTACTTCACATGAAAAACATGCGACACACTATCAAAACGCAAGTTATCAGAGGAAGTAGAAACGAGACGGAAGTTAAGAACTTACAGGCTGGTGGAAAGGCTTTGGCTCTGATGGACGCATGTGCAGGTGGGTCATCATGGCCTGCAGACGCTCGCTCTCTTTGGCCAACTAGGGAACACACATAAAAACATATATTAGAAAAAAACTGTTTTCTTATATAAAATGAATATGTAAAAGTGTTTACTTTTTCCCCATGTTTCCAGTTTAAAGTGCACTGACATCTACTAGAAGGTCATTTGTGACCCTAGACCACAAAACCAAGTCCTCGGGGTATATTTTTAGCAATTGTATGGGTCAAAATGATTGATTTTTATTTTATGCCAAAAATCATTAGAATATTAAGTAAAGATCATGTTTGATGAAGATATTTTAAAAATCTCTTACCATGAATATATAAAACCTTAATTTTTGATTATTAATATGCATTGCTAAGAATATTTGGACAAATTAAAAGGACATCCTCAGATTTCAGATGTTCAAATAGTTTTATCTCGGCCAAATATTGTCCGATCCTAATAAACCATACATAAATGGAAAGCTTATATATATATATATATATATATATATATATATATATATATATATATATATATATATATATATATATATGATTAAAAAGTAACATTTCTGTGTAATATAATAATATATAATAATAATAATAATGTCAAAATATTGTCTAATTTTCCGTAATTTATGTATATTATTTTGTACTATTTCTGTACCACACTGTTTTCTCTGTACGCAGCTGCTAAAGCTTTGGCAACATAAGCGCACAATTATTTGTCATGCCAATACAGCACATTAAAAACAAAGTGTCGTCATAGTGTGTTTAGCGCTCTTTTAGGCGCCGTGGAGAGGAGGAGGGAGTGACTCCAGATATTCTCTTGTGAGGATAGTTTTGCATTGTGCCTGTTAACTGACTCAGCTCACAGGGATGTTGACATGCCGTTTCACAGCTCTTGATACCTCCGGGAGAAAACATCTCTCTCACCATCCTTCTCTCGATTGCTGCGTCTCTTTCAGAGACACTTGCCCTGTAACCACACTCGTCCTCGTTTGACATTCCTAACCGCATTTAGATGAAGTGTGGAGGCAGGCGGCCCCTTGTAATCAGGGGGCGACACACTGCCTCAGAACGCTCTGAGACTGGCACCATACACTTGAGTGGCACTAAAAGTGCTAGAAAAACACAGACTGTTGCATTTTACTGCTCATACGAGACTGAAAATTAAAACAAAAAATATTCTAAAAATGAGGCAAATGCAGGATGGATTGCCATGGTATTCTGCATGGTTGCTGGGCATAGCTAGGTGATGCTAAGGTTTCTGGGTGGTCAAAATAAAAGCCCCATAATATGAACTCAATCTCAGGATGTGATTAGACTCGCTGTTGTGTTGTGCTGGTGCTCTGCGGCTATGGCTGGTATTGCTGAAGTCATTCACAGATCTGGGCTGTTTATTCACCCATTAGCTGATATGTGTGTTTAATGAGTTCCATGCTGGTCAGCCTGGAAATAAAAACAGTGGAAAAACTGAGCTGGTGTGCTGGGAGAGACAGCAGGTCGGCGAAGGGTGGTTCTGGTCGGCCTGGGTTGGCATTGGGGTGGTGGGGGTAGAATAGGTGACAGGACGGAGGCAGACATAAGAGGAAATCCGCTTGGACGTGGACTGACTCTCTTGTCACTTCTCATCACCCTGCATCTATCTGGACACGTGTTTAAACGTCACAAAGTGAGCTTGCTGCCCGCGTGCCTGGCAGGGCAATGTTTTTTTGGAACGCTCTTTGTTGTGAGGGGTTTATTTTTGGGAACGAGACGAGATGGAGAACATGGAGGGGAGGTGGCGTGGAAAGAAAAGGGAAACTGACCAATTACCAGGTCTGTCTGACTGGCAGTCATGATTGGAAGTTGTTCTGCCACGTAAAGCTGGAGGGTCTGAAGTGCCTGTCTGTATGTAAGTCCGTCCACAAGACAGGTTTTTTTTTTTAAGGGATGTTGATTTACAGCTTCGGAAGCAGAGGAATTCTACTGCTGCAGGCACAGTAAGGTTACTTGACCTGCGTTTTAGTTTGGCATGTTTGAAAAGAGTGAGCAACTCCCCCATAGCTAACGGTCTCTTTAATGCAACCTAATGTGACCGACTGATGTCGTGTCAGCGCCTGCCAATCCTAACTGTCACTAGACGCTCTTCTGACAGCCTCTGCGTCCAAACAAATTACTCACAAGGACAATAAAACATCACCCACCACTAAACATAGCACATTTCAGGGTCATGAACGATTTCGCTTTATAATGTAATGCACCCTACATTACTTGTTTGGACAGTACAGTCTTATATCGAAAATTCAAATTTAAAACAAAAATTTTAAATGAGTATTTTTTTTTTTTTTTTACAAAACATTGTTGACTTTTGCACACACTCCAATTATAATCAACAAAGTCTACACTCCACAATAATAATTTATATACAGCATCTGTATATAATATGTTTTTTGTTAGTTTTTTTCTGATTATTTTAGTAACTTTACTTTTTTACTTTGTTAGGAACATTTTAAACATGAATAAATCTAAGTTCAATTTTACCAAGTGATTTATTTTCAAATTTTTCATTTATTTAAATATTTATTAATAAAAAAAATATTATTTTAAAATGTAGTTAACATAATTTAATTCATCTTAATAACAATGATAAAAAAAATGGGGACAGTTAAATGCTAACTGAATGATAAAAGATTGCCATGTTAATTTAAAGTAGCAATTAATCGGGACAACCCAATTTTAATATCGGTTATTTTTTTAATAGTGCTGCCCTAATGAAAATAACAAAACCACTTAGTTTGGAAAAATGAATGTAACATGGCCAACATCAGGAGAGTGAAGCAGAGCACAGAGGGTGTCTGTGGTCAAAGGAAGTCTCTTGCACTTCCCATGTCCACCCTTCTCCTTATCAGCTCTCTCATTAGAGATGACACCGTGTATATGTGCGCGACAGGCAGCCCGCGGTGCTTGCCGAGAGTCCGTGGCATGAGGGATGAGAGAGGTGCTGGGAAACTCTCTAATTGGGATCCATCAAAGGCAGATATTCTGGCCTCCTCTCTCGCACCACACTCTTCATTTTACAAGCTCCAGTGATCTCTATCAACTCATGTGACATGTAATGGGCAGAAAATCATGCCAGCTGGGTGAGACTTCTGCAAGACCAAGTCTCAGCATCAGTAAACACTAATTCAAGCCTTGATCCTCTAAAGTTGACAATTACTCTACCTGCAACATAATTACAAGTCCAAAATGTACTTTGGATAAAGCATCTGGCAAATGCATAAATGTAAATGAAAACATAGGGAAAGAGATAGTCAGGCAGCTTGAATATTGCGTTCGCAAGATTTTTAGAGAAATGTTGATTTTGCGTTTGTGCGCGCATCCCACCTGTATCTCCAGCTGTTGAACGACCTGCATCTGGACCCTGCACTGGGCCGTACTGCGATCATCCAGGGCGTGTTCACTGTTCAGGTGCCTGAGAGAGAGAGAAAAACGCAAACATGTGATGACATATCCTGATACACAGTCTACTAGATCAATCCGCGACCCTATCTAAACTCCCAGAGGGAGATCTGTAAGCATATTTGGACCATCTGCCACAAACCGTGTCGCTGACCTGCCTGATACAATGTGCACACACACACACACACACACTTACTTTACGGCTGTGTCTCAGCCTTTTGGGATTGTCTCACAGTTTGTGCCGCGTATGCTAACGTGTCAACACTACTGTACATGCCCGGGCATCATGTCCTGACGACACACACACTTAAACCCAAATACAGAGGTCACTGAAGCATCAGAGATCCAGTTGCGGCGTCAAACCATGACTTCACATAAATAACCACATCAAAATACGAGCACAGATAACAGTTTATTTTTCCACAGAAGAAACATTAAATGGAATTCTTTTGGGATCGCAACGGCCCTCTCAGAGGAAACCCCTAACAATAGTGGATTTCCACTCAAAAACACACTTTTCACTAGGCGTATAAACTCAATTTCCTCTCGCAAGAAAATAAAAACAATATTAGGACATGAAAGATGTGGAAAGAGAGTTTTCCGCTATGGACTGAGTCACATGAGCGAATGTGACCATGCTGTTTGCTGGAAGTGAAAAAAAATAAAATACGTTTTATTGTATTTATTGTCACTCATCTAAAAAACATGAACGTCTCTCTATATTAGGATGGAACGAGTGTCCTAATGTCTCTGTTATTCAGTTGAAATGCAGCTGGAGTGGGATATTATTTTGGAAGCGGTTTTGTTTTTTTGTCAGAAAGTGCTGTAGGCCATGAACTCTGAGTGGGAGTTGAAAAAGGGAAGAAAAAAACACCTGGATATGACTTCATTTGTTTTACTCATCAAGCGCTGCCTCAGATGGGTGAGCTCTGCCCATAGATATTCAAAGTCATGTTTTCTTTATGAAGCAATCCAAAACAACAGTCCAAAACACAACAAAACAAAAAGATGATACAATGCTGAGAACCAAACGAGAAAGCAAAAATCGAACAAGAAAAGTAAGAGCATAAAGTGATGGTGTCAGTTCGGACACCAAGATGAACTCTAGGGTCTGCGATCTTGAATCTTTCCTTCACACCATCTGTCTCATCCTTTACTTTTTATTTACAACTTCCCCACGCTTGCATTCACACAATTCAACCCCTGCATGTATAAACCAAATTCTATAATCCAATAAACATTCCTATATTCAAACGATGATGTCATGAAGCATTTGAGTGATGATGTTATTAATCTCTCCAGGTGTGGAAGTGGCCCCTCCCACCTTCTAACAACACACCTGCTGAGGTTTAATGACTCCAAGGTCAAGGGTCACAAGAGCGTATTATAGAAGATAAGATATTCCTTTCATTATAAAGCAAATTATAATCCTGAGGATTACTTCATATATTTGTCTCAGACTAAAAAATATAATCTAGCTATGCAAATATACTATCTAGCTATTTTTTTTTTTTTCAAAATTGGTCAGTATTGGCGAATACTATATATTTAATTAAATCGTATAAAATATTACTAAATTAATATCCATTTTTGATAATTTACATTATAATGTTGCGAACATGCCTAAAATCAGTCAATTTAGCTTTTAATGTTTCATTTTTAGTTCTACATGCAAAATGTTTATATAATCCAATTATCAGTTATTAGCCACGACATGAAAATGATTCTCAGTTTATTGAATCAGCTGGAATTTTAATACTGTTGCAGTTAATCTCATCCATTCTTATGAGGGAGTTCCTGCATTTTTTAGCACCCTCCTCTCTGGCGTGGGCGGCCCATCGTGTTTAGTTCTCTTCACGAAGGGAGAGCGGCAAACGGAAATGAGTGTGAGTGGCAGAATCTTAACCTTCGCAATACACAATCATCCTCATGATCCCGGCCTGCTTTATCTCAGTGACACCCGGCGCATGACACGACCGTTTTGAATGTCCGACTGAAGGAAAAGAGGGGTGCACATTTGCTCTCTCATGAGAAATTAAACAAAAACAATGATGTCACCCACTCGACTAATCCAGGCGGAGATAGACATTTTTTCCTTGCAAGCACATGATGATAATAACAAAAACATGATCTCATCTTACTCTCCCCCTCTACACCCCCCGTCTCTCTCTCGTTCTGAATAAAGGAACAGACCACAAGTTTTATGGCTCATAATAAACAGTAGCAGCGTTTTTCCGAGAGACCCGACAATGAGGCAGTGTTTACTCCCCGCACCCCAACAGGATTTTGAGGAGCATTTACAACAGTCACTGAAAAAAAGTTGCAAGCTAGCCCCGACAAAGGGCTTGAGTATTCTAACACATGTCACCCTGGAATGCCAGAGAAAACCGAACATCATTAAAGAGCTCAGGACGAGAGTGTGTGAAATAGAACAAAAGAGAAAAAAGACAGGATGAAGATTAAGAGTGAATGAGTGTTTTAAAATTCTCACACTACTCTCGCTAGAAAGAAAAAAAAAACGAGATTTCATCTGGGGATAAAAAGTGTTCTTATTATGTCCAGATGAAACTGACGAGACTTTTTTTCAGCATTTCCTGCACTGAATTCTGTGAAAAGGATTTTAAAAATATATAAAATGGCATGAGACAGAGCTGAGAGTACTATACTCTTAGTGGTTCATGTCGAATGTGTTTAACTGGAGTGCTTTTTAATAGTTTTTCTATGTAAACATTTGCTAGATCTTGCTGCTTTTTTCTGCGTCTTACGCATGAGTACCACAAGAAACAAAGTCAACTTATAAAATGGTCAACTGTTGACATGCATGCCAGCTCATCATGTTTAATTTCAAAACACTGGTCCAATCAGAAGAAGCAGGGGGCGGGTTAAACATTACCAGTGTGTTATAGTAGCAACTGCTAATTATTTGATCTCAAAAGTGGTGCACAGCTATGGCCAGGATAACAAAAATATAATATATATATATAGGAACTGTTAAAATTTATACAAATTACCATGGTTGTTTAAAAGCTAGGGATGTAACGATTAACTGCGAGCCAGTTGAAAATTGATTCAAATACGTGATGATTCAAACTGGTTGAGATGCTAAACAAATCGTGATTCATTTAGGGGTTGGAGTTTATAAAAATGCATGCCTTTAGAAAGTTGTCTGTGTATGATGCGCATTAAAGTTCATAAGTACCGCAGTGCTTTTTTTTTACAACACAGAATCCAAGGAAAGGCTTTAAGCGTTGAAGTGGTTGCCTCTCATTTCAAATGGAATGAGCCCAGACAAAACCTTATTTTGTTTATATGAAGAGATTTATTTTGTTTGTGTTACTTGTTTATTTGATTTGGGGCTTGCTATAAAATGTCAATTTAGTTTTGTTATTTACATTCACATTATATGTAAATTTCAATCACATTTTTAATTTAGCAGACACTTTCATCCAAAGCGACTTATAATTAAGGAATAAGGACAATAGAAGCAATCAAAACCAACAAAAGAGCAATATTATGCAAGTGCTATATTAATATATTATTATAGTGTTATATTTAAATTTCGCAAAATTTCGTTCGTTCAGCGGGCACCGAATCCATGTGGACTCATTTCCTACTATAAGTGGCAGGCAGCCAGATGGGGCTATAGAATAGTCAAAAAGAACAGAACACGAGAGAGAGAGAGAGAGAGAGAGAGAGAGAGAGAGAGAGAGAGAGAGAGAGAGAGAGACTCCTCTCTTCCTGTCTTTAGTGATGACTAAAGTGTTCTGACCAGGCCACGGTGCACGGCACTGACGGCAATTATCTGTCACCCCCTCCTTTCTTATCTCGTGTCCTCCCCCTCTTCTCTGCTTGCCCCGAGGCTATGTGAAATGAGACACAGCGCAACCAAACAACAGCTTTACTCTTAAAACTTTCCCAGACTCTCCGGCTCTTTGATGTGCGTGTCAGCGACCATCATACACTCTTTCAGCTCCTGCCCGCATGCACCGAACAACGCTCCTCACCCCCGTCGCCAGGGACGAGCAGAGGAAATTTACATACACATCTTTCCGGCCTGTCAATACAGCAGTCCCCTCGAGGAAGCACAGCTCTGGAGTCAAAAGGCGATGCGAGGGCCTAGCATCTCGTCAAAGGAAATAAACACACAGGGACGTGACCGCCACTCATTAACGGACAACAACACCCGGCTACTGTAACGGACGATGTTGACCTGCCGGATATCAAAGGAGGTGTTTGAGGGAGAGAAAATAAACAGCAAAGAGATTGTGCGTTGCGAGCCTCGAGTCCACTGGGGCAACGGCAGCGGCAACAGTCTGGCTCGCACCCCTGTGACAGGCGGACATGTCAGGACTTTCCACTGTGAAGTCTCATTATTTTAACACACAGAGACAATGGGACTGTTTACATCGCCTTCCCTGTCTGATCTCTTCCTCTCTTTATCTCCTCCCCCCCCCACCCCAGCATCCCTGAAGACCCCAAACTGGCAAACACACGCGCAAAGAAAAAAGATGGCGAGAAGAAAGAAGATTGGGAAAAGGGAGATAGAGGAGGGGAGGGAGTCTCTTTTTGATGTCTTTGCTTGTATCCAAGAAACAAAAGCTTCTAATTGTAAATTAGCTAATTAAGTAAACCACTAACGAAGCGTGAAAACAATTTGCTTGACCCAGCAGTGGAGCGCTCAGGGATGGAGAGGTGGAATTATGGGAGTGGGGAGCTAATCGGCCTCTGACAGCATTGAAGAGTTGCGTTCAGCTACCTGATCAGACACACACACACACACATACACACACATTCTTTTCCTCTACAACACAGGACGGGTCAGCAGGAAGGGAACAGAACATCTGTCTCTATGGTTACAAGTGGGGCATGTGTGAACTAGCTTCCTGTGCAAAAGTATTAAGCTGAACCTTTGGGAAAAAGTTTTGTGAAAACCATACAGCAACCATTTGAATACAGAACTGAACAGACCCAAAAGGAATCAAAGTTAGTGTACCTTTTGTTTAACTTTAGTCTATCGACAATTTAGTGTAAAAAAGTAATACTTAAAATTAGAATTATTCCTATTAGTACACAAACACACACACACACACACACACAAAAGGTCTACAATACACACTCACATTAGAGAGAACTTTTTCTAGACTATAAAGCATTGTTGTGCTCCTGGAATTCATTAATAAAGGAACACTGTGAGGTAAAATGATTTTAAACATTTAGCTGTATACTGTACACTAACTTTCAGCTTGTTTAAAAAAAAAGTGTTTATGCTCACCAAGGTATTTATTTGATCAAAAATAAAGTAAAAACAGTAATATTGTGAAATATTATCAAATTTAATATATTGTGAAATTAGCATTACTCCAGTTGTCAGTGTGACATGATCCTTCTGAATCTGAATGTCAAGAAATACCTTTTATTATACATTTTGAAAAAAGTTGTGCTTCTTAATATTTTAGTGTGAACCATTCTCTCTCTCTCTCTCTCTCTCTCTCTCTCTCTCTCTATATATATATATATATATATATATATATTGCAGATCTACAGATCTACAGAGTGCACTCTAGTTTACGCTGATTGTCTTCTATGACTGTGAAATACCTGTCTATCAAGCGTTAGCTCTCTTTTTTCAGACACTAGTACAGTCCCACAGCACTGGTGAATGTCTCACGCTGTCTCCAGCAATAACCTCGCACCCCCCACCTCCCTGTGGAATTCATTCGTCTCTGGTCTGTACAAACATCACATCTGAACACAGCTGTCAGTTCTTCTGGATTTCTTATTGCCTGTCCTCTCATCCCCACATTTACTTAAGAGCAAGAGGCCTTCAGTTTACAAGTGATCTGCAAGCTCATCGAAAAAAGGATGAATGCACACTGACAGAGGGAAATACTAATAGCCACAGACTTGTTTTGTGGGACGCAGCAGGTAACGACGAATGCTCTGCTGCACAGTGGGGGTTTTACGCGAGTTACGAGGTTTGACGTGAATGTAGCACATTACATGCTCGTGAAGTACAATTTGACGGACACCTGTCACTCACTTAATGAACTGGCCCATGTCATCGCAGAGCGCTTCGCAGCCAGGCCACTTGCATTCACCGTGTCCATAGAGCGGGTGAGAGGCTGTGTGTTCCTCGTGAGTCGAGCTAAAAGAGACAACAAAGATTTGGTTAGTCAAACTATAAATAATCATGTCACCCTGAACTTTGACTTTTGTCTTCAGAGTCACATGATCCTTCAGAAATCACTTTAATAGCTGATTTGTTGATCAAAAATGTCTTATTCTCAATGTTGAAAACAGCTGTGCTGCTTAATACTTTTATGGAAACTGTATTGCAATATTTTTTTTTCTTTAAAATCATCTAAACTCCTGCTTATTACAACGACCCATTGGGGTCAATATCAATATAATTTTTTTCCAGGCAGTCGGCATGGTAGACTAACACACATGCAACCAATACAAAGCAATGAAGCAATGGAAACAGTCTCGAACATTCACTGTCTGGGTAAGCCGATATAGCTTTGAGCCAGTCCTTCAGGAAGCTTCGAACAAATCTAGCTCAAGAGGATCTGGTAAATGTAAAAAAAACAAAAAAAAAACATAGCTTTTCCATAAGTGTGACTGACAGGGTTCCAATAGTAAGTGCGTATCATTGTATTAGCATTTTGTACTATGACACCGAATGTCGGTTCGAATGTCGTCCGATGCAGCCAGGAACAATAAGCCGACATCTAATTACAAATGAACATGGACGGTATTCACATGTTTCTCGTAATGGTGGGAGCACGGATAAGGTGGCTGCTGATGTGCTGACAGGGCCTGCTGGTGAGGCCTGGGGATAAATGCTATGGTCTTGTTTCGTTTGAGATACAGCCACTGTGTGCTCTATGGCTGAGAAGTTTAGTTCGGGTCTCTCTGGCCCCGACTTCTGTAGAGACCCATAACAGATCAGCCTCGAACCCCCACCAGCAGTCTTATCCAGCAATTTTTCATTTTGGGCCTGGCCAACCGCCATGGGCTAGCATGTAGTTTGGTTTTTTTTGTGAGGGCAGGGACCACATAATCCTTTGTCATGTGTCTGACTGTTGCTAAGCATGGGCAGGGGGCTAAAGGGGGGAGCGCGGCTTGTGGCGGTTGAAGGTCTGGGGAACTCTTCCCAATTCCACATCAGAGTACTGCTTAATATGAAGCAGCTTGCTAGCAGATGAGGTCCTCCCGATGCGGCGCACACACACGCTCCCTCCTCCTCTTCATCAGATGTGCTGGCAGCGGACGGCCCACGCAATTCAGAAGCTGCTCGAGTGCTAGACATTACAAACTACTGGCAACCACACTGTCCACATGTGCCATGCATTAGCCTCACCGCACAGTTTTTCTTTCCTTTTGAGTTGCATGTACGTGTGTGTTTGTGTGTAAATGTGTTAGGCCAAGTCAGGGAGAACAGTGTTAGAAGAAAACATGATGGAAGGTGTGCTTTTCTTCCTGTTTAGCCATGTCCGTGTAGCATGACAGGGTGGGGCGTGTGTTAGTGCTGCTAGTGTGTGGAGGTTTATTTAGCTGTAGTTTGGAAGCCCCCCCAGTGGGAAAATGGCCATATTACATAAAATATCCACAGAACTGCTATAAACGTCACACTGAGGCACCATTTAAGTGAACGGCAAAAATTCATTAAAAACTTGATTAAAAACCTTTTGCTGTTTGGAGTTTTTATTTATATATTTATGCAAACTATACATACATAGTATACATATCTTATAGTGTGTCTATGTGTGTATGTATAAAGGGGACTGGCCTGGGAAGGTTTGATAAATTACTTTTATATAACAACAATGTCTAAGTTATGTACTCATTTAGATGGATAGGTAACCTTGTGTGGGTGTGTATATATATATATATATATATATATATATATATATATATATATATATATATATATATAGTGTGTTGTTACTCACTGGGTGCTCTGCATGGGAGCGCCTTTGGAATAAGGCGTGAGATGCTCATCACTGGACTCCTTGGTGAAGGAGGAGATCCACTCAAAGAGTCTTGCTCTTAAGAATGGAAAGAAGGCTTGAGTACCCCACAGTAGGACCACTTCTCTCTCTCTTTCTCACTCAAACATACACACACACACACACACACACACACACACGGCTGCCCACCTCTCAATGAAATTATCACAGTACACCTTCAGCCACTCCACACACACACTCATGCTGAACTGGCACAGGGGCGTCAGTCATGCTGAGGGCATGCTATGTTCTGAGGAACTCACACGAGCACCAAATATCAAATGAACCCAGGCATTTTACATCAGCTCATCAAACGGCAACTGACAGCAGAAACCTTGAAATACGACATGTGTGACAAAAATATCTATTTATGAAATCTGTCATGTAGCACGTAGCTATAGCACTTCTTTGTTTGGTTATTTTCAATATACTGTTAATTGTTACTTATTAGCTGTTTGTAGTTGCAACCAGTGCACAGATTTTACTATCCACCTGCTGCAGATGATTTGATAAAATAAATATACATATAACACACACACACACCTATACATTTATACGTTTTTTGATTTATCATGCCGTTGATTATAGAATAAAATTCTCAGGTGGACTACAAAGTATGCTTGTGCATTTTCCACTGACCTGTCTCTCTTTGGAGTGTGCACAGAGTTCTGTCCATTTGGCAAAGGATGATGGGGGATCTGAGGTGAGACCTTGGAGGCCGAGTATGAGGTAGTGTTGGAGCTGTTGGTGGTCAGATCGAGGCCCTCGTGCTTCATGACCTCCTCTGTGCTCTGAACACCGGTCACATCCTTCCACAGCTGCTGCAGGTCAGTGGGACACATGGCTGAGATGGACAGAAAGCAAGTGAAAGATTACTACAAACTATAAATCATTATTCATTACCATAAACCTCAATGCCCTTAGACAGAAAAGAAGTGCTATAATCCATAATCTCCACTGAAACACAAACACAAAAAGGTGCTTTAAAAGCCCTGAGTCAACAACAGGTGCCGTATCATGAAACCTTTTCTAGACAGTGAGTTTTTCAGGATGTTTATCCGTTTTTCTCTTCTGTGTACTATAAGCCCAATGTTGAATGATGATAGCTCATTTGGAAAGCATCCAAACCTGTATCTCTCTCTATCACACCTCCATAGCACCCCCCCCCCACCTCACTGCATCTTGAACAGTGGCCAGCTGGCAGCGCATCTCACCCCAGAGATCTCAAAGCCTGGCAATGCGCTGACATTAGTGTGGCAAGCCATAAAACACCAGGCACACACCTTGCCACACTTCACTACAGGAGGGGGACATGCCAATGGGACTTGTTAAGTTCACGGGACGGCAGAAGGAGGGACCCATCCAAATCGGAGGAAGAAAATGGCTAATTTCAGAGTGTTTTTGTTATCTTTCAACATATCTGCGAATCCCCCTGGCTAACTGCATTTGTGATTCTCGCTGTCCCGACCAGCACTGCAACTCACTGTGTGAATTAATCTTAGCGAGATGCACTCTTGACATTTTTTTTTTGTTTGTTTTGTTTTATTTTCTTCTTAAACTTGCTGAATTCGGGATTGTATTTTGTCTCTTGGAAAGGCAGAGGGGGTCTAAGTTGGGAGGGAGATTTGAGGGAGTAAAAAAAAGTGGAGAAGAAGGGGGGCCGCCCAAGCTCGTCTGGCACACACTGTTCCCGAAAAGCCACAGCCTGCTACGCTATCTTACATGGCAAAGACTTAATAGCAATCTAAATATTATGTCTGGTCCGCCAGCATTCTTGTCCCGGACCCCGCCAAAACAAAACTCCTCGCCTGGCCTGGCTCTATTCATCCCCCCACCTCCCTCTCTTACCACCAGGCCTGGGGCCAGGGAAATGATGTATGGCCACACTTGCAGCTACAGGCTGTTGTTCACTAGTCACAGACAACCTGACAGAGCACCAAAGGGCCACGGATGTATTTTAACCCTGCAAATAACCGAGCCAGCTTGGTGACGTGGCGCTGTTGCCTTAGACGAGGAACGAGAGGTGATTTCTGCAAGTTTCTACTTTTGTGAAAGAGCAGCCAGAACACAGGAAGTGGAAGGGAGGACGCAGGGTAGAGATTACGGTTTACTGTAGGCGGTTTACCTACAGTGAAGTGTTTTTGTATCTCATTTTCTTCCAAACACACACAACACAGTTCCACACACAGGGTCAGGTGAGGCGTTTCCTACAGTGGTTGGCCACACACTCTCTATTTCTCGCACACACATTTCACAGAAAACCAACCTCAGATTTCCAGTGTGTGCTACTGAAATTGTTTAATATTTAACATTTAATAGTTGGTTTATTGAAGCTGATGTGTGTCGTGACGTTAAAACTTTACCTAATGTGCAGAGACTATGAGTAAACCATTCTTAGGTCGATTTCTCTGACATGTATAAACACTGCTGTGTTTTCAAAACATCACTCTGTTAGTCTTAGAAGCCTGGCATAGCAACACTGTGTCAACCAATAGTGTGAGTTTGGGGTGGGGCTAACGGTTTCTGACCAATGGCAGACAAGTGTTAGGGAAACCTGCTTGGAAACGGACATTATTTTTGAAATTCTTCTTGATGCAGCTTAAGTCATCTTTCGATTTAATTTAAAAGAGACAAGATAGTCATGTCGTTTTATTTGTATCCAAAATGATGTGAATATCACAGAGTGCTGAAAACTCTCATGCACTGTTTATTTCATTCATACTCGAAGACGGAGAGCGCTCTCATGCAGAAAGTCCAAAACGGACTCATGTGATAATATAAAAATAATAGTAATAATAACTTCTGACATGCCAGGAAATCCCTAATATGGACATCCTGTTTTCACTGTATCTAAGCTTAATAACAGGTATAAACCGATAACCGTCTATAAATGTTTGCTACAATGAATGTTTTGTGTGTGTTTTTCAAGTCTTCTCCAAAAAGTGTTTGTAGTATATAAACTATTATACTGATTATACAATCATTCATAAAATTGTCATTAGTAAAATATATATCAAAAATATTATAGAATATTTACAAATTACTAGTTATTGTCCAGGAGTGTTTTTTTTTTTATTTCTTAGCCATTTTTTGCTAATTAGACATACATAAATATTATTATTATTATTATTATTATTATTATTATTATTATTATTATCAAAATCTTACTGACCCCAAACATTTTTATAGTAGTATAATATAAAATATAAGCATTTATGCTACTCTTTTATGCACTACAGATCAGACTACATTACACGTTCTGATTATCATTTACATTTGATTCGTAAGTAGATGTCCGATGCTCACGAGGCAACATTACAAATTCCCCTTTGGTTTCTAATGTCTGCCCCCACCTTCTAACTACATGCATCAAAAATCCTGAAAAAAACTGAAGAAAAGTTTGGCACGGTGATCACAAAGAATTAAGCCGAGTCCGACAGATCTGGTTGAGCCCTTTGGACAGGAATTAAAATGTCTTACTGTAACTGTTAAGTGAATCTTACAAAGAAACAAAAGTCATCCAGACTAGCAGTCTGTTTAATGTCTAATGCTTGGGTTCGAAACTCAAGGTTTTCTGCAGGAATGACTAGGCATGCCAAACAAACACGAAAACAACAACAACAGCGGTTGGCGCCACCCATGGATCAGAGAACAAATCCTTTTCAGCAGCAGCTACAGCCAAGCATGACTAGCCAGAAGAATGCGCATGGTTGGCTGGTCAGTCATAATGGAGGACTTCTTTTCAGAGAGGGATTGTGGGGAAATTCCATGATTCTGCTCTGTCGCAGGATTTGTTGAAGGGATTCCAAGAGCCCAGAGTTTATTGTTCTTCAGACCCCTTGAAACAATGCAATAAGCAATGGGAGTGGGGGTGTGAGGGTCTATGCCAGAAAGATGCCAAAGCCAAAAGTTTACAGCTGTCGCGAAAAATTATTTCAATCAATCTGTGAACCTTCCACTGCCTTGTTCCTTGCTCTCTCCCTCTTTTTTTTTTTTCCAAAAGACAACTTTTTTTTAAAAGCAGCCGTGTGTAAGTGTGTGTGGCAGGCCCACTCAGGATTCCGGATGACGAGTCTATGTTTTCTTAAGACTGAAATAATCAGAGATGTCAAGAGCAATGGGTGAAAATGAGAGTCAAGAACTCTAATAAAAGACTGGGATCATTTTGGAGGCCCTATCGGCAAGAGTGGCAGGGATTTCGGCATGGAAACTGGAGCCGGTTCCCTGTTTGTTCTGTCCTGTTGAGGCTCTTGCAATGTTACGACCGCTGTGGAACCTGTAAAAGTTGATGTGTCTAATTTTGGCGAATGGTGGCCAGTTTGCAGTCAGGATCCATTACTGGTAGAGTCTCTTTGACAAAAAAAGGAAAAATGGAAAAATACATTCAGAAATGATCCAAAGCCTCCATTTCCTTCTGTAGGATAAGTGCGTCTGGAGTGTGTAAACTCATGGGCGCACACACACACAGATAAGCACCCTCCTTTCCTCTGTACAAAGCCCGGTGAATTTTGTGGCATATTTTAGCTATTATCCAAATGACTGCCTTCCACAAAACCAACAATCAAGCTTTGCTTTTATCTCTTTATGAGCTGATTAAGTTAACAAGCTTCACATGTGGCTCTATGGACATGGCTGTTGTTAGTCTCCGGGGGGCTCCATCCCGCTCTAATAGATTGAGATGATAGCTCATTGCCAAATTTAGGAGGAAGACGAATAAGGGATTCATTTTACAGCCAGCTTTATTAGCATTCAACATTGTGCGTATAGTATGGGGGCAATATGAGAATGTGTGTGTGTGTTTAGTTGGGGCTGACTAAGGAAGAATAAGCGGACGTTGGACGCAGGTCTGGCCACAGCCTGAGAAAGCCATCTGGTCCTGGGCTATGTGTATGAACACAGATGCTGCATTTATTTAGCACGCAGTATTTCCTCCAGAGCTCCACTTTCCTTTAATAGGCATCACTAAAGAAGCGAATCAGACACTCTGTGGTGTTTTTCTGGCTGTTGAGGACAGTTGAGGAGAGCTGTGAAAGAGACAGACCACCAGGTTGAGAGGCCTGTGGTTGTAGCACCTAGAATTAATATTGATGAGCTAATGGAGCAGGGGAAGAGTTTTTCACCTTTAAAGATGCACATTAATTCAAGTGATTCAGTATCTGTAATAAAAATGTCTGACAATATATTCAATTCATTAAAATCCCCTTACTTTCAGAGTAAATACTACAATAGAAGAATGACTTAAATAGTTTGACATTCTGCAATTTTGGTATGTTAGTTCGACTTTTTTCTTCTTCCATTCAACTAGGTATAAAGGTTCAAGGAATAAAACTGACATTCAAAATAATTAATAATTTTCAAAATAAATAAATAAAATACCTATTTAGATCTAAAATATAACAGTATTCGGTCTTAGTATGTTCCCAGTTGTATACATTATAAACAAGATAAACAAAAATTAGCAAGTGCAGTAATACAAAATACACCTCATGAACAAGTCTTAGTATTTTATGCAGTAATAACTAAAACCTTTAAAAACATGTATATAAATATTAGGTGAAAAACTTTAGGGGGAAAGAAAAAAAAAAGAAAGAAAGAAATTAGTTTAAACACAAGCACTTAAATTACTAACTGGAAATCAATCAAATCTGAAAACGAACTTAATCTGTAAGAAAAGTAAAAGTTTTATAGCCTAAATAGTTATATTAAGAAAAACTAATATAAATGAAAAGCAGATAAAAAATTCTAAAACTAAAATGAAAACTCAAAATAAAAGCTAATCTAAAATATTTATTAAAAGTACGTTAGCATAGAAATAATACTATAATATCTCAGGGCCGCACATGTGGTCTTACAGACATCTACTGAAACTCTATCTCAGCAGATGCAGTAAATCATCCACATACTGCATCACAAAGAGTATTCAGATCATCTTACTCATTTGCAGGAAAACTAAATATCGAGCCGTGTTTCACAGATAAGTATGCATACTGTGCATGATTGCATTGTTATGTTTACCTTGCTGCAGGCTCTGAATGGGTACTGCTCCTTGGCCCGGCTGTAGGCTCACCAGGCCCTGTCTTTGTAGATTCAGAATGTGTTGCTGCTGTAGTTGTTGCATCTGGATCAGCTGCTGCTGGAAAGCCAGCTGTTTATTCCCCAACTGCTGCTGCTGAGAACGAGAGAGAGGGAGAGAGGCATGTTACACAACAAAACAAACGGATGGGAAAAGTGAGAGGAAGAGACTTGGAGAGCTTCAGATGGAGAGGGTGGGCTCATTGGCTTTCATAAACCTTCAACCTCGTCTAGGACATGTTTAGATAGGACACATCCTGAAATAGATATATTATCCCCTCCATTCAACCAAAGCACTTCCTGTGGAGGTAGACAACAAGCAGACAACAAAATGCTGAGACTTGGTTAAAAGTGTCAAAGTGCATCGCGAAACCTCATGCTTTAGGAGATAAAGCATTAATCTGTTAGTGACAGTTCCATGTGGTCTAGGACCGACACCAAAGACAAGCTCGCAAACACGCTCGTTCATTCCTGCATGTAGCAATCTGTTAGCATGTGGTTGGCGCGCAATTAACACAGCAATAAACAGTGACTAACAACATCTGCGCACAATGTTAAGTTAACAGTTCCAGATTATATGACATCAGATGTTTATCATTTTACGATAAGACATGGTATTTTTCACTATGCATGAAATGTGCTTTGTGAAACCTGAGAAGCATGACTCTAAAACCCTGTTTCACTGTTTCATAAACAGGTCTCAGTGTGTGTGGATAGTCATTATTCACCTATCAAGAGATTTATTTTTGTTCCAGCCGACTTCTGGTGACGTTTAACAAAGAGATGAAAAATGAGCAAACCATTTTATCAGCTATGACATAAGCACATTGTATTCCAAGACTAGCCCTAAACTCGTATAAAAACATGACATGAGTGAGAAAAACCGTCAGATCTTCAGCCAGAGGTGGTAAGGGACATAAAAAAGGTCCAAGGTGGGAAGAAAAAGTTCAGTTTAAAGGTGATGCATATAGTTTTTGATGTTTAAAATGTCATTTGCATGGCAACGTTGACTCAACCAATGACACTTGCTGAAGCGGGGATGGGCAACACTACCGTTCAAAAGTTTGGGGATGGTATGATTTTTTTGTTTTTGAAAGAAATGCTTCACATTTCTCAAAAGTGACAGACATTTACAAAAGATTTATATTTCAGATTTTTTATTTTAAGCTATTGTTTCGAACTTTCTATTTACCAGCAAATACTGAAAAAAATTATCATGGTTTCCACAAAAATATATTAAGCAGCACAACATTGATTATATATATTTTTTAAATCATGTTTCCTTGTTCAAAGTATGCATGATACATTTCACTTTTAAAACAATAAAGCAACCATTACACACTCATTTCTCCAGCAGAGAGGTACAGATTTGTAGAGCTGTGTGTGCGTTTGTGTGTGTAAGGGTAAGGGTGAGTGCTATGGAATACATGGCATGTGGCGATAAGGTCAGTTGGTGTCGTGGTGATAAATGTCCTCCTTCCTGAACTGGCCTGAGTTAAACCACTCTTTCCAGCGACACACTTTTTGATGTTCCCTCAATGAGAGATGGGCCTTATCTCCTTTGAGATAACGGTGTGAAAAAAGTGGAAGGGAGAGAGAAAAAAAATGTTGAAGGAGGGAAGGAAAATAAAAAAAGAAAAATAATTAAAGGTAGTTTCTTAATCTCACTGTCAGAGAAGTGTTTGAGGCCCCATGGGAAAGGGCCACATGGGTCAACATCAACAGAGAAGAAAGAAAACACTAGCTCTTTCCAAAACCTAGTTAGCTGCTGTGTTCCCTACATAAGCAACTGTCTTCAAAAAGCAGCATCCTAACAATAACAAATCTTTATAAATTAACAATATGAAAAAGGCAACAACTCAAATAGAGCTTTGCCTTTGCATATGAGAATCGACAGAGAGCTGATTTCTATAGTCTGACATCAACAAGCTGCTAAACTAAAAGCACAATACTCTAAAAAGAACTAAAATACATTGCACACATAAATATTGCTAAGATAAAATGAAAATAAATTACACTGAATTATTATTTTATATACATATATTTTTCACTACATAATGAAACATTTAGAAGTATTTATAAATGGCAGCATAATGAAGTTTGGACTTTTTTTGTAACTATGATGGGAGATCACTAGAAATTTTGAACAGAGTAACTGTCACAAATTCTTAAAAAATATATATTTTTAACTGAACTTTTTTTTTTTTTTTTTTTACTTTTCCATTCATTTTGTTCTATAGATAAAATGTAAGAATTTGAATTTGTGAAACTTTTCTGAAAAATCATTGCAAATAACCTCTTAAAGTGATAGTTTACCCAAAAATGAAAATTCTGACGAGTAACTCACGCATGTTGTTCCAAACCAAAAAGACCACAAATGAAGATATTTGTGAGGAAATCCGAGAGTTTTCTGACCTTCCATAGACAGACCTGCCATATATAGTTGTGATATCCTTCAACTAGTCTTAAATCACCAAAGTTAAGATATTTAATGGATTTACTGGGTTGTTAAAAATATTAAGCACTGCAGCAACACACTTGCTATGCATGACATATTACTATAACTAAGGATTGAGTACTCTGAGGTGACAAAACCTGAATGATAATGTAAACAATGATCTATCATGATTATGTATGTTAATTTGAAATTCAGTAACAACTTTACAAAAACAACTCAAATAGGGACCTTTATAATTGCAGCCTAATTTTGGTGCACACTGCACACATAAGAGAGCCAAAAAAGAATGCACATACATACAAAAATAGAACATTTCTGAGAATGTCAAGTGCAATTCTTGAGAATTGTCTGAACTTTTTTCTTTCTTGAGTCCAGCCCAAGCTCTCCCTGGAGGGCCGTACTTGTTCTCTTCCCTAAATTTTGAGAATGACAGATTTGATAAAAGAGCTAGCAGAGAACCTTCAGTTAACACGTAACCGAAAGAAGTGAGGTAACGCCAATATTCAGCATGTCTATCCCTCTTCCCTTCCTCCTCCTCTTCATCCTTGTCTTCTCTCGTTTCTCTTGCTCTCCCTGTTAGGATCCCATGGGACACAGTTCAAGTTCTTTAACACATTGTGTCTGCACGCTGTTTACATTAGATGCAGTTGAGTGGCTAAAGCTAGCGGAGTAACAGGCCTGTCAGCTTGATTTATGAGCACATCAAACAGAGTTTGGGCACGCCAGGCCCGACTGACAGCGCTACTTCATTAGGCTGACTCCAGGGTGACTCCACAGCTCAACCGTCAAACTGAGAGAGAGATAGAGAGAGTGGGTGAAACAATAAAAAAAAACAGAAAAAGAGCAAAAGTCGGGACTGATGATGCAAAAATGTGAGTGGCAACCATCTCTCCCTTTCTTCTTTCTGTCTATCTCACCTCTCAACCTGCTCGTGCTGACTGGCAGCGATATAGGCGGCAATTAAAGTGTCTTTTACAAAGCATAAAGTGTCATCCCTCCATCTTCAACTGCTTTACAAAAACAAAGTCCTGAGAGTTTGAGTTTCCAATTTCAATCACAGATTAAATGAACAGGCACGTTGAAACTTTGTGCTAACCATGACGAAGGAAAGGAAAATAAAATACACTGATGACAAAATCGAGAAGATGCTATTATGGCCAGAGATGGAGTTAGCTTCATGGCTTCAGGGGGCGTTTTCTGCGCCATGTGGACCAACAGCATGGCAGAATAAAGAAAAGGGAGGTTTCAGAGGATGAAGTGCTTTAAAAGAGGACTAGAATGATGAGAAACACTACACATACTTGGGTTGCTATAATCTTTCTTCTCCTCACGCCTGACTGCTTCACTTTTAGTCCAGTGCTGTCAGTGCACTCGTTCCGAGGGGAACACCAATACACAGCAGACAACACACGTGTTAACAGACTCAAATAGATGAAACCTTCAACATGGCCTAATATAGTGCACTTATATCCATTTTTCTTTGCATAGATACTCCGGAGAGCATCCATTTAAAAGTTAACATTCCAAAACGAGGACTGTATGTTAACACTTACAATGTACTCTATAGTAGAGTATATAAGGATGTGGAAAGGTATTATTTTATTTAATAAAACAAAATAAAGGATAAAATAAGGAAATACTTTTAATGCAACATTAAAAAATGGTAAAATTAAAAGCGAAGTCAAATAATTAAAAATAATTGAGAAAAAAAATAATAATAATAAATGAAGTAAAGAATTATAGGTGGCAGTACAGCCTACTTCCAATCTAACATAACTGTGCGGTGCGGTAGCAGACTCTGATTTCCTAATGCACATGTTAAGCATCTACAATATGTCTATGATGTGTTTGCCAAACACATTAGCATACAGTACTTAGCACAGGGCCATATTTTAGGCTGACTAAAGAGGCCCTAAACAAACGTGAGCTGATCCTAGGGGAAGAGGAGCTGACCACTGCCCTCCCAATTTAATTTCCCTGCTCTCCTTCCTCTCTGAGAGCACACCATCTCCCTAGCTCCAATATTTAATAAGGGAAAATGTCTGAAGAACTCCTGAGGCCTTGAATAAGGATAGTCATGCTTTTTCATACCTTTCCCCTCCTTTAGCACTTTTCAATCTTTTTCCTTTTATTTTTTCCCTTGGTCTCTGTCACGTTCCTTGACTATCTGTGGAAATGCCAGGATACTGGTCTTATTTGAAGAGTGCGTGCACGTGTCACTCTGTGTAAGCGTGTTTCGGGCACCTCATGCATTTGCCACGCATTTGCTCTATCAGTCACAATGCTGTCTGGGGGCATATCTAACTGGTCTTAATCCCTGTCCTCCATGGTCTATCCACCCCCGCTTGGCTCATTCTCTCACCTGCTATGAAGTCAAGAGCTCATTCGTTTTCTGATCCTCTCAGTCACAAACACACTCAACCCCATATAGCTCAGATGAGAATTTGAGGCCTATTTGCGGTTTACAGTGGAGTTTTTAGTAGAGTCCATAAACTGGACTGTAGATTATCCTCTCATTTAAACCAGCTGGAGATAGCTAGCTAGTCTCCTAACATACTTAGTGCTGTGGGTCTGTTTTGGTTGCTTTTTGGGGGGGCATTTTCAGATGGAATGCCACCTTGGAGACAAGTTAATGGTGCTGAAAACCATTTTATTAAAGCTTAAGACAATGTAGACCATTTTAAACCTAAAGGGCTCACCTCAATCCAACAAGTCACTCTTTTCATCTACACAGGCTACTGCATCTGGCTAGCAGCTATGTGCTAATCTCTGCTATCTTGATGGTTTTAGACTCTTTTCAGATCTGTAAACCTTATCTGACTAGTTAAATCAGTTTAATAAGGTTTTAGTAAACCAATTTAACACAGCTTGAGGAGGCTGCAGCCGAGCCTTACTGTGCTAGCAGCTATGTGCTAATCTCTGCCATTTTGATGGTTTTAGACTCTTTTCAGATTTGTAAACCCATCTGACTGATCAGGTAAACCATTTTTACCACTATTTCAGCTAAGTTAAGGGAACAGTTAAGCTAAACCAGTTTTAAACCAGCTTGTGGAGGCTGCAGCTAGCAAGGCTACACAGGCTATCTTTCTTGTAACCTTGCTAGCAGCTATGTGCTAATGACTGCTATTTGTGGCTTATTTAGATAGGCAGGCTGCAAACCCAGACTGACCAGTGGGTGACTAAATAGACTATCCTAAACCAGCTTTAAGAAAACGTTCTTTCTTTTGTTTTTGGGTTGATGCAAACATAGTCCCCTACCTTCATTTTACCTGCACAAGCTACTGTAACCTGCATGTTGCTGTATTGCTAACTGTGTTAGCAGCTACGCGCTAATCTCTGTGCTAAGATGTCTGTTCATTAAGCCCTCATGAAAACTCCTTGATTAAGTTCTATCAGATATATCTCATGTCACTGACACACAAACCACAAAAGTTTGGATTTCATTTGACCACCAGATTAACGCAGATCTCCTCTCCCGCAGTGCGAAGACAAGCGATTTCGCCTTTGTTGTGCTGCAGTCTTATCCTCAGTGATCCAACATGATTCCCCCTCACAGTCATTACCCAGAACAGGTCCTTCTCCTCCTCCAGTGCATTAATTGACAATTAAAGAAACACGTTGGCTCTACCATAGTGGGTTGTAATAGGGATTTTCCACTAGGCTTAGCAAGCGGCGACTTGTAAATTAATACTTAACGAGTATTAGCAGGGAAGCCCTTGGTAAGGTTTGGAGCATGACTTTGGTCAATGACAGAGAAATGAAAATCCATATTCCCCAAACGTCTTAATCCGCATTTTTGAATTGCTTAATACACAAAATGCTATTGAGTGCTTGAGAGAGGAGAAAAAAAAAAAAAAACATGATGGCATCCATCTATTTTCCCTTTTGAGGATTTGATGTAATGCTCAGTGATTACAGAGCCTTTATAAGGTCTGTGCCGTTCAATGCAGCACAAAATCAGTCATTCAATTATCTCACACATGAGAATACAGTTATTTTCAAAGAGCTGGTTTCTGGTTTTCAAGAGGAACTGGCCTCTGCTGTGTGACAAATGATGTGTCAGCCATCTTGAGGATGCTCATCGGGGTGCTATGAGGGTGAAGTACACTGTGAAGTGCACTACAGAAGGAGAGGGCAGGGGTGTCTCACCTCTTTGGCCTGCTTCCCTGCTTGCTGTTGTTGGGTAAGGAGCTGAAGGTGCAACTGCTCCTGTTGCTTCTTGTAGTACTCCTGCAGCTAGACAAAGAGAAAGAGAGAAATTGGTTTTAATGCAATGGAATTGTAACACTGCGCTAAAATAAAATAAAATAAAATGCATCAGATTAAAAATAATAATAATAATAATAATAATAATAACCCAAGCATAAATCTTACTGTTAACTTACAAAATGTATGTTTAACAATATTCTTAATTCAAGATATTGCCTGAAAACAATAATAATATTATACAATTATTATATAGTAATTATATACTACTATATACTATTATATAGTATATAAATAAATATTTATGATATTTTGTAAAGCTTATGTAAATCAATTTATTTTATTAAAATATTTTACTACAATATTTTTTTTTAAATGTGAGATTAAAAAAACAACAACAACCCCAACCTCAATATAGCAAGGAGACAGCACAAATATATGAAAAAAGAGCACTTCAATAAAACCTCAATACCATACACTTTCACAATGTCCAGATTAATCTGTATTGCAGAATCTAGTATGAAGGTTACATGTATTGTACCCTTTCTCTCCATCTTCTTTATTATTCTACATAAACCTGATAAGAGGCGTTTAAACATCAGTGTTTTTTCTATATAGAGACACCATGGCACAATAAGCTGCCCAAAACTGTCCTGTGGTGCTATTAAACGAGTCACGTGATACTGGGCATCCAAATGAGGTAGTCGGGTGCAAGGAGTCGCATATGTCTAAAGGCATGAAAAAAAATCTAAACAGGATAAAACAAGATCAGCTTCTTGCTTAAGGGCTAAAGTCCTCCATAATAAGGCATATTCTACTTTTTTCAGCATTCCTCTAAAAGGCAGCTTAAACACCTGGCAGGTGGCGTATGCATGTGTCCTATAAATCATCTGTCCATCCTTCTATTGGCGTGGCAAACCTGACAGCGTGGAGACAGGCTTCCTTATTTATGACTGACTGAACTAAAACACACAACACCTGTCTGGAAAAAGGAGCTGGTAAAATGTGCCCTTTGCTTCTAATCTCAGAGCAGTTTTCTTTACCTGCCGAATAACAGTTACGATTAGAACACAGGTGGTAGAAACCAGCCAGAGATCAGCACAAAAAGCCAATTTATGCCTTAAGCACCTGAGAGATCTGAAACACAGACACCTGTCTGATTCCTACACAGATGCTCCTGGCACTATCCTTCAATTATGTGCAGTACGGTTTATTATATACAAAATCATGCCATTGTCAAATGGAAAAGCACCTTTTGTGTGTTTTTCTTGTTCTGTTTGCTTGCGTGAGGGGTTTGTGTTAAGCTAATAAAGCACAAGAAAGGTGTTTACACACTGGTTACTGATTCAAAGCTCAGCTGAATGGTTCTCTATCTCCTCTACACAAGTAAACACAGACTGTATGTGCTTTATCACTGCAAAAAAACACCTTGCAATGGCACACCTTGCTCTGATTAAAAGCTTTGGGAACAGACTGAAGCATGTGAGAGTCAATAATTTTAAGTGTTCATTGTAGTGCTGGGGTACACTTCATTCCTCAGAACAATGAAGGTTATTAGACAAAAACAAGAAACGGGTGTGCGAGGGCAGAAGAGTAGAGATGGGATTAATCATTTACAATAATCAATGACATATTCTGTGCAAATCTTAAGATTTGTTTTCACAAGTTGATAATAGAAACATTATTATTACTTTTTACTTTTGTGAAACAAAGGTCTATTTAAAATATCAAATCAATAAAATCTAATTTCTGTTCGCCTTCAGCATTCATTAGAGAATTTGCAGTACATTTGTAAGACAGATGTAAGTGCAGTTATGTACTGAAGTAAAAAAAAAAAAAAAGAATGGTTCAAAAATAATATATAATAGTGCAGAGAGCAATGTTATACATTAGTTGCCTTCTCCTGCTCCATTGTTACTTAGAAATGTGGTAAACAGTTGCTGGCTTGATGACACCATCAAACCGTTTTTCGGAACCATATAAAATAATATGAACACAGTCCAGTGGGGGCAGGGGGAGGGGGAGCAGTCAAACTCGGGTTCGGACAAGGGGCAAGTGAACCAAATGTGAAACCACCCTAAAACTCAATCCTTTTCTACATTTGAAAGAGAAAAAATATTACATGAGAAAGGCTTCCTGTTATGCTACCATGTTTACTTTGACCTATTTGAACTAGCTGCTAGTTTCAACGAGCTACTCTTTTACTGAGTCCTAAGTGGGACTGGCTTGCACCCACTAACACTGTCATTACACATCTCCAACCGTAGCTCTGGCTAACCGCAGCGGCCACCGCAGACCCACCGCTGTTTGTTTTACTTTCAGATTATTAATTTACCCTATTAAGCCTATTAAGATTAAAATCTCAGCTTTGCATGGATGACCTATTTGACATGGAAGTTCATGTTGACCGAAGAAGCAGAGCACGGAGGCCCTCGGACACGCAGAGGCTGCGGAGGAGCGCCTGGGGGAACGCTGGCTGCAGCTGCTGGAGAAAAGGAGAATAATGATACCCTCATTAACTCCTTATCACACATACTGTTTACAGATGTAATGCGGGCTTACTTAAGGAATGAGGTACTTAACAGTGGGCTACGTACCAATTTACAACACTGTATTACTTTAAAAAGAGAGTGCTGACACAAAATACTTTCAGTGTACATTTTTTATGTACTTTTAATATGGCGAGTCTTTTTATAGCTATTACACATGCAGATTTTTCAACCTCAAATTAATTAAAAAAGGCTAACTGGAATATTTGTACTTTCAATAAATTAATGTCACCATACAAGACATTTTTAAACTTATTAAAATGAATTTCTTACAATTGTTAACATAATATCCTAAAATGTTTAACCTAAAATGTTGACCAAAAACTCAAATTATGCATCCCTGGGTTTGACTTTTATGGAAATGCCAGAAAGGAAAATAATATAATAAAATTATATTAAATTAAATTAAAAAGCAGGAAACTCTGTATATGGATTCAAGTAAATGCATGATGTTTTTTTTATGTTCTTTCCAGTCATTTGTGATTATTGAATTTTTTTTTTTTTTTTACACAGATTCATTAATGAATCATTCATATTGCTCATTAAAACGAACTGATTCAAAAGAACAATTCACTCATAATTCAAACATTTCTCTACACAAGTGCAAGAACTGATTGCATATTTTAGAGCAGTCCAGAAAAAAAAAAAAGTATTCTACATAAAGCACCATTTCCATGGCTTTTTCTATTAATTTTAATGAAATAAAACAAAATTAATTTACATTTTTTCCTTATCCAAACTTCAATGAGGCTTCAAGGTTTTCCACTTCTGTAGAAACCCTGCACTTTATACCAAAACCAACATCCCAGATGTTCATCAGACAAAATTACTTTGCAAAAGACAGAAAGGTTTCATTTGATTGGCTGTCTGTCCTCAGAAAACTTCTCTCGGGCTGACCTGAGTGTACACAACTCTAGTCTTAAACGAGCCTTGAACTCACTCATCTCCTGCTGTTTTAACCAGACGAGTGGTTCTACCATGCAACACTAAAACTCGGCATTCCCTCTACAAAAGCCATCTCACACCACTGCGTCCATTTGGCTACCTGTCGTCATGCGGCTTTACAGGATATTGAAGGTGAGCTATCTTGTGCCTGTGACGCTGAGCCACGGCCCTTTCGAACAGAGGAAGTCAGCGAGCCGTAAGGTGTGAAGCGAGACTCCATTTACCACACTAAAGGCATTTGGCTGGCAATATGTCGCCCGTCTCTCAGTTTAAACTCTCCTCCACGCCTCACTGCCGCCAACCTGGCCCTGTTGCCTCTCGCCCACTCATTACCCCTTTAATTCATGCCAATATGAAGCTGAATAGTTGCAGCAATAATTAAAGAATAATTAAGGGTTTTTTAATGATTTGATTCAGTGGGTCCCTTTCACGTTAACTGCACGCCTTGAAAGGCATTCACCTTAGATTCCCATTATTGTGACCTTGGTTTTACTTAACAGTTCAGAGAGGGGATAAAAGAGGAAAAATATATCAGCAGGACTGTAATTAAGGGTTGGGGGGATGTAAAGGTTAACTCACACATGCATAAGTGCACACGTATACATAAAAATGCACTTGCTCTCGCTTTCCTGCTCTTGTGGTCTTTGTATGTAAAGTCATATTTGTAAGGGTATTCACATGCAGAAAAAGCCAAAGCCCACTCATTCTCCCACACGCGCTGGGATGAGATCAGGGACGGATAGCTGTACGTGTGTGTTGGCAGGCTCTCTGATTGCTCCATTTGCCGTGCGCGAAAGAGCGAGCATTAAAAGCCACTTCTCACGTGGTTCATCACCACTGCAAACCATTAAACCCACTGGCTTTTACTGGAGATGTAAAACGGCCCATGAACGGTGACTATTTCAATTTCAATATCCTCATTAAATATAGAATAAAAAAAGAGAGAGAAATAAAGCGGGAGGAGGGGGACAAAGTGCTAAGTTTCTTTCTCAAACAGCTGAATTTTGATTTCTGCGAGCGAGCGACTCTTGATAAATTTGTCAGATCAGCTTGCCGCAATTTATACTCGCCTAAAGCAACCTCCTCCTCCTTACTATTAAATCAATTCTGCTCTCTGTCAAGATCATTTATGCAACAGAAAATCTTTTTACATCTTTTAGCTGTGAAAAATAATCATATGTACTCAATCATGGAGGTTGCAGAGACCTGATTTCTGCCTGAACGGCGTGTTTGAAAAGGTCAAGGGTGCGCAGTTTTGGGAAGACGTTAAATATTTGAGAGATGCGAGAGAAATTGGGTTGTTTGTTTCTTCATGTCTGCTCAGGGGCCGCACCTCTGGCCTCCAGGCGATATCGCAACGGGATAGAAGAGTCTGCGCAACTAATAAACAAAGAGAGAGAGAGAGTTGGGCTGGCTCAGCAGCTGCGTGAGAAACATTTCCCTCGCTCTAACATAGTCGACATATAGCGAGTCGACATATAGTGTCACCAGCCAAAGGAGGCGTCGCTAACACTAGTATGCTAGTAAATGCTGCTTATAAATGCCAGAGCCATGTATCATCAAAGCTGGGGAAGATATCATTCTGGGCATCCCTGTGAGGATGCAATCAAAGTCACACAATAGGCGATTACATTACACACTCTGACATATACACTCAGGGCCTATTAACGGGATCACACGTAAATGTGCATTTACTGTGCCATCCGACGGTACTCTATAAAAATGCTGGCAACAGCTGTTGGAATGAAGGACGTCAGTTGGAGATTTCCTTCAATTTGGCAGGATTCTTCTATAAAAAATGTGTGGCTTGAGCAGTTAGAAGTCCGGACAGGAGGGAAGACGTTTTCTTAAGGAAGTATGGAACAAAGCGTTTGTGTTTTTTATGTCTGAGTGCATGTATATTTGAAAAGGTTTTGAATTCTTGTTTGTTCAGTTTGCACCCCTTGGCGCCAACTTAATATTTTTTTTAAGTTAACATTAAGTTTTGTATGGAAGCAATAGTTTTCCCCAGTATAAAAAAGAATATTTCTCATAAATGTGAATTTACACATTACCATTCAAAGGTTTGAGGTCGGTAAGAGTTTTTTTTTTATCAAAAGTAATAGGCAAAACAATAATAACTGGTACACAAAATTATATTTCAAATAATTTTTTTTTGAACATTCGATTCATCAAAGTATCCTGAAAAATGTGTCACAGTTCCCTCAAAATTATATGAATTATTCATTTTCCTTAAAAATATGTTAATATATTACCATTGATAAAAACCTTTTAAAAAACTAATTTTGAAGCATTTTCTCAATCACCGAATCAGCAAATGAGGGTGATTTGTGAAGGATCATGTGACATTGGAGTAATGGCGGGTGAAAAATATACATAATTTTTTTGTTAAAGTTATAGTTTTTTTATTTATTTCTAATAATATTGTAGAATAGTATGTTTTACTATTTTGTAATGAAATAAATTCAGCCAGGGTGGGAGTAAGATATTTGTAACTATATGATAATTACCTGCAGAAACAGGCTTTCAGAGTTTTCTGTACTCCAAATAAACAAATATGGTTAGCCTTAAATAATTAATTAATTAAAATGAACCAAATAAATGTCCATTATCATGAAACTCCATGAAAATCTTCATGAAAGCTATCGTATCATGCTTTTGCTGGAAAATGACGACATATGGACCCACAGCACAGGTTTTAAAGAACATGATGTAGCGAATAGAGTTCAGTAATATTTTGATCAGCCAATAAAACATGCGCCAATCGGTTTGGACAAATGTACCTTTTGTGTGGTTTGTGTGGGAATGTCATGTCTGAGCAGCCCAGACATTCACAAATATTGTTTTAAGTTCTGTGTGTGGTGACTTGCGAGGAGCCCATGTGTGTCGGTGTGTGTGTTACCTGTTGCAGCATAAGGGCTTGTTGCTGTTGGAGTAAAGCTTGGAGCTGAGGTGGAGAGAGGATCTGCTGCATCTGCTGAGGAGTTATCATCTGTGGGGTCATCATCGCCATGGATACCGGCACCTTATAAGAGAAGACAGACCAATAAGTGACCACAAGCATAAACAAGCATATTGACTGTTAAGATGCCCAATCTGTGCCTAAAAACAAAATCTCTTTACTTAATGACACCTTTACAGAGAAATAAGCACATATCCCTAACTTGAACGTGATACAAAGCCATTTCTGTTTCTCTAGCATCATAAAGGAATGTTGTACTTCAATTTAATTAACTCTTTATCCTGTCATGCCAAAGAGAGTACACATAACATCAGCTCTGTTGACACAATAGAGCTCCACACTGCTTGCATTGTAAAACCCTGGCAGTTTTTCCAAAAGAGAGCGAGAAAGCGTGTTGATCAAATCTTCCCTTGAGTATGTAGTCTTTATCAGCCTGAAATTACTTCAATAAACATAATATTATGATTTGTTATCTAGAGAATCACATCTTTGGCAAAAATAACAAACAGTCTGATAAGATAGCTATCGGCAGGAAACAACTTGCAACAGTCTGGAATTGAGAGCGCAATTTGCTAGACAAGAACGAGGCGTAAAGATGGAAGGCGTGATTCTTATCATATGATAAATATGCAGAAAAAGAGAGAACTTGAAAGAGAACCAGAATCAACAATAAGGATTTCTCTCTGCAAGCCCAGTCAGGGTCGTTCGTTCAGATTCAGTTCGTTCAGCCCTACCAACATTTTCAATGGCCCCACTCAGACAACCCCATATTATTTTTAGCAAAATATTTCATATTCATATTAATCCCTTAGCATGATGTTTTCAGTGGAGGCACATACATACAAACATACATACATACATATATGTGCCTTTTATTTATTTAAACAGTTCTTTTTTTCTCATAATAGCAACTTTTAATTGCAACTTTAATTCTTATATTTCTCACAGTTGCCAGTTATTTTCATGTGGAATTTTTTTTATTAACCATAATGTTAACAACAACAAAAAAATGTATCGAATCAAAGCAAAATAAAACGAAAATTATGTATATATATAAATGTTTCATTTTGAATTCAGAAGTTATGAATTCACACAAACATCTTTGTCGACATGCGTTGCAAAAAAATACTGATTTGTTTGATGCTTCCATGACTATTAAGTAAAAAAAAAAAAAAAAGTAAAAAACAAAAGAACCGAAACCTCAAACTTGATTTAAATCTGCTGAATTCTTCAAATTCATACAAATGTATGATATCACACAAAACCAATTCTTTAAGTCACATTTTTAAAAGGCATATAAATATGCAAACATCAACAGATGCAGTTCTGGTCCAGTATGGCTAGTGGCAGTCCATCGACTGTCCAGAAATTCATATTGGTCATGTTTGTCCTTACTATGTATGTGTGTGTGTCTGTGTGTGTGTGAAAGAGAGATGGTTTGAAAAAGCCTGAAGGCAGGCTTCCAGTACCATTACATCCTTTAATACAGTGCGACCGGCCACTCTATGAACTTATAGGCAGCTTTTTAACGGGCCAGCAATTTCCACCAGTACAATTTGTGGCTGCTTCCTCGAATGCAACTAGCGATCTTCCACTGACACACACACACACACAAAGCTGCTCTGTGGCGTTCCATTTATTTTCCTATTTACTGCTCAAGGGCCAGAACTGATCATCTCCCTGCAACTGCTCAATAAAAATAAAGCTATTTACAGGCAATAGCTGGCTTGAAGCTGACATACAAGCGCAAACTACAATTCCACATAATGCGTACATTTATCTACATTTTCCACTCAAAGTGAATCAAAAAGACAGGCATTGCCGTGACGGCTTCCCAGTCCACTGCCAGTCCGATCTGATATTTGCATTCATTTGTTTTCATGTAGCGCCTGAGCGCTCATATTTTCAGCAGTTTATCTATTTGGAGCTCTAGGGCTCGTGAGGAGGGGTGGAAGAAGGGGGGTGAGATAAGGAGAGGGAAGACGAAGAGAGAGAGCTGTCAGACACAAATTAA
Source organism: Carassius auratus (assembly GCF_003368295.1). NCBI lineage: Eukaryota > Metazoa > Chordata > Actinopteri > Cypriniformes > Cyprinidae > Carassius > Carassius auratus. Next base: position 16,896,230 of record NC_039253.1, read on the forward strand.
ATCTGTAAAGGGCTGATTTGACTTTGTAAACAAGATTGGCGGTAAATATGAACACTGGCTCTTTTTCCCGCCGGAAATAGGGATGAAAGCTGGCGCTCACGAACGGTTATCTCCAACTGTCCGATACTTTATTGCAAACGTCCCTATCACATCAAATGAGCCATCCGTATCCTTCACTATGAAGAAGGGGGAACTCTTACCAGAATCCATGACAGAGACAAAGAGGCAAAATTATGCACTCTTTTAGCCTCTATGACTTATGCGCCACAAGACAGACGCATTTTATGGGCTGGCGTGCCACTCACCTTGATTAATTACAAGCGTGACGCAGGTGAGGCTATGTTAGACTAGCGCTTACAGCTAAAACTAACAAGCACGGACACATTTCAGCTGATGAGATCATGCATCTGATGCCATCGAGGGCGAGCGTTAGAGCATTTCGGCTCTTTGCCATAAGTCAGGTACCCACGTTTGATGACTTCTATCAAAAGTTAAAACATCAAGGACCCTACAATTACAGCTTGGAAAGAGAGTACATGCATTCAGGTAGGAAGAGGCGTCTGAAACAAAGCCATGGTGCCATCTGAGGCAAGAGCGTGCAGCAGGCTGGCCATCCGGGGAGGGTGGGATGTGCCGTATGCGTGTGTGTTGTTTGTGCGCGCAATGGGGGAGACAAAACATGAAATGGGCAAAAGAGGGGGCTCGGCGTGGCGGGCACTTGGCGTCACGCCAATTTGCCATGTGCGGTTGCTTGTCACTAGGAAAGAGCGAAATGAAAACCTGTAATTAATTGCTCCTCTGCATCCCATTCAACCGCGGTGACAACCCATACATTCTATTTTATACACACGTTCATTGACATTTTCAAGTTGCAGGCGTAATAATTACCAGAGTTATAACACCTTCTATTGCGGCACGACAGTGGGATTGACGAGCCGCCTGAATGCTGAGTTGTTAAGGTTTGACGCCATTAATTGCCCCTATAATCTAATATCACAAAGGCGGGCCATTACACACCGTGAACAGAGCGTGCAATTCGACACTACGGTTTCAGAGCAGTGCTGGAAAACAAAAGCGCGCCATTAGAGACTTGACGGCCGCTAACAAAAGCGCAGCACAATGCGGAATTATATTTTCATTCGGCTTTGTCTCTGGCCCATAAATGATTCCCCCCATTCATTTGCCGCTGAATAGACCCAGTAATAGAGGAGCCCGAAACCCCAACCATTTGAAGTCAGGCATTTATTAAATGCATTTAATTTTTTCCCTTTAATTTTTTTTTACTTTCTCTCTTTAAATTAACATGCAATGGGAAAGAAAGGCAAGGGAGATATTTAGCTCGATGAGCAGAAGCACAGCGGCAACCACCTTGCTGTGAATTATCAGGACCGAACACTCATTTACTATATTTTAAAAACAGAGACAAAAAGCATTCTGTCTGCATGTAATGAGAGCGAATAACAAGAAAGATTAGTTGTGGTGTGTTGCCAATAAAGGGCTAGAGATCACGTTCTGACCATAGGAAGAGCACTTGGCCTATAGTGGAACTGCAATAGAGGCTTAGAAATATATAGATGCAATATTTAGAAACTAAATTAATGTAATTAAAAAAACAACAACAACAACAACAACAATAACAACATTGCATTTAATATAAAATATTTTTAAAATAACAAACTAAAAAAAAATTTATCTATATATATTTATGATAAAATATTTACATTGATGCATTTAGCAGACGCTTTTATCCAAAGTAACTTGGAGTGCATTCAGGTTATATATTTAAAAAAAAAAAATCAGTATGTGTGTTCCCTGGGAATTGAACCCACAACCTTTTCCACTACTAACGCAATGCCCTACCACTGAGCCACAGGATATATATTTTATACATTAATATAAATGTGCAGTTGCTAGACATTTCCCAGATTGCTGCAAGCAATACACACACAAACACACAATTTTTTCTATGTCTATAATAAATTAAATGGCAATTATTGTTCAGGTAACTGGCTCGAAAAAAAAAAAAAAAAAAGATGTGGAAAGCTGCCATGGAGATTACATCCTTAAAGAGTCCTACTCCGGCTGAGAAATTGCCACTGATATGAACAGAAAGGTTAACATACAGCTTGTTTTGCAATAAAAGTATATAATAACAGGGCTTATGATATAATATGGCAGGTGAACCTTCAAGCCTCCACCAATCAGTGGCACACATTTCAAGGGTCATTTGCAGAGAGTGGCTCAGGTAGGGGGTAAAACACACAAAAAAACACAATTGAGTTTGTAAGTGGCATGGCGTCTGAACACAACTGTCTGTGAAAAAGTGCATAATATATAGTGTGCATTTGATGACCATCCCCTAAAGCCATCTCCACAAGGTTCTGAGACTGTCTGCTAATAAGCCAGCTTCAGTGGCACCTCTGGTGCCTCACACCACCATTAAGATTCACCAGCGCTGTCCGCATGCACCACGTAGAGCTACCCACTACTGACAGGGGTCAGCTTCAATACAGAGAGAGAGAGCAGCGGGGGAGATGGCCGTTCGCAGGGAGCGGAGCAGTAATTAGAGGGGCTATTTGAAGAGCGAGTTTAACTGATTAACAAAGAGAAGAGATGGGAAATGAGGGAGAGAGAGAGAGAGAGAGAGAAGAGGGAAGCCGAGCCGCTGGAAGAGCAATGCGTCCCAGAGGGTCATAAAGGAAGTAGTAAGGACAGAGAATGCATTCCAATGAGCCTTAATCTGACTTTTCCTTTTTTTTGGAGCTTGATAAATTACAATCAGTCTTATCAACCACCCTTTGCTCTTTAAAACACAGACACGAGGACAAAGATGTGAATCTCTTGTGACCCTACAGACAGACCCACGGCCAAAGCACGACATTGTGTGGTTTATGCGGGGTCTGAACCGTAACAAGTGAGAGTGTTTTAATACCAAATCCTCCTCAGCACAATATACTGTCAGTCTGCCAAATGACTCGCTTTCATTAAACTAAAACCATCCGCACTTAAAAGCATTTTTTTTTCTCCCGCGAGCTGTTTCACCTGTGCTCCTGGATTCAATCTGATTCCATTAGTGTGGATATATGGAACGTCTCAATGCATTCAGCGATAAGTTGTAACTGTTTCTGCTCTAATGAAGTGGCCACTCAAATTATTTGTCATTTAAAAATAGGTTTGTGAGTTGCGGCACATCTTGCAAGGTAATTAATGCTAGTTGGAGTTTTTTAAGCTTAAGCAACAATGTTTTAAAAAGATGCTTAAGACTGGAAAAGCATGTTAGATGGAAGGGCAATATACTGAATATTGATGATTCATCTGCCAATGTTTAATTAGACAACATCATAAACATAGCAAAAAAAAAAAATTATGCACTTTTTATTTGCCGATTATGTTTCCTCCTTCCGACCATTTCTTCACAACTTACAAGTATGAGAGCATTAAAACAGAAATGTTTTAATAGCCTTTCTGATTAAAAATGTAGTAAAACAACATTAGAATTGGAAAGTTTTCCAATGGCAAAATATATATTAATTTATATACATAAAATGGCATACATATATGGGATGTATGGATGGATGGATGGATGGAGGGATAGATAGAGTAGGCTACACCCTTTTGCTTCATAACCTCCTTTTTTATTTATCCCTATTAGCATTTTCAGGATGTTTAAAAAAAGGCAGCGAGTTCAAAAGTATAGAGGAGATCTTCATTTTGGGAAAGGTCAACCTCCCAGTAATGAGCCGTACACTAAATTATGGTATTTAAATAAATGGAAGATGATGAATGCATCTCCATTCTCTAGAGGATTCTTTGCCATTCCATATTACAGGGTAATTATCACATGTAGTGCCATGGTGCATACAGACACACACACACACACAGACAGGAGCAGCAGAAAAAGTGAGCAAAAGAGCCTCAAGTGAAAGCATATAAAAACATGTTACTAAACTTTGGACAGACGTGGCAAATCAGCTCCATAAAGCCGTAATTGGGTCTGGCTGAGTTCTTGAAAGGCTTTTTATAGCTGGAGAGGAATAATATACTCGTCCATATAAAGGGGGGAAATCTGATAAACGGCCCTTAAAGTTGAAGAATTTAGAGAAGAGCACAGAGGTCTAGTGCTTTAGAGACTGCAAGGGAACTCGGCTCAGACTTGGGAGTATGAATTACGACTGAGCAACGCTCATGTTGAAAGGTGGCCAAAGAATCACTTTGATTATGTAAAGAGTGCATAGTTCTGGTCATCCAAATCTAAAATCCTGGTTAACACACAGGAAGAGTTTAGTTCTTCTAGAAAGCTAAGACTGGGTGTCATATAACAACTGAGTAAAACAATTGTCCATCCGTGGTGAGCCAGAAACGAGAGGATGATTAACTTGTGAAGTCTTAGAAAGAGCATCTTGGACATCCAAGATTTGTTAAATGCTCCACAAAAGAAAACGACAAAGTTTTGGACATGTCTTGAACCCAAATGTCACCAAACTTTGTAGGAAGCATAAATATTAAAATTGTATCCAAAGGAATAAACCGATATTTAATTTAGTGTTATGACCAATGGCAGATTTTAAGTCTTATTTGTAAAAAACACAAAAAAAAACTTTTAAATGCTACAAGTGAATTTATGCATCTTAAAATGACGCACAGTATAAAAATAGATATTAATTGAGCGATTTTCTTAGGATCTCTTAATTATTAGTGTTTTTCAAGATTTATTTAAAATGAATGTTGGACAACGTGAACATTACCAAAAAAAAAAATGAATGCAGTAAATATCCAATACAACTTTTATATAAGAACATTTCTAATATAAACCGATAACCAATATATCATGCATCCCTATTTTAATATATGTGATACTCACAAAACATGAGTAATATACATAAATGCATTATTCTGAAAAAAGCTGGGGATCTGACATTAGGTGGCGCTGTGAAACATGGCAAATATGAACATTTATTGTGTGTGCGCACAAGTGTAATGGAGAAAGATGGAGGCTTATAAAGTTATAATGAAAATATAAACACCACTGTCAGTCAGTCTCAACAATCCGTCTTCAAGCTCACCAGCAGACCGCGGGGACCCTGGAGTGGGAAGGATAATTGAAAAAAATGACAAGGAGACGACTAGAGGAGACATCACACGCAGGCATCCATGTACACGAGGGACAACATTCTAGCGCTGTTTACCCCCATCAAAAAGCATTACTCACCTCAGCGATGGAGGACTGGTAGACTGCCTAACCGCAACCCACAACTCACACTCTCTAATTGTCTCTCCTCCTGCACTAGGGTACCTGCAGTCTGTGCTGATGACCATTATGATCAGTTTATTCACGGGTGCGCTCATGAGTCTACTGCCCGAGGGCTCAAGCCAGTAAACAAGCCGTCACATCTCATTTACACAACAGTGCCATTAATCGCCTCGCAAACAAATACCAAGCGCTGGGCCGTGAGGCGAGAGGGAAACTCTGGGGAGGGAGGATGGAAGATAAGGCTGGGATTGTGGAGGCTTGGAGGGGTCTGAGACAGGGGGCAAACAGGGAGAGAAAGGATGGAAGAAGGGTGTACCCAAACAAAAATGGTAAGGGACTCGGGATACCAAATATGGAGGAGAGAGTTACTAAAATTGTACCACAAGAAAAAGCCTCAAGGAACTGCTTCAAATCTGAAATGCAAAGATTGAAAATGCAAAGCCATTACAGCAAAATAACACCGCCAGACCCCTCAGCATCACTCTGTCAGTGTTTATTTTATGATAATGTCCACATATACATTATCCCTTACTACTTGTAATGTTGCAAACTGGTAGCAGTGTTTGATAACATGGGTATAGCAAACCCCATTAGCAGTTATACATCTAAACTGTTACCTCTATCTCTTTACTAACCCTTATGATCACCTTTCATCTGCACCATATCACATGCACTTTGCAATGCTGCTAAACTGCTACATGCTAACTCCCTTCCCCCATCAAGCTAAAGCAGAATGTGTTTATCAACACATGAAAAGGAGAACAAAATGCCAGCACTATTTTAACCAGAATAACTCTCTTCTCTTAATCCTGACAGGAGGGGCCAAGAGGTCACATTTCTCAGGTGGAAACGATAAGGGAAGCTAGATGGGGTTAGCATGAGGGGGGATGGGTGGGTGGAGCTTTTAAGCAGTCACAACGCCACCTTCAAAAAGCCTGGAAGATATTAGCCTGCATGTGGAGAGTGAAGGGTCACTATTGAACGGGATGTGACGCTAAAGAGGCCTGTCATTTTAATAACGGGCCCGCTGAAAGGCTACAGGCGCTGTTACCAGGTGGCTCTGTGATGATGTCTACCAGACTATATAGAGGGGTCCTGGAGCACACAGCCACCTTTTCACAAGCTAATTTGTCTAAAAAACACTCTCCCCCCAACCCCCAAGTTAGCCCTATAACCTCACACAGGTATTTATCATATCGTGATTTTTGTACATTACATGGTGCCAGTGCGGTTGGTTTTGTTTGCAATGGCTTGTTGTTATGTTCGTGGTGTGTAATAAACGCCAGCCACCGGGGGCTACAGGGCTGAGCGACTCCAGAGAAGCAGAGAATTCTGGGCTGTCACTCGCTTATTTTCACCCAGTTCAGAGCTGGCGTCTGGGGGCCGCTTTCTCTGACAGCGTTCGGACAGCATTCGGACAAATGAAAATCTGCCATTGCGCGAGTGCCCCGAGTCGGGCAAGTTCAAGTGGAAAATCTCCCCACCACTCCGTCTTCCATATCCCTCTTCCATTAGTCCCTTGCTTTCTGCGGACGTCCCTCGCACACACACATCTGTGGCTCTATCTAACGCCTCACTGCCCCAGAATAAAAATGACAACAAATTTCCAGTGGAACACAACAGAAGAGATGACTGGGGTGCGGAAATATAAAAGCCCATTATCGACCGCGTTCATTACACTTTTCACTCATGTTTCAGATCAAAAAATGGACTTTTACACTCCACTGCTCAAACCCAAACTCTGAAACGGCAACCGCGGCCCTGGGTGTTTCTCCTCTCGCTTTCTCTCTCTCTCGCCGTCTTCAATCTGTCAGGCCTCTCGCATTCCGGGTCACCCTCTCTAACCCTCTCTCTCTTCAAAACAGTCTTTTTGCCAACTAAGCATTTCCACTTAATGGACAAAACAGAGAGTTTTCAAAAACAAAAGTTCAAGAAAAAGGGCTCCGTCCAGTAGGGATGGTCTTTTTCCCCATTGATTACGTGTCGGTTTAAAAAAAAAACACCAAAGAATTCTTATCAAAACCTGGTCTGAAGTGGCTATTTGCATGATAAGTGCTGCATTGTGTTTTACCGTGATGAAGAACAAACACAAGAGGTATAATTTCATTAGGGTCAAAGGGCTTTCAAAGTTCATGCTGTAAAAATGAGCCCCTAGGCTCTTGACCACACAGAGGTGGAGGTTCCAGCTGGCATCACTCATCTCTCCATAGGATCATCTCGGATGCGGGGCCCCCATCACCCAGTGCTACCCTGGCAACGCAGCCTCTCCATCAACGCTCAAGAGAAGGAAACTAATTAGCATGTCTCTAATGAGTCTTTTCATTTTTTTTTTAATTAAACGAGGTCCTCAATAATACATGAAAAGAGGACACTTTTTCTTTTCAATTACCAACAGAGATGGGACTGGAGCCACGTGTGTGCATGTAAAATGGGTCTATATAGACATAATGATAAATTCTATGCCCTTTTCATCACCTTATACACACATAAAAATACTCATACATTGTAATAGAACCTTTAAAAAGTGTGGATTGTATTATGCTGCTAATTAAAAATAAAACAAACGATAAATAAATAAACTGAAAGAACATAACCAAAAGATTGGGGTTAATAATAATAATTAAAAACATAAATTAATGCTTTTATTCAGCAAAAACACATTAAATTAATCAATAGTGACATTAAAGACATTTACAAAATGCTGCAAAAGATCAAATAAATGTTGTTCTTTTGAACTCTCTTTTTATTGAAGAATCAGGAAACAATAGCACAGTTTCCAGTGAAATATTTAGCAGAAAACTGTTTACAGCATGGGAAACAGTTCTTGAGCACCTTGTCATCACAGGAACATTTTTAATTTTACAATGTATTGAGATACAAAACAATAATTTTTAATTTATAATATTTCATATTGTATAATATAAAAAATAATAATATTTTAATCAGACTAAGCCAGCAAACACAAAATGTATATACACATACATATATACATATAACCATAGATTGAACCATAGTTCTGTAGATACTGTATTTATTTCTTTGGGTTGGGTTATCTGAGCAGAGAAGAGCAGGTACCCGGGAACCAAGAATGAGTCACACAAGTGGTGTAGTTCATTCTAAGCTCAACTTTATTGTACAAGGGGTGTTACTTTTATAGGGAAATGAAATAACGTAATGTCTGGCAGATATTTGGCTGATCATGCATAACACACTGCATTGAGCAACATCATGAATATAGAGTAAGGTTCAAAGGAGTACATATTACACCACAATGTCCTTTAACACAAGATGTGTTCACGAGTACAAGCAGAATCTCACACATCTACAGAAGAGTGGCGATCTATGATTCTTTAGCCCTGACTGTCCCAAAAAAAACAAAGACTACTAGAACTAGAGACAGCCAAATATAAAATTTTAGGGAAGAATCTGTTGGTGACAACCAAGGTTCTCTTTCAAGCATACGTTTCGGTGTCTCACTATGGGATACGCCCCTTCCGCGTATTCCTCAGAAGCCCAATACCATTACGCCAGCCCCAATTGGCTGGCAGTCATGACGTTGCGTCAGGGAGTGGCTCCCTCCTCTTGGTATAAAAGGAGCGACGCAACGTCATTACGACATTCAAAAACCTCTTCTCGCTTCACACCAGAAGCCTTCCTAACTCTGATAGCCATCAACTGGTCTCCACGCTGGTTGCTGGCTTATCATTCTGGTACTGTGCTTATAGTCGATCTGTTGGCCACCACGCCGCTTTCGCCTACCCCTCAATCGGCATTCCAGCTCATTGTTAGGGTCATTCAGTACCGCAACTATGGCTGCAGCAATGCAGACTAACGTAGCTAGCGAGGGAGAACCGCGGCTTTGCTCATGCGGGAACAAGATCTCATGCAAAGACACACACCAGGTCTGCTCTGCATGTCTTGGGCTGAAACATGCTCAAATGGCGGTCGATAGTCCCGGATCCTGTGAGCACTGCGCGCGTTTCACCATGAAGAGCCTCCGTCGCAGGTTAGCACGCCAAGCTAGCTTGTCTGGCCATGATCCCCTCATGTCAGCTAGTCCCGCTCCGGTTTCCGCCCCTCAGGTACCTATTCCTGTAGAGCTGCCCACCACGGCAACCCTATCGTGGGGTGAACAACTGGATGTATGCGCCCCTCTGGCCGGTGTCCTCAGCACGGACGAGGAGGAGGAGGAGGGCGCGTTTGAGTTTGAGGAAGAGGGGCAATCGGATTTCCTTCTCTCTGAAGAGGAGGAAGATTTCGAGGATTCCCCTTTTCTCCCCCCTGCGCAATCGGCACAATCCCTCGCTACGGCGGGATCCACGGAGGAGGCGGGCGGGGCACCATCCTCTCCGCTTCTTAGTGTGGATCTGCAAGACGTGTGCAAACGCGCTGCAGAGAAACTCAATATTCCGTGGCCGACCGTAATAGCTGAGACTGCAAAGTCGCGTTATGAGGGGAAGAGGCTGCCGAGAGCTAAACGGGCAGCGAGACAACTCCTTCCAGTCTTTCCAGAGCTTCTGGAAGAGGTTTCTGTCACCTGGAAGGACAACCCTTTTACTAGTAAAATGCCCGTGCAAGGGGGATCTGCGCTCGACGTGGAGGGTATGGAGAAGCAAGGCCTTCTTCGCATGCCCCCCATGGAGCCTTTAGTTGCAGCGCATCTGCATCCAAGGCGTACGGCGGCTGCAAACCCAACGTTGCCATCAAAAGCGGACCGCTTCCAGTCAAGCATGACGGAGCGCGCTTACAAAGCAGTCGCCCTCTCAGTCCGGGCCATGAACGCCATCTCTCTGCTCACCGCATACCAGGCGGAGCTACAAGACGAGGTGTCTGCCACGCCAAGTCAGACACAGTGGGAAGAAATCTGTGTTGTCACAGATCTCTCGCTCCGTCTTCAGAGATGTGCTGTTCAGGCTGCGGGCAAGGCCATGGCCACAATGGTCATTCAGGAGAGAGGACGCTGGCTTAATTTGGCGAATCTCTCCGACAGAGAAAAGGAAGCCATCTTAGATGCACCGGTCGTCGCAGAAGGCATTTTCGGTTCAGCGCTGACACGGATGCAGAAGAGATGCGAGGAGAAGAAAAGGGATGATGAGGCCTTGCAGCTCTGCATGCCCAGAAAGACGCAAACCGCGCCCCCACCACCTCCTCGGCAGACGTTTGCGCAGGCTACAGCTCGCCCACCCCCCAGCTTTCGCATTCCTAGGCGACAGAGACCGCGTGTGAATGCAACAACGGTTCAGAGCGGCGCACCAGAGCAGAAACCCGCCTGGCCCAGAAAAAATTATCCGCCCGCGACAGCTCAGACGGTCCAGCCGGCCCCTCACCCTACCCAGGTGATGAGGAGGAAGAAAAAGGCCGTTTGAGGGGGTCTTCCTGAGGGAAGGGGGCTCACAGCCCCCCCGTTCACTTGTCCCCGACCCTCAGTTGTTCAGCGTTCAACGGAAAACGAGTTCAGTTGTTTACAGATGTTCTGTGGGGAAACCAGAGCCAAGTTGGTCCAGGGGATGCAGAGCAGTGAAGAGAACGAGAGACGATGCAGTGGTGTACACCCACCCACTAGTCACAAGCACTTTACATGCTCAAAGTTCAATAAAGTTTTCACTGTTTCCCCCACAAATGTTGCAAAACATAATGCCCCAAAAAATGTTGCAAAACACTTTGTCAGAACACAGCGTAACACCACCTCGTGGAGTCATCGCTCCGCTGAAGGTGGTGAGCCACATAAACTCTGTCCAAGCGATAAGTGTTCGCGCATGCGCAGTACAGACCACAAACCCGTTTTCAACTCGGCCATACGATGGCGCCGGAACGCTGCAAATAAACTATTGGCGAGAATGCACGCAGTCTCGTTGGGTGCTGAGAACAGTACAAAACGGTTACAGACTGCAGTTTGCAACTTCTCCCCCGCAGTTCAAGGGAATCATTTATTCTCAGGTGCGGGGAGCATTAGTACATGTTCTTCAGGAAGAGATTACCTCACTGTTGAACAAAAAGGCAATAAGAGTGGTCCCACCCGAGGAAAGTCACAATGGGTTTTACTCGAGATACTTCCTAGTCCCGAAAAAAGGGACTCGAGCTCTCCGCCCCATATTAGATCTTCGCACACTGAACAAATACCTAAGGAAGTACAAGTTCAGAATGCTCACCCATTCTACACTTCTGAAACTGGTGCGCCCAGGCGATTGGTTTACATCAATCGACCTGAAAGATGCATATTTTCACATAAAAATATATCCACCCCACAGGAAATTTCTGAGGTTTGCATTCCTTGGCGTGGCATACGAATATCTAGTCCTTCCCTTCGGCTTATCTCTCAGTCCGAGGGTATTTGTGAAATGTACAGAAGCGGCCCTAGCTCCGCTCAGGGAAAAAGGCATTCGTCTCGCTACTTACATAGACGACTGGCTGGTGACGGCTCAATCAGAGCACAAAGCGAGAGATCACACAGCCATGCTCCTAGTACATCTACAGAAACTGGGATTAAAATTAAACACCGAAAAGAGTGTTTTAGTTCCCAGACAGTCAATAACGTATCTGGGGTTGTTACTGGACTCAGTGACATTCAGAGCGCGACTGTCAGAGGGGAGAGTAATAAAATTTACGAAATGCCTGGCCGAATTTCGGAAGGGGAACAATGTTTCTTTTCGCATCTGCCTCAGACTATTAGGTCTGATGGCCTCAGCTCTAATAGTCATTCCCTTAGGCAGACTATTTATGAGAGAGTTTCAACGCTGGGTAGCTTCTCTGAGACTAGACCCGTTACGGCACTCCCGGAGGAGAGTGAGAGTGACGTCCGCCGCAGTCTTGGCACTGCGTCACTGGCGGCGCCCGTGCTTTCTGGTACAAGGGGCACCGATGGGCGTTGTCCAGACCAGGAAGGTCATAACGACGGACGCGTCGTTGTCCGGTTGGGGGGGCATTCACGAGGGCAGGGCAGTGAACGGGAGATGGGGTCCCCATCTGAGCCACTGTCACATAAACTACTTGGAAATGCTGGCCGTCTTTCTGACGTTGAAGCATTTTCTTCCTTTTCTGAAAGGACATCATGTTCTCGTGAGAACGGACAACACTACAGTTGTGGCATACATAAACAGACAGGGAGGTCTCAGATCACTCCCTTTACACATGTTGGCACGCAAACTGATTTTGTGGAGCAATGCCAGTCTTTTATCCCTGAGAGCTACACACGTACAAGGCATAATGAACCGGGGTGCGGATATGCTGTCCAGGGGAAATCCCCTTTATGGAGAGTGGAAGCTGAACACGGAAGTGGTTGGCCAAATTTGGAGCATTTTCGGCAGAGCGACAGTGGATCTGTTCGCGTCACAGGACAATGCTCAGTGCCCTCTGTTCTTCTCTCTGAAGGATCAGAGCGCGCCTCTAGGAATAGACGCACTAGCGCACGAGTGGCCTCGCGTTCTCCTGTACGCGTTCCCACCGATTGCGTTGATATCTCCAGCCCTTCACAGAGTGAGGGAGGAGGGGCTGAGAATGATACTGGTGGCTCCGCGGTGGCCAGGGAAATTTTGGCTGGCGGAGATCATACATATGCTTTACGCAGAGCCGTGGTCCCTGCCACTGCGCAGGGATCTGCTGTCACAGGCGGGGGGGGAGATATTTCATCCTCATCCAGAACGCCTGGCACTGTGGGCCTGGCCAGTGAATGGCTAAATATGAATGCAGCTGGTCTGCCAGACAGTGTCATCAGAACCATACAGAATTCCAGGGCCCTGTCCACTCGGTCACTCTACGAATGTAAATGGGGCGTGTTTGAGCGTTGGTGCGCGGCTAGACACGTAATCCCTTTTCAGTGTTCAGTGGCAGTTATCCTATCGTTTCTGCAGGATATGATAGATCAGGGTAAGGCATTCTCAACAGTAAAGGTGTTTCTTGCCGCAATATCTGCCTGTCATGTAGGTTTTGATAACAAAACTGTGGGGCAGCACCCTTTGGTATGCCGGTTTATGAAGGGTGCGCGTCGCGCTTTGCCAGTTTCGAAACCGATCTCTCCGTCATGGGATTTGGTTCTGGTGCTTGATGCGCTTTCTGTGTCTCCATTTGAGCCATTGGACAAAGCTGACCTGAAATTATTGTCGTTTAAGACGGCGCTGCTGTTAGCTTTGGCTTCAGCGAAGCGCGTAAGTGAAATTCACGCACTTTCTGTGAATTCAGCGTGTACGCAATTTATGCCAGGGGACGCAGGGGTGCTTTTGAAACCTAATCCTGTTTTTATGCCCAAAGTGGTCAATTCTATTGTTCCTCTCAAGTTAAGAGCCTTTAACCCACCGCCTTTTGCTTCAGCAGAACAGCAAAGGCTGAATACGTTGTGTCCGGTGCGTGCTCTGCGCATTTACACTGAGAGGACTAAAGTGTTCAGAGAGAGTGATCAGCTGTTTGTGTCTTGGGCGAAGCCGCGTACGGGGAAGCCGATTACTAAACAGCGTTTATCCCACTGGATAGTGGAGGCAATTTCTCTTGCATATTCCAGTAAGGGTCTTACGCCTCCGTCTGGTTTACGTGCTCATTCAACAAGAGGAATGTCAACGACATGGGCCCTCTTTAAGGGGGTCACGTTACAAGATATCTGTGAAGCGGCGAGTTGGTCCTCACCGCACACATTTGCGAGGTTCTATAAACTGGATGTTACAGCTCAAACGTTTGCACATGCCGTTTTGAGCGTTGGATCTTAAGTGTTGACCAGCCCTATATTAGTGTTTTTGGTTGGCAGGAGACTTCGAGACAGGCTATCTGGCAATACGGGAGTTAGGATATCCCATAGTGAGACACCGAAACGTATGCTTGAAAGAGAACAATAGGTTACTTGCGTAACCCCGGTTCTCTGATAGCATTAAGTGAGGTGTCTCACCAGATCACCCTCCTTGCTGTGTGAAGCGAGGAAGAGGTATGCTTGTTTTGAATGTCGTAATGACGTTGCGTCGCTCCTTTTATACCAAGAGGAGGGAGCCACTCCCTGACGCAACGTCATGACTGCCAGCCAATTGGGGCTGGCGTAATGGTATTGGGCTTCTGAGGAATACGCGGAAGGGGCGTATCCCATAGTGAGACACCTCACTTAATGCTATCAGAGAACCGGGGTTACGCAAGTAACCTATTGTTCTGGAAGATTCAGTCAAAAACCTCTGTAATGTAACTTCGGCCTCCTTTGTCAGTTGATGAAGAGGAAAAACCTAATTATCAGGCACCAAAAGATTTCTTTGTTCATCACACTGCATGCACATCTTCAAAAAGACCCTGCAAGGAGTCAACCCGAAAGGCGGCCATTTTCTATAGGGCTAAGTTTCTTGACTAGTTTAAATGCCTTGCATGCACTGTGTTCCCTGCTACCGGACAACAGCTTCAAACACCTGAGCCTTAGGCTTTTTAGAAATTATATATATATATATATATATATATATATATATATATATATATATATATATATAAAGAACCTTTTGAAATAAGACCCTGGGATTTAAAAGAGAGGTGATATAACAGTAAGAGTCACTTGATGGCTAAAGGCCTTTTCGGATAAGCATCCAAGTGGTATGATGCGTCACTACAAAATAAATCTACATACCAGACATTTTTCTTGTTTCAGAGTCAAGAGTAATGAAAACACTTTGCAGCGAGACAAACAAGGGCCGGTTAACAGTCCCTTAAACTCTACAGCAGAACTCGGAATGTACAGAGAGTGTGGCAGGGAAGGGTCAGGGTTGAGGCTTGATGCCCTGGAGCAGTGGATGAGGAAGTGACACTACAAAGCAGAATCTCAGGGCTCACCTTTATCAGTATTCAGGCTGGCCTTGTGCTGAGATGGGAAAGACTTCTCCCTAGAAGCCCAAACAAAAAGCCTCACCTGCGGCTCTGCTGAGGGTCATAGGTCGACAGAGGTCTATAGAGTTCATTAGTACACATCAAATCATGGTGTGTGAACACTGCTTTATAACATCCAGCCTAAGAACACAGCAGTCTAGAAATTCTGTAACTACTTTTAGATGGAAAATGTGATCAGCTCTTGTGTAAAAATGCACCAAATGGCACCTCTGATCCCTAGATATTTTTAGAGCCTTTTTCAGTGCAAATCTTGTCTTTAAAAAAAAAGTCTTCAAAATAAACTGCATGTTTTGAGATATCATTCATGTCTGTAGCCTAAACAATATGGGATGAGTTACGTACTGAAGTTTAATCAATACTTGAAGGGAAAGATGTTTTCAAACCTATGGGTTCCTTTTATCTGTGGAACACAAGACATGATATTCTGAAGAAAGATACTTTTGGACTTTTTTATTTTTTATCTTCTTTGAGTTAAATAGATGAAAGTAAGTACATATTTATGTCAATTATCCTTTTAAGTGAGCTATCCCCTAAGTATAAGCGATTTTAAAAGTGATGCTTGCTTTATCAAACACTACAATTTAAACAGGAAAGGAGCGAAACCTGTTCAATAAGCCACATCAATCATCAAAAAGGCCATCGACGAAAAAGCAACTTGTGGGAAAAATGTTCCCTTGATTTTCCTCTTTTTGACTTTTCTTTAGATCAACGAGCACACCGAAGCAAACTTCAGCCCAGGGTTCAATCTAATTAGTGTGGTTTGTTAATTAAATGAGTGCGCCACTAACGAGGTAACCTGCTGTTCCTTGATAATGTTAATTACCCTGAAGGGAAAACCTCTCAACACGGTCATTCAAACTGTCATCTAGCATTCCTCCTGGATTATTGATGATTTGAAAAACTCTGGGCGGCTCTCCCACACCCCTTTTCCGCGTTCATTCACTTGCACTCTCTACTTTTCACCTCCGAGCTTATATTGACTGCATCCACCCCTTTTCCTGCTCCTTATTAGGGGTTGCCTTGTTTGTCTTCCTCTCTCCTCCATCTCTATCAGGCTAAATAAAAAGCGCACCTTAATCTGTACCTATATGCCAGTCTGTGTTAGCCTTACAACTGTGTTTACAGGAAGAAGAATGTTTCATGACTGTGATAGCTCAGTTTTACTCTGCTATAAACGTGAGTGCGTCTTGTCACATTAAACGAGTGTGCTAAAGCAGGCAGTCACCACCACTGGCCCAATTCAACATGGCAGGCTTGAAGACAGCTTATCTTACAGACAGCAAGGAACAAAAAGATAAAGCATGCACACTGGAATTGGTGGGTTTTTGTTAAATGTGAGCCAAAATCATCACAATCAAAAATACCAAAGACTTAAACTACTTCAGTCTGTGTGCACTGAATTTATTTAATACACGAGTTTCACGATTTGAGTTGAATTACTTAAATGAATTTTCCACGACATTCTAATTTATTGAGAAAAACGTGTGTGTGTGTGTGTGTATATATATATATATATATATATATATATATATATATATATATATATATATATATATATATATATATATATATATATATATATATACACACACACACACACACACTTTACTAATACACCGTACATTGTCGTGCATGTTGGTTTGCCTGATATTGTATTGAAAGTGAAAAATATGGATCTGAGCCCTCTGTACACTATACTTAAGATTCCTGTATGTCTGTATCTAACTGTGTGTGTGTGTGTGTGTGTGTGTGTGTGACCAGATGCTGAAGTAACGTGCACTCCAGCTAACCTTCTGCTCAATGAGAAATGAAGTTCAAGATGTGCCATTGTTCAGTTCTTCATTACAAAGAGCCACATTCACAGCTCAACTCTTTAATACAGTACAGATGGGGGGATGGGGGACAGGCAGAATGAGAACTTTAACAGACAAAGATCTGAGAAAGTAAAATATGATGATGAAACATAGGGGTGGGTGATACGGAATCTTTTTTATTTAATTGGTTATTTAATTGAATTATATTCCACTTTATTCAATGTCCATATATTAACAAAATATTTACTCTCATTTTCATTTGTATGTGCCAATGTAAATGAAAAAATGAATCTGAGTTTTGAATTGATTTAATAGAACAGTTTAAAATGATTCAAGAAAATGAATCGAAAGATATGATCAACTTTTTAAAAGTTTCTATCAGAAAAAACGATTAACCTTTCTTAAAGAATAAAAAAAAAATTATTGTACAAATAAAACGGATTAAAAAGCATGATTTCCATGATGTTGCTTGATTCGAACCTACAAGCAAAATCATCATATATACATTATATTGGTAACACCTTATTTTAAAGACCAATTCTCACTGTAGTGAGCATGCATATTAACCGCATATGGGCTATTTATTACTACTTATAACCATTTTGTTGCCATATTAAGCATGCCAATATTTTAGATACTTACTCCACCTCATACCTAAACTTAACAACTACCTTACTTACTATTAGTAACCAGCAAATTTAAAGTTTATCAAGAGAAGATTACTTAATTAACAGTAAATATACGTTCCCTATTCTAAAGTGTTATATTTAAAATATACTGCCCAACCCTAATGGTAAAGCAAAACAAGTAATAACAAAGGACAAAAACATGATTTATTTATTAATATGCTTGCATCAGTTGTTAATTATATGTGCCTGTATCTATATGTGTGTAAATCCATACATGTAGTTATGTGAGTGTGTGGCACTCGTACCTGCACAGGGCTCTGTTTGACCTCATTGCTGCTGGGGGAGTTGAGTCCTGTGGCCTGCTGGAGGATGAACTGGCGTGCTGCCTGGAGGGCCTGTGGACACAAGAAACAGAGACAACACAGCGGTGAGCACCACACATACACACACCTTTACACTCCGCTTAAATTTCCTCAAAATCACAGGAGAGATACACTTAGCACTGCACGGTGGGCCCCACCTGTTCACAACCTGAGTGTGTGGGGCCCCCTCCTGTACAGAGCCAGCTTTCTTCTCAGATTAAGAGAGGGAAAATACAATTCTGTAACTCTACCGCACCCGTTTTCTTTTCTTTCACACTCTCTCAGATCATCTGGTCGCCTGCTATGTGGTTTGCTACCCTACAAACAGACGAAGGCGATTTTTTTTAGACTGCACCCGCACAGGATCTTTGGTCCAATGGCAAAATGTGCCTCTCAAAACAAAAACACCAGGCAACAGTAAATCAGTGGGCAAAAAGCTTTTTGAAGAGCACCATCAGGATGCACATTTGCTTCCTGGCCCTGAAGAGAGAGAGGAAGGTTACATAGTAAATATTGATTTATGAAAAGATGGAGGGGGGGAAAGCCCTCTTTAAAAAAATAAAAAAAAGAAAGAAAGAAAAATGACCTGACACCAAACATAAATCATTAGAGTCATACTCAGATGTACATGCTAACCAAAAAAAAAAAAAAGGTCCTAGACTGAAAAGTTTTAGACATTTTCAGCCAGCTTTAATATTTCCCCCAGCTGTAAACCCACTTTGAAGGCAGATCTATGGTTTAATTCACTGCCAGGGATTGTTCACCCAGAAATGACCACTGTTATCATTGATTCATTCTCATGTTGGGTTATAGCACCATAAAAGTAGTATAAAAGTGGTCCATAAAATTAATATAAAGTAAATTCAAATATTCATGCAGCAGCTTTATGTGAAGAACAAACAAAAAAGTGAAATTATGTTTCAAAATATATTAAAATAGAAAACATTATAATATCAATAATACTAATTCACTAATTCAATTTTTTAGCAAAATCACTTGGTAAGCATAAAAGATATAATAATATAATACTTCAAACTCTTTAATGTCAGTGTATGAATACTGTGAGAATTAATGGTATTTTCTGTCAAACCTAAATGAGACTTTAGAGCTTAAAAAAGAGCCAATGTATGTATGCCAAAATGTATAGACCGATTTATTTATTTATTTTTTTATCTTCACAATGTCTGGTCACTCTCTGCTATTGTTGGAGGGGAAAAGCAGCATGCATATTCATATACAGAAGACACTGAGTCTTATGAGTTAAGTAAATGAGGACAGAACATTCGTTTTTGGGTGAATCCCTTTATCCCTTTAAAACATGGTCGCATCGCACTGATCTGATATCAGTAAAAGACTGTTAGTGCTAATAACCATTATATCAATTGCAGAAGTACTTACTGGCTACATGTGTGGGAGGGTGTATTACAAAGCCCAGTCCAGGACCCTCTAAATAAATGGTGCCAATCCATTTAAGAGAGATACACCTCTGTCTTTTTTATTGTAGAGGGGGTGGTGGCGGGTTTAGAGAGAGAGGGGGCCAAAAAAGGCGAGAGGCCCCCAATACAATCGGCACATGAGAGAGGGAACATGCAGTGGTCGGTGTGATGAAAACCATCTGCATCAAGAGCACTTGCTACTTTTGCTGAGGTCGCAACTGAGCACACACGCACATGCTGTGCAGGAACCCCACAACCCCCCTCCATCTGCTCACATGACCTCAGCAGAGGGCTGGATAAGCTAAAGTGACCGGCAGCACCTCCCAGCTACGACTAGCTTTGAGAATATACAGTACACTCTACTGATGGCATGTGGTGTGAATTACTTCTTACAGACACACGCGCGCACACACACACACACACACACAACCAGAGACAACTTGGACCAGATGGTTGTCTGGCAACAATGATCAACAATTGAACAAAACTGCCGCACTGATTACCACTTTATTAAACTCTTCTTTGATCTGGATTAAATGGTAGCCGTTTAGTGCACACATTTAATCCAAAGCAATTTACAGTGCACTAATTTAATGCACAGCCCCTTCTGCAACTACCAGAAGTTAAGTGTCTTGCTCAGGGGTGCAATAGTGATAGATTGTGATATCAGTAATTTGGCAGTCACCCCTAAATAGGACCACCCCTTAATTTGTGTTTCCAGTACAGCCTTTACATCCATGTGACATCAGTGGGTCAGTTAGAGTATGTAGAAGCATTGAAAATACATTTTGGTCAAAAAAGAACAGAAATTATGACTTTATTTAGCATTGTTTTCTCTCCCGGGTCTGTTGCGAGTTCGTAAAAAAGGGTTCACCGCGTCTGTTGTGAGTGCGAAAAAACGGTTCACCAGTTCTTTTGCGCTCGACCTAATTACGTCATTGGCGTTGACTGCTCTTCATTCAAGCCTTCGGTTTACCCGCGCTCATAACATTAGCAAAGAATCAATTCAGAATCACTCACCAAAAGAACCAGTTTGGTTCAGACTCACTGTGTGTCAGTCTGCTTCACGCTGAATCACACATGCGCAGTATCATCAGCTCTTTGGTTCTCGAATCAGATGTGTCCGACAGAAACAGATGCAACCGGTTCTTGAATCGAGAACGAGAACTGTTCCAGAAGTGGGCGTGTACGTTCGTTATCTGGCTCTGCTCTGTTTCAGTTGACTCAGAGGGAGTGTCAGCCACATTAAAAAAGAGAAGACAATGCTGAATAAAGTCGTAATTTTTTATTTATTTTTGGACCAAAACGTATTTTCGATGCTTCAACAAATTCACAGTAGTCACATGGACTACTTTTATGATGTTTTTATTACCTTTCTGGACATAGACAGTATACCATTCACACAGTTTCAATGGAGGGACTGACAGCTCTCGGACTAAATCTAAAATATCTTAAACTGTGTTCCGAAGATGAACGGAGGCGTATGGGTTTGGAACGACATGAGGGTGAGTCATTAATTACATAATTTTAATTTTTGGATGAACTAACCCTTTAATCTAAAACCACCGAAGATTTGTCTCATGCTTTCTTTCATGGACCATCATTTACTCACCCTCATATAATTTCAATCTTATTTCATTTTCTTTTGAAATACAAAATAAGATGCCGAGCTGAATGTCCAAGCAGCTCTTTTCCATACAATGAAAAAACACCATTAAAGCAGGCCTATATGATTTATTTGTATACTTTCATAAAAGTGTTTTATAATGACAAAAATAAAGAAAAAAAAAATACTGTACAAGTAACATAAAAGCAATGGAAATTTATCAAACAGCAGAAGACTTGGAATATAATACATAAAGTGTATATTTATGATTTTTTTTTATGTTTTGTAATTTATGCCATTATAAATGACCTTCAGGAACTTTTATTAAGTTTTTTTTTTTTTTTTTTTTTTGCCATTATAAATCACTTTTTGGTGTTTGTTCCGCACTGAAAAGAAAATTGAAAGAAATCTGGAGAGACAATACAGAATGTCAGGAAAAGACTTTAAATATTAGAAGGTCTGGAATGTAGTACATAAATTGTATAGACCATTTTACAATACTTTCATATTAATGATATTTTCTATTTTTGCTTTTATATAGAGCTTGTTTTCATTGCATGGAAATGAGCTGCTTGGATTTTCTAAAATCTCATTTTGTGCTGCACTGAAAAAAAAGTAATAATATGAGTATGGAATGAAATGGGGAGAGAGAGAAAAAAAATGGGTGAACTATTCCTTTAAGGAGAAAGGCACAAAACCTAGTGATGAACAAGTGGTCAGTACGGCTGGTCTTAATCATGATGCACTGAGCTCAGCAGCGGGACCGGAGACTGGCGGCACTAAACGGGCCCAGAATGAGAGTGTCTGGGGCGGTGAGTCTCTCTGAGCAACAGGGGAGAGGCTCCGTTCTGTGGCTGGAGAATCTATTGAGTCTGACTTGCCAATTTTATTGCTTTCATGAACAGTGGAGGTTAAAAAAAGATTTGGAGTACAAACAGGGGGAAAAAATGCTTTATAACTTCCATCCATACATCTAAGTAGGGAGTGAAAAACACATCCAGATTTCAAACGTGAACATGAGTTGCTTCTTTCTTCTCGCTCACCTACTTTCATCTTATCTCTCTCTCTCTCCCAAAGCCTTGTGGCATTCGCTGGTGAGTGCTGCACCTTTAAAGAAAATATGAGAGAGGCCGCGGATGGCCGGGTCCAACAACAGTTCCATTGTGCTGTTGAGTTAGACAGGTTTTATTGCAGCGCAGGGCGGGCGGTCGGACGAGCCAGAGCGCGCGAGAGAGAGAGGGGAAGGGGAGGGTGAAGAGGTCAGAGCCCAGCTTGGCGGCCTTAGCAGCACAGTGTGTGAGTTCTTCTGACTTGTCATCGCCCCCCCCGTAAATCAACACTCCTGACATCGCCTTTAATAACAGAGCATTTTTTAATTCAGCAGGGTCGTGGTGTGGGGGGGGGGGTGTAGGGTGGGTGTAGGGAGATTTAGGAGGGGGGCTCCCTCTTCTTACTTATTTTCCCCCCTCTTTCTTTTCCTTTTTTCTTGTGGCTCTCACCCTCCCCTCTTTAGCAGGCTTCAGAAAAAAAAAATGGCTGACAACTGGGTTTCTTTTCTTTTTGCAGGAGAGAGGGAAGGAGGGGGGCCCTCGGGTGAGGGTCCATTATGGGAAAATAACAGGGAAGAATTCGTTTTGGCATACGCACGTAGTACTACTCGCTCTCGTTCTCGCAAAGTTGTGACAGTCGCGTCCGTGCGCGCAGACGTACCCGTGTCCAATAATAATAAGGCCGATGAAATTTTTGAGCCGCTCTAGGATGGACGTTCCAAAACAACGCGGTAAAACACACAAACAAGGGTGATTGCGCGCCTCTTTCCTGGATGTCCCAGCTTCTATTCATTACGCTCAGGTTGCTTAAATAAACACAACTCAGAGGTGATGAATCGGAGCCCTAATCCGCCTGTGTTTGTGGGAGTGAGCAGAACGCGGGGCGCTCCCTCGCTTTTTCTCTCTCTCCTGTAAATCTAAACAGTGAAGTCGGCTCCTCCGCGGACAGGTGGGCACCATATGCTGGAATGATCCATCATCGCTGACAGAGAACCATTGTTGACGCCTGCAACGTCCCCCTGAAGCCGCCCCCGTAGAAAAACAGAGCCCACGGTGGGCCGTCCATGGGTGTGGGTGGGTGGATGGTGGAGTGGTGGGGGGGCAGGGTGGCACGAAGGGTCAGAGGGAATCATATTACTGGACTTGGCGGATCCAGAGCTGAAGACTGAGAGAGAGAGACTGCCATTGTATGCTAAGAGAAGCTCAGGAGATACTGATGGAGAGGAGAGTAGAAAAAAGCAGGAAGTAAGAAACAGTGTAGTCCTTGACAAAAGCAAAAATAAATAAACTGAAACTGGGGGAAAAGAAGAGAAAATACAAATTTGTCAAAGGAGGAGTTTATATAAATTAATGTGAACAGAAATGTTTCAGAATAGTTTTCAGAAGAGTCTGATGAAAAATATTTGAGAATTTCTTTTTTACTAAATCAAACTAAATCTGATCATAGTGTAAGATACGATATCTCTTTCAAAACAGATTTTAGGGTATTTTTTCCTTAATTATAATGATTAAAAAAATACAATATTATACATGTATATAAAATAATAAAATATATATATAAATGACAGTTTGATTGCACTGCTGGTTTACGGTTTCTCAAGAAATCCCATGAATGATTATTGGGGTATTTTTCTTAAAACAAGAGATAAAATATGAATAAATATATAATGTTTTCAGTTCAATCTTACTGCCGTCTAGAAAAAAAGAAATGAGCTATTTAATAGACCTTACCGAAATCATGTTTAATGTCTTTGCATTCTATGCAAAACTTTTGAGTTCCTGCCCACATCAACTTTATGAAACAGATCTACCTGCTGGAAACACTCGACCAATCAAACCCCCTTCTGTGTGACCTCCAATCAGAGTTAGATATGATGTGCAGTAATTTATAGTTGGCTAGTGAGGACCCTTTTAGAAGAGGTCAACGAAGTAACAGTGGTGGTCTCCCTCAGGGCCGCGGCACTGCGTTTTTAATTCATTCTTAAATAAACCCGTCAACATGCTCCACTTGCACTCTGGCTTCTATTTACCCGCACTCAAAGCTGCTTTGGGCTAGTATGTCACACACTGTGACTTGACACAACTTTTTTTATCCTAACTTCTTCACATAAAAATAAAAATGAGACATGATGAGAAAACAAAAAGCAACCAATGTACAAAAGATCAGGAGACTTTAGACAAATTAGATCACTAAAAAGTAAATAAATGGAAAAAAAAAATGTATTTTTTATAATTTTTATATTAAATCATAGATTTTGTTACACAGGAGAAAAATCTGAGCTTTCCATATCTCATTGCGGTGTGGGAGAAACAACTGAGATATTAAAGAGATTATCCTTTCCTATACGTTATTATAAATAAAAAATACACAGTATGGTCTAACAAATTTTAGTAACTCCTGGTGAAATTTTAGACTAAACATAAATAGGTGAGGTCAGTTTTCTATTAAAATGAAGAAGAAGAAAAAACGCTTTAAATGTACTCTGTAATTTGTTCACACTGTTTAGGAAAGCAACAGGGTGTGCTCTTCTGAGTAATGTTACCTACCTCATGCTGCAACCACACGCACAGACAGATGTGGTCAGACGCTCTACAAACAAACCCAAACATGCCACAAAAAGTCTATTTTAAGGGTGTGAAGACAGAATATATTTCCAATTTACAAAATGCCAGTTCATAAATAATAAGGCAAAGCTTATTTTCCTCTCACTCAACATCAACGGTGTTTAAGGCGGGACTGGAATGTGAACATTGCTACAAAAAAAACATCCTGCGTCGCACCAAGGGGAAAAAAGAACCAAACTTAACCTTCTTTCAGTGGTACAAACCAGGAGGACTTGTTACACTCGGGTGCTTTTGTTCAGCATGCACCCTGCATGATAGCCACCTCCAAATCAGGAGCGGAGAGAGGAAGACAAAGGCGCCCTTTTTTCCCCAACCAGTGCCATTCAACCTTAAAGGAAAAGTAAAGCTATTCCAAAAGCTAATTCTTTTGTGGTTCGGGCTTGATCCTCATGGAATTAGGAAGTTCAGTTTTCTCCCTGCAATGTGTCTTAAAATAAAGATTTGAGCTGTTTTTGCTTGCATGCATTGGATAAGAATAACAGAAGAAGAAAAGGGGGGGCGAGATGAAAGAAAAGTTTCATGGATGTAATGCAAACTGGCATCCAAAATGTCACTCATGTGAGGGATTTGGCAAAAATAATCATACCTGCTTGTACAACCTCTTCAAACCCTGAGTAACTACAGGCGCACAATGCGCCCGCTCCTTTCCTTTCGCCACTCCTGACGGCAGCCGCTTTATTACTCACGAGTGTGACAACTTGTGGGATTGCTTTGTATCTGAATGGCATATTTACGTGAAGCGTGGCTTTCGGTAGCGGTTGCTTGTAATGTATCAAATGCATCACTGTCAGCTGCCAGAGGAATCTACCACCGCAGATGTGTTTGTCCACACGATTGAAAGTGTTACGCACCGTCGCTTATGGAGTGTTGGCCTGGCCAGTATGAACTTAACTTTCCAGAGAGACTATCCACACCAGTAATTACTAAAGGATGAATTATTGTTTGCCTGAGAACCAGACTTGATCTATTTTAATGCTGGAACGCTCCAACACAGCTGGTGACCAAATGAGCTTCGTCTACAGCTAGCGGCTTCAGGCAGACATACTGGGCCTGTTAGCAGCTGTCCACCCCGGGCTACGGGACGAGGTGTGGGTTGTTCGATGGGATCGGGTTTACAGGCCCGGGCCAAGGTTTCGTAGATCTTAACTTGGTCCCCATGACTCATTACAGTCGTAGCCTGCAGAGCTGTCCAATTTCACGGTGGGTTACAAATAAACTGCACTTCAGCCCATATTTCTCTCCTTTTTCCCCTCCTCTTGCTCCTTTTTGGCTCAAGCTGGATTTAATTTGCCACTTCCTGTTCCATTGTGCGGTTTGCACTCATTCGTCACATTTGTTTTTGTTCAGATCCATTAGAACACACATCTGAAAATGGCGAAATCGAGTGAATTATTCAATGCCGAAATAATCTAAAAACACCCGCCGCTGTCCCTTTTTGCCATTAATGTAATGTTTCCGCAATATAAAGGCTACGGCGAAACCTTAAAATTTAAACGTCTACAGCAGACTCCCATCGGCCATTAAAAGAAGGAAAGGGTGAATTGGAGCCAAGTCAATAAAAAAAAATAAAACTAAGGGAGGTAAAAAAACTTCAAAATATGCTGTAATGTTTGAAAACCCTGACCGCTTTGGTTTTTTTCACTTCCTATTTTTCACAAAGGGGACCTGTTTGAAACTTGCTGCCTCTGCTGCTTTCCAGATGTGTGTTGCTCACCTCTAAGTCCCCAAAAATGTAAAACAAAAAACCTGCTGGAAAAAAAGTAAATATTAGCTGCAACACGATAGAAGCAGCAGCGTTTCGAATGTCAGAGAGATTTTGTTTTTGAAAACTGTGAAAAAGTTAGTGCGGACTGCATGGCTGTTGAACTCATTAGGTGAAGTTGAATGGTGAAAGAGGCTCAAATGAGCTCATATGTACCTGGTGTCTCTCTCGGCAGTAACTTATCCCCATGTCCCATACTAAAAGAGTGAAAGAGGAAGTGTAATCCACTATGGCTGGGCTCTCTGGGCATCATTACCTCGTTGTTGGCACCGTGAGCTCACTTTGTAGTGCTGAGGGCCACAACATTAGCAAGAGTTCAACACTGAGACAGCTCGGAGAAAGAGAGAGCTCGGAGAGTTCAGGATACGGGTCGTCTCGAAATCCTCCAGCCTCGGCAGCCGCACAGCCGGCTAATTGATGGCAATTGCACGGCAGTTTTGCTGTGGTTTTCTTAACACCACCCTTCTGGCAGCCAAACAAAGTTCTACTTGATAGGGTTTCAACATCTCTCTGCTGTGCGGACTACAAAAACGAATAAGGAAAAATTGACTTTCAAGGTCTTGTCATATTTGAGAGCTTTTCAAGATCTTGGAGCTGGTCTGCAGGGACGGTTCGGGGCGATACGAAGGTGTTGGGGTTCAATGTGAGGCACCGCTTCAGTGACCTAACCCAATGGGACACCGTCCAAAACCATCCTCTTACAAACACATGCTAAACAGACTGACCATGATGAGGATAGAACTAACTGGCAGCAGGGCTTCCCGTCCAAACCAGACATATGGGACGCATTTCTTTGTTGTTATTAATAAAGAAAAAATTAATAATACATGCTAGGGATGTTGCCAAAAGCAAGTTTGCTAGAAGAAAAGACACATGCGTTGTATTGTTAAAACAGAGGAACAATCGAAACCGCTTGCTTGGAGAACAACGAAGAAAACTAAAGATCACGTTTTTTGTTTGATTTTGATTTCACACCTGGTAGTGGCTAAAGCGATACCGATCTTCAGAAAATAACCAGAAAGAACATACAGCATATAGAAAGTTTCTGCCACCTGTGTTTAAACGGGAGTGCGGAGGTTTGAAGACGAGTTAGGAGGGAATAAATCATACGAGTGCTATGAGGACTCATTTAGTGTCTTTAAGCACAAATGCCGACGGCGTTTGTCCTTTCCCAAAACTTAAAATCTTCTACAACAATGGCACCACGTGAATACGATAAAGCAAACACGCTTTCTTTCAGCAAACCTTTAACAAAACCAAACCAGCTGCAGGTTTCACATGTTCTTCATCAATATTCAATTACATCAGTAGCATCAATCTATATCATCAATCCGCGTCGCTCGGCACAATGCAGCCTTCATCTCGCTTCTATCCCCACCCTTGGCTATTAAGGGGAAGAAAAATAGAGACCAACATTCTCTCTCTTCACTACCCCAACGCCTCTCCCTGTTGACTTTAGTCTCTTTTAAGATGGCAAACACAAAGAGCAAGCGGAGGCAAGCTAATTAGCAACACTTAAAAAGGGATCTGGCTTCATTGTTTGCAGTCCCTCGCCCTCACCAGTTACCAGGGCAACAACTTTGAGAGTGGTGCTGTGCATATTTCTTTTGCTTTTTTCTTCATCTTCTTTTTGTTTCCCCTGGGGGTTCTCCATTTTTGGAGCCTGGAGAGGGCCGTTGGGAGGACAGAGATGGAGAGAGGAGGGGTCTCTTATCCCGAGCACAGAGCGGGGGCTTCTGGGATGGCGTAAGGTTAGGCCTCTGCATTACACAGCACAATACAAAGTTCTAAGTGGGCATTGAAGGCAAGGAAATTGGGCTTAGTAAGTATGTGTTTTTTATTCACCATGGTTAAAGGGATAGTTCACCTGTATCAAAACCATATAACTTTATCGTTCCATAGAACTAAAACTAAGGTATTTTTAAAAACGGAAACGGAAACATATTTTGACCAGCTGCTCCAAAAATACATTCTACTCATTTGCATATTTAAATATCATGTCATATTTGGTTTGAAAATGTGCAAGATTTTCAATCAATATTGACTTACATTTTAGGCTGCTCCTAGTGGTGGGCAGTATGACCAAAATGTATATAACAGTATTTTTCTAAATGATACAAGTTTCACTGTATATGACAGTATTTTTTTATTTTTTTCATGCATGACCAGGAGATTGAGAGAGGAAATGGGCTACTGCAGTGGATTGACTTAGAATGCCCTATTTTATACTGTTATGGCAGCGGGTGCTGGATATGTGTGGCGGTCAGTGAATATTGCGGAAGAGTTCTTCTGTCATCACGTTCTATTAGTTCTACAACTTCTGTTACGGAACTTTCACGCTTAGTAACACATACAGCTGTGTCCTCGCCACAGTGAAAAGAGACCCCCTCAAACGCATTCTGAACATTATCTAATGACACACAATTTTAAAAATTCATATCATAAGAGAAAAACACACCATATTCAGTATGAACCGGTATACCACCCAGCACTAGCTACTCCTAACATAAAACCCATTATGTAGATGCATGCTCACCAAGGTTGCATTTATTTGATAAAAAATACAGTAAAAAAAAAAAAGTTATATTTTGAAGCATTATTACAATAAAATGCCTTGAAAGATTATCTTTATTGACATTTAATCTAACTAATACTGACAAATCAAATACTGTGATTGATGATTATTATGGTATTATTATTTTATTTATTCACCTCCAAGGTCTGACTACTAAAATAGTCTTTGGTACTGTATTTTATGCAATCAACTAAAGTTATAGGGGTTTGGCCATTTTAATTTTTAGAGGAACTTTTCCTTTAAGAAGTCAGAAGTAGCGCCAATCCTTCCTTGACGATTTACTCTCTTTCCACTTCATTTGCTCATTAAAGCCGAGACAGCAAAAACACATGCCAATTAGCGTCCATTATGGCTACTGTTTCCTGATGTGGAGTCCAGTAGGAAGTGTACTCAGGGTAAAATAAGCCCTCCCTCTGCCTTACTAACCCTCCAAACTGAAATTCCCTCCTTGCTGCCCTCCTCCTTCTTCCCCTCATTCTCTCCATCCTTCCTCAATTCCTCTCCACTTCAACTCTTACCTAAATCTCCCCCTCCCACTCCTCACAGCTCTCTCCGAATCACTAAATCCATTCTCCTGCCCTCTTTTTTCCCTGTCCCCTTCCTTTTCCTTCCTTTCTCTCCTCCCCAGTGGTTTGTCAATCAGCTCTGAGGGAGCTATACCTCCAAATGCCCACACATTAGTATCCAGCTGAGAATCTTTCATAATCGCCATGGTGACTAGAAGAAGGTCAATGCTTGATGTGCTTCAAGTATTGTCTATGAACTGCCCAGGCCATGGAAATTACAGGCGCGGAATAAAAGGTGGCTTTGTGGCACCACTTTAGACAGTGGGAAGTGAGTGTTTGTTGGTGCAAATCTATTATGTTTGAGCATGTTTGCCAAAAACAAAAGGCTAAATGGCTTGTGAGAGTTAGAAAGTGAAAATAAGATGGAGAAAAATGATAAATAAAACTTTATAGTGTGACAGTGAATTTTGTGTATGGGGGTCCTATGCAAATATATAGTCACAGTTTTTTTGTAAAGTATGTTATCCTAATATTTACAATGTATTTACATTTTAACAGTTTTTTTTAAAAAATACATAGAGGGACTTGTAAACCAAAAATAATTTTACAAGGTATGTATGTAATTTATTGCTTTTAGCAGAATAAATGACACACTTGTCCAATGATTTGCTTTAATATAAATAAAACTAAAATTTTAATTAAAATAAATAAAAAATAATAAATAAATACAAATAAAAAAAGACATGAAGAAATTAATATATAAATGTACTGCTTTGATTCTTTCAACCAACACGTTACCAGAAATCATATTTCACATCTTGTTTTTGTCCCAATTATTCCCATATGAGTTTGTAAGTAATTATTGTAAAGTGATCTGTGTTGGTTGACAGTGCTACTGTGGTCTGGCTGTACGTTTGGAACTGATCTGAGCCCAGCTGTGTTGGCAGTCCTTCTGAGATGCTCTTCATAGACAGACGCACTGGATAGATACAGGAAGAGTCGACTGTGCATTGCCACAACTGCTCCTAATGTAACTTCAGCTGTCTTAAAATGACTCCACACACACAGTGAGAAGCATACCAGCACACACACACATATGTAAATGCACACTAACGGCGGCCCTATTTAGCCTTCTCAAAGGTTTCTCTGGAAAAGCCATAAATTAGTTTTATTATCGTCCCATAAATATGACATTCCCACATTCCTGAATTAGGACTCGATGTGTGAAAAAATCATTAGATGAAGAATATGAAATATCTCTGAACACATGTGAAATACATTACGCTTTGTATAAGCCTTTCCTTATGGAAATGTGCGTTACCAATATTAGAGAGCGACTTTGATTAAAATCAAATGAAATTATAACTTTTACCAGAACAAAAACTTTAGTTATCAAGGTACGTTATCCAGCTAAATCAGCTTTTTAAAGAGCATTTATTCTTCATTCCGTGAGCTTGGAGGGAACACAACAAAACAAGTAAAGAAAAGTCCTCTCAAATACTTTCTTAACCGTGTAAGAAGCTCAAAGCCAGACCAACTTTTCAATAGTACTACAGGAAGCCAGCACGCCGGAGGTCTTTTTTGTATTGCTGCAGCATCTATTGAGGTTTTCCACAGATGCTAGGCAACTACCCTTCCTTAACACTCCACCCAAAACCCCTCACCCTAGCATCTCGGTCACCACCAGCGTTTCGTGACCCAGCTTGACCTTTCTTTTTCACTGACCTCCATACAATGAGACAGGCCACAATTAAACGTGCGGAATGCTTTTAAGCGATGACACCTTTCAATGGGCTGACAATGTTCAATTTACTGGATGTTATTAAGCTGGCTTCTGGCCTGGCCCCCATCACCTAGCATCCTTGTCTAAAAGGGATATGATCCCTGTATTTAAGTCTCCCCCTCCCCTTTCCCTCCGTTTTTGTTCGTTAGACTTAAGCCGCTTGAAGGGAAGATGAGAAAGAGCGGATCTGTTCGTGCAAGTGGGCCCGAGGCCTCGAGACCGCCGACACGATGGGCTGCAACTGGTCAAATGAGCTTCATTTCACACGAAGGACGTGATATGGCCATTACTGTCCACCAAGTGCTGAACAGAAGGCCGTTCCTGATGGTAATGAGACGGGAGAGAGGCCAAACACCCTGACTGTCAAAGCGGCCAAACTTCCTATCTCACCGTGCTTAGCATTTCACACGCAGAAACCCAATTAGAGCGTCTAGACTGCCTTTACAGGTACCTATGATCTGCCATCAGGATAGCCAACTCAATATGGCCTATCTGTCCAGACATCTGAGATCTATATGCCTTTATCCGCTCTTTCCATCTGCGCTGTGGACAGTTTAATTAAAGCTACCATTACAACCAATTTACAGACTCCATTATGGCCTCTTAATGGTGGATGGTGCCAGAGAAAACAAAGAGTAAAGCAAAAGTCACACGAGCACGGACATGAGTAATGCTGAGTTGTAATAACATAAAAAGTGGGGGTCGGTTATGATAAAATGACTACAGGAAGACAAAATGTCAGACGTGAGAGAACATAGAAATAGGAGAAGTTATGATCTAATTATAAAATTACAAAAAGTTATAGTTATTTAAATATATATTAAATATGTATTATTGTTATTATTAAAAGTAATAGTATACTGAATATTTAATAAAATAACTTTTATAAATGACAGTAAATACAATTCATAAAATGTTCAAATGTCTTTCGATGTACTGATGAATCCCATTTCCGAAACCATTAAAGTAAATGCACAAAACTAAACATATTCATCTAATATATGTAAGAAAGTTGACCACCGTGACCCAGTACTTGTCAACACAAATCTATTTTCCCAAAAAGTTAAAGACTTAAATGTAAAGTGAATGGGGAAAGAGAAGAGGAAGTGAGAGAGACAGTAAAATAATCTGCTATCTCCTGTCTGTAGACCATCTGATCAAAAGAGCCTGAGCTTTACAACGATGTGGTCTCCATATGCATCAGCTCCAAACCATAACCAATGTCAAGCTGTCAGTGTTTGTCTGTGCCTAAAGGAGAAATCTGACTATCTGTTTCTCTCTCTGGTGTGTTTCACATCTCCGTTCTGCACCGCTCTTTCTCAGCTCTCCACTAATTAGGCAAGCAGTTGCTAATCTTCTCACTCCTTCTCACTCCTCAAGAGTTTAACCCAAAACTCAGAAGTGGTCAAAACTGATCTGAAAGAAGTTCAGGAGCATCAGGTCTTTACAGGCATCAGGCATTTAGTGTTAAACTTGGCCAGAGACTCAAAAAGAAAGACTTTCCTACAACAACAACAACTTTATAAAACTTCATAGGGATAAAAAAAATAAAATATGTAAAATTTCTAAAAAGAAAATGATGGTGGTGTTTGCCTGTGCAGTTTACCAGCATGTCATTTGAATCGATTGGTTTGAACAGCATAATGCATAGAAACATTTTCATAGCAGTTTTTCACTTCTTAAACATGATTTTGCATTGAATTTTCCATCAAACTCGATGATACATACTCGATTATCATACACGTTTTATAAATGAGACGTGATCTTTAGAAATTATACTAATTTATGAAAGTTTTGCTCATTTTATCAGGGTAAAACCCAATTATATGAATTGTTGATCATTGTCGCTCTAATCACTCACAAAGCAGGACGAGATATACTCTGAAGACCGTGAAAACTTCAAGGGAAATTGGTTCTCTTGATACTAAACAGCATACTAGTAGCAAAAGAATGGGTGACCGGGTTCTTCAAGAGAGCTGGTCTGGACCCAACAAGTTTTGTAACCTGCTACGCACCATTTGGGTCACATCCTATCTAAATGGTTGCTTTGACGCGAAACCACAGGACTACTGTATCCCAAAAGAGAGAGAGAGAGAGATAAGACTTCCCTATTAAAGAAACGAAGAGCAGAAGAGGGGACTGTCAGGGCTATTTCCCCCTGCCCAGGCTGCAGTAGCTGTAGAGGGGCTGCGGAGCGGGACCATTTGAAGTGAAGAACACTCGAAGGATTGAAAAACAGAAAACCCTTGGTTGGATTCCTTGCTTTGTGAAACAAGAGGATGAAATTCTATGAGGACTCCACTAGTGTGCACTCTTGATTTTTTTTCCTCTACCTCTCCTGTCTTGCTTTTTTTCCCTACAAAGCAAAGGGTTTTGCTGGTCTTGGGGTTGTGAAGCAGACAAGGAACATTCCTCAGGGGGGCCCAGGCGCCCTTTCTTGACACATCTCAGTGTTGCACTTTCTTTCCCCCTCCCTCCCTTGGTTCCCTCTCTCCAACCACTTCAGCCCCACTTTCCCCCATCGTTCGACTCTTTTCTCTTACATTCTCTGACTCGGCTATCTCATATCTGTTCGTACCCACCATCCCCTCCTCCCCTGAGATGCCTGCCTCCGTTCCTCTGACTCAAACCCATCCCAGCTCTCTCTTTCGCCCCTTCGCCATCTCACCCTCCCTCTGCTCACATTCTCCATCACTCTGCTGGGCTTCTGTTTGTTTGGTAAAGGCTGTTGAGTCTTTGACGTCTGTAGATGCCTATGATTTCTCCCAGGCTCCCGAGGGGCCCAGGGAGAGAGTGCTTTGTGCTCTGAAAACGTGGGCCTGCAAGGAGGGAGCTGGGACTCTTTTTTCTGCTCCAGCGCTTCTTGGCAGGGTATTTAACCAGTATCGGTGCACTGTGCTGCTTCCAGGTGAAAGATTTGGGCTTGGAGGAAGAGACTACACTAGACTAGACAATAAACAATCAAAAGTGAAACAGAAGTGTGGTTACTTGGGTGAAAGTGATATTTTTAATGAATTTCTAAATTAAACAAGTATGGCACAGCCCAGTTTCTAAAGCTGGGAATCTTCACAAATCCCACAATATCCAAATGAACCGTTTTTGGAGCCGGATGTTTGAATAGTCACAACCCCTTTAATATTATAACATTCTGTCTGCTTCTCTATGACTATACATTTAATTGAATGTATAAAATTTTAATGCAACAACCTTGTGAAGTACATCAGGATACCTGCATAACACTAAAGGGTATGACTTCACTTAAAGCCTGACATATGTCAATACATCGAAGAATCTACATAACACTGCAAATGAAAGGGGCTTGTGAAGGCCTTGCTGAAACAACGAATAATCTTTTTCAATTCCTTCCTCTATCTCTGCAGGGCTTTATAGTGACCTGCTCCATAAAAAAAGCTGTAAGAGATGAGGATAGCGGAGCAAGACATTAAAACTTGATAAATGACTTTTTAGGAGGCTCTGCCATGATAACACTTTACTGCTTGCTTTGCCATTTTCAGAGCCTTCCTCATTAAAGTCATTTGGCTTCAAGGCCAAATTCTCCATTCATTTATTATCAAATGAGGTAACTTGATGAACTAATTCATTCATTAGATTCTTATGAACAATGGCCATCTGAGATGGAATAAAGGAGGCAGATTTCTATGGCGTTGCCACCCATTGCATCGCTCGTTGGCACAAAACTCTCGTTTGAAGAAGAAAAAAGAGGAGGAGTGAAGAAATGAGAATAACATTTGGGATATCTCAGTGGACAAAGGGGTTAGGGAATGTCATTCACTCAAACTGCATAAAAAAGTCATGATTTTCATTCAGTCTAAAAACCAAACGTTGTGAAAAAAAAACAAGTAACAAAGTCTATTCCTGGTATTTGGATGCTGATTTTGAATAATGTAACTATAGAGGCTGGAAAATGAATAAAATATTTGAGCAATAGTAAATTTGCCATATTAAAGTGACAGCAAGATCAATGAGATAGCCTGGCTTTTTTTTTGTCTGTAGAGCAACTCAAATAACACTGAAGTAAATGTATAAAACTGCTACTGGAAGATGAGCAGGTGTGTGGAGCCTCACTCCATAAGGCTCAAGGTCATGGAGAAATAAAATACACCTACACATAAATGCTGGCACAGGCATGTACATATGCATTTATAGGCAAGAAACCACAATAAATATCCTTAAAGAGGATTGATTGTACCATTGAAGGTCTCTGGGTGGCATATTTCGCATCTGAAGTTAAACTTCAGAACTGAAGTCAGATTGTATGACAACTCAAACGGAATAACAAGTTGCTGCCAAAAATCCTGAAAAATTTATATAACATCTAATTTTGGAAATAATCTCAGTGTAACTTTCTCATAAATGTGACTTAAGACATAATTGTGAGATAAAATAGCAATTGTACGATTTTTCACGTCACAGTTACGCAAAATGCAGTTGTTATTTTAAATTGTAAATTACAAGAAATATAGCTGCAATTATGAGAAAAGTCACTGACTATGAGAGCCTCTCAAAACAAATAGAGCTAAATTGCAGTTTACAACTAGACAAAAGCTTTTTTCTGACCTCAAAAAGGCCAACATTCTATTGCATAATTATGATATAGAGTTACAGTTAAGCTGTCAGCTTCTTGTAGACATATGAATTATGAAAACCGTGATGTAAAATGTTTTGAACATTACTTTTACAAGGAGCTACTGCTGCCACCAAAGACCAAAAGTATGGGCATGCAAGAGAGAAAGTGGAAAAGGAAAATAAAGCGGGACAGAGAGGAAGGAAGAGAAATAGAGAGACAGAGTGTGGCATTGAGGGCACGGCGGCCATATGTTTGACATTGGAAATGGTTTAGAACAGAAGGAACTGGCAATTTCTCTCTCTAATTAAAGGCTTTGGCTCACATGACCATGTACAGGTGCACCAACACCAGACTGCAGAGCTGGGAAGAAAGGCCTCCTTGTGTGTGGTGAAGCCATGCTCGCTCAGCGGGAGTTTCCACACACACATACTCACAGAGGATGCAGCCAAGGAGTGCAAACATTCACATTCATTACCTTCACTACGATTTCAAGCCCTTATTTCAAGTGACAGAAAAAACTATGCAAAGTAGTTGTTATTTTACAAGTTCTTTCCTTCTCTTTTCCTGTTCTGCTCATGAACTCTCTCTACTCTCCAAACAACTTCACTGGCTACTCGTGTCGGTTTTTGAGCAACTCCAGTGGTCAGATTACTAAGATTACCCATTTGATATTCTTATGGAACCCTATGAACTGCAAGATCTGACTGAAAGAGGAACAAAAAAAAAAAAAAAAAAAACATTGGCAACAAAATAACTGAAAATTACTGTTTTGAAAGACAAAATGTCACTTTTTAATTTACAATTAATAGATAATATATGGTTAAACTATTGAATCAAAAGCTTAACCATTTTTTTTTTAAAGATTTATACCATTTAGTTTTTCGATTTTATATAAAAAAAAAAAATGCTTGAAATACAAATTGTGTGTGGATCTTCTAGCTCTTTGATGCCTCAATTAGTAATTATAAATAAAATATAGTTGCTTTAAAATATAATCAAAAAAAAATATGTAATATGTTTACATATAGGATTTAATAATATTTAACTATATATTGCTATACATTACGAATAATTTAAGAATATAAATATACTTAAAATATATAAAGAAAATTGTATAATTTATGAAGAACAAAATAACGTCCTTACAGTAGAAGAAAGTGGTAAATATTCCAGTTACTCATTGCTTCACTTTCACTATATAGTCAAACACAATGACTATATAAAGTGAACGGTCATAAAGAATTATGGGTAAGGGTCAAAGGTGATCACCCACTGTGGTTTGGATGTAGCAACACACATGCATAGCATTTCTCACCAGCATCAGAGGGTTAATGAGGATAAATATTAGAGAACATCAGTGTCAAAGCCTTTAGATTTACACACCAAATTAATCAGGAGAGGTAAATAATTTGGTTTAACAGATCCCACTTTTGGTAATAGTTAATAAATGTTACATTAAGACATACTAGGATCTGTTAACAGGCGTGCAGTGCAGCCGGTGTCATTGATAACAAGGTTGAAGGGTCCTGTTACCCTCTGCATCTGTAATGCATTTAGGGAAGAGTCTGGACAGAAAAAAATTATATCAGCCAAGAAAGTCCAGGAAATGAGGAAATTCCAACTGACAAACTGGATATGGAAGACACTGATGCATAGGCCAAAGAGCAAAAACAGCACAAGCCTCTGCACGCTGACGTGTCACTGCATAAAACAGTCGCTTTGAGGGTTATTGTGACTCAGGCTAGGCTGAGGCTGCTGCTAGAACTGGACCTAAAGTGTCATTGTCTATCTATTTTCATTATCTACAGGAACTAGCAATTCTGGAAGATCTCATGGAAATATGAAACCTAGAGGACTAGATTTGGTTAAAAGATTAGTTCACCCAAGAAAGTAATCACTGACTCACTCTCATGTCATTCCAAACCTGTACAAACTTACTTCCGCTGAACACAAATAGAGACATTTTGGACTGTGTATCATCAGTGAAGCCCAATATGTCAGGTCTTCTGAAACTATATAATAACTTTGAATAAGACGCAGGCTACTACAAATGGGTAATTTATTCAGTGTGATTCAGTAACAAATCAGTTTGTGAACAGGATTAACTGATTCGCTGAAAAGATCAGATTCATAAGAATGAATTGTTTGAGTTTTCAGACTGTTTCTTACACATAGCCATAGTATCATATGGCTTTAGAAGATTTGTAGGAAAGTGAACAAGTTGTATGAACTACATGTGTGATATTTTTAGGGGGCATGTTCAGAGGCCTCAAGCCTCATTCACTTTCAATATATTCATACATTTAGTAAATAAAGAAAAGGAATTTTGTTGTAATTTTTCTGTCCAGATCTATTAATATACATTAAATAAATTATTCCTTTATACAATGACTTGAAAACACCTCTAGACTATAATCACTTTTAATAACCGAATTAATCTAATTGTTAAATAATTAAATACATCAATTAAAAAATTAATTTCCATGTCAGGGTGAAATATGTCTTTCATATTTTATACTTTTCCCATTAAATGACTGAAAAATGACAAGCTGTAATACTATACACCACACAAATAAACTTTTTGAGATGTTGAAACCAATGCAATACAGTTTGGTTCACATAGTTGGTTGTTTATAGTTTGCGCAAGATGTGGAAATTGCACAACTAACAACTAACAGCTAAACACACTTCCTGAAAGTCTGGGTAGAGGACTTAGTGTCTTCTGCGCACATACATACACACACACACTCACACACACCTGCTGCTGTTGAAGGTGCAGTAAGTCCACCGGGCTGATCTCCCCATTGGTGTCACCATTGGACCCTCCCTCTCTTCCTCCGCCATCTGATTGGCTGCTAAGACTGCTGACTCCATTTTGATTGGAGGGTGTGGTTCGAATGGTCTCAGTTGCTGATTCTACCATCATCACGTGGCACCTGGGGGAAACATAGAAGATATTGATTGACCATCAAGCATTGTCGGAAGTCCTAGAAAGAATATTAGAATCTACATAGGCAATGTGTTTTACCACAAAAGCAAATATACACACTAACCAATAGCACAGCTTCACAATAAACCCCATCAGAAAGCGTTTAAATGCAGCAGAAATACAGTGACACAGGTGTTAACCTTGATAAGAACAAAATAAACAAGCTGTACGCCATACATCCATTAAAATATACCTAAAGAACCACCTGAGCCTCTGAACAGCCAATGGCAGCCAAGGACACAAACACGGAGGAAGGCACAACAAAAGTCTGTCTGAAGAGATACTTGTGTCAAACCAAAATGGCATTGTGCCATGAAAGAGTGCAATGCTTTTCACTTTTACCAAAGGTTACAATACAGTGCATCAGCTCTGATCGAAGGACATTTGTCTTTGACAGAAAGTGTTGATGCATCCACCAGCGTGACAAAGAAGCCCTTTCAATTAGAAAACCTGTTCTCAAAAGAAACCCTAACCTCACGTATACCTTATTATCAGCCGTACAAAAACACAAGAAACTTGAGGAATGCATTTACTGTCTTTAAGAGGTGATGAGTGTCCAAGAAGAAAGAAATAAGCCTTCAAATAAGTGAACGATTCAGTGAAGCGATGACTTATTGATGTTTAT
The DNA here is from genome assembly GCF_003368295.1 of Carassius auratus. NCBI lineage: Eukaryota > Metazoa > Chordata > Actinopteri > Cypriniformes > Cyprinidae > Carassius > Carassius auratus. The sequence continues at coordinate 16,935,667 of NC_039253.1, forward strand.
GGTATTATTAGAAAAATTGAGCTGCTTAAAAAAAATAAAGGGAAAAGTGTCAATTGTGATGTCATTTTTATTTAAAATACATTAAAGTGCTCCTATTATGGGTAATGAAAGGTTAATATTTTATTTTTTAGAGTCCCCAAAAACAGGCTGACATGCATGCAATGTCAAAATACACTTTCATTGTCTTATAATATGTGTTTATTATTACCTTATTGCTTAACGACTCTCAAACGATTCGCTCAATGATTCATTTTTCCAAACCCCTCCTTTGCGTGATGCTTATCTAAGGTGATTGGTCTGATTTGTCTCATTTTCATGTCATCATTCCGTAATGCCTGATAAAGCGGCGTTTGTGAGCGCAGTGCTGCTTTGCTGCTTTGTATACAGCGTATACAGGTAAACCGCTATTTTTACCACTCTAAAAAGAGGCACCTAGTGGCAAAGAATGAATTTGCATTTTCATTCAGGCCAATACAAACAGACCAACAAGTGGGCGGGTAATATGCTACTGTTTCATGTTGACTTCAACATGAAATGGCTTGGGATTCGTAAAAAAAAAAAAGGACTCCTTTCAATGATTCGTCAATTCTTTCTTTTGAGAGACAATAACTATATACATGGTGCACTTTCAGATTTTAAATGTTGTCGGATTTTTTTATTCACTTAGAGCTGTTTAATTTTCAAAAATCCATAATAGGTACACTTTAAGCATGCAATTCAAACATGAAATTACTTGAATACACCTCTTCTGTTTTTTTTTATTTGATTTGATTTTATTATGTGAGTTAATATAATCATTTATATATTAATATGCATATTCATAAAGAAGAAAAAGACAATAAAAGATCAAGATTCCTGAGAAGAAAAAAATTGAGTAATATGATATTAAATAGTTTGTCAAGGTTAGATCTGACTGTATAATATCATATTGTACAATTCCTAAAAAATACATTTACTAAATTAATGATGTGTGTAAATAAATCAAATGTTTTGTGTGCGTGTTTAACCTTGGAAATCATATTTAAAATTAATCAAAAGGAACACAACATGAAATTCATTTAATTTAAAGTTGAACTTAACTACATACTTTAACTACATAATGCAAACAGGGAACACACAGCGTACATTTCTAAGAACTCGGCATGTGTGTTTTCATCTAGATTTTCACTACATTTTGCTTGCTTTATTTAACCTTGCCTCCTTATTTATCATTGACGTGCTTATGAAAACCCCAAGATATTCACTTGCATTGTGATTGGATTGTGGGAATGGTATTATCAAAACATGTAGTACGTGCCGTGCAGTAAAGCTCGCCACAACAACAGCTGAAGACGCAGATAGAGAAGACTCTTTACCTGCTTCTACACCCATATCTACATCAGGACGTTTTGGATCTCAAGGGTGCTTTTATGGGTCCAGCAAGTTCACAGTAGGAATCACTTAAATGCACCTGGTTGAGGAGTTATATACTTCACACAAAACTGTCAACTGAGGCAATCACGCGAAACTTGCATGACTGAAGAGGATGCAGGCATGTCTTGTATCATGGGGGGCGCAAACCAAAAATGTGGGTGGTTTTATTGTCTGTGGACTTGTGAGAAACTTTAAACCATGTGCGGTTAATTTACATCCACCCATACCATGCAGGGGACAATACTAAACCCCAAAAAACTCTTCAGCTTCTTTTTCATCATACAGTATGCAAAAGTCTCAAGCTCTTTGAGATATGCAAGACTTGAAGGAATGAGCAGCTGCTGAGCGAGTGCATCACTGCCCTATTAACCAGCCTGGGGTGTAAGCAAGCATGAAGCCTTGTCATATCCTGTAATGGGTGTATATTGCCGCTATAATGGAAGGTCGTAAATAAAGCCGCCCAATAAATCTACACAGGGAACCTTTGATTACGGCTGTGAGACAGAAGTTTGCAGCGTCTTGTAATTGTTTTTGGCAAGCTCATTTAAGCCGCCAGTGTTGAGGCTTGCTGCATCTTGTTTAGCCCCTGAAGCCCCTCTAGCTGAACTTTGACCTGTGAGAACAGAGGAAGATGCATTTTTCTTCTAAGGGGGAGTGAGAGATACAGAAAGGATGGGCGTTCTTTTTCAGATTGAATAGATAAAATGAGCATTTTGTGGAAGGGGGAGGTAAAGAAAAAAAGGCACGTTTGGCTTTTAATTGGGACGGAGGAGAAATGAGACCATACTTGCCTTGGCTTCAGGGACCAAAAAAAAAAAAAAACAGCTTGCAACACACAAAACAAAAATCCCAGGACCAGCGTCTTTGCAACATGGTAACGCAATGCATTTATGTTCTAATATCAGCAGATTTTCTTTGGCACTTACAAGAAAGGGTGGAGGGGTGGTGATTCATTCTCTATCCTGTTTCTGCAAGTACTGAGGCTGCAACAAGGGATCATGGGAACTTCTGTGACTGCCTGTTAAACGTTGTTTATATTGCTGTGAGTTGCTAAGGTAAGACTGCAATGAATTCTGATTAGACTCCAAAAGCGCATTTTTGTAAAAAAGTCAAAGCTTTGTAGTTCTGGTGATTTTTTTGTTCCAAACGTGTATTAAAAAAGGAAGTTACACAAAAACAAACAAGGTCAGGAAATGGAGAGATGGCGAAGCAAGCCACAGTTGATCTCATTCATGACTAAATCCCATCCTTGCCGATGCAAAGATCCTCCATTCCCTCCTTTCTCGTTCTCTCTCTCCATCTACCCCCGAGGCAGCTGCAGTTCCGTTCCTGTGCTCTGGGTCGGAGTCAGCGGCTGGCACGGGAACAGAGGATTCAGAGAGAGCAGGGTTGAAAAGACGCCGTCTGAGCCAGGTAGGCCAAGGGGCGGATGTCTCCTGGGTAAATCTCATACAGGTGGGCCGTCACTTCACACCCTCTCAAAAAATAGCAAGCCCAGCGGGGACTAAAAGCTTCCAGTACTCCGACAGGGTCAGAGGTGAAAGGTAGATTGTCTTTTCCCAGCTCCCTTTTTTATTGTTTAGGGAACACCATTTACTGAAGACGTCAACACTGTAAACCATAGACAAAGCATCAGGTGTTCCTGCCTACAGCTGTTTTTGCCTTTGCAAGCAACAAAAGCAGATGAGTCAATGGCATACGAAGAAAAAAAAAGTAACTGAAAGCAAGTAGAGGTCTTGGAACGTTTGTGTGGTCTAACTAATAGTAAAATGTAAATTATATATTTCCTTATACCTTAAATTCATACATACATACATAAAGATCTTAATTTCTCCCAAAAAAAAAAAATAATAATAATATATATATATATATATATATATATATATATATATATATATATATATATATATATATAATTTGATAACATTTTAAAAAATTACTACATTTTGGGTCGTTTTACAACCTGAATACGAAAATAAAAAAATAATAAAAACCTTAATTATTCAATAATTAATGTTAACACGAGGAATTATTACTTCATAAAATATTACACCAACATGGCATTTTACCCCCTACACTAAACAAAATAATGTATATTGAATTCCATTGTGTATTTTTTTAAATGTAGATAATTAATATACTTTCTAACAAATTAACTCAAGCTACACTTCTGCAGAAGAGTCGGTAACGTTCGAATGAGGACCGGCTCAGCGGCTGAAGCACAGATTCGTTGAAGTGGAAGTGAATGTACCTCTGAACCCGAGTACCAGCTTTTACAGTCTTTCATGGCCCGCTCGGCATGCCGAGAGCTTTGAAGAGGATTGAGGCTGTCGGATCCAGCTGGCTGATCCCAGATCAGCACATCTGCAACCCCAGACTGCGGATTGGACTCTGCGTTCCGGTCCGACTCCAAAACACAAGCCCTACTAATGCCCCCTGAATTCAGCACTTCCAGCCCGGATCATTTCACCAGAGAGAAGATAGTAGACGGCCAGTGCCAGCTAACAAAATCAGTCTTTATTATTTCAGATGAAAATGAGTATATTTCAAATCCTTCACATAAAAGCTTATAACTGGCCTCTAAAACATTGAAAGCTCTATAACGGATAATTGACTGTGATACCTGAAATTAAATTTTACATGTTCCGCTTTTTTCCGTCTTGTTTGGGTCTCAGTGAAAGAAAATATGGCAAACATTAAAACGGCTAAAGAGTTTCTTTCACATTAAAAAGTTCTGCTCAAGGAGCGATGTTTAAAATAATGCGAGGATTCAAGCTGTAACTTACTTGGCAATGTCGACAGACTGGTTTAAATTTGCTTAAACTTCAGCTCTCCGGCACACACCAGAGCTCCATTTCACTACAAAGAACATTACCCAGATCTAAAAAGAAACCAAAACGGGCATAATAGAAGATGACAACTTTGAACAATATTTATAAAAATGGAATACCGCCTAAATCTGACAGTCCTTTCCCACTTTTTTTTTTTTTTTTTTTTTAATCACTGACTCATTCATTTACTCCATCTTCCCTGTCCTCTTCTCTATATAGGAACTTTTCAAAGCATATGCTAAACCTTCTCACTTTTTTTTTGTCTTCCTTTGCACCTGTGGAACAGCTCTTTCTGCACGTTACGCACACGCTAGCACACACAGACAACCTTCTCAGTAGATTTTTTTTTTCTTTTCAGCAGCTTACCAGATTAATAACTCTTTATCATGTTAAGCCTTATACAGGTCTATTTATATAAGTCCCACAAAGGCTGTTTCTAGAGCCTTGCATCAGCTCGCAAGAATGCTCTTATTAATAAAAAAAAAAGAAGGACCCAACATGATTAGTGGAGACAGCCAAAGTTGTGCCAGCACATCTCATGTCTTCTCCCTCAGGCTACCGAAACAACAGTCCCAGAGAGAAGCAAACGCTTCATCAGGAGTGCGCCGCCCCGTTTGTCACTAAATCTGATTGAGCAACATAAAAGTCCACCTGAGCACACGTAACATACCTGCTTTATTTCAAAACCTAGTGAGCTGTCTATAAAGGGGGGACATTAAGATACTATTGTTGAAAGCACACCTAAAGTTGCTTTTAATTAGGCCATGTTTCACGATACCTCATTTTGGGACATAATGCATATTGACATGCTACTATAGTAAAAAAATATATATTTATTAAAATATATATGTATTAAATATATATATATATATATATGTATTAAATATATATATATATATGTATTAAATATATATATATATATATATATATATATATATATATATATATATATATATACACACACATACTTTAGATGCAGATAGATGCAGTTTAGATTAGGGATGCACGATAATATCGGCACAATATCGGTATCGGCCGATAAAAGCTTAAAATGACCATTATCGGTATCGGCCGATATTAATATTTCTGGCGATGAGCCAAACCGATATTCTCCAAGTGAAATAATTGACCTGTTTTTCAGATGTGAATGTCTGTCTACATTTGTAAAATAATAAATTTATGGTAGAATCAGTACAGAAGAGATACATGGATTTCTCTTCAGTAAAATTAAAGTTTAAATATATCAGTATATATTTGTATATATATCGATATCGGTATCGACATCGGCCAAAATTATTTTGAAAATATCGGCATATCGAATATCGGCCAAAATCCAATATCGTGCATCCATAGTTTAGATGCAGTTTCTGAAACAAACGCACATTCATTGTGTTTGTTTATTTGCCTGACCAGGAAGAACTGCTCTTGGGACACAAACATTCAGGAACGCAGTCTACGGAAGGATAGGGTGTATTTGTGTTAGCAACTCCAACTGCTAGCCCACGGGGCAGAGGGCAGGTATGTGTGTGTCCCAGCGGTTAGAACACACAGCTTGTGGCTTTTCCTCTAGATTTGTCTTCCCTAGACGTATGGTTGGTGGTGGTGGTGGTGAAAGGGAGGGGGCAGGTATGACTACACCAACTAAAAAGGCTGGGCCCAGGGGAAGTCTGTCACTGTCTGCCATGATGACAGATAGCAGGAAGACCCAGAGCTGAGAGAGAGCGTGAGAGTGAGAGAGATGTAATGAGCAGGGTACCGTAAGTAAGTCACCACAAGAAAGGGTCTGAGACAAATAAGTGTTCCTGATAGAATAATAAAGGAAAGCCTGAATTGCTGGGTGTCTCTTAGCAGTTTTAACCTTGGCCCAGCACCGGCCACTTCAAAGAGATCAACTACCCGCTCCTCCCGGGGGGCACGGTGCACTGGAATATCCTGACAGTAAAGAAGAGACCCTCGTTTGAAGACTGCTTAGCCGAGCACTTATGCACTCCCTTTTTATGAGCAAAGCCGTTCTCCACTCCACTCCAGAGCGGTTTCCCTCCGTGGAAGTGGCACACTGCTTCACTTGGCATTATGACAGAATCCCTTCACATTGCCACCCACTTATACACTCACTCACCCCAGGCCTTTAAATTCATCATGAAATGGCATCCGCAACCCATTTTACTGATGTAATGTGACATTTTGAAGTGAAACAAGATAATCCATGAGAAAAAATGGTTGACATTTATTTATTTGTTCTTTTTTTTTTAATTGATTTTTTTTTTTTAATGATTATTTTTATTCTATTCATCAGGAATTGACTGGGTCATAAATAATAATTGACTGGTACCAAAACAAGGTCAAAGTTTTATAAAAAGTCATACAATGTGATCCAAAAGACAATGTACACTTTATAATAAAAAATTTAATCCTAACTAGAGTTATCACCAACTAAAACTAAAATTATTAAATATTTGTTAATTGACAAAGTTGAAAAAACTAAATAATTAGACAAAGATGTGAAATGTTGTCATGGCATCTAACTGAAACAATTAAGTTTGAAGGACTAAAATTACTAACTGAAATTTAATAAAAGAGAACAAAATAGCGCTATAAAAGTACTTACTGTTAAAAATGCACAAATCCCAAATGACTATATGAATTTACATAAATTTGTCAATAATTTGCTCAAATGCGAAACAGTTAAGAATTGTCATAAGACGGTGTTGAATAATAATGAATTTGTAAATTGAGCTAAGAATAAAGTCGGTAATAACCAGTATGAACTAAATTATGTATAATAGGAACGTGGAAGTTTTTTCATGTTGGCTTTTAAATGAACCAATGTCTGTTCACCTACCCAAAGAGAAACACACACAAATGTGAGTTATTTTAATAATGTTGATTGTTTTATTCTAAAGCTCTAGACTGATTCAACTTTGTTAACTGGAATCAATCTCAGGTAAAGGACACCAATTGTCCCGTGGGCAAAATAATGTACCCCAGCTGCCTCAATTGCTCCAATTAGATCCCTGCAATTAGTGTACTGCAGTCTCCTTGGATAAAACACATTTCTTCTAAATACCAGGTAATCAGATACATACAAAGTCCTTGTAAACTCATAATTGCCCTATAAAGATTATACTTATTTTGGTATTTTCTTTTCAAATCCCAGATCTTGAGGAAAGATGGTGCTTTTGTATGGCAGATAAGCTACAGATCCATTTGAACTCAACAGACTCCTCTTGTGATCACATGGAACAGTTCCAGCCAGTGCAAGTGGGATAGGTGGATCTTACCTGCTCACTTCTCAGCCTCGGAGTTGAATTAACATCTAAGAAATATATCCGTGTGCATGTGCCTTTCCAACATGCTGATTTAAAGAGCCCCAAAGGTAAACATTCAGAATGGGTGCCGGTTTTATTGCAGACTCGACTGCTTTTACTCTCACAACCGAACTCCCTCGCTCCTATTACTAAAGCTTAGGACCACCAATGTCCAAAAATAACCAATTCATTTCCCCACGGCATAGGCTGAGACAAGAGGCACAGAGAAAATGGGAGCGTGGAAAAAGAAAATGGAATGAACGGAATGATCTGCGTTCATGGGCTAATGACACAACTTTGATCTTCTGATCATTTTCAGCAGGTTTCAGAGCTGGTGTCCTAATTTTAAACTATGGGAGATTTTTTTTTCCAGCTGAGGTTTTTCTTTTTCCCTTCGATCTAAACTATAGCTGACAACAAATTAAGGAACTGCTTACCCGACGACTTTCACAAAATCAGAGACACTTAAAGGACAATTCAATTATCAAGGACATGCCGATATGAAAGTAAAAAAGTAAGAAAGATTCTCACGGGGGAAAGAAAACGAGGCCAAATAAATCAGAGGAGACAATCATAGAAATTGTGCATGGGGGAGGCAAGATATGCATTTATATGATATCTAATGTACCATATGGTGATCTAATGTATTCTTGTGGTGATGCACACCTGATGCAGAAGGAGGCAAAGTCCTGTTTGAGGAGCCCATAAAGATTAGCTTCAATCAGATGGGTTTAGTTGCAATAGGTAAACACCGAAGCATTCCCGACCGATGAGATCACTCCCATGTGTGTGTATGTCCAGAGCAAACATTTACTCCCCCTGACACCACCACCCTCTGCCTTTTTCCCCTTTGGCCCAAAGTAAGTGATTTTCCAGTCTGCCCTTGATGGTTAAGAGACTGGAGATTTCTATACGAGGCCTCCTCTCTATCAGATGCACAGATCATGCCAAACATTTGGAATAGGTGCTGGGATTTCACAAACGGCCCATTTGTCAGACATTGAATGCACACAGATGCATTCACTAAGAGATCAACTTAAAGATAGATGATTTTAACTACTTCATTTTAACAAACAATTAGACATACAGAGACAGAAAGTAAGAAAGAAAGAAAGAAGGTGGAGGTCAGCAGGGGCTTGTGGATCGTGTTAATAGCTGGTGGTTATTATCCTGTGATCATCAAGATGAATAAAGCCATTTCTCATGTCATGTAATGGTTTAAGAGGCTAATGATGGAGCAAGGGCAGTCTCAAGGCTGCATGAGGCACTAATGCCCAAATTGTATTTAACATGGTGGAACAGAGGTGGAACTTTATAGCTATGAGGAGCCAGCAATCCAACAACTGCCTAAATGTACCCAGATGCAAAACCTGCTTTATGAACATGGCCTTCATATGCAAGATAAAGTTTTAAAGACTGGCAGAGTTTGAGAGTTGGCTGATCTGGATTTTTTTTTTTTTTTTTAAAGACAGTGGGAACAGGAAATTCTGGAGTGAAGCCAGTTCGTGTTTTTGCTCCACTCAGCAAAGCAGGGATAACTCAAAGCTGAAAGCATGGAACTCGCTGGAGGAGAAAAGTGTAATAAAATTTCAGTGAATATATATATATAAAATTGTATATCAAATGATCTTTTTCTGTTATTCTGTTTGTCACTGTCACAACTATTCTCATAATATTAAAGGTTTTTCAAACGAAAATGACAAACTGATGAAATTGAACGAGGAAATGTAACTAACTCAAGGCTTTAAATGAGGTGGTGGGGCATAGTGATGCCTTAAGTTCAAAGTGGACATGATATAATTTTACACATCTGCTTTCATGACTGGCACTCTGGATTTCTGAGTTAATTAATTGATTGGATCAGAGTGGGTATAATCAAATAAAATTTTATAACTCTATAATAAAAAACAACACTTTAGAAGGAGGCATGTGGAAAAAATGATAGCATCTCCATTTTTCAAATTAATTTAATTTTAGTACTTCTGAACTTGGTCCAAGGCATCTCATAAGCAATAACTCAACACCATCTTTAAAATGGCTCCATGACTAAAGATATTCAAATGCACACACACTTTCAGTTCCTTGTTTTCTGGGAGAAAACCACCACTGTTTATAACAAGTATCCGAGAGCAATCAATTGCCAGTATTTTCCATATTATATTCTCCAGTAGTTGCACTGCCTAATAAAGTTCTCACCAAGAGTAAAAGCTAAAATATTAATTCCATCTTCAGCAGTGCTGATTGCATTAAAAAACGTCTGTTTTATTATTTAGCACAGAAAGGAAAATCTTTGTTAAAGTGACTTGAATGCAAATTGATATCACTAGAACGAACAGTGGAAAAGCATTACTAATTTGAATCATAATAATATCAATAGAATAATTCATAATGTAATATAAATAAATTAAAGAGGTAATTCGTTTGAAAATGGATGCCTTCAATTAAGCCCCCCAACCAAAAAAGAGGGCACATGCACCAATTTCATAGACAAGAACATTAATTGCTTAACTGTAGTCATTGTTACGAGGTGTCAGAATGCGTGTAGAATCAGGGAAGAAACTAAACATGCGGAGTTCGCTTTAATATTACATTAATTTTTCACTGCATTTATTCAATATTCATGAATTATGCTTGCTCTCACTAACTTGTCTTTATATCCTACGTGAAGTAATTTTTTTTTTTCGCTATGAAAACAGCAGCTCATGTATCAATTCAATTTGAGCTAGGATGACTTAAAAATCTGTACGCGACATGTTGCCTTTTCACCTTGTTCGTTTTCTGTTCCTCTCTATGGAACAAGAGTAGCTGCCTTTGTGTCATTATCAGCCTTATTACACGTCATTAAAATACTGGAAGAACATTCCAGAAGAAATATACACACCACGCACACTCACTCTCTCACTTTCTCTCTCCCTCGCGTGTCACACTTTTGGGGGTGAGCCCGTGTGTGTGCGAGAGCGCAGAAGTGACAAAAAAAGAACAATATAATTGGAGAAATGTACGCAGTAATAATAGGTATTCAGAAAATGATAATTCATATTAAACAGGGTGCATAAAGTCAGCCTCATTTGCATGTTTTAGATTATATGCATTTCAAAAGTAATTTCCGCAGGGCATATGAATGACATTAATTCCCGAGTGGTTTCTGCTATAGACCTCAAACTATCAAACACTCAAACATTTAAAAGATGAAAAAAGAGTACTGCCACATTTGCGAGGGGAAATTTCAAGGTTAAAGTATTTGAATGCATGTTTTAAAGTTCCGTCTAGGTTGTTTAAAGTTGTTCCTAGCCTAGTTTAAAGTTCACTAAGCTGTGTTTGGAACAAAACCACAATGAGAAAAAAAGACTTTCTACTCTAAAAATTCAGAATATATGTTTATAATGGTAAAATTGATGGATGGATAATTAACATAACACGACAAAAATAAAAAATAAAAAAAATAACTAAAATTCATTGCTAAATACAATATTCAAATTGTGCCACACACTAAAATGTGCGCTAACAAGTGGTTTTAAGTCAGAAACATTATTTAATGACTCAATCTACCTGACTACATTAGGTTAAAGCATCAAAGTCAAATTTAAGTGTTAGATCATGTATAATTAGCTCCACGGGATTTTGAAAAAAAAAATTCACATTTTCACTTCTTAGAGTTAAGGAGTTGAATATGTAATTTCAATGATCTAAAAATTTTAAATCCATTACAAATAAATAAATAATCTGCAAGCAATGTGACATAATGCTAAATTCTTCACAAAACCCTAAACATGAGGTAAGTCCATTGTGCCAATCATTCTAATACAGCACAAAAAGAAATGTGGGTATTCAAAGTGCCAAATTAATACAGCCCTCCAGCCAGAAGATGCATGGGAGGGAGGGAGAGAGAGAGAGAGAGAGAGAGAGAGAGAGATAGAGTGAGCGGGGGAGATCCCTTTTAGCCTTGATTCATTTGAAGAGGGAAAAAAAGGAGAAAGACTCTGCAGTAGGAAACCCTCAGATTTGGCAACTTAAGTGGAAAACAGGTTCTGGATGCAATTTTTATTTGATAAGACAAATATGGCCCTGTGCTATTATTTCTGATGCATACAAGACTGGGGTTGAAGTGTGATATCTAAAGCAATGGCTCTCAACTGGTGAGTCTGGATGAAAAATCAATAAATTGAACTCAAACATTTCCTTTTTTTTCTTTTTTCTTTTTTCTCAATTGTTGTTATACATTAGCTGTGCGTGTCCAATCAAACGTAAAACAAAATACAATATTTAGGTGCAGATTTCATATGTCATTTGATAGACATTAGACAAATTACACTGACAGATTGTCATCGTTGAAATGAATGAACAAAGTAAAATAAACTGCAGAGTTGAAAAGCTATTTTGTGATGATAACAATGTGTGAATTAATGCCTTTTTCTATGCTTAAAAAAAATAATAATAATAATTTTTTTTATATATATATATATATATATATATATATATATATATATATATATATATATATATATATATATATGTGGATTTTGCACAATAAACCATATTAGTATTGCATTGGGTCACCACTTCATTCGTAATACCAGTTGAGAACCACCAGGACAAACCAACTAAATAAGTAAGTCTAAATAATCAAAAGGATCTCAACGTCCCTTACAAAAATTATGAATATAAAAAAAATTAAATAAAATAAAAGGAAACCACATTGAAGAATGGAAGATATGGCCTGGGCTTCTTCTTTTTGTAAAGTTTGTGTTTTGTCTGTCTAAATATTATGCTAACGAATGTTTCCCTCCACATGATTATCTCATTATGAATTAATGGCTTGCATGCTGCGATGTGTTTGCGCAATGCCTATCTTGCACTGTTTAACTGTTTATCTGCTCGCTATAAGAAAAATAAAACACAGGCTAGAGCAAGTCTTGCCATCATAATCGTGAGTCAGCTTGTTGTGTCATTTAAAAGTCAAGCAGATATTAACAGCTTGGGCGCCGGGTGGAAAGTGAGAGTGACTCTAATGAACAGCACGCAGACGGTACGCTACTGTAATCGCCCTGACGATCAAGTTTCGTCCTCTTCATTTTACAAGTCTCCACTTACAGGTGCTGACAGGCCATGCCGGGGAGATTTAAGGGAAAGAAAAATGGATTTTATGGCATTATCTCGTTATATCTCTCTACCCGTTCTGTACTCGTACTGTAAGACTAGCCTCTTTGTCCTTCTCTAGAGAAGGATACTTGGACAAGTTCAATTATGCGGGGAGAGTAAATGCTGAGGGAACGGGAAAGAGAGAAAGGCAGAGTGAAGGAGAAAAAAATCGAGAATATCTAGAGGGAGAAAAAAAAACAGGCTAATTAGGACCTGGAAAATGTATTTGTTATTTTTTTTCCCAATCTTTTTTTTCCCTCCCGTTTTTTTGTTTCCCAAGGGAGTTTTTAAGAGTTCTATTTCTTTTCAACAAGGGAAAAATGAAAAGAGGATTATGTTTCTTAAGACAAAAATCATGACATGCACAGAAAAAAAAAAGAATCGTCTCACAACAAAGGAATTCTCAATACCCTTATTATCAGCAGAGTCCGTTTAGACAGCGTCAAACCGGACCGCGCAAACATCTGAATTTACAACTCATTTCATCTGAATCTCAAAACACCAGCCCAAAATGATGGCTAGTGGGACTTGGAGTCTTTTTTCTCCTTTTATAATGGAAAAAGGCTTCCATCTTCAATCAAACCTCGGGCAATAACACTCTAATGAAGTGCATACTAAAAGGGCTCATTCCAATCTCCTTACTTCTGACACCAAGCGCACTTGAAAGGCCATCTTTAGAGAAGCGGTTCTGTAATGATAGCGGCGGATAGACTGGACGTGTAAGAGGCATATTCATTCCTTTGGCTTTAATTGGAGAGCTCGCATGACTGACTCAGAAAGGCTTCTAGTCCGGTTCAGAGCCCCCGAGCCCGAGCCCAGGGGCAGCCAGGCAGAGCTAACGCCCTTAGTCAGGAGGAGGTGAGCGCCAGCACAAAGCCAACATCAAACTAGACACTTGGGCTAAAAGGTATGAGCAGAGGAGGGAGGGGGGTCTGAGAGAAAAGAAAAAAGGAAGTCGATGCTTTTAAAAGACAATTAAAGCACATTGATTTCTCTTCATTGTTTCAACAACACACATTGCAGAGCATCTGGGACCTTGCCTGTTTTATTCAAACGCAATCTGTGGCGCTTCTTTGAGTTATTGTGATCGTTTCCTCCTCAATGGCGCCCACCTGTTGCCGACAATTCCACGTATCACCGCAGTTATTCGCCATGTATCAAGGCTCAACTGTAGAATAAACAATACTACCCTCTCCGCTGGTAGAAATCATCAACTTTTTAAGACCTGTCTTCGTGGTTTTAAACGATCCAATGGTTCAAAAAAAAAAAAAAAAAAAAAAAAAAAAAAACACAGCTTGGAATTATCAAGACACAAAAGGGTGGGGGGTTCGGGGCAAACGCCATCTGCTATCTTTCACCGGAGACTTCTGTCTCCGACTGCTCATTTTCCTTTGGCTTTTTTAATACTTTCGAAAATACAGGAATGGAAAAAAAAAAAACCCTGCATATTTGTCATTTCCGATTGTTTACCTTTTTCACGGCAAATTGATTTTTACATCTCCTTTTCCTGGAAGCGTCTAGGTGTGGGCCTGCCAACCCCTGTTTCTCTGTTTTATGGACCTAGACCTCTGGAGAAGTTTTAAAGCTTTCAGTTCAGAAGTCATTTAAATGATACAATACCGCTTTTGTCCCAGGCACCTCTGTTTCTCTCTCTCTCACACACACTTGCTCTTCAATCACCCAAATTCCAGCATGCATTCTTTTTTCTCTCCCCGAGTTCAAGCCTGCATGTTTAAAAGAATCTTATTTTGTCATTCCCTCACATTTCTTGAATTTGACTTGACTTTTGAGGATGACTCTTGCATCAGGGCCGCGTGATGATGAAGTGGAGTGACGTCTGATTTTACACACACTGTACACACACAGAATGAGCCGTTTTGCTGTGAATTGTGTCTGGCGTGTGAGACACAATTGGTGTACTGAGGCCATTTCTATTGCTCAGACTTGTGCTTTAATACGCCATCTGCGTGTAAGCAAAGAAATGCAAGAAAAGGCCAAAACTCACAGAGAAAAAAAGCACTAAACAATAGTTTGCTGTGCAGAAATGTCTACTAACAGCTGCTAGACTTGAAATTTAGTAAGAGAAAATTTAGGCCTGTTAGCTAACTACAATATCATGATATCAATATCTCATTCTGAAAAATGTGTTGTTTTTTTACATATGCTCGTGATCAAGAAAATACACTGTTTTATTACTAAAATGGACAAATCAAACATTTACCTTTGAGGTTTCTTTGGTTGGTATGCTAACAGCTTAGCCTGTTATCTTAGCACAGCCCCAACTGTTTAAGAAAAGTTTTAGAACAAGAGGTTACAAGATATCACGCATTGAGAAAGTGGGCAGGATTTTGCATGATATATATTTGTCTTTAGTCTGAGCATTTCAATTTAGCAGAAGTTATCCACTAATGTGGTTTTTACAAATTTTGTGTAGCCAGAAAGCAAATCCGACAAAAAAAAAAAAAAAAAAAAGGCCAGCCAGATGCTGCATGCAAAAGGCAAACATCTAGAATCCATATGGATTCTCTGAAGGCCTTGATGGTAAAAAAAAAAAAAGCTGTCACCCTTCTCGCTGTGAAGCCTTTTAATTGTCTATGCATGTACAACTCCTAAAAAAACAAAAAACAAAGGGAATTATTTTCCCTGAGACCTCTAAAAGTAGATCTCAAAAAGCCGTTGAGCTGGAAGCATCACTCAACCCCCAGAACTTCAGCAGAGATTAAAAGGCTAAATGGACCGGCATGACAAAACATTTCTTAGTGCAGGGACATGTTCAAAGGCTCTCGGGAATTAAAAACCTCATCAATGCTCCAGCAGAGACAAATCCTTATTTATTTGCTATAATAGGACCACGTCTTTCCAAAGCAGCGGGAGGTGGTAAACTCCTTACTTTGTTCTTTTCGTCATGATAAAACACATCCTGGCTACTGAGAGCTGTCTGCTTAAAATGCATCTGGATCTCCCACATGCTCCATTTAGAAATGGACGAATGTAAAAATGCACTTTAAGTGCTTTAATTACTTCCAGAGGACAGTGCAAGGTGGTCCAAACACCTCTGGTGCACAAATGCACAGTCCCATGTGCAAAACTGACTTTACTTCAACTTGGTTCCAAATACTGACACAGTTTCGGGCAAAGCTGCCTGGCTAATTAAAATAATCCTTTCATGCTTTTCGTATGAATTACAGTTGTATTTATTAGAAAACTGTTACATACAAATAAGCACCAAGAGCACACAATCAAAACCTAGTTAAGTGATTATGTGGGTCTGTTTGCATGGAAATAGTGGTTGAATCTGTTCAGTGTCGTAATTAGGCTTAATAAAATTAAAATGATATTTGCAGAGCTCACAGGTACAGCTGGGACCGGTGTCACGGAGGTCTGCTCATCGCCAGTGATTGGATCAAATTGTTGGGCGATTTACAGCACCAGTCCCCCTCAGTGTCAACCAATTAACATTTCCTTAACACCCCGCACCTCTTTGAAGTTAGGTGTCTCCACTGTAATGGGAGGTTTGCAGGGTCAGTGTCTTTTATGGAAGCTTCCCGTCATATTTCTCTCCTCATCAAATGACATTTAATTGTATTTTCACATTATATATATGTATTGTAAAGGCACTTTCAATTTCGCTGTACTCGATTAAGCCGAAATGGTCTTGGGTTGAATTGAAAAAGACACAATGTGGCTATTCACAGGCCTGAAAAACACAGTGATGACGCAGCGCTCGGTCTTGATCGCAACAGCGAAGAATTCCAAACAAAACATGTACAATGAGTTTACAGAAGCACAAACCATATGATAAGACAGATACTGGAAACCCACGATGCTTTCAGCCTTCGCTACGTCCACACACATCTGAACAAACACGCACACACACAAATCTCAATCTCCATTTCCCAGTATACTGCGGTAGTGGCGAGAACAGCTGGCAACATCTGGAGGCATTTTGAGTCTGTTTACATTTCCAAAACACTGAAAAATACTGCAGGTGCCAGAAGAGTAATAAGGAACCAGGTCACAAAAAAGGATTGTTTAAACTCTAACAACTCACGGCTCTGTGTCTCTCTCGCTCTCTCCTCTCCTGAAACTTGCTCGCTCTCCACTCATTT
Source organism: Carassius auratus (assembly GCF_003368295.1). Taxonomy (NCBI): domain Eukaryota; kingdom Metazoa; phylum Chordata; class Actinopteri; order Cypriniformes; family Cyprinidae; genus Carassius; species Carassius auratus. The sequence continues at coordinate 16,952,467 of NC_039253.1, forward strand.
TTCATCGGTCGCACACCACTTGCCTTTCAACGAAAAATAAGGCGCCGTAACAGTGCTCCAGCAATAACAGGAAAATTGAGGAGAACCGAGTGGAGAAATTCAAACAAGTATACCAAATCTAACTGAACTACAAAAATGTTTTTAAATTTGTACATTTTTCCCTTTTACTTAATCTTGAATATATTTTATATTAAATGTATAAATAAATACATGCACCTTTATGTATACATGGCCATATATATATATTTTTTTTTTCCAAAGTCTAGTTTAAACTTTAACATGTACTTTACAGTTTAAATGCAAGACTTTTGTGCTATAAATTGTCAATTTATAAATAAAATGTAGGGTCATATATTTGTATTCATATTTTATCATTTTGATATTTTTATAAATAAATTCTTAATATTTGAATAAGTTTATGTGTGTGTGTCTTTTGTGTGTATATTTCACATACACACACACAGACATTATTTATTTACATCTTTAAATCAGATTGACTTTACATGTTTCCTAAGCAGACCATGAGAGGCTTATCGCATTGATTTTGAAAATGTCCACACCACTTAATAGTAAAGTAAACCATATAAATATTCACCAGCTTCTCCGCATGGTCTTTCTTTAACCCCCATTACACACAAATGCACACCCACCAGCTGCACTTAAGTTTTTCCTTCCCTTAAATGTAGAAAACAACCAGGAAAAACATTTGGATTTTGTTCAGCTTAATCAAAACAGACATAAAATATCCCAGAACGTTGACATAATTTCAACTGTTTCCCCAAGGCAGGCAGAGAAGGGTCTGCTCGAAAATTTGACACAAAGGCACATGCTGTGTAGGATGCAATTACAGTGATTGAGTGTAATTTACCCGTGTAAGATGAAACCGGCCGGGCAGATGGAGGAGAAGCCGGAGACCGTGTTCCAGCCAGTCTGCACATGGTTGGGATATGGAGCACAGCTTCTCACCTTTGAACTGACTAACATTTAGCGTGATGACTTGCGATGCGAACACGCATTCCACATTATCATGGGACGATGTGATCCAAGAAGTACGCATGTGTGTAAAACGCATATCTAGACCTGGTGATATATATGTGCACAAAACCTGTGCGCAAAAGGTTTTCATGATTGTCAAAACTTGATTTCATCTATTAAACTACACACTAAAAGCTAAATTTTGAAAAAAAAAATAGTTTCCGAATGTTACACCACAAAAAAAAGGCTTGTAATCCTTTGTGCTTGTGCACTTCTTTCCCGTGAGAGGAGGAAGGGAGGAACAAAAGTTTAGGTAGCCTTCGAGACGCTCTCTGTCTCAAAGCGTCTCGTGGCCCTTACGGAGACTGACTTTTCGCGGATTAACATCTACGCCGATTGTTACCGTTTGAACAAAGCAGTTGAAAGGGAAATAAAGGGAATTACAGTCTGCAATGGGCAGTCACATGGTGGAGCAGCCAGGAGACAGAACCCTGGGAAAAGACCAGAAATGGGGCAAATCAGAATGTAGAAAATGTGTGGAATTTAGTTAGGGTTAGGGACCATCATCAAGCTAGACACAAATCCCGGACAGAACGTGAGAATCTCTCGGAGTTGAACTAATCAAGCAAATCAGGCAAGGACAGAAGAATATGTGAAAAAAAAAAAAAATTATTTCACGGCCCATAGTCAAATATATAAATTAAAATATTCAGATTTTTTTGTTTTACGAAAGTGTATGCTGTCTATTTTAGAAAGATTTATATATATATATATATATATATATATTTTTTTTTTTTTCTTAACACTAATGTTAAATCCATGTCCGTGCATCAGAAAACTAGAGTTGTAAAACTGTTTTAGGTGTTTTAAAAAAAGAAAAAAATATACATCTAAAAAAAAAAAAAAAAAAAAAATTAGCTCTGTATGTTTATTTATTCATCAATTAATCCTAATTAAGCACAAGCTTTGTTTGTCTTGTACGCACTTTCAAAGAACATCCCAGTTATTATATCTTTCCATTTTACATTAAAGAGTGTTGACATGAACACCACAGGCAAGAAAAGCCTTAAAATAAGATGCATCTTTAGTAAAGCATGAGTTTTTTTACACAAGAAAACTCCCTTAAGATATGCAAGCCCATCAATAATAGACATTGAGGCATGCATATTTAATGAGCAGAAGTGTGTGCATGTGTATGTGTAGTACCAGCATTTGCCAGTTTGAATCCATGCAGCTGTTTATGCACAACCCAAATAGGAAGTTCTTGAAGCAGCACAATGCTCGCATGTACCTGATCTAACCACATAACTTGGAAGAAAAGGTCAGAAAGTGCTAAAACAGGACAGCCCACTCGGTTTGAGGGTCAACTTACTGTTCACACAAGCTCAAGCTCACAAATCAAAGCAGTTTTTCCACTACTTAATCTTAAGGGTCTTGACTCGCCATGCAAGAGGAACTCGGTCCACGGCCGGCTGGCAACTCTATAAACATTTAACAGCCATTTGCAGCCATTCACAGCCACACTTCAGCCATGTGCAAGTCTGCCTCCCGGCTGCCCCAAAACCTGCCTGCCAGGACCCTTCCTTTTAAGCTCAATCGTTACTGGAAGTGCCTGCCAGGAGGGATAGTGTGTGTGTGTGGGTGTGCGTCAGTTCCACTTCCACCTTACGGGCTTCACCTCTCTGAGCTCATTCGCCAGTGTGTGTGTTCTTTTAAAAAGAAAAAAAATCTGAATGGAATACAAAGCTGAAAAGTGAAGACTTAAAAAATGCAGTGCCCTATGCTTACCGTCAGCTGTGTGAAGCTGTTCCTCCACACATTGACATCTATCAGCATTGTGGGAATCTTGATGAAAGCTTATGCTTTATGAACCAAACCTTCTCACACACACTCTCTCTCTCACCCAAACTGGAACAATATCTCATCTGCCACAGAGTGTGAAACCAAATAAGAAGTCTGTGAAGAGCAGGAATCTGGATTCAAAAGGATGATCTGCAGCCCCTGTTTAAAGTTTATCGCCACTGGCTGTAGAACAGCGATGGGCACACGGCTACAAGGAGCCGTTCTGCACCTTTTCTTTTCTATTCCCCCTTCCTCCTGTTCCTTTGAAAGGTAACAAGCAGCATTTAGGCAGGGAGTGAAAAGAAGTCAATATCCTCTGGGGATCCAAGTGGATTACAAAATGTCACTTTCTCACAGTAGACAGTCACAGAAGAGTGCACGCACACATTCTCACACGGGCAGACAAACAATAACACACACTCACTGAGATACACAGTAGTGATTCTGTTTACACTCACACAACAACATGGTACCAGCTGGCAGACCACTGTTATCATCTCAGTGTCCTGGTAACCATCAGTCTAGCAAACACTGCGCGTTTCCTAAGCTTTTTCTTTTTCTTTTTTTTTGTCCTATGCGCCCCCACAGCTCCATCAATAAGGTTTGAATATCAACTATAAGCAAGATGTTTCCTTATTTTAAGAAACACAGGGTATCTTTTATAATTACATTTAATGTCAACACATATAGTCAAATAAAATAAGACTATATAATCTAGCATTTATATTAATAATAATGTTAAATTATATACAGTATTATATCACCCAAAATAATTGTTATTTTTTTGTTGTTGTTGTTTACTTTTAACTTTGATATCAATTAATACATATGAACAAATAACAAAAAAATAAAAAGTAAAGTAAATAATCAGTAAAAAGAACAAATTATGATTATTCTTAATTTTAAATTCTGTAATGTGTTTTATATATGTGTGTGGATTACATCTTTAGAGAAAATGCATGGCTTTTTTTCAGCAATGCACAACTTGAAACATGCTTAAGTACTCTTTGGGGAAATCACTGCCCTCAAGCCAATCAGAGAAAAGAGACGGTCCAAATCACACAACTTCCCTTACAGTGAGAGCGTGCAAGTACAGATTACGTATCATCCATCAGAGAGTATCAAATTCTCACGTCTCATTCTTCTCTTTTACTGCGTCCTCAGACAGTCTTCCAGGAACAGTGTCATTTTTAAGCTTTGCCAACAAGTTGGAACACTTACAAAGACCCTGCGACCGCTGCACTGGAATGCCTGCAGCTGGCCGCTGCACATGTCTACACAACAGAGGAGGAGAAGACACGCAGCGGAACGCTACATTTCACATCAGAAAAGTCTTGAGGGACTTCTGTGTGACGGATATGCCAGCTTCATGCTTGGCGGGGTCTCCGCTGACCTTGTTTCATGTACAAGCCGCCTTACGATCATTCAGCGTATAGCTGAACGTATTCCTGCAGGATATCAGATCATGTCAGCGGTGATACAGCAGACCTACTATTAAGCTTAAACATTATTTTATATTACAAATTATTTACATGCTGTTCTCTGCATTCACAAGCTGATCCTAAATGTTCTCGGTGCTCCAAATAATTCAGAATCTGGAAACTTTTTTCGCTCTCTCAATAGGCAGAAGTCAATTAAATATTACAGTCTGCTTTAAAAGGAAGAAAGGGGAAGCAAAGTTCACATCATCTAAAGGAATTCCAATTAACACCCTCCCACACAGCAATTAACTGTTAAAATAACTGATGAACAAACTGAAAATCCCTGAGTTTAAGATGCTGCCTTTCTAATTAATTCCAGAATCCCCTGCATCTTTTTTTAAATGAAACACCATTTGTTGTTTGACAGCACATCAACGCCTGGACAGGGCTAAATAAGTGTAAATAAAAACACACAGGCCTTGTTTTGTCCTGCGCTGAATGTACTTGTGACTTATTCCAACAAAAAATTATATTTATGCTGTTGTTGAGGAGCAACAGAAAGAGACGTCGGACATAAGAGAATGAAGCTGACAGCTGTGGGGTGTGTGTGTGTGTGTGTGTGTGTTGAGAGAGACTCCTCAAAGGGGAGCTAATTAATAGATAGTGCGCTCAGGCCTCTGTCACAGTTTTCCTGTCAGGTCTTGCGTAAGGACAAAGAAAAAAAAAACTGAAAAAGGGAAAACCGAAAAAGGGGAGCGTGTGTACTGGATTTATTGTTCCGCAAACTGCGAACATCAGAGACGGCTTTGAATTTAACCTTAAGACTGAGGTTAGCGGCGCTGACGCAATACCCCCTGCCATTTGATAAGACGTTTATTACGAATTGTAAATGAAACTTAGCCTAGCTAAATACAAGAATGAGAAAAAAGGATTTTGTTTGTTACATGGGAAGACGGACAATGGAGGAACTGAATTATGTGTGGAAAGAGATTGCACACCATTAATTTAGTCATAGGTATGTCTTTTCTTCACAGTGTTTTTCCTTCTCTTTCTCGGATGCTTGGCGTAGAGTACCATTAGCAGTGGCTCTATTAAAAAAGTAAGTGTAATGGACTTCACTGTTCATCTGTTTTATGTCATGCACTTGCACAAACTGCCTTGGGAAGAACCTTTAACCACTTTGGGTTTAAGTCCGAGTCCGTAACTACATTTTTACATTTTCATGAGTGCTGTTTGTCTGTGCCAAACTTGCCACCTCAATACAAGCCCCATGTGGCAGCTTTTTCATTGGGGGCGGTTGATATAGCATTGCCAAGTTATTCAAAGTGCAATGGGGTTGCTGTAGGGTGTTCTGTATGGTGCCAACACCAAAGTCTCATGGCCTTGTGACACAATGGCATTCACTTTTTGGGGGGGTGGGTTAATTTTGGGGTCAAAATCAGAAAAAAATCTATTTCAGTTGTGAAACTTATCATTTTAAATAATCTGATATTGTTAATTAAATCATATGGCCAAATCACAAGAGTGCAGTATATTGCAAAAATAAGTCCAAAAAAGTGACTTTTTTTTTTTTAATATACCATTAAATGTAAATGTGTTCCTAAATTCTAATTAAAAGCTCCCTGAGGTTGTTGATCTGTCAATCATTAATGATTAACAGTGTCACTGAAAGATTTAACATGCCAAGCATAACACCTAAATTATAATGTCACAGGTTCACAGTGAGATTCAAAGGCCTGTCAATCCTCCCTTCACCCAAAAATATTCAACAGAGCAGCCAGCGAAAGCCAGACGCTTATTTGCATATCTCAGACTGTGTGTAGTTGGACACCTTAGATAGCGGAGGCCATCGCTTTTGCATTTTCCTCCATTTTAATATAGTGCGATAGCCATCGAGAAACAGAGCGCTGATTTTACAAGCCCTAATACTGAAGCGCTTTATCAGGCCAGGATCCGACTCTTGTCAAGTGAAACTGTGATAAAGTCAGTTTCTAACTACACCAATCGATGAAAGTAATTTATTTACCTCGGGTAGGCAATTTCAGTTCCGTCTTAAGATGGCTGGAGCAAGAGAAAAAGAGAGAAAGTTTGGCTTGGCAGGGCTTTGTATGACGGCGCCCAAGATTAATATTCCTCTCATGAAACGTTCTCGGACATGTGAGGCGACTCCATAAACCGTGCTGGGGTTAATGCACGGTACTAAATCTACACCAAATCTCAGGCAAAGCGAGATGGGGGAGATGCAGTGCCACTATCATTCCCACCTTTTCCCCTCACCTGACACTCCTGCAGAACCTGGGAAAAACAGACGCTATATCAAAACCACCACCGCAAGTGATACGGCTCAATCAGAGGGCCTTGTTCGCTTAACCGGTGTGGTCCTTAACTTGGCTGGGTAAAATAAAAGGCACATGAATTACACATAATAATCAATAGAAATGTGGCCACTTAAGGCTCATGCTCAGGTGCTAATGAATATTCATTTTCTTTCTGCTCCAGGCATTGGTTGTGGTTGTAAACCCATCACCGGGAAAGGGCAACCCAAAGGTGAATAAATCAGAGCATTATATAAAAACGAATGTGTGTATGATATGTGTGTCAGTGCACGAGAGAGGCTCGTACAGAGAGCGTGTGAATTACAGAGTTTCAGAAAAACCATATAATCCCAGCAAGAGCATTAATTCATCATGGCTTGCATGCTTCCCTTAACGTTTCTCATGCATGAAGACATTTTTAAACCAAGACGTACGTTTTTGCATTTCCATTAAACACAACTAGCCATTCAAAGAAACTACAGTACACGAAATCCCTCCCTCTTTCTCTTTTTCGTAACGGCCCTGGATGTCATTTACATGAATCGGATTGCTCTTGCCAACCTCGAGTCAGACCCCATTTACGACGCCCTTTATTTCTGCAAAAGACTAGCGGACATCCTGACCCCTATCTCATTTCTCTCTGTGGAGGTTAGCGTGAAGGCTAAGACATTCTGGAAGGGAGAGGACGAGTCTTACAAGGTGGACACTAAATCCAACCACAGGTTGGAGCTAGTACCTGTTATTAAAGCGTGTTTAAGTTTGCATTTGACTGATAGGATGGCTCTAAGTGAAAGGCTTTCTGATGCTACAGCTGCTTTGGTTTTGTGGACTTGACAAACATAACCATTTCTTTTCACTATTGTTTTTTCTCCTCTTTTCTGCCGCTCTAACTCCAATAACAATGCTATTTGGGGTGGCTGAAGCAGCTGCACATTAGTCCCCCAACCCCTCCCCTCCCGTTCCTCCATTGTTTGTGATCTTAGTGTCTGGGACAACCGGTTTGATCCCTTCTGCGAGGGTAATTTGCTAGTAGCCTTCTGTTTCGGAGTCTTGATAGGGAAGAGCCCCACCTGGAGAAAAAGTCTAACATCCATTACAAGCGAGCTATTATTAGGCAACATAAAAAGTAGCTTTCTATCATATAAATATTAAAAGAAAGTGTGTAATCCTGGCAATATTGAGTAATCTGAGCTCATGTGAGCTGTAGTTACAGTGCCCTGTCATTGTTTTCAGTGTGTAGTCGACACAGAGGATGAGATCTGAGAAATAGTCCCGCCCCCTGTCCCGGCCGAGGAGATCTCACACCGCTAGCGGCATTGATTAACTCCTCATGCCTGTCAGAAGTAATAGAGCTACGCGTTTAGACACATCAACAGGGCGGATGGTCGTAAAGCGAGAAAGTTGGGTGAAAAACAGAGTAACTAAGCTCTACTTGGTCCACTGCTGAACCAGCAGCCAATGAGTCAGTCGCCTTGTTAAAACAAGGAAGGGTTCGGATTTCACCTCCACTTCAAAAGCATAATGCAAAAATCAAAACCTGGTCCCCTTCCAGGAACCATATAAAGGTTGAGTGAATCTGGAATTTAGTATTGCAATTAAAAGCAGGATTTGGGGTGGATGGGATTATTTAGTCGCAATATTAAAATAATTTGCACATAAGCACACAGTAAACCCTCACAACTAACGCTTTAATCCCACCCACTTTAAAGCTGTCAATCAAAATTGCCCTCTTTTTCACCTACAGCTCCACCCTTCCTGATGGGCGGGCCAACTTCACAGCTCTACTGTATCCCAAAACAAATCGGCCCGAAACCTGATGCCATCCGCCACTAAGCACACAGACGGCTTGCAGACTTGGAAATTTTCAGGCTGTTTTGTTCGCAGTTTGTGTTTTGTACGGAAATCGAGCTTGGTCCTGGCATCCTGAGGGGGCCTTCGTTTTAACAGTACACAGACTCGAGCGCTCAATTAGACTTCTGTGAATACACTCACAGCCACACTGTTTACCATCATTTCTTAACATTTTGATGGGATGCAGCACAAATTCAAATAAATGAGAACTTCAGATGATGACTCCCGGCCTTCCTACTGTTTATCTACTATGGCCTCCCTTTTGACCTCGGTGCCACTCGCATCAATCAGCATGGCTCAACAATAAGGATGACCTGCTGGCCTGGGGCCAGTGTGAGGGAGTTTCAGACCATTTTACCAAACTAAGCATTAAATTTCGCTTTTAATCTTCTACATCCACCTATGCTTTGAAACCTTAAAAAACTTGGTTTTATACTACATTCTTACACTGGAGATGCAAATTCAGGATCTATCTGACAAAAATGGCTAATTGTTTTTGTAAAGACCAAAAAAAATTACTTTTGGAAACAAAAGCATTTAGTAAAGAAAAAATATTTTTTAAGAATTTTTTTAAGATTAATATGTGCATGCCATACACTACTCACTCTTGCATAGTAACCAAAGTTAATTATTAAAAAACAATATTTTGTTCAATATAGTATACTATACTACTATAATATAGAAATATATACAAATATTTGTGTACAGTCAAAAAATTTAAATTATTATTAATGATAAATCTAAAAACTATTTTAAAAAGATCATTCTTTTTGGTGGGGCCAATTAAAATGTTGGCATGCGATATATATATATATATATATACTAATCCAGTGCCATGGATGAAGAAGTCCTCAGTGTGTGGTCACTTTAAGAAAACTAATGCTCAACAAAAGCAAAGCTATAATTTATACTCGCCTGCAGGACAAAGGCTGGAAGAGCTGGTGGAATGTTTGCGAGCGGCCTGGATACTCCTGGAGAAGCAGCGTTTCTTATTGACGCAACGGCTGAGAAAATATCACTGGCTGGTGTATCAAGCCCATGGCCAAAAAATCCTTTTATCAGAGAGTCTGCTTAGACCCCAGAAGAGATGTAGGGAAAACAGATGACCAGACAGCAAGCTAAACAGAGAGAGAGGAAGTGAGTGAAAGACAGATAAATGGGAGAGCAAGGGGAGACGGAGAGACCTCCTCTGCCGTGTTCTCTCCTTTTCATTTAATTTCCATCCTGCCACTCATGTGATAAAGTGGCTACATGAGACCATTGAGAGCAAGACAAACTACAGCCCAGGTCACAGCGTGCATCAACAGTCTGCGCCCCCGATACCTCTCCATCTGCTACTGTCCCGAATCCTGGATCTCTTTCGAAGAGAGAGAAAAAAAACTTTCCGTCTTCTATGGACGAAGGGCCATCTGGTATTTTCTGCAGAAGGTCCTTCCCTGGTACAAATTTTTAAACCAATCCGGCCAGGCGCACGGAGGCCTGTAATGGCTCTGACATGTCCCTGTGCTATGACCTCATCAGACAGTACGCAGAGCCAGGGCACAGAGCGGTGAAATTCCACCAGAAGGTTCCATTCGGCCCATGACGTCTTGTGCGACTATCCCGACACATACTGGTACTCGAGAGCGGGCACTGCTGACGACACGCGTCGCCAGCCCACTAACGTGACAGGTAGCAGGGTTTGTAATTGGAGCCGATCAGTACGCCATATGCCACTCGTCTCCTAGTGCCAAATCTCCGCCCCCACCCGCTCCTGCCACCCCTCTGATGCTTGGCACACTCTGGCTCCCACGGAAAAAAAAAGCCCTCCACTTCATTAAGAAAGTAAACACAAGTGCTGTCTGAAGTGTCTAATTAGTCCCCTAATTACTCCCTGCTCGTTACTAATGCAAATTAGATTACGCTGCTTAACTTCATCGTGTCCACAACGGCGCTGTTAATTGAGGCCTTTTGAAATTAAATTACTCGCTAATTAGCATATCAAAACCATTAATTCTGTGCCAGAGAGAGAGAAAAAAACAACAACAAACGCCAAGTTTTGCTAATGAGTTTTGCTAATTGAATATGTACGTTCAATATTGAGTTTTTGCTAGCCGGGCCCCGTTCAAGAAGCTACTTAGCCACGTGTGCAATCGAGTTCAAAGGGAAAGGAAGTCAGTCTTGTGCCATTAAGGGCAGCACTCGAATGTTTTGTAAATATTTACTTGTTTCGAGGCACGTGGGTAATGGTCGGTGAATGAAACAAATACGCGTTTGATAGTAGTTGACATTTAAAAAAAACTATGATACAACTGCGCTTAAGTGAAATTGTCAAATCGCTTAAATGTGTGAAGCCTTCAAAATATTTTTTTTAGACTGTCTAAAAATGTTCACCAAGGCTTCTTTAAAAAAAAAAAAAAAACGTAATATTGTAAAATATTAATTAACAATTACTTTCCGTTTAAAAAAGTAATTGATTTCTGTTATGAAAGCGGAATTTTCAGCAGCCATTAATCTTTGTTTAACATGCTCATGAAACAGTTCATAACAGTATCAATGAATAAAACAAAAAATATATTTGTGCAAACTTAGATTCTTTTCTTTTTAATAAAAAGTAAAAAAGAAATTTTAAACAAAAAAAAAATTTAACAACCCCAACATTGAACAGTAGTGTACGGCGATACGATAAGTCTATAATTTCCACACATTTATATGAAGCTCATATGAATCTCAGAAAGTGGCTTTAAGCAGGGAGCTGATTAAAACTTTCAAACTTTTAACGCAGTCATTTTCTTGTGTCTTCACAGGCATGCATTCATTCAGAATGAATACGTTCACGCCGTTAATTCATGTAATCTACAGAGGCGACGAAAGCTTAAGAAATCTCAAGAGTAATTTTTGCTTTAAATGTAAACGACTATGATTAAATGTAACACTTCCCTTTTTGGCACCCCACCCCCACGCACCCTTCAACCCAATATCTGTCCAATATGGATTTCTGAAAGACTCCATTCAGCGCTCTCAAAGTCTAATTTTAATACTAGCTCCAAACTTCTCATTTGAATACGGTCCTAATGGAAGAGGTGTAGAAGAGAAAAGAAATTGAATAGTGAAATTGAGAGGTAGCCACACAAAAAAATTATATAACCGTGATAATTAGATGTAAAGATATTATAATTTCTTTACAGGGATGTATTGAAAATGCTGCTCTACAACATTTGGCCTAATTGCCAGAATTACCATATTAACCAGTTACCATTTGAGTAAGTTGATTAAAAAATTGATTATTCGTCCATTTCTTTTAGGAGTTTCTTAATCAAAATCTAACATCCTTGAAAAATTAATTTGAAGCCCCTCTTATCAGTTAATTAAATCTGGTTGGAAGTCATTTTTCTGTGAAGCGTGATTAGACAGCGTACTGTTCGGGCCACATGACGTTAGAAAACTTTTCAATGTCTCATCAAACATTCAGAAATAAGAAGAATAGAATTTCTTTGAAGGGCTGTCTCTTCTCTCATTCTTTATTTTTTTTTAAACTATGCCTTTCTGATAAATTACGCTATACCCGAAAGATCTCTCACTCTCATTAACACATTCTCATTACCAGGCAGGAATATAGGGAAAAGGGAAGATAAAGAGTGTGTGTGTATGTGTTTGTGTCTGTTGGGGGACAGAACGAGAGAATAATACTTTTTTTGCAAAATGGATGGCTGTATGGAATTATTTCCTCATATAATCCAGCAGAGTGTGTGTGTGTGTGTGTATATATATTTGAGGTGTTTCTGAACTGCTGTCTCGGCTGGAGGTGAACCTTTAGCCAAATTAAAGAAAGAGGAGAAGCCAAAGATACAAATGTGCTTTTCAGACAAGCGAAAAGCAGCTCTTTTTTATGAGCCTTTTAGTTTTTTCAGAGCAACTCTTAACAGTACGGCATCCCAGATTCCTCAGACAGAGGATCTAAGGGGGGCGATAAGTCATATTTGACAAAGTAAAGCCTAACACATATTTCATTACAATAAAATACATTGTAATAGCAATATCTTTGGAACGTCTCTGTGGACAAAGTTGTCAAGAAGATAAGACAGTGCATGTCAGAGTCGGGTGAGAAGGAGGCTTCGGCTGGAGAGGTACGTCGCTCTGAAAGTCAGCCAACACACACGGCGCTAAAACGATTTCGCCAGACAACCTTGGGATGAGCTGCTGAGGACAACACATTAATAAACGGAGATAAAACAGGTGATGAGACACTAATTCTATTTTTTACTGGAATAGCCACATATATTTTCTTTCATTTCCCCCTCCTCCTCTTGCATTACGCTCATTCTTTATCTGTAAAATAGGGTGGCCAACTAATCAGAGCATTTATCAAATTCCTCACATTCAGAGTTTATTTTGGGGGGTTTCCATAACACGGAGTACAGAGTTTCTAGAGCTTGACTGACCACACGCAAACCTATGAGTCTTACTGAACCACAGCGGTGGATAATAAACCCCGGTTGAGAACTACAAGAACTATTGAACGTTTATCGAAAAGAAGGAGACCTTAACGGAGGGCAGCGAGGCTTCATTTCATCCACATGGTATCCCTCAAGGTGTGAGTGAGACCACGAGTTCTTTTTCCTACAGGGAGTGGGTCAATTAGTCTGATTAGGTGTTTATTGAATGATTGGGGGATGCTGATTACTCCACTGAGGGGTTCGGCTTACTGCCAGTCAATCAAGCACAACTGTGGTTCCTACTGCAGCCACCTCAGGGTTTTCTTTTTTTTTTTTTTTTTACTCTCTTTACAAATCAGACCTATCAAATATCCAGAAAACCGTTATCGGTTTCAAATAAAATTTACCTTTTGGACAAGAAGGAGAGAAAAGTAAAGTAACCGGATGGGCTGAACATGTCACCTCTTTAATATTACAAAAAAAAAAAAAAAAAAAAAATATCTATTGTCAAAACATTTCAGGAAAAAAAATGGTACTTGATTGGACCACTTATAAACAGGTTCGGACATGTTTTCACATCAGAATCCAAAGTGAAACAAAATCTGAATTATGAAACATGTTGCATGCAGGGTTTAGTCTCTTTTTTAGTGTGAGGGACAAGCCGTGGCTGTGTTTTTGAAATTAGCCATGGCAAGCTGGTGTGCGGAAAGCGATTGCTCTAAACCGCGGAGCATTACCGGGAGGGACGGTGGAGGTTTGCACTCGCAGACGTCTCAGCCTAACAGCACCCAGGAGATGTGCTGGAAACTTCTCTCCGGCCAGCTTTTTACAAACGCCCAGCATAAAGCCTCATAAAAGAACTGACTCGCCAGAGATGTCGACTTCAGCCTAACTCACCACTGTAAACGTTTCCTTCTTTCCTTCGACTCCAAAACTGGCTGTAGATGTAAAAAAAAAAAAAAAAAAAAAAAAAAAAAAAAATTAAAAAATACATCTATCTGTCAAGTTTTTTAGATTTACAAGTTTACACTTCTTTTGCACACTGGGATTGTTGGTTCAGGTTGTTTTGCTCATAACTTTAAAGCAAATGACAAAATTATGTTAGTCCTTGATGAAATTCTGCATTTTTTTTATTATTATTATTTTTTTTTTATCTATTACTAACAGATTGTAAACATTTCAAAAGAAATCTGGGGGAGAGGTAAAAAAAAAAAAAAAAAAAAAAAAGATAACAGTTGATGAGGAGAATAGCTCACTTGTCTACAGTGGTCATAATGCCCTGTTTTTTTCTTATCTGCAGATTTCAAAACATTTTTTTTTAATTGTTCAGAAATTATAATTTTTTCTCTCTATGAACTGCACAGCAATTATGGCAACCAAACACTTTACAAAAGATCACACAAGAAAAACTCCTTCCTCACAACCTATTCAAAAAACCCAACTGTTGAAACGTCTCTGAATGTGATAAAATGATAAAATGCATGCAAACTCTTCAAACAAATTTAATCAGGTTTTAATGTAAGGAATGGGTTTACATCTGAGGCTTCAGCCTTTCATCCGTTCATCATTTTATCAGATAAAAAAAAGATCACTTGATTGAAATGAAATAAGGTAAAAAATTAGGTATGCTAGTTTCAAAATTAAGCATACAATCACAACACCTTTCTCTCTAGAGTTATCTGCAACTTTTATCATGTAGATTCCTTTTAATAAAATCGGGGCATGGGTCATGTCAGGAGAGGTAATTCAAATTTAAAGTGAAAAAATACCATAGAATGCCATGTCATCCCAATATCACAGCAATGCAATTCCTCCCCATAAAAAGCGCATGTGTGCGGAGGAGCATGAATTTGGCCATCATTCCTTTTTTAATTAAAGCATTCAGTCCCCTTTCAACACGAGTTCAAGGATGCCAGGAGACTAATTAATTTGAAAAGGTACGATGTCTGTGCACAAATGTCTTCCGACACACAGATTTAAAGAATATGGAATAAGAGAGAGGTAAGAAAGAAAGAGTTCGAGAGGTCACAACACTTCAAGTCGCCCTGGTGTCATCCAGTGATCAGGGTTGAAAACAGACCAGGGCTGGAGTTTGCCTTTTCGGTATGTGGGTGGGCGCGAGTGTGAAAGCCTGGTTAAAGCCTATCAAATAGCTGTAAAGAGGACATCAATGGAAAATTGCTCATGACATATTTATTTAGCTACAGCTAATTTAGTTCAAATGATATCGCTATATAGACAGTTGTGGGTGCCAGCATCCATTGAAGCTCCGCTTTAAAGTACAAAGTATATTAAAGCTATGCTGAAAAAGACACACACACATCAGCCTTTTCTAAATCTGCCATTTTAAAAATGTTACAAAAAGTTTTACAAATGTTGTGTGAGGATAGATTTGTAAGGTATGCATTTATCTATTTTTCCGCTTACACACATTTAAATACATGCAAAGTTAAAACTTCATCATAAACTACTACAAAACAACAAATTTTGATTTAAATGTAGTTTTTTATGCTGCAATAACATTGTAAAAGTAAATATTTAAAAAAGTAGATTTAAACAGTACAGTACATGCAATAATTATTTAGTCAGCTTCGAATTAAACAACTTTAAATAAATAGTACATTTTATTTTACATATATATTATTTTTATTTATTTTTTACATTTTCCAAAGCACTTTGTATATTCATACCAAACATACCAAAAAAAAAAAAAAAAAAAACCTGTGAGTGAATTAAAAAGTGTGTGTGAGAAAAAACAAAGCACAAAACTTATCCACTCCTGAGGAAAAGTCCTGGACAGGAGTGGTAATCCTAGGTTTAGCGGCTGGGTTATTTCCCAGGGAAGTGGGGGTACGGATGTAGAATCCCATTACAGATGTCAGCCGACTGGCAGTGACCGCGAGGGCAGACAGAGCCCCATCGTGCCCCCAACCTACCGGCAAGAAAAGCTCAACCGGTATGAAGTCTGACCGGCTCCCCGAACCCTTCCACCCCTCCTTCACTCCATGACCCTCAGTAGGAAAATACTCTCCCTGACTTCTCCCTTTAGCGCTCAGATGAATGGAGAGTGAGGGGCTGTCTCTCTGTGTGTGTGTGTGAAGGGGGGTTACTATACAATTATTCAGATAACAGCTGGGGATAATATAGTGGCAGATGTCCTCTGGTCAACAATGCTCACAGACCACAGCCGAGAGCAAAAGGCAACTCTAACCAACGGTTAGCAGCGCTCATCACACAATTGAAGAGCAGAAATCAATCCTTTTTTTGTCTCTTCATTTTTCTGAAAACATGAAAATATACTATATTTGCTCCTTCTTCCGGGTCTCTTAACAAATGCTCCTTAAAAAAAAAAAAAAAGTAATACAATTAACTTTTTAACATATTAATACATGTGTTTAGAAAATAAACAATTAAATTGGATTCACATTGAATACACATTTCTGTCTACAAAACCTTCCTGAAGAATTATTTTCTGTCTTTGAGACTGTGCCCATGTGTAAAAGCCCTTGCATTATTTGCCGTGTGATGGTTAGCGCTAGATAATGTGCTTTTTCCTGCAGCGCGAGTGTGTTGCGCTGAGCTTCTCGTACTCTACACCCCCCACCAAGACAAGACACTTCACCACAAAACCGTCAGAGAGGAAAAAAAGACAAGCCCTTACACAACACAAAGAAATGCATGGATTTGGCTATTTATAACATGATACACATTTTGAAAATGTTAATTATTTATTTAATTTTTTTTGGAAGGGAAATGCAAAGTGTGTTAAAAAAGTTGAGTAGGAATTACAAAAAGGGACAGAAGAAAAAGAGTCAGAGAGCTTCAATCAAAAATGGAAGGACGAATCTGATTTTGTTTTACACATGGTTAAAAGATAATTCTGTCAGAAGATGCATCCCGTTCGTCCATTTCAAATGCAAATAACTTAAGTAGGCATCCCCTTGTTACCCATTACTAATACCATAAAAGAAACCAACACTTCTCCATTCCGCTGCTACTTTACGGATTAGCGAATGAAAATTAGATGCATTTATATGGTTATTACTTATATGGGGAGGGGGATTTATCCAAGCGTACAGTGCAGCGCCAGAAACTCCCTCAGGAACGAACCGCTCGCACCTTCGGCGGCTGGAGGTGGATTAGAGTTTTAAACCGGGACTGAGGTTTACCGCGGCCGGCAACACTGACAGGAATTCCTCCCGCCATTGCCGCCCAACAAAGCCAGGCAATGGGGAGAGGAATAAAACATCAGAGGTTTTCTCCTCTCCTGTTTAGGCAGAAGTTTTCAGTAATCACCATCACTGTTTTGAGAGCTTAGCGTTAGGCGTCACAAGCGGGATTTTATCGGCGATAGAACTGGGCTTCTCTGGAAAACTTTACTAAGACGCATTCAAACAAGCCGCAGCTGTCACTCTGACATCACGTCACATCTCTTGTGACAGCGCCGAAAGTTCGCTCGCATCTCTCCCAAAGAGCTTTACTGATGCGCCTGCTCTCCCTGTTGTCTCTGATGGACATGATGGCTTGTCAGCGTTACGCTGGGGTTTTTAAAATATACAGCGAATGGCGTTATAAAGACCTTCGTGGAGGGGGTGAAGGCTCGAGGGGGGAGACGGCGAATTGAGAGAAAATCCATAACACAAATACAGCTGTCAGCTGGAACGCAAAGTTAGCAGAAGCAGCTTCGGTGGCCACAGGGAGCAAGTTTATGACTTCAGCTTGCATCCTCCCTTAGACACCATCTAGGCTTCAACAATCAATGCACAATCGTTCTTCATCAAACCAACAGGTACTTGAATAATTTCGGTCAAAAAAGGCTAGTTGCAACTGGTGACTGACCGTGCAGTGCACTAGTTCACTTTCCACACGCATCTGCGGCGTCCGAACTGCCAATAATGTCTCCTGAGGTGCTCAGCTAATGGATATAGAGAAGTAATGATCAACGTCTCAGACTCAAATACTGTCATTTCCGTCCAGTGAACACCCTGCTTTTCCCTCTACCACATTTCCCCAGCTCATCGGAAATGGGCCCTTCCTCTCTCTAAGCAAACGCTAGGGTCATTCTTTAAGACAGTCATCACCTCATAACAGCCTGGCACTCTCCCGAAACCCGGCGTGAAGCCTCCCCACACAGGAAACCTTGTGCGCAAAAACCCAAAAACTGAAAAAAAAAAAAAAAAAAAAGTGCCACTGAGAGCACGGTAAAGAAAAACTGTGCTCAAGAGTTCAAGTGGAAATTGGGACTAAATACACCATCAAAAAATCTTAGGCTGACAGTTCCGTGCTGCAGTCTGGTCTCTCTCAAAGTTGAAACCGTTAATGCCAGACCTTTTTCGATATTAACTAATCAGATCATCACTGTCATCTGGAAAACATCCGTCATTC
This sequence comes from Carassius auratus, assembly GCF_003368295.1. Lineage (NCBI taxonomy): Eukaryota > Metazoa > Chordata > Actinopteri > Cypriniformes > Cyprinidae > Carassius > Carassius auratus. The sequence continues at coordinate 16,970,671 of NC_039253.1, forward strand.
TGGTCTCTTTTGGGATTTTAATTTACAGATGCAGAAGTTGGTTGAAATTGCTTTAGTGTATTTTTTTTTTTTTTGTGCAGTTAGCTCCTTTTTTCCCTTTCAAGGCTCAGAGTTTGAGGAGAAAAAGACACCACTCTCCGACTAGCATTAAAAGCAGCCCTCACTGTCTTAAAACGTGCATAATTTATTATTCACATCCACTAAAAAAAATGCTCAGCCTCAGCCTCGTTCCACCAGAAAACATCTTAAATTAAAACCACATGTTTAATCTACGGCTGGTGGTGGTTGCCGCTGGTCAGTGCTGGTGCGTTCAAAGACGCAAACGAGCGTAAAATTCCAGCCTGACCTTTCCCCGTAAGGTCAGCTGAAATATGAAAGGGAGAACGCAGGCATGACATATTTCACACAAACATGTTTCGGAGAGCAGAGGTGGCTAAAAGTACGGTTGAGAAAAAAAAAAAAAATCCCTAATCAGTTAGAGATGGATATGTATTGCTCTTCAAAATGCTTTGGTTAAAAATGCACTCGTGTGAAAACTAACATTATTTTTGGAACGGTAAAAGAGTTTAATGGTGGGAATGCCATGTGAGGGTCTAAGGGACAGTGCTTCACGAGAACCAGAGTGCTTTGTGTTAAAACCACCCGTGATATCGACAAACTTAAATTTACCTCTAAATCACTTGACTGAGGCTCATCTGAATTTGAAAAGAGAGCACACACACACACACACACACACGCACTAAATGCTTTCTGCACAGCACACACCGACATATATTTGCATTAGCAGAAAACCTATTTGTTCAAATAAAGTTTCAATCACCAAACGTTCCTAAAAAAGCAACATGCCTAAATGTACACCTGGCATCAGGGTTAGTCTCAACATCAACGTCCAAAACAAACACATTCCAGACCTTCTCTACCCAGAAAAATACCCACAGTGGGCTGAATACCAGCCTGCCATGCAATCACACATTCATCAAAATAACATATTTAAAAGACCTCCGAAAGTGAGGTTAGTAGTCTGCATGAACATGAAGAACAGCATAAAACAAACACTTATCACAGAGCAAGTGATATATCAATTATAACCAGAACTCTAAAGTAGTCTGGTGTCCGCCGATGGAAATAAAGTGCTAAAACTATCAGCTGAGGTGTAGCTGTTGCCGCTTGCAGCTGCTTGACGGCTATGCAAGTAACTAAATTACCCACTTTACTGCCATTTTCATGCCCCCTCTGAACGAAATGCTGTATTCTTTATCAACTTCATGATTTATCATTTTTACTCTAAGCACATAACACCATTCAATCATTCCACTCATCTGTCACACAAGCAGATCAAATGGAAATCGTATTCATCACTTTATGCTTATGTTCTTCTACATTTACACATGTCACATTTCAATTAGCAGGGAATCTGTTTATCATAAGAGGCAATATATCAAAGAACGGAGATTGTAAAAACAAACAAGTATAGCTCGGAGACAAAAAAAAAAGTGTTTCAGTAATTTAACAAAAAAATATTGTCTTTATACACAAGTGTGTATATGAAAAATTAAATAAGCACGCTTTCATAAAATAAATGCCAAAGCCCTTTTGTGTAAGTTTAAATGCTGCTAGTAAAAAGATGAAGATTAGATAATTAAAAGATTCAAGTAAATGAAAATGTCAGAAATATTTTACTACATCAAAGTAAATAATTAAGCATAGCAAAATGTTCATCTTGTGATTCAATATAGTTGCATTGTGCAGTAAATCTCAACAGTGAATTAAGCAAAGACTCACCTTTACTTTATATTATATTTAAATAAACTGTGTTCAAAGCTCCATCAATCAGTTCTTAATAACATGAGATTCACACACTGTCAGATTATGAGGAAGAAGATGATGATGCAAATATGTATTTTTCTTTGACTTGTGTAAAGATTTATTCTTAAAAAACCAAGTACAGAAAGAGAGCGAAATTTAATTTTACTTGGTTCAACTCCTGAGCTGTAGTTCCCTCTGCAGATTCACTTTTAATGCCCCGGACTGACATCTTTAAATGTTTGCTGGTTTGTTTTGTGTTAGCTGCGAGTGTTTGAGGGCGAAACTAACAGCGCTGATTTGATCACCAAAAGAATATCAATCCATTAAACTCTACGGTTTAAAAACAAAGGAAAAGTTATTTTATTTATGCATCTGTGTAAAAATTAAACACTAAATAAAGACATTAAGTTTTGCATCACTTAAGATAGTTAACAATCTGTCTCTTAGTTCCTATAGGCGAGACGAAAACTGACTTATTAAAATAATAGCCTAATAGAAAAAATAACATTATCTCTTTGAAGTGCAAAGTTAATAATTTTTCATCTCTGTTTGAAATTTTATTTTGCATCGATACGAACCTTACTAATGTCACTGTATCTCGCTGCAGTTGATGCATTCGAATTAATGATCATAAGTTAATAATACTTGCCGACTTAATCTTATTTTTATAATTATTTCATTTAATTCGTAAAAATTGTATTTGTATGTATAATTAATGGTCTCAGTAACACATCGGTACATTCGACACTAAACAATAGGCCCATCTTAAATAGATACATTCGCTTTATTTCTCTTCATGTTCAGCTATAATAAATTATTATTTCTTAACACTCTGTCTTATATAAATTCAAACTTATCAGTCAGAAGTTATGGGTTATATACTTAAAATCAGATTAGTACTTGCTGAAGGTCTGTTAAAAACAATCATCTTAACGGATAATAAGAAGCCAACTTACATAAAACAACCGTAATTTAACTTTTTACTATATGTGCATGCTTCTGTGTTGTTTATTAACTTCAATTGTTTTTAAGGAAAGTTTTGTTGCCAAGGCCGAACAATATCTGATTTCTACGTTCCTGTGGAAGCAGCGTAAGGAGGAAAAATATATAAACACATAAAATAAAATAAATAAATGCACACTAACGTAGATTTATTCCAAACTAGGCTACTTTATCTGCACTGTTAAAAATTAATACTATTTTTTATTTATGTTTTTCGTTTTGTATAGATTTCAAAGCAGGTGATATTTTCAAACTCCGTTGCACATGCTCACTAAACTTGTTTTCAGTCTTTTTTCACAATCGGGGTTCATTTTTATCTAAACCTCTTAACGTTGTTAATTATGTATTTTATCAGAAATTTGCAGATCTATACTTCATATTCCGTTAGCTTATTATTCTCTCGTAGGCTACAGAATAATAAAACGCTTTCGTCTCCTGTTTAAAAGTGTGAGGTAAAAAAGTTACGTCGTCAAATCTATTGTTGACACTGAGAGCTTTAGTATCCTGTTTGCAAAGGTCTAAAAAAAAATAAACTGACTCTAATATTCCTTTCTATTGATCTAAATAAGTGTGTGTGATAATGCGCCCATGCTTTCAAATCTGGGATACGTAACATTTTAATATTATAAACGCTTAATCTCGCTAGTAGCAAATAGGAAGAAAGAAAGAACAAGAAGTAAAAAGTGGATATGAACCTGTTAGGATATTGTGAAGAACTCTACTTTCACTCTACGGCTGGACCATGTGGAGTGTCCCTCCAGCTCTCGTGAATGTCCCAGTGATCCCAGAAACCTTCAGCAGAGCAACGCAGAAGGAAAAAAACAAAAAAATCCTGTTCTATGAGTGATGTCTTCAGACCATTACTTTCAACGACAACTGTCTTTATTAGTCTTCTTTTCCTTATTGACTGGCGTCCTCTCTCAGGCTGGTCACTCGGTAGGGTGATAAGTGGAAACAATAATCGTGCACTAGCTCAAAGGCTGCATGGTCACAGCGCTCCGCAAAGTTCGTGAAGAACAAGCACGCGGCTCTTTGCGCCTCCTCGTCGCTTCAGGTCTTCTCTGTTTCTTTCAGTTAGTCACACGGTGAGTTTTCCTAAAGTCCCAATAATGCTTCTCGCTGGAGTTTTTGGCATCTCGTCTGTTCCTCGCTCATTCGCAGAGAAATCAGTGTTGAATTACTCGGCTTGTGTCTTGTGTTGGCGATGTGTTAGGGGACAGTTTGGTCTACCGTAATGCGTCTAGAACAGGGGCGCACACATCGTCTGAGCTGCTGCTTCTTGAGGCACAACACAAAACCTCGCGCCGTGCAGGGGCTGATCTCTTCACCTGCGCGCGCATCACGGGTTTAGTTTGCCCATTGAGGTTCCCGACGAGCACCAGACAGATAGTTAAATGACAGACTCACTACGGGAACCGTTACCTGCTCCTCATCTACTCCTCAGCAAATAACAAGTTTGTTCTTGCTGCTTGCCATCATTCAATCAAACCTTTGCTGTTGTCAATAATTGTAAAAAAAAAAAAATTATTAGTAGTAGTAGGCTAAATATTAATCTTATAATAATAGTAATTATTGGTTAAAACGTGTATAATCCTTGTTAAAATATTATATACACATATATAGAGATATAACATTGTACATAATAAGTAGGCTAATATATTTATACCATATATACAGTACATATAGGCTACATATGATATTGCTATAATACTATTAGGCTATTTAAGTACATTTACAGTGTGTGTGTGACCCTGGACCACAAAACCAGTCATAAGTGTATTTTTTATACATTATATATTATATATTACATTATACATTATATGAAAGCTGAATAAATAAGCTTTCAAAATAAGGTTTGTTAGCATAGAACAATATTTAGCAGAGATAAAAAAAGGGTTAAAAAAATCTAAATAAAAGAGAAGATCACCTTTAAAGTTGTCCAAAAGCAGTCATTAGCAATGCATATTACTAATCAAAAATTAAGTTGTGGTATATTTATGGTAGGACATTTATAAAATATTTCTATGGGACATAGAGATCTATGAAACTCTGTGGAACAACTTTTAATGGATAGTCAAGGTGATGCTTTATCAGAACGTGTAATTTTATCAAAAATGTCCAAATATGATTTATTTTATGGTCAGTGGAAACTTTCTCTCAGCAAAAATTCTCTTTTACTTCTACCATCAAAAAAAGCAATCATTCACATCTCTACTGGACAATGGGATACGACCCCCATTAGTCAAGACATATTCATTAGAAAAATCAATAATCCAAGATGTAGCCATGCTGGCCTAAAATGAAAGCAGCAGGCTCATAAAACAATGCTGACTTTACTTCTATGTCCTGCCATATGGACCTCCTGGCCAAAAAAAAAAAGGACTACATTTTAAGATTGTATTTAGATTTACTGAAAAAAGTAATTTGTTATACAGTACTACTGTGGGTTTGATCACATCAATCTGGGGAAAATAAAACAAATCATACACTTTAGAACTACATTGAATATTTTGAGGAAAAAAAGAACATGCTAAACTGTTTCGATCTTGTGTGTGTGCATGTTTGCAAAGTTCCCTATCCGATTATAATGATTAAACACACACAAACAAAGAATTACAAAACTTGTTTTGCCTCACGCACATGGTCAAGCATGACAAAGTCTGTGGTCCAAAACAGATACCTTGAGCCCGTCACGGGGTTAAGATTAAACACTCTTGTGGTTTGGCCATCACAGGCTAATGAGGTACTCATCTGAGGATTACGAAAAAACGCATAGGATGACTGGATCTCTAACTAACCTGTATATAGTTCACCTCACACAAGCACAGACACTTGCAAACAAGATTACAGCTGGATATATACAAAAAGAAAGTCCCAGAGGAAATTAATTTGCACAAATGTCCCCTTGTCCAGAGACCATACACTGAAAAACACCGAAAAAGTTACTTTGAAATAATTTTAACGCAAAAATTGCTAAGTATCACAAATAATTAGCAAATTATAGTGAATGTAGAAGTATAAAGACTTGAACAGTATTTATTTGTTTATTTGTAAAAAAAAAAAATACTGTAATAAGTTTTCCTATATTTACAACTTTTAAAAAGTATATATTTTTAAAGTGTATATGTATTTTGGTTTGTGTAATCAATACCATGGATGCATTGAGATCCATAATTTGTCTTTTGTCTCTACATACAATACATAAATGATGAACTAATGAATTTTCAAATTTAAAAAAAAAGGTTTATATTAAAACTGCATCCGTTCACACAGACTTGGTAAGCCATTTTGATTAATATTGTTGTGACATGCCATCATATGACCACAAGGAGGGTGAATTCTAACTGGGCTAAAGATCTGAATGTTTGTTACCTCGTCAGTCCCAAAGCTGACATCAAAGCTAAGGATCAAGTCCAAAAGTATCAAGGTTACACACCGTTACACTCCCTGAGAACCACCAGAGCCTGGGGACATTGAAAACAACACCTCTATTTACTGTACGTTGTTTGTCTACTTGTTCATCCGTTCGTTATTTTCAGACTCTGTTCCTCACCCCTGCCAGGCAGTCAGATATTTGGTGATGCTATCTGCGTGTGTCTGTTTGTTTGTTTACTTGTTTGTGCTGGCATAATGACCTTAGGGACCGTAAACAAGACCAACAACGCTGGGAAAAACCTTCATGGTCTACGAGGGCATTGCTGGACTAAAGCAAGGACACTGCAAGCGAACAAGAGCCATGCAGCTCTTCAGACATATTACAGTCGAAGACAACGGTGAGTATCTTAGTCACTGTAATCTAATAACATTCTCTTTTATGAATGAAAAAATAAAAACTCCTCAGCACTTTCATCTAGCACTTTCGATTAACATTTAAGAGCAGGCTTTGTGGTTAATCAGGGGTAATAATTATCAAAGTCGACAGGTAATTAAATTAAACATAATTGGCTACACGAATTGGCTGTTCTACAACATTTTCCCCCACATAATTAAAGAGAAATATGTCAGTATTCAGAGAGAGAATGACTTCAAAACAAAAAAGTGGTTTGGTCACACTAAAGAACTTGATGATGCTTACGAGGTTTGTTAAAACTGATAAAAAGTAGTTAGCATTGAACTTTAGCGATCTATTTAATTGGTAAACGAACCACTTTAATGGAATATTCTTAATTCAATGCTTAATTCAAAGCATTTACGGAATAATATTGATTATCACAAAAATAACTGTCACTAAAATATAATGGTGTGACACTTACAACAGAAATTAATGGGGTCAATCTTTTCAGAATTTAAAAGCGGAAATGTGAAATCTAATAATTTTACAAAATCACTTAACGTTCCTTCTTTTCTGGTAAAATGTATGCATTATATGAGCTCTGATTAGTTCACAAAAACATTATAGGCAGTACATAATAACAATGAAGTTCTAAAATAACTTTACACAGAAAAGGTATTTCACTCTAAAATCATGCTTACATGCATATTGTTTACAACAGTGAGTATTTTAATGCTTTCAGTTTGGCTCTATTCACTTTTATAAGTGCCTGACTGTAACCATATATTGCTTTGCTTTTTTTTTTTTTTAAGTAGAAAAGTTGAAGTTAATTTTTGTGGTATCAATATTTTGCCACAAATGCTTTTAATTGAGTCTTCAGTCTCAGCTGTTATTAAAACTAAAAAGTTCATAGGATAAAATAACAACTAGTAAATCAGAAGAAGTGTCTGGGATTATTTATGTAGGTTTTGTCATAATCTTCACTAGTGAGACTAAACTAAACATAAGGTCACTTGTGACGTGTCATTGGCCTAAACTGCATTTCAGCCGGCACACACACACACACACACACACACACACACACATAAAGGCCAACTCAGTTACAGGCGACACAGGCCGTTTCCTGATGATGTATAGCATCAAGTTTAGTGTGAGCCTGTCTGCATTTATTTAAAACTGTATTTGTGTGGTATTAAGCTTATAACTCAATTAACTGCAACATGGGAGTAATGTAGTAAAAAATATATATATATATATATAATAAAAATGATTACTGTTTACAAACACACCCAAAGGTCCTTAATGGCAAAAGAAATTGAAACATAACCAACTGCCCCAAAAGTGCTGTTTAGCAGTATTGAAACTGTACCTCTGAATAAGACACTATGGGGACAGCTGCAAGCCACTGTTTATGCCACAAGACAGTGGCAGTGTATACACATTACACCGTTTGATTGGTGAGGAAGATCATAGACACACCAGCATGTTTTCATTAAATCGCCATAAACGTGTTTACAGGCCCAGCTGGCTTTGGTTAGAGGGTGTTAAATAAAGCAGCGCGGCATTGTTTACTCCTCTCCTCTGTGCCTCTCTCTCTCTCTCCCTCTCAGTTTTTCCCCTCACACTTGTCTTTTTGTCAACACTGTATCCATCCTCGCATAAAGCACATGGCCGAGCTGTCTTCGGGGAGCGGTAACTGATCCTAACGGTCCGTGTCATGTGAGGAACTTCACCATGAATAAAGTTGTCAAAAAAAAAAAAGAGATCAGTCAGGAAGGAAAAAGGAATGGGGATGAGGCCGCCGTTTAACAAGCTGTTTTAAGGTGCCGCGTTTTTCAAACAGAAAAAAGGGGTTCAAATCTAGCCTGAGGCCACTAAGGAGCTGACCGACTCGGCCCGTCTCGACGCAGCTGTAGACCAGCCACAGAGGCTCTGCGAGCGGGCTGAAGTGTCACCTGGCTCCCCTGAGAATAGTGAGGGGGTGATGGGAGAGGCAGAGGGCTGTGGGATTGTGGGAGGGGGAAGTGGAGATTGCTAAATTTTCATTCACTGGAGGTGGGGCCAGCGGCGGTACATATGAGGAGAGCTGCCGATCGTACAAAAGGAGGCGGCAAAAGGTCTCTTGTTGAGGCGGTGTGTCTGTGCACACACACACACACACACACACGCACTTCTCTCTTCCTCGGGTGCGATCTTGTATCAAAGCAAACAAATGACATGCTGTCTCCCTCCCTCCCGCCTTTTCTTTCTTTTTCTTTTTCTTTTTTTATCCGGTATTCACTAAAATGACACTTCATATCTCAACCGACTGACATTATCAATCTGCAGCATGCCCAAATCTTCCGGCCAAACTTGCAGTTCTCAGAGGAATTCCAGCGGTATTGTTCTTTGTTTGCGAAGAGATCCCACAGGAGTCAGCCCTGACTTTTTCACTGCGCGAGGACAGCTGTCACGCAGGCGGCCTGGCACGCAGGATGCTGGGTTAGGATAGGTACTGTCAGCCCACTCAGATTCGCGCCTCTTTCAGGAGCTGTTAGACGGGGCAGGCCGTGGCATTTCCACTCTCAATGCTGGATTTGGTTTCAATATAAAATACATCAGAGTTCTGTCTCTCTGCGCCGGTGTCAAAGAGACATCTGGATCTGATACGAGGGACCACAAGGGGAGCATTTATTGTTGGCTTTTACCTATAGATAGTGTTGACATATTCTTTATTTTATCATTTTTCACAGGAGAGGAGAAAAGAACCTTTCCGTTTCCAAATCTTTGACTGCATCCACAGCACTGAATATATTCAAGATTGGATACATTATTAATAAGCAAAAAAATAACAAGAAATAACTGCATCATCATCAACAACAACAACAACAATGACAATACATGTTTTTTGTTTTTTTTACTTACACTCTAATAATCACAATTTCAGACAAATAAATCGGAATATATAAATATTAGAAAAACATATACATACAATACACAATTATAAATAAAATATATTTCTATGATAAAACATATATTTTAATCTTTCTTTCCATTACTAGGCCAAATTCAAAATTTCTAAATACTAATACAAACAAACCATAAACAAATAAATATTATATTAAATTGCATACATAAAATAAAATAATGATAAAATAATTAATTTTAGACAAATATAATCATTTGATAAAATATTGATTTTCACATTTCACTCCATTACTATTAGGCAAGGTCTAATAATCCAAAATTCTAAACAAACAAAAAAATAATAAATATGATATAAAAGCACATACATCAAATAAATAATATCTAATTTTATTTAAAATATAATTCTATGATGAAGCATATATTTTTAACCTTCACTCCATTACTAGGCCAAATGTAAAAATCCAAAATTACAAACAAATATAAATATTATATAACCTGAATCATATATGTATATATAAGTTTCTATAATAAAAATTCTATTTTTAACTTCCACCCCAAATCTCATAATGCAAAATTACATACAAATGAGCAAACAGTGAATAAATACAATTAAATAAAATTGCATACATAAAACATATAAATACAGGACACATTTAAATATTTAATTTACTATAATACTATATATTTTTACTGCAATAGACTGTTTATTAACTGTTTTGACTATTTCTGTGCTTACATACTATAGCCAAATGGTGTAATGTAGCTTTTATCATCTTGATAAAAGAGTGTTTCCTTACACGTCTTACTAAAGTGTTCAGCCCTTTAAAGATCACTGTATGTATTCTGAAGAAAATCTGTACACTTTCAGAATAATTTCAGTGTGACTGGTCACCCGTTTAATTTCAGTGATTCAAGAGTGAATCCTTGTTTAAATTTTAATCAAAAGTAAATTATTTCGCCTTTTTTCTTCTCTTCCTCTCCCCATCTATCTGTTCTCTGCCTCTGCACAGAATTCACGACCTCTGCAATTCTGCTTGTCCTTGAGTCCCATAATGAATATTCAGCAGATTAGAAGACAGACATGAAAGTTAACATTAGCCATATATTTAAAAATCCCACATTCAGATAATCCGCATATTTGTCAAAATCAAACACAGGAGAAATAGGAGACAAATTACATAATGAGAGGATGGGGATATGTCTTGCGGACAGGGAATTAGATAAAGACACATTTGGCTGAGTTTGAAGGAAGGAAGTGTCCTTGAAGATGGTTCTTGAAATCCTGCCGGATGGACGGAGTTTGCCGTGAACCCCGATGGTGACGAAGGTGGATGTTTTAACTTTATTTAGTCTAGAGCATGTGAGAAAATATGTTAATTTGAGTGCCGTGTCTTTCAATGTGCACTCGCACGCAAGTTAAAATGTCTGAATGAAAGCAGACTTCATCTGTAAGTGTGTGTGTGTGTGAAGTGAGTTGTCTGGGTTTTCACTTATCACCAATGCCAGTACTAACAACCCCAACCCCCCAAATCCAAAATGCGGAAACGTGCATTATTTTCTCCCCACAAGTCCTTTCATTTCTTCCTCTGTCTCCCGTCTCTGTCCCTCTCTCTCTCCCTCTTTTTCTCATTTATGACGAGTCATTACCGTGAGCACTGGGATGAAAGCTTAGGATCTGGCCGACCCGCTCCCTCTGACTGACGCATATTCATTTAAAAACGAGCCACTTATTACCCGTCCAAACTTTTTACAGCCCCACAGTGCACAGTAGAAGACAGCTTTATTCCCACTGAGCCGGAGTGTGGGCCAGAAAGCCTCGCAGCCTTTGATGGTTATATATGTGCACAGGCCGTCGCCTTGGCAGCCGCTCTCAGAAAAGTGCGCCATGATTTGTAATGTTACCTTTACAGCTTTAAACTCCATCGAACAACCTCAAGACCTTTTTAATGGGCTAATGTTGGGTTCTGACATATCATTAACAAATAAATTAATAAACACGGAGACACATGCACACTTTGAGAAATCTGGAGCTTTCAGTGTTGAAAGAGATTATGTTTCAAGATTCAACATACATTAGTGTGATGTGTCAATTTTACTCTTAATGAAAAGGGAGAGAGACTCCTGTGAAATTAAAACTGTGAGATAACATTCAAGGACTCTTATATATATAAAGCGAATAAAAGTAAAATAAGTCATATTTTTTATAGAAGGCTGTGTTTTTAAAACATATACAATACCATTCAAATGTTAGGGGCTTGCAAGATTTATTTATTTTTTAACTTTTATTCAGCAAGGACACATTAAACTGATCAAAAGTGAACTTTTGAACTTTCTATTCATGACCAAATCCTAGAAATGTACCATTGATTTCCACAAAAAGCTGCTGTTTTCAGAATTTATAATAATAATAAGAAGAAGAAGAAGAAGAAGAAGAAGAAGAAGAAGAAGAAGAAGAAGAAGAAGAAGAAACGATTCTTGAGTACCAAATCAGCATATGACACTTAAAATTGGAGTCCTGCCTGCTTTCACAGTATTACTATGTCTACTGATTTTTTGGATCAAATAAATACAGCCTTGTGAATTATTGATTAATGATTATTAATGAATCTTATTTTTTTTAAGATTTATATGATGCATGTTGTATACTGATATGTAAATATGACATAGTCTGAATATATAATTGTCATTATAGCTATACGTACTTTACTCAGTATCATTTATTTGCAATATTGTCAACTGCACAATGAAAAAAACTTTCACATTCACAAATCCCATAAGTAGCCACAGGCATGAAGAACACACAGCAAACATCTCTAACTAAATAACTAACATTTCTTCAGCGAATCCACCTCTACAAGTCTGAGGACTTTTCACATCTCTCTCACACACACCTGCTCAAATACACACAGTGATGCACATGAAAACACACACACGTGTGTGATACCACTCTAAAATCTAAGTCTACTTTAGAGTCCCCTTTAGAGGCTGGATCTGAAGGAGATCACGAGAGAGACAGAAATCAGGACAGTCCTCTGGGAGTGTGTGTATGCGTGTGTCTTTTGTGCATGTAATGATATGAGTCCCTGTGTCTGGTTTGAGCGGTCTGCGGGCTGGCAGATTGATTGGTGGATTGATGTAAAGCCTGTACATCTGTGCTGACTAATGTGGGCCAATCAGACTGATGTAAACCAATTTGATTTGATTGAAAAGCCAATTGATTGAAGCTTGGACATGTAAGCCATCAGCTAGCGACCAGCAGGGGAAAGAAAACGGATGTGAAAGAGAGGGATTTGATTGATTAGCTGATAGATTGATTAAGTGATGTAGATGCTAAGTTTAAAGAGCCATCGCTGGCCCCTTTATATGTGTTTAACCCCGCTCCCACACTAACCTTCAGTCTTTAAGCCGCTCAGCAGGGTTCATTACATCTAAGTGTGAATAATTCATGCTCTGGACGCTGTAGCATGGTGAGTAAACACATGTACATGTGCTTAGTAAGATAGAGCAATCTACAGGAGGAAAGGCTAGTCAGATACATTCAGGGCTGTATATCGCAGCCTGTTAAAACTATAAGAACTGATTTAAAGGGAAAGGCTCATGTTTTTTTTTTTTTTTTTTTTTTATGCAAAACACAAAATAACATTCCGAGGAATGTTGGTAACCAAACGATTTAGCTTACCATTGACTTTATTTCTCACAATATCTTGTTTTATGTTATACAGAAGAAAGAAGGTCATACAGGTTTGGAACAACATAAGGGTGAGTAAAAAAGTAAATGCCTTGTAGTAACTGGGTAAGTATTTTAAGTAAATCCACTGTTTGATTTTCTTCTGTCTGATAATATAAGCATCTTGGACGAACATTTTTGGAGGCAGATCTTCCTTTTTAAGAAATCATTTGATCTGATTTAAAAATCAAACCGATTCATTCTTTATTCATCCAATGAATTTTCAATGAAGATTTTTTTTTTTGTGTGTGTGTGAAAAATAACCCCTATTACTCAAAAAATACATAACTTTAAAAGCCTTGCAAAAGCTGCTTAGATCTTGATTTGACATAATTTTAGAAACTTTAAATCTCCAGCCATAGTAATTGTTTTTACACGGAAAAGAGCAACTACAGCAATTTTCTGAATTTGTCCTTTATATTTTTTTAACAGAAGCAGTACATTTATATGGTTGAGAAAATAATAACAGAATGTTTGAATGAACGATCCCTTTAAAAAATCACACACACGCACACTTTAAACCCGTCCTTTTGTTGCACGGTATGGTTAATATTGAAAAGAAATCTTAGGCATGGGAATTTTCAGCCACACATGCATATAAAAAGAAAATCAAGCTTATTACGTGTTATTATTTTACAGCGTGCAGATTCAGATGCTCTGGCGTCTGGAGGCCGGGATCTGTAGCATGTGTTTTGTGTGAGAACGCTGGCCTCTTCTTAACTTGTGTTTGTGTTCGGTTGCTGGGTGCCTGGCTGACGAGAGGGGGCCCCGGCAACCGTCCGCCTACGCCTCATCACGGACGGTTCTGTTTTTTCCTTCCCCCTGCTTGCAAAGGTTTGCGTGTGTTAACACAGAACGTAGAGAGGGATCGAGGAGGGGCGGGCACACGAAATGGCAATTAAACCACGATGACCCCCGTCGCCTCCGCAGGTTGCTCGCTGTCACTGTGTCGGCTGAAAAGAAGAGAGGGGATGCAAACAAGCACACGGCAGTGGATATGATATGTGTTCCTCCCACAGCTATAAAACCTGCAGATCTTACAAACTGGAGCACTAGATGATCTCAAACACTGCCATCTTACTTGTGTGTACTGACAACAGAGTGTATCCAGGGAAGCAGGGCATGTTGAGAAACAAAGGGGCTGTAACAGCATCGCAGACTCGTCCTTAAATACTGCAACAAGCACTTAGTTTGACAAGCCGCTGACAGAAGAGTACACGACTTGAGCTTAACGTGGTGACAGCCTAAACTTAGGTGTGTTCACTCCATCAGAACCAGAAGACACTTAAGGGTGCAAAAAAAACATAGCTATATTAGATGATGCTATTTGTGCACAATAAATGTTTATTGGGATTTATTGTGCTGCTATGACATCCTGGCTGAGAGCTTTTGGTAACTAAACGAGGGAGAATTAACTGTTGCGTTTAGAAGCTTTAAATAGCACAGAGGGAGGGAACGCATGGGCAAGGACTTGCACTATGACTGCATGTCTCACTTAGAGTGCACGTAAAAAATGTGCGTGTGTGTGTGTGTATCCAACATCATCGATACAGTAGAAGAAGACCTTCAAAATTCTGCACTAATGCCAAAGAATGGGGGATTAATGAATGATCCATGACCTCATTGGCCTCGAGAGAGTTTTTCAATGTGACTAAATGCTCTGGAGCACAATGACAGGCACCGGCGCTCTGGATGCTTCTGCCATTTATTAAAATATTCCCTCCAATCTGTTTGATGATTTTCATTATTCACACTCAACTGAAATATTAAGGCCTTGAAAGGCCCTTCACTCTACTTCAAATGCAGGGACGAAATGTCTGAAAAGACATGACAAAAAACACTGAGAACTGAGAATGCTCAGGTCAAACTCTCCAAAGAATTGGACTTTTGCATTTTTTTTTTTTCATCAGTCATATGTTAACTTTGCACAATGGTGAAACAAATGTAATAAATGGGGGGGGGGGGGGGGGGGGGTCCTCAGATTAATTGTAGCACATTTAGCTAATTTTTAATTTAAAATTAAAATGACTAAAAACTAAGAAGAAAGCAATGCTTCATTCTTAGAAAATAAATAATTAAAAGGCAATGAAACTATCTTAATTTATATATTTATATATATAGATAGATAGATAGATAGATAGATAGATAGATAGATAGATAGATAGATAGATAGATAGATAGATAGATAGATAGATAGATAGATAGATAGATAGATAGATAGCACAGGTTACATATAAACTAATCCAGATTAACATAAAATATATGGTTTTGTTTTCATGATATTAATTTATATATAAAAAAATAAAATAAAAAAAAACATAATATGCAGTGACTAAATGAGAGTCCTCAGATTAGAAGTCAGCTAGAATAAGGAATTTAGCAGATTTGGTCACATTGTCTTTGAAAAGTTACATTTAAAATGACTAAGAATTAAGGAAAATAATACTTATATAATTAAGGAAAATAATACTTATAAAATGATTTTAAAATAAAAAAAAATTATAATGCATAACATAAAATGCAGTGACAAAATGAGAGTCAGAGATCAGATTAACAGACAATAAGGATAGCGAATGTACCAGATTCAGTCACATTTTCTTTATAATGGTACTTATTTAAAATGACTAAGTACTAAGAAGAAGCAAGCGATGCTTATTTCCTAAAAATTAATATACAAAATGAAATGCGGTGCCACATGATAGCATGGGTTACATTTGCGCTAAGCAGCCAGGTGTCTTGGGGCAACATGCCAATTCAGATCCCTGTTCTGCCAACTTCTTGTTGACAACGTTAATGCCGATCATTTAAATGTGACATGTTCTCAACAAGAGCAAATTGAATTTGTGGCACACTCAAACAAACGTGCCTTCAGGGGTTGTGTGAGTCTGCTATTGTGCCTTCCCTCAAGGCAAAAGGGAAAATGAATCTCCATGACCTCTCGCTTTCTCTGTCTTTCTCTCGCTCTCCCCTGAGGAATAGCAGCATGGATCATCCCCACAGTTGTGCAGATTCTATTTAGCAATCGCTCTGTCTTCCTCCATTGTCTCTGCATTTCCCTCTTTAAAAGGGGCTTGGAAAATTTCCCCCCTCGCGGCTCTGTAAAACATAATCCCCCAAGGTCTCTTTCAGTACAGAAACAAGTCCATCTGACCCGCGGACAAATAAACAAACAGAATGCCGGAGCGCTGGTCCAGAGCACAGATTCATAAAAGGACTCTGGGATCAGACAGGCCAGGGGAATATTATTATAACCCTGTAAATCAAAATAAACTAGAGCATTTCACCCGACCATGCTTAACTCCAAATAAGGGTCAGATCTGAACTAATATTACTCATGTAAAAGTCCGGAGGGGCTTAGAGCAAGCTTAATTATGTGCTGAAAAAAATATTGTTTATAGTTTTATAATAAAGGAGTACGCCACAAGAGATGTGCGTTGCAGGTAAGAGGTGTTCATACACTGTGTCCTAAGATGCGATACAGCATGCATCATTTTGTTGGTGGTTTGATATGTATTTACACAAATAAAAACAGCTCTATAGCCAAATTAAAACATGCTGTTTGGTAAAAATAAAGGAAGTTATGAGTCTTTTTAAAGCTCACCAAGGCTCCTTCTTAAAAATTCTAAAATACACAAAATGTTACGATTAAAATAACTGTCATCATGGTTTAAAATGTAATTTATTTATGTGATGACAAAGCTGAATTGTCAACAGCCATTACTCCAGTCTTCAGTGTGACATGATTCTTCAGAAATCATTCTAATATGTTGATTTGGTGCTCAAGATATATTTCTTTTTATTATTGTTTAAAATAGCTGTACTGCTTAATTGTGTGTGTGTGTGAGTGTGTGTGTGTGTGTGTGTGGAAGCAATTTTGCAGATTTAGTTTTTTTTTTATGAAAAGAAAGTTAAAAACAAACAGCATTTATTTGGAACAGAAATCTTATGCAATGATGTCAACTATCAACTTATTGCATCCTTGTGGAATAAAAATTAGTTTCTTTCTCAAACTTTTGAACAGTAATATGTGTGTTGTTATTAAAAAAAAAAATTCTTTTTTTTCTCGTGTCATGCTCTATTTTTACAATCAGAGGGAACGTTGTCAGAAGATAACAAGAGCTCTGGGGGAAAGTGACACCAAAAGTGACTTTAATACGTTTAAAATGTGAAAACAAAAAATGCCCCTGCAGGTAATTCCTTTTTAAAAAGGTAATTAAAGTAATTAAATAGGCTCAGAACATCACAATAACACACAGACTAGAGTTGGCTATTGCTTTTATTAAATGGTAGAAACAGCAATATGCTCAAAAAGACTTGAACACACAAATATGTACAAAACTGCTTTATGCCTAGTAACTTTTAAAAGCTTTTTAAAAACTTTTTAAAGTAAGGCCTATGATTGGTTTTGAACTGAGGAGATTTATGCAGTTCCTCTTCAGAATGGTCAGATGGGGAGAGTCTCTAAGAGCCTTATCAGACCCTCATGCAGAGTTTTTGTGGCTGGTCAGAGTCCAGCTTCCTGTTCTGAGGAGCGAAAGGTGCCTGCACTATTCAAGAAGGGCACTCAAACAAAGAGAGCATGTCAGAAGAATGCAGAAAATTCAAAGGCAGAGTGGTAGATCTCCACTGGTAGCAGCCATTCAATCGAATGGCGAAGGAAGAAGGCACGAGGAAGCCACTCAAGATAAATTCAGAAAGAACAGCTATTGTCAATCAGGAATGAGAATGAGAGGCTTCTGCTTTAACTCTTGGGATTCTTTCTGCAGAATTATAGGCAATAAATATATATGAATCCTTTTTTCCAGATTTACAAAGATGTGAGGTTTTCATAAATTAATTCATATAATATATATATATAAAAATAACACTTCAATCTTCAGTGTCACATGATCCTTCAGAAATCATTTTAATATGCTGATTTTGTGCTCTAGAAACATTTTGTATTATCAATGTTGAAAACAGCTGTGCAGCTTAATACATTTATTTATTTTCTTTCCTGTGGAAGCTATAATGCAGTTTTGGGGATTCTTTGATGAATACAAAGTTACAGACAAACAGCATTTATTTGGAACGGAGACATTTTTTAACATTATAAAGCTATTATATGACAAAAGTCACCAATGTTCCAAAAAAAAAAAAAACTTTCATTTTACAGCTGCGTCATCCAATCAGAATTCAGAATCATAAACTTGAACACTAAAAAAGTGCAAAATCACTTTATACCTAGTGCCTTTTAAAAGCTATTTACTGGCATGTGGTTAAGGCCTACGGTTGGTTTTAAACTGAGGGGATTTAGTTCTTCTTCAGAATGGTCAGATGGGGAGAGTCTCTAAGAGCCTTATCAGACCCTCATGCAGAGTTTTTGTGGCCGGTCAGAGTCCAGCTTCCTGTTCTGAGGAGCGAAAGGTGCCTGCACTATTCAAGAAGGGCACTCAAACAAAGAGAGCATGTCAAAAGAATGCAGAAAATTCAAAGGCAGAGTGGTAGATCTTCACTGGTAGCAGCCATTCAATCGAATGGCGAAGGAAGAAGGCACGAGGAAGCCACTCAAGATAAATTCAGAAAGAACAGCTATTGTCAATCAGGAAGGTGGATGAAAGTACACACTGGGTTGCTTTCTGTAGAATTATAGGTAATAGATGTATATCTAAATCTAATATTAGCCTCCCCCTAAGGCCTGTGAAATTTCAAGAAACCTCAAAACCCTCAATCCACGTAGGCAGACCACCACTCTGAAATCCACATGATGTGCACCTCGGCGTCCCGAAGTGCCTTTTGTTGCTCTGTGCGCCGATGCCCTCAGAAGTCAAAGTCGATTTCTTTCTTCTGCCAGACAGATACAATCTTGACTAGCCTATTCAGAGGCCACTGGCTGCTCCTCGAAGGCTGGCCTATTATGACGCTATAATATAACCTCTGGCAACATCATCACTGTAGCATCACAAAGGTAATAGGCAGAATTGAATGAAGAGATGAGCCTTTATTCTTTCTCCCTCGAACATAATTCTCTTCTCTTTGCCATTTTGACACCATCATTCTTTTTCCTCTCCTTCCTTTCTTTCTCTGTCGAACTCCACGTGTTTTTTCTTTACCTGCTAAAATACACAATAATCACCCCCCACCCCCACCCCCACCCTCCAAACACATTCTTTCTCCATTGCTTTCTTGCCATTCTTTCCTTATTTTTTTCTTTTGCTTTTTTTCAAACTTCCAAGGTCAGACAGGACAACGAATGCCACTGGTGTCTGCTTGAATTGTGAACGCCACTGGCGGCCATTGCCTTGGTTTCCAAGGCAACACACTAACCATTAATTTTCAATTAAAGCAGACAAAGAGCTGACAGCACGGGCTCTATGGAAGATGTCAAGAATCTGTATTAATATACGACAAGTGAGCATAATTGTGTGTCCATTTTTTAAAAAAACCTCATCTATGCTATCACTGAAATGTGAATGCTGTTGATAATTTGAGGGTTGCGCTTTGTGTTTTTTTTTTTTTTTTTTCTTCTTTACCGAAGATGCATATCATGTGTATTTCAAAAATAACATATGCCTGTTCCATCACATTTTTTTTTTTTCTCAAGGGTGGCAATTATTTTTATTGTTTTGCTGCTGTGTCTTGACACACTGAGATCTATATTGGTTTTGAAAGGTGGACAGGTGGGTTGATGCAAATCTGACCAGTATGTAGGTAGTGATTTCCTGTCTATTTCGCAAAGCTTCTCACACACAAATTATGACATCCACGTCAGGTAAATATTCACCTAATCATTACTACATGAAGAGAACAGCTGCTCTGGAGAAATGAGGAGGATCTTTCAGAAACATGTCTTTCTCAAACTCATTCTATTATATATATAAATATTTAAATAAATATATATATATATATATACGTGTGTGTGTGTGTGTGTGTGTGTGTGTGTGTGTGTGTGTGTGTGTGTTGAAGAGAAGCTCTAGTGCTCATCAATGCTGCATACATTTTTCTTAAAAATCAAGTAAAATAGCAATAGTGTGTTTTATTATTACAATTTAAAATAACCATTTTAAAATGTCATTTACTCCTGTGATGCTAAAGGTGAATTTTCAGCAGCCATTACTCCTGTCTTCATTGTTACATGGTTATTAGAAATCATTTTAATATGCAAAATATGTGAAACCATTATACTTTTTTTTTCTTCAGCATTCAATTTACTTCAAACACAACAAACATAATATATCAACAAGTCAACAACAGCAGCATTTAACAATGTATTTTGCAATAAAATGGCAAAACTATGTACAGAAACTCAAATCTGCAAACCGTTTCTTTTGAACCACTTTATTTACATCAACCTTTCAAATGAACTGATTCATTAAAATGAAAAGGCCTACTACAAACATTATAAGAGAGAGCACACTTACTGTGCACTTGAATATTACTTTAGTTTCCTTGTCTGTCAACCTTATCCACAATACAACACATAAAAACAGCAATGCAGAGATTTTGCTATATATAGAACATGCTATTTTGCTACAGAATATAGTTAGACGTAATCACTACATATAGCTAAGCTATTTTGCTACTTTTAGTTTTCCACATAACTAACAGAGAACTCAAATGACATATTTAGAGAGCTTGTAGCACCTCTGGCCTCTGTATCAAAGAAAACAGCCTCTTGGTGAGCAAAAAAAAAAAAAAAAAAGCCCTGTTACAAAATATTATCAGACTTTCACCTGTTATACTCAATTAGCCCTCTGTGAAACAGGAGCCCTTTTAAAGGAGTTGTTATCAGATGTGCCTGCATGTGGGCAAAGAGGGCAGGGAGGAAGTTGTGGCGCCCAGGGTTTATGTTCAAAATCTCCACCTTTGCTTTTGTGTGTTACTGTTGATAACAAGCGGAGAGGCAGGCAACTCGCAACTAATGACAGGGTCGAGAGGAGAGTCGGGATGGGGGGGGGGGATGGGGCACCAATAAGATGCTTACGTGATGTCACTGAAGAGTGATGACATTGGCGAGTGATGCAACACTTTCTCCACGTCTTTCTGGAGAAGGATTTGAGAAAGCACTGGTAAGGTGAGGAGAACACAATAGGGCCACCTACCGTCACCAGAGTTCTCAGGGGAGAGAAAAAACATTGTTTCATGGAAAAAACAGTCAGAAGACTTCCAGGGAACGAGAGGAAGGAAAAGAGATGGTGTGACATCTACATAGTGCTCCCTGTGCCTTTGCTGCCTCATTAAATCAAACGCTTCCAGAATTGGTCCATAAACGACTCCCACACTTCCCTTTTCTCCCTGTCTTACTATATTAGAGCTTATAATTAAGGTAATTACTTTCAAAGAACTCATAATAGGATTCTTCTTCTTTCTATTTTTTTTTTCTTCTCACATGGCACGGTAAATACAATTTAATATGCGTTGCCCCTTAAACGACAAACTGACCCACATTTCTCAGCTGTTTGCATCAGAAAGGAAGAGTAATCGGGGAGGCTGTAATGGCCAAGACGAACTGCTTTATTATTTATCAAAAATATGGAAAATGAAGCGAGGAGATTTGGTGATTAAAGTCTGCACTGAAACCTCTCTGAACAGTTTGCTTAATATTTAATCACCTATTAGCTCTTCTTCTTCTTCCTAATTAATTTTATGTAACAATCATTTTCCATTCACATATTTAATTTCCTACCAATGTACCTTTTCATTTAATATGTTTTGGGTGTTAATCTGAAAGCCCTGGCAGTGCAGATGTGATGGTGGAATTAGCAGATGGTAAAGTACCTTCATTTGTGAACAGTATCTTTCTCTCTTTATGTCATCCTCTGCCCTAAGGCAGCAAGCAAGCAAGTTAATCATTAAGCAAATATGTATTTACTATTACAAGCAAGCTTACGTATTACTAGTAGATTGATGTTTCAATATACATTTCAGTTACTTTGCTTAAAATGTATGGCATCAAAGTAAAAAATATAACGATAATGCTAATAATAGAATATGACACATGATATAAAGGGTCGTAACCAACTTTTAGATTTATAATGTTTAATAATCACAGTAATAATATATATTTAATATATAAATAATAATGTTGATGGTATTTAATCTAATATCATTTTAGCTCATAAACTTAAAAAAATGGGCAATTTCTGATTAAGATATATGCAGTATTATTTTCAAAATTATATTTAAAAAAGAAACTAGCTAGAGGCATATTTAGCTGTAATCTTGCCACAAGCTTATTTTAGGTGTGAGAAAAATGTATGACAGTCATGACCTACTTGGAGCCCTATGTAAGATAAAACAAAATTTTACATTCACATGTGCATTCATATATGTAAGAATGTTTTTATATTTGGGTCATTATACGAAA
Source organism: Carassius auratus (assembly GCF_003368295.1). Taxonomy (NCBI): domain Eukaryota; kingdom Metazoa; phylum Chordata; class Actinopteri; order Cypriniformes; family Cyprinidae; genus Carassius; species Carassius auratus. The sequence goes on from NC_039253.1 coordinate 16,993,231, forward strand.
ACGTGCCATTTTGTGTCCCTCAGGAAAAAAAAGCTCTGTAAATCTTAATAAAACATAAAAGAAATAGAATATTTTATATTTTAGTTTCCATAATGTCTCATAATATAAGAATAAATTATTTTCTGTTTCTTTGGTTTTTAAAGGATTTTAATCACATTTTTGTACAAAGCATCTTGAAGAAATGTTGAAAATGGCCTGTCCCTCAGTAAGATTTTTCTACTTCTACTTGCTATCGAGGCCAAAAAAGTCAAACTATCATAAAAAAACATATACTTGTATAAAGCCTTAAGTGTCAGTTCATTAGTCATAAATGGATTTTATTCTTAACGTGTCAAATAAAATAAAAAAACACACAATTTAGTCGGGTCCCTAGGTTCTCGTCAACCCTGTTACTTTTTATAAAAACACCTCTTTAAAGATAATGGACTGTTCCAAAAGTTGCATCAGTTCCAGGAAGTGACATTATCTGACTTTCATGAAGTTGATGGTAGAAGACAAGTAAGTGTTCTCTTCTTTTTAATGAATTTTCTTTGAGGTTATGTAATGTCTGAAAGACAGGGACACGCTCATTGTGTCAGCCCTGTTACCAGAAAAGCATATGTTAAAAAGTTTTTTGTACATATTTAAAAATGTACATATATGATAATATTTAAGCCTCTCATTAAGGCACGTAATGTAGTGTCATTACCTATACCTCATGGCTAGTAATGGCCGGCAATAACCTTTTTCGTCAACCCTGTTACCGTCAACCCTGTAACCATTCCAGGGTAAGAGGGTTGACCCAAGTACGCTTTTGTGTGTCTTACCCATGTTGTATACACAAGAAGGGTTAAATCAAGGGCAACTGGACTAGGTACGTCCATATTTGAAGCTATTGCCTCTCATCCAAGGGGTTTCTTCATTTCTAAATGACTGATGGGGAGTGCCAGGCATTTAACCTCTGTGGGGTTGTCACCCCTGAGCCAACCCTTCTTGGATAACTATGACCTGGATGACTGAGAATTTTAACAGACATACTTTTCTTACAAATAGTATACATAATATACATGTTTTTACAGTTTTTATCCCTAAAAATCATGTTTTTTTATTTATTCTACTGATAGATAGGCTAAAATATGTTGAGGTTACTGATCTATACTGATACACACAAGTGCATTGGGTTTTATAAATGTGCTTTATAAATCAAAAGTCATTATTTTTTTTATTATGAGAAGTCAATAAATTAACAAGCTTTTCAGTTTGCATTTGGGATACTCTCCATACATGCACTCCATCCAAATAGTTTGAAAAAGTTTTCTTGTCAAAAAATAAATCAAGCTTGTGTGACTTGTATGATTATTTGATGGCATGTGAACTACTTACATTTACAGTATGCTACACAATCATAAATAATCAGGGCTGGGGTGTAACGAAATACATGTAACAGCGTTACGTATGTAAAATACAAAATATGAGTAACTGTATTTCGTTAAAATTACATTTTAAATAAGGGGTAATCAGATTACAGTAACATCTGAAAACTATTTTAGATTACCAGTGATTACTTTTATTTTGATGTAATTTATTAATTTAATATTTAAGTTTGGGGATTTCAAACAATACCGCGACTGATTTTTTCCCGTTACAAGCACATAACGACACAAACATTCTCCTAGAAATCACACTATGCATTCAGTCAACAGATCCATACGAAGCATGCATAAAATAAAGGTTTATGAAGTCAAACAATAGCTTTATGTGGTTTACAGATGAACTTCTTTATTCATTCGAAATGTTCAGTATCATCTTTGGCTCGGTAATGCAAGTTCACGATCCAATTCGTGAACAGATGATTCTTATTCGTGAATCTTTTAAAATAATAATTTCCTTTATTTATTTATTTAATGAAACCAGTGTGGAAACCAATGCTTCACTAACGGGATAGATCTGGGTCAGGGTATATTCTGGCAAACCGTTTACCAATCAAGTTTCTCAATTGGCAAAGCAAACTGTGGTACACGCCACTACCAACACAGAATGGGTAAATCTGTGTTTTCTCAGTACAATATCATAGAAAGTATGAGGTTTGAGAATTAGAAGGCGGGGCAACAGTTAAAAAATTTTAAAGTTAAAGTTCATGCAAACAGATAAGTTTCGGTTTTTCATCATTTTTATGCTAAAATATCTCAATAGAGCTGTCTACATAATATGCTGATTAGTCATGTTGAATTAAAGGTTTATGAATGTCCAATTAAGACTCCATTACAACCATAATTGTAACTCAAACAAGCAGTATAATCAATACGGTAGCTGTTGTCAACCCTGTAACTGATGTGTCAACCCTGTTACTTGTATAATATTCTAATATAACTTAAAAAATGTAAATAAAAATGTAATCAATTAATTGTAAATGTTTAGTAAGAGAGGCTAATAATCCACTCAAAATTGAATTGAGGTGTTTAATTTTTGTTTCCATACACTTTTCTTAAAACAGAAGATGCTGGGAGAGTGTAATTTGGAAATGAACGTATTCATCCCCTTAAAAAAATAAAACTTTCAATATTCTCAATTCACAAACACTCTTAATGTAACAAGGGGGCGTATATCTTCCACAGTATATCAGATTTGTTCTATACATGTATTTAAAACCTTTTCAAAAAGTAATTAATATGTTGGTAACAGGGTTGACCAAAAACACACATTTAAATTAGTTAAATGAAAAAAATGAAAAAAATAAGATAGCCTGAGATGGCACGGCACATTTTCCTGAGAGGTAAGGATCTACTTAATCCAAAAAGGGGCTTAAAGATTTTCAAAACAGAAATTTGAAAATCAAACATTAAAAGTGGGAAATGGCACGTTTTCGTATAATGACCCATTTACACATGCTGTGGGTATGATGCTTCTTCACTTCTTTGCACATAAACATTAAATCACACTAAACACACCGACAATGGTGTCTCTAATTCCCCCTCACACTTTTCTTTCTCTCTCATTCTAGTCATCAGGGACACAGACCATACTCTGATTTGCATGCAGGGCCTGGACGTGGTGGAAAGTGCCGTCAGGCCACAAAGGCACCTTGGCAGATAATGAGTGGCGTATTCCAGGTACAGCCCCGGAGTATCGCTCCTCATCAGGGGAATTTTCAATTAAGGGATGCAGATTAATAAAGCATAATTGTGAGGCTCAATCTAGCTGTGGAGAGTGGGAGGAGGAGGACATGAACGCGCTCCGCCGGCAGAGCACACCCCTCCAGACAAAACCGCGACATCCTTTACTGCAGTCAATGAAACCGTGTGGCAGACGTTTAGCAATAATGTACAGAAGCAGCACCTGTGGTTATGTAAGATAATGACTTGAGCATAGGAACTGAGGTGGTGGCTTTTCTCACTGTTTATCTTGTGAGTAATGGACAAATGACCCACACAATATGCATGCATCCTCTGTTTGAACAGGGAAGAGTAAATAACAATGGTATGCCTACATCCGTCTCTGAGTTCACTGCTTTATGGGCATTTCTTCAAATACATTCTGTCCCAGGCACTCTTTAAATGTTAAAACTGTTTAAATGTTAAAACTATTAACCATGTCTTCATGGTTTATTTATTTTTTAATGCCTTTTATGTTATTAATTACCTTAAAAGTGTCAAAATGTGTTAGTTATTAAGGAGACAGAATCCAGAGTCAATTAGTCAGTGAAGGGTTTGAGATAAAAAAAAGGAGAATGTATGTAAATATAAGTTTAGTTAAATCTTGTAAAATAAATACACACGTGTGCATGTGTGTGTGTGTGTGTGTGTGTGATTTGCAATGCAATATATTAAACATATTAAAAATATTATGCAGAAATAGTTATATAATGTACCTTTTCAAAACCAAGACCTACCAAAATAGTCAATTTTATTCCAAAAATGTTTACAATGTTAGTAACACTTTAGAACAGGGACCACATATTCACTATTAACTAAGAGTTTTTCTGAACAAACTCCTAATTTACTGCTTGTTAATAGTTAGTTAAGTTTAGGCATGGGGTGGGTTAAAGGATCTAAAATACGGTCATGCAGAATAAGGCACTGATATGTGCTTTATAAGTACTAATAAACAGACATTATGCTAGTAATATGCATGTTAATAAGTAAATGATTAATGGTATAGTGGTTTTGTGATGCATGTATATAAAACATTCAACAATATAAGAGGACAAATTAAGTTAAGAGTATAAAAAGTGTGCTTTAAGAGTTTATTCCCTAGTCTGGAGGTCCAAGAGGGCCCCTATATATTTGAAGAAACACCCATATATGTGCAGGATCAAGCAGCTGATTGGTTCACACTGTGTGTCTGACTGTAGATAAGAAATGACATAGCAACTTGCCAAAAGCATTTTCTCTCTGAAAGCCTTGTCTAAGTCATTCACACCTCTGAACAAAAAAGCAGAGCGACTGTCTTTATTTGTCTTTATCCGCCGTCATCTACTGTAGCTCACATCCACAGAGAACAGAGCTGGGTAAACACTTAACACCTTCAGCAAAGCTACTTTTGCTCTTAGTCAGAGGTTTAACAAGAGGACAAGTTGTTTTCCTTGTTGGTTAGTTCAGAAAACATTCCATTCGCCTCCACTCCCTTGACCTGTCACCGAACAATGTTTGCTCTAAAGCTGTGATTTATCTGAACGCTACAACACACAGGCCCTCCGCTGCACACATAGAAACACACACCCACACATTTACTTGTAAACACATTCATACATGTACGTGCACATCCACATACACAAAGCAACGAGCGCAAACTATTAAACCTGTTTGTGCAGCCTTGCATTAAACGGCCTTATTAAGATAAAAGCTCTTATTTAGATCTTTGCAAGTCACAGATGAATAATCAAACCTTGAATGTGTGAAGCAGATTTTTGTGTGTTATTAGATATAAGCCAGATAGAAGCTGAATACATGTAAATACCAACGGCAACAAATCCTAACAAATGCTTTGGGCAATTACAACAATCCTTTTTTAAGGATCTGCAAATTGCCTCAGTGGGCTTGTAAATGTTTGTGATGTCGTTCCTTGTCGTTTTATGGCCCGCTTTGCAGGGAAGCAAAAGAACGCATCTGCTGTGCTTGACACATGAGTGCACTCACCTCTGCGTGAGAGGTGCAAGTCGGCATGTCTTTGTCTTACTGTGATTTAACAGTATGTATGTGTGCGTTGGTGCCCTTCCGTGTGGAAGAGGCCCTTGACATAGACGCAGGAGAGTTGTGCAAGAAAAAGCATCAGGCATCTTTTTTTGCCCTCGGGACGTGGGGCAGCACAGCCCAGAGGAGGCAAATGTGAGTGACAGGCATGCAGGACTGCTCGGGTTGGGGCTGGTTCAGTTCACACCCGTGCAGACGTGAGAGAATGTACCTCTGAGAATTCAATGCCACACCAGCCTCGGTATCCTTATCTGAGAACTTTTTTTGCAGTTTTTACTACAAAGCTTTGTAGAGGGTCTGTAAGAGTTTCCATTAGCTCCACCCTGCAGTGAGTCAAAGGTAATAATGCCCATTTAATCCCAATTTCCTCATTTACAGTTGGCTTGGGGGGCTGGGAGCTTACAGCTATTTATATACCTCATTTGACACAATTTGGGTGTTTGCTCAAACAACCTTTATATCCTTTCCGTGCGGGAGGGCCTAGAAAAACATACCACATGTTATAAGGAGAGGAATGAAAAATAGAAAGTGTTCCGAGATCAAAACAACTTACCCTGTGGATATCAATTGTAAATTTATTTATCGTAAAGGCAGTTTTTGTTTATTATTACAAACTGAAGGACAATGAAAAATGATTTTCTGTGGTAATAATCCAAAGCATGTCACAGATACTTCTGATAGAGCTTAACTTGTATTGAACACGGAACAGTAAGTATACAAACAAACAAACTAATAAAAATGTATGATATAAATATATGTAATAAAATCACTGAAAAGCAGAACACATACACAAATCATTCTGGACCCGCAAACATGTCACAACATCTGTGTTACAGCTGCTGGAGCACCCCTGACTGGTGTGAGCTTGCCTTAACACTCCTGTTAAAGAAAATTACTATTGCTGTTGAGCTTTGAGCTAAAATGCAGCACTGCTTAATAGGAAACAGCAATTTTGTATCAGAATATATCAACAAAACAAAACAAAACAAGAAAAATAAATAAAATCAGTCAAAATAAATTGAAATTAACAAAACAACAAAAAACTAAAACAAAAAACAACAAACACAAAAAACAAACAAACAAAACACAAAACAAACAAAAACACATCAAAACAAAACAAAACAAAACGACAGGTGAAGTGGGCCTGCCCTTTTCTACTACAAATCAAAACAACAAAATAATGAGACAGCAAAACACAAAGAAGTGGACCTTTCCTTTTCTACTAAATATTCCTTAAAAAAGAAACGTCATTAGTTTTACCACATGCTAATTAACTTTGTTGCATACAACAAAATTGAGAAGGAGAAGTTTTGTGCAGAAGACAATGTTCAGTTTGGGAACACACCATTCTCAGAAATTGGATCTCTGTAATGAATCAATTGATTTAGTTCACCAAAATCTGAATCATTGGTTTACAAATAATTTCATTCTCAATAACATCGATTCATGTTTGAGTCAACTATGCCTTTACCAGTTACAATTCGTTTTTAGCCGTCTGTTTCCTTGCAGAAACTTTCACTAAAGCACAAGTGAAATAGTTTTTGCATGTGTGTAACGAATCCGCTCTCTTCTGGTGAAGTGACAGAAACATTCCTTTGCGTCTCCTGTGTTCTGCAGAAAACAGTAATGTGTTGACTGGTGGAGACTTCATCCATACCACTTTAATGCTTATGATTCATGAGCAATGAGCACAGTGAGCATCTGAAGACATTGAGCATCTCTATGGGAGAACACACTCTCTCTCTCACACACACACACACACACACACACACACACACACACAGGCACACACACGCACACACACACACACACACACACACACACACACACACACACACACACACACACACACACTACATGTCCTGTCCTGACTCAAACATGTAAAAGTTATTCCAAATGATTTCTTAATGCATCATGGTAATTCTCTCACTCTCCCTGCACAGATGTTTACATAAAACGATCCATTGCTGCATTTAAAAAACATAAGCGATTTTTTTTTATCACAACCATCAAGGGAAACTGATTTCGCCAAGGAATTACATCACACCCCATTCATGCACACAGAGACTGACAAACAGATACAACCACGGCACGAAACATTAAGCTAAAGTCATCAATCTGATCAAGTGTGATGAAACCATAGGAGATTGTTATCTTGAACAGCTGGAACAATGCAAAGCCATTGATATTCATTAAAGACTACTTTAAAGTGAAAGGTACAGCAGAGAAGCAAGTTCATGCCGAGCTTTCAGTCGCGGTTAAAGTGGAAAAGTCTGCAATATAATATAAAAATTCTGCAATAGAATAGAATATAATATATGCTTTTCTAGATGGCCATATGTTTGAAGCTGGGCTATCAGTTTATTTAACCAATGGGAGACATACAGAGGTTTTGGGATTGTTTTTATTTATTTATTTATTGAAAAACATTTTTTTTTTATGCATTTTCATTTGGTGAGGCTAGAAATGATGAAATTACACACATCACTTTTAAAAACCCATAATGATAATGGATGCTACAGTGACAATGCTAATGATTCCCTCAGAGATCTGTTGGTTGTATTCAGAAAGGACAAATGGATAAAAACACAATTTTGAATGATTCCAGTCTTTGCAATTGTCTGTTGAGAAGATGCAGGCAAATGCACTTGGCGTCACAAACAGGAGAGGCAGAGGATAGTAACAGGAGGAGGGACAAGTATAATCAATCTGTGTCTGGAGTGAGCTCTCAATTTCATATTCACAAGCATTCTCCATCATTGTTAGTGTTAATTAATTTATAATATAGACACAAATTACCTTTGCATGAATGAAAATTACACCTAAATGTACCGTAGCAGTTTGCATGGTGATGATTAAATATTCCCACCAGATTCAGAGATGTTTGCAGCAGCGCACTGATAAACATGTATAGCATTATTAAGTTAGCAATAACAACTGGCTCATTTACTTGTGTAAACATTCGTTAGAAGGAAAAAGCAGAAATAGATGTGACACCTGGAGTGCAACTACAAACACTCCTGAGAGAGATAATTAGTAAGAGAGATAGAAAGTGTTGAATAGCAGTTAATACTGATCTCTTATGGCTGCCTCGTGCGCACCGAGCTAATGTGTTACATCTCATTTTACTCCTGGGAAGTTCTATACACGTATGCCGTCATAAGCCTGCTTTTTGTCTCTCGCAGTTTTGATAGATGCTATCATACTTTATTATAACGTCACTTATTATGAACTCAATTTCAAGAGCTAGGAACAAAACACCGGTTTTCTACCGGAGATCACTGACAAAAGACGAATAAATATATCTTTTAAAAAAAGAATGGAAATCCTCAGAGCAAAATAAAGCAGTGAGCTAGAGCAGATAATAGAAAGAAGGATATATATCCAGGTGTCTCTGTTCTCTTTGAGTAGCACCAATAGATTATAATAATAAGTTAGTTGGACTCAAATGAGGCCAGTCAGCTCATCTACTTTGAGGCTTAACCAAAGAAACGGAACCTGTCACCTTTCAAACACACTGCGTGTGGCATCTCTTCTTTGTGGTGCGGTTTGTTGTATTTTTCAGGAGAGAGGACATTACGTCAAAGGACTGTGTATGAAAGAGCAACGGTTTAGGTATTTAGAGAGAGACGGATTTGAAAATGGTTGAAGTTTTTTGATAAATAAGCACAAAGTGGTGTCTTGCATCAAATCACCAGGAAAGTTATGCACCTAAAACTATTATTTACTAAATGCTTGCTACAGTTTTTGATAAAATCACCCGTAAAACAAAAAAACTAAAAGAGAAGAAAATACCATTTACTGCTTAAAAATATCAGAAAAATGATGGCTATTTTTCAAAAATATTAAAAGTAGTCAACAGGTATTTTAAATTCTAATTAACACTATTTTAACGGTATTGTGTTTTATGTATCATAATTTTCTATTCTTAACTGTTTTATTTAATTGGAAATCATTTTTAAATCATAAAAAAGTTGCTTTTTTTGGTGTGATTGATTTAATTATTATTTTATTTCCACTTATGTAAAGCACTCTGAATTACCATTGTGTATGAAATGTGCTATATAAATAAATTAGCCTTGATCTGTATTTTTGATCAAATAAATACGGACTTGGCGAGCATAAGAACAAAAAACGATTTCAGAACCCAAACTTTTGAACAGTACTGTACATACAATGTATATATATATATATATATATATATATATACACACACACACACACACACACACACCCACACACACACGCACACCTCGCAAACACACACAGGCAGATTTACGTAAAATATACTTACTGCCTAATATTTGCACTGTCCACTTAAGCTAAAATATAAAATTGCTTCACTGTGGTGGATTCAGCAGCGGCGCAGTTAAAGCATTATCTGGTTGTTCCCAAATAAAGTGAGAATTAATCATTAGAAATTAACACGGCTGTCTAATTAACTGACAACATTGCTCTCAGGACAACAACAGCGGTCGTAGCTAGCAGCATCAAAAGCACATTTAAGAGTCTCTGGATGAAAATCGTGCCATAAAGCTCCAGTCCATTGAAAAGCGCATGCCACGACTGACAGCAGCGGGAGCAGAGTTTATTTGCTCCAGCGAAAAAGGCATTACAAGGGGAAGCCCTGCTCTGAATGAGAGCATCTATGTCAATTACTCTCCCCTGATCCCCGCTCACTATTTACATGCTCACTTGAAAGCTGTAGCAACCTAATGGGATCGCTTTCACAGTGCGATGATAAGCCATATTTTCTGTGTCACCTCAAATTGAGGCGCAGCTCTGTTGCGGGGAAGAAGATTAAGGAAGCAGAAGAGAAAAACAAATCTTCCCAACAGGGAATTTGAATATGAAACAAAATGGGCTCCCATTGGCAGGAGCTGACAGGTATTAAAGGCCCCATGGCAAGCATTGTTACAGCCTTGAGAGGAACATGTGATACAAGAGGGTTATAGACTAATAAACAGCAGCGTGAATACAACAAGCAGCTTTGCGGGGAAAAGACAACAAAGCCCGGGAGAAAAAAGGGGGAGATATGTTTAAACTGTCAACACTGTCACAGAAAATGGTCCTCAAATTAAGCGCCGCGCGTGCAGTGGTGAGAAAAAAGTGGGAAATTGCCTTTTATCACCTCACCGAACAATGGGCGGCCTGACAGCGCTTAGCCAGATAACTTTAGCATCCCTTTACCCTAGCATATTTACAATTTTATTCCTCCCTATGTTCTCTCTTTCTCTCCAGCGCTCATTTAACTTTGGTGACTTCCGTGCTTCTCGATGGCTGGGCGCTTTCAAGTGTTTAATATCATGTAAAATAACTGCCGCCCACCGCTCTCCTCCTCTCTCGCCCGCGTGGCTAAGCACTACAAAGCCTCACGCTAGTGCCGGGAAGTCTCAGACGATTGCGCCAGCGTTATCTCCGGTCCTGTTTATTATTGCCATTATTATTTTCTGCTTTAAACGTTCGACTAGAGAGAAGAATGGGACAAAGGGGAATAAAAAAAAAGACAGAAAAACACTTGCTGCTGTTCCTCCCATTTGACTTGTTAAATAAACTGCCTATTTACGCCCATGACAAAACAAGATTATATACAAACACCAACCTATTACAAAAGCACTGCTTGTCAACCCTTTGTAATCGAGGGGTTGAGGAGGCACAGAATCAATTTGGGAGAGAATATGAAGAGGCCACAAGCGAATATTTTGCTGTTAACAACTACAGCATGAATTGACAGTCCAATCCAAAACACTCAACCTACGGAAAGTGCTATGTCACTTGCTTTTTTATTTAGGAATAAACCGAATTACTGTATATAACCGACCATTAAGTAAAATAATATTATTTATAAATGATATAATGTACCTAATATTCTATAAATTGTATAACGGATCATCGTATTGTTTATACTTATCTTCTTTTTTGAATTTTTAAGGTCAAATTTAATGCAGACATTTTTTTCTGATTTGTTCTCATAAAAATATACATCTATTAATGTCAAATACTTCAGTCAAATCTCTTCATTAACATGAATTCTTAATAAGAATACTAAAATCATATCTAAGCCTAGATTTCGAGGTATTTTTCATTTCAAGGACATTTTTGTCACTTTTGGTGATATTACGGCCCCAAACCCCTGTTCATTTCAACCTTGGTTACCCACCAAAGGGACACAAGGTGACAGCAACTCATCACAACTGACTGAAAAAAGTTGTTCAATCTAAAAACACACTCTGGTTCCTTATCTACTAGCGAGGGCTAAGTCAAATCGAGCAAAACACAACTTCCCAAGTGAGCAACGGCATTATGTAGAACACTGCAATGAGAGTTTAAATCCCCCTATCTACATACTGGATAAGACTTCCTGTGGCTAGAGAAGTGGGATTGCATTAATAGGGTCTGTCCTCTGAGATTGTGCTTAAGGCTTTATGATATGACTATCTGTAGCTAAGTGGGCAGGTAGATGCTAAGAGCTTAGACAGACAAAAGGAACTTTTGCTTTAAGGCAAACTGTCTTATTATACCTGGTAGTGTTTAGAAGTCTTCGCATTTGAGCGTGTTCATGTGTGAATATGCGTGTTTCTGCTGAACTACTTCAAGCGTACTAATAAGTTCATACCTAAAACTTCCAAAATTAGATGATCAACTTTTTAAGATCTTTGTGAAAAGTAACTTGTGAAATTACGAAAGTGTTTAGGGCCAGAATAATGAAGTATATATAATGAAAAAAGAAAATGAAAAAAGAATACATAAATGCAACAAACAGTATCAATAAAATAATCGTAGTTACTGTAAATAAATATCTTTAGAAATTCACATTCGGATGAAATAACACAGGGTTTATTGAGCTATTGACTTAACTATTATTCCTTCAATAGAAGCCCTTCTGCTCTCAAAACAAGTGTGTACTGACTGTAAACACACCTGTATAGACACAATATGCACTTCTTGGCATATGTTGACTTTCTCCCTTGTGTGGTTTAAATAACAACTTAATTTGATGTGCCAACTCTAATTCTCCAGCTATTAAAATGTTGCCTTTTATGTTTTGGTGGATGTGGGCCTCACAAATATAATACACACACCTGGTAACCCGACATCAATAGAAAACTGATTCTTCCATGTCTTTCTGTCTTTCTGCTCAAAGACCACAACCCCCAACCCCTCACCCCCGTCAATTATAATAAAGAAATAAGCACACACACAAAACACATAACTGAAACAGTCATTTCTCTTACATATACACATACACTACCATTCAAAAGTTTGGAATCAGTCATTTTTTATTTTATATAGGCTGCTGAAAATTCAGCTTAGCAATCAGGACTAAATTAAATTTTAACAAACTTTCACATGCATATATTTAGCGCAGATCAAAAACCAATTATTAATTAATCGTCAAATTTACAAACAATAATCCTAGGAATAACTTAGTTTATCAGCAATTTATGGCTTCGAACAGCTCATCCAACCAGAGTTTCGTCAATCGGTTTCATAACCATCTTGATTTGTGGTATACAAAGACCGTCCCAAACCGGCTGCCACTCACACTCTTACTTGCATGCGCACACAGCTAATAAGCACATGTTAAGTGGTTCCACTGCCTCTTACCATCTACACGTGTATGCAAATTCTCTATTCATCCTAGTTTTGCATATTTGGCCCAAATCCCCCATCCTGCTGCTGGTCAGGATTCTATTAGAGACCCCTGTTTAATATTAATACCCCACCCTTTTCTATTCAAGACCATGAGTACTCCATTGAGATATTCTGTCTGAGGGTCTCACGGATGACAGTGTGCTTGCAGTTCCTCCAAATTGTTTTGATGGTCTTTCCCTCTGGGAGTCTTTAAAGGGGGCTCCTTAAAGGCCTGCCAGGCATGGCGAGCTGTCTCATGCGGTGGGAGGGAGAGAGTGGGTCACCGTATGATTTTGTACACGGTGAGCATAACACACCCTCCAGGGCCTCCTCTTGACATCGAAGGGGGAATCGTCACTCTAGCTGACAGCCACAGCCTCGACCCTTTGCGTATCTGTACACACTTCAGCATGTTACACGCTCCTGTTCTGACAGTTGAATGTAGGAAACGGTCAGTTCACATTGGAAGGAAACCTCCAGATGGGTCGACAGCGTTATTTGTTTATCTGCAAATATGCATGTTATATTTTTTGGGAAGCTGTATTTGTAAAACAGATGTTTCGGCCTGGCCTTTAGACCTCCGGAGCTGCTCGGGTGGAGAAAACCGCACACAGGAGAGATGTTTACTTGTCAATGAATGTGTGCACTACAAACATTAACCAAATCACTACATATTTCACTTTATATTTGATATTTCTGTCAGGATCTACAGTAGCGGCACAAAACGGGCTGGTCTGAAGCTGGTGAGTGATCTGACTCAGCTGTACTAGACCCCGCTGATCTAGAGTCAGAGGAAGTGGGTCATTTCCTGCAGTCTGATGAGTAACACACTGACCTGCGTTTCACCTCACCAATCACAGGCAGAAAGAGAAAAAATAGAGATATAATGAGTGTGAAACATTTTTGCCATTAATAATAGCGAGTGATCAAATTGGGTCAGGGCTCTTGGGGGTCCCGAACCCCATCCTCCACACATTTTACCACCAAATCATAAAATAAAACTCTTCATTATGAATTCTCAACTGTCTTCAAATGTGACTGAATGATCAGATCACAAAATGATCTTTGTTTATCTGTTTGTAGCACTTACTTCTGGTTGTGGGACCACCGTAGGAATATTTTTTTCAAGGGATTGAATTGTACAAACTTGAATTTGTATTTTTAAAGCAAATTTGAAAAAAATAAATAAATCGGACATAAAGACAAAGGTATAAGACTGTGTACTTAACAGCTTTTAGTGAGTGAAAGAATTACAATCCCATGAAGCATTGCAAAAAAACAAATAAAAATTCAATTATTAATTAAAAGGTGTTTATTTTACCTAGAGAAAGTTTATTGCAAAATATGACAGTATTCTGGACAGCATTGCAAAACCAACTCGATTGCGAAATTTCCTGCAAGATTTTTGGCACCATTTGCTCTCTGTGACTGATTGGTGGAATCTTCTGTACAGCATCATTCACTCTTTAAAATAAAAGTCCAAAAACAGGGCTTTCTCTGCGATAACATAGAGAAACCTAGCGATCAGTTCTTAAAATAACTTTTTTTTCTTAGTGTGAAGAATATATGAATTTAAATTGTATTATTATTTATCATTATAAAGAAACTTTCGTGGAATGGAAAGATTCCATGGATGTTAAAGGTTCTTCATGTAACCACAGATTCCAATACAGAACCTTTATGTAGTGTAGTTACGCAAATTCAGTTGTTAAGCACAATAATATAAAACATTAGTTAAAACAATGCAAACAGATAGCGCCATCAAAACCATCTATTAACAACCTTAGCACTCACATTAGGTCTTTTTTATAAAGGTTTATAAGTTCTGCGGGTGTAAAGTGATTTCTTTATGGAGAATTTAAAAAGTTTTTTACTTCCGGAACCCGACTGTTGCATTATGATCTGCTGTGTGATGACATCACCAGCAGATGATTGTGGTGTAAAACTGTCATGTGGATATCATAAATCTAATAATTACTCTCAATCTGAGACATCCATTGAGCTAGTTTTTGGCATCATGGTTTAATAAAGATGTTTAGAAAGCTCTGTTTACTGATTTTATGAACCATAAACCACAGTGCACAAGTTAAATGATACTTATATGAGTGCTCACATATTTTTAGGACAGAGTTGATGTCTCTATTTTGGTGAGCGTAGAGACACACATATAGCAGGTCTGTTTAGATCTTCCAGTTTCAGTTGCATTATTAGGCATCATAAGTGCATTTTGCCTATGACATTCTTAGGAAATGATGTGAAGACAAAGTGTGTAAACTGAAGAAGTGTCTTATTGAAGGGTGTAGTGTGCAAGATGCATTTAGAGCTACAAGAGCTGTCACTCAAAGAAACAAGTGCTAACATGTTACACAGACAATGCAAATATTCTGGAATTTTCTTTTGACTTTCAAAATGAATTTCGAACCCACCTGCACAAACTGTTGCAAAACGTTTCTCTTGTACCTGTGCTATTCCCACGTATATTCACACACATACACAACAGATAAGCCAGAGGCGAAAGTACTGGCAATTACTGTATATTACATATACAATATATATATATGCAATGCTTGTTTAAGTAAAATAATTATTGAAAGGGCTTTTAAACAGTTAATTGAAACAAACTGTTTGAAATAAATGGATCACAGAAATCGCTTTCGCACACTTACCTTCACTGCCTCCGAATATATGAGCATGCAACAAGTGTGTGACTAGTTGTGAGCATGTCCACGACATATATAACCTTTACTTTGGTAAACAAAACTAATAACACCAACTACCGAACAACCAGTAACAAAGAAGTTCCTAGCAACAAGGCTAAAATGCCATATACATTTAAACGTGAATAATGTCTCTCAGTGTGGCAGACAATTACTGTAAGGTTAACATGTTAATTATTATTAATCAAACCTTATCAAAGTGCTTCCTTGTCAAAATGGCACATCTGCATATTCAAATCATTTTACATTCAATGAAAATGAGTTTTAGGGAACAAAAATAGAGCCGCATGAAACCTCTTGGAGATACACATGTGAACCTCACGTGAAGGGGGAAAAAAATGAGACCCTTAACGGAGTGAAATCAATAACTGTGGTAAACCATAAAATCTCTGCGTGTGTGATATATGACTGAGAGAAAGTATGCTAATCTGTTAACAGCAAACGCACCATATGGATCTAAACTACGAGCATCATTAAGGCAAAATGCTGGCTTTCACTCTTTCACAGACGATTTCATTCTCCATAAACACTGATAAATGGCACATGTTGTTGACTGACAATTCAAACAAAAATGAGAGAATAAGACGGAAGACTCGCCACACACTCAGAGATAAAACATCGCTCAAGGCCCTAAAGATCCCTCACATCTGTGGATGCATTTCAAATGGCGACCCAACAAACAAGCCTTGGGCGACTGTCCTCACAAAAAGAAGATAGTGTGGCATCTAACAGCACAGGGGGGGGGGGGGGGTGATAATTCTTCTCAATGCTGACATTACCTCAACAACCACAGCTCAGCTCTCATAGCCACTGGCCAGAAATGGACACCCTATGACTAACTCCACACAAAAGCCGAGGGTAAAAACAGGAGAAGTCTGATCTTCACACCTCAGATCAACCAAACAACATGCAATACACAAGGCATGATTTAATAGATGTTTTGGAGTGTGTTAAAAGTTACCCATTACCAGAACCATGCTGAATTAATGAACTGAACATTACATGAATCCCAACACATGGCATGGCATATTATAAATTTTTTTATATTTTGGCAAGAAAGTCCGATTCTTTCCACAAACTGGTCCTTTTGGACAGGTTCCCATTTTTAAAGCACCTGAAAACTATCTTAAATGTGGATTTTTTACATAAATCATACGAAGTGAATAAACGAGTATTCATCAGCTTACCTTTTCACATAAACAATGAAAAACCATAAAAACATTCCATTCCTTTTGTATGCCCTTATTTAACTGTAAATCTGACATGGTAAATGTTATGCATGGAAAGTGGAACAGAATATTTGCTGGAAGATGGTTTTTGTGATCACTGGCATCCCAAATCTCATATGGTCTCGGAAGCTAAGCAAAGTTTGGTTTGGTAAGTATTTGGACAGGAGACCACCAATCAATTCCAGGTGCTAGAAGATGGTGAGAAATGTTTCACATCATACTGTAACTGATAGTATATTGTGGATTTCAGTTAAATTGGAAAACTGACAAACCAGAAGCCTTAACTATCCATTTTTTAAATAAATATTTCAGGTAACTTGATTATGCTGATGATTCAGCTATCAATAATAGTGTGGTGCTCTTATTTAAATCCATTCTGCGCACAGAATATGGGCCCGCTCACATAAGCTGTTCATTTGGCCAAATGTATTGAAATGAATTCTCTGCATAATTTGCTAATTCCTATATCAAGGCAGATAACATGAAGACAGTTCTCCTGCTGCGGTTGGCATGGCACCCAACTGACAACAAAGCCCTGCAGACAGCCGCAATTGTCTTTTAGCAATTATAGCCACGGTAACAATAGTATCTGAGTGTGTGAGCACACGTGTGTATGAATGTAGGAACACAGACCTCTGTTTAAGTCTTATCATAAATGGGGAAGTGGGGTTACAAAGACGTCGTCTTATTTACCGAAAAACTGCGGCAAATGATGAAAGCTAGTACAGGGAGAGAAGCAAGCCTCCGTTTTTTGTGCTCAAACAGCTCTAACTTTTCCCCAGGTTTTACAATGCTGCAACGTGGAAATACTTTTCATCGAGGCACACCAATGAACACACTGAAAAGGATGTTTGCTTATCAGGCCCAAGTTGTGCAAACTTTTAAAAGGGAGTGTGCGTTTATCTGCAAGCGAACGGTTTGAACAGGCTACACTAATGTTGCTATTGAACCAACAACATTCCTCTAAAACAATCATCTCTTCATTTTCCTACCCAATCTGTCTTTCACGCGAAAAAAAAGCGGAGAAAAATAACTTCCTTTCTTCTTCCCAAACAGCCCGGGAGTCTTGTACAGATGAAACGGAGCTGGAGCGGCGTTTCATGTTTTGTTTGGTTTATGCTGTTGCGAACTCTCACACAAACTTGTGTTACCTGCACACAGCTATAACTTTGAGTTTGACGGAGTGTGGAGAGAGTTCCTGCAGGGAAAGCTGGAATCACAGGCCCAACGTACCTTTGTGTCTTAAATCTGTCAGACGGGAGCAGAACCCTTCTCTAATCTACCGCTCCGTCTCTCTGTCTATCGCAAGTTGGGGCGAGAGCTTATCGAAAATCAAACCAGTGCTCAGAAGGGCCTGGATAAAAGAATCGCAGCCGAAGTGTAATCCAGCCAGTGTTTTCAGATTTTTCTTTTATGCCAAAAATCATTAGTATTTACTAAGTAATGATCCAGTTCCATCAAGATATTTAGTAAATTTCCTATTGTAAATATATCTAATATAATATAATATAATATAATATAATATAATATAATATAATATAATATAATATAATATAATATAATATAATATAATATAATATTGCACCTTGTAGTAGTCAACAATGGTTTAATCAGGTAAGAACTGTCAGGATGCAAGTGAAAACACATACAGTATATTGATTTTCCTTTAACACCCTAGTGCACGAGAGACTGTTGTCGAGATTATGAGGAGGTCCAGAAGCAGTCGTTGCTGCAACACTTTGGAAGAGATGTTCATTATCATGCAGAAACCAAAAACAGTTCTCCAAATACAGTCTCCATCAACACACCACCAGATCATTAACGAGGTGTCGATACAGATGCGGTACAGAGGGAGCAGGATTCATGGGCGTGGGTGGAGGTGTGTATGAGACACACATGCTTTACACTGTATGTGTTCCTCCAGTTGCAACATCAACTGCTTTTTAAAAAGTACTCTGATGTGCACAGCTCCGAGACTGAGAGAAAGAAAGAGGGGATGGAGAAAGACGATGGCCACAAGAGATGGATAAGATTGAAGGAGTCGAGTATGGCGCTACAAGAAAAAATATGATTGTTTAAAACTAATGTCACTGGTGTCTTGATTTGCATGATCTAAAATAAATTATAACAAATGTTAGTCAATTGAAAGCAGATGCCATTTTATTAAGTTCAATTAAATTATTTCAAATGAATTACAAGTAAAATTATCCTGATATTAATGATGAAATAGTGAAAAAATGTTAAATGACCTTAATTGCGCTTTTTCAGATATTACTTGCTTCTTGTATAACACTGTGCATGACAAGTTACTGCCACCAAAAATAAATAACTAATTTTGAACTGCCTGAAATGAGTCACCAGTAATTGCAGCCTTACTTAATAAACAACCCTTCAAGAAACTGTAACAAATGTGCATAATTCATAAAAAAGACGCTGTTACCACCTGTTATTGCGGTTTCACAAAAGGGGCCCTGTCTACAATATATATTAGACTCAAATATATATGATACAACTGACACCATTGTTACAGTTGGTGATATTAAATTGATATTTAATACAGTGGCGTTTTGTTTCTGATATGTGCTGTAAGCAGCAGAGTAATCAAAACAGACTGGACCACCTGACCAATGAGAGTGGAGTAAGCTCTCGGAAAAGAGGAGTTTAGACCTTGAAAAAATCGTTTCAGAAACTATGGGGGAAAAAAGAGGAAACGCAACGATGTATATTATGAGAAAATTAGTGTTTTTTGATCTAGTGTAGGAGATCTCCAAAATAAAATTAAGAACCTTTAAATAACATTCCAGGGGCACTTTAGACATTTTTGTAAGACTACAAATGAAAATATACAGCAGGAATGTATTTGTCTCTTAAGGAGTGTCCCAAGTCCACCTTTATTGGAAACAAGGATTGATACCTGGTTAAAGTTATCCATTGTCATTCTACTAGCATGGACAACCTGGACCATATTAACTAGTCAAACCTTGACCACTTGCTTGGGAGCCTAGCCACTGAGCAGCAGTTGGAGAGAAAACAGTTGTTCATCAACGCCAACGTACAGAACGACATATACGTGTGAGGAGAATTTAAGTTCAATAGAAATGGTTTTAATTGCATATTTGCCGCCAGCCACCTCGACCCTATGTCGCAATGCCTCTGCTCTGATCTGTTGTTGTCTCTTTGTTCTTGTTGCATCCACTTAATTTCTTTTTATCCAATTTCATAGCAGGTACTACTTTGATTCCTCTCAGGTTTCCAAGCCAAAGTCTTCTTATTTCAATCTTCTCTTATGTGGTTCAGAGAAGGCAAGATCCCTCCAGGTGCTCGGATTGTAAATTATTATTGATATACTGAATGACGCAGAGCCTCATAAGTGGGCGACTCTTATAGGAGAACTCTGCTGCCTGAAAGTTGATACTCAAAGCGGCCTTGTCTTTGAGCTTCAGGTTTCTATTATTCCTTACAACCAGGGATCTACTGTCTAAATCAATTGGGGAGTTTGCCTTTGCAATATAAAACGACTAAAAACCATCCCTAAAGGACTCAACGGTATCCAAACAAGCAGTTACACAAAAATGCATTGCCCAAACCTTTTTAAAAAGGCAGGGTGTGCATCTTTTGATTTACTCCAAAAACATCCATAAACTTTCAATATACCATTCACTGACCAAGGACAAGGCCTCACGCTGGATAAATGCACCACATTAAATCAAATCTATTACACTTAGTGTTGCTTTCTTTTTAGATCACACCCAAACCATTATGCTAAAGCAGAACATGAAGAGATGCCGAAGAATGGCAACGTTCTTTTTCACCCCCTTCCCCCTAGTTATTTTCTTTTAGATTTTAGAGTGTTTTGCTCTGATGGCAACAAAGTTAGCTTGTAAGAAGCAAGCGGGGAGCGTCTGAATCACAGCAAATACACAAGGCTTCTCGCTTCAACAAACGAAAAAAAAAAATCAATCTATTCGGCCCAATAGGTCTCAGACTGCAATTATAAAAAGCGTTAGTGGCTGACAATGTCTACCTTAACGCGCACAAACTGCACAAAGGAAGAAAATAAGGAGAGAGATGATGAAGACAACATACGGTATATTGTGAAGCCACAATGTAGGGGCACAAAAAAGATTCCCAGTTGTTGGTCAATAGACGCTAAATGTGGTTGCTGTTGATCTCATAATGGCGACAATGGCTGGAGGTCTGACAGCATTTAACTGGCCAATACACTGTCATTATTAATTTTTCACAATTCTGTTTCGCAAATACCTGGCTTTCACTGAAAAAATGCTCATAAATCAAAGGCTTTGGAGGACATTCAGGCAAATAAAGGACCTTTCTGTATGAGTTTATAAAATACCTGACATAATGTGGATGTTATGTGAAGCTGATTTCCCCACACATACCATATCACATCTCTGTATTTGCTTCCTGTGCCTGGAAAAAACACAGCTGCAATAAACACACTCTCAGTTACCTTTGCAAATAGAGGTCAAACCTCTTTCTCAAGAGCTGGGGAAGATAAAGTGTACCTGGGAGATACTCCCAATGACAGCTCTGTTATTTGTGTAGCCACTGAGCAAAAACAGACCTCCTAACTACAGCGAAGAGGAAAAGAAGAGGAAACGCTTTTCATCCACTGCACTTACAAATGAAACATGCGGCCAACTCACACTCAAACCTACACACCAACTTTCACATTCTTAATACATATACTGTACAATTGATTTTTGATTATTCACCTCGATATTTAACCGAGATTATTACTTTTCTTTATTTTAAGCATTTTGGCAAATCATAAAAAAAAAGAAAAGATCAACCTTTGACTTTTTTGTAGCTCTGTGGATTCTGATATATGTCTATGATTGGTTGTAATGTATAAATGCAAGAAGGCAAATGCAAAACAAACAAATATAGACTAGCTTTAGACCTAAATAGAATTAGGTAAACAAGACTTCTTAAAAGGTAATCAAAGCTGCTGTAATAGTAATCTTGACAACTTTATAGATTAATTGCTTAGCTCTAAATCTAAGGCTTACATTGCACAAAAAAATAGAGTAATTATTTCTTATTTAGAGCACCGTCCCTCTGGGGTGGAAATACCTCAGTGTGAGCTTTGATGAGACCCAAGCAAATGTGAAACTCTAGTCGAGTGCTTTGTCTCCACAGCCGCCCAGAGGAGGAGAGAAGAGGCCAGTTTAATTTTCTGCGCTTCATTAGTTAGCTAGACCTCTGGAAACCCCCCCCCCCTCCCTCCATTGGGCCGGCCTGCCACCGCGTACACACACACACACACACACACACACACACATATCCCTCCACCTGTCTCTAAGGGTGTTCAGCGCCGTGCTGATTAGCCCCTCCGACACATGCATGCACTCACACACATGCACACGTACAGTTCAGGTGTGGCTCGAGGCAGCACGCATGCTTCAGCTCAATTGCTTTTTATCAGATTTCATCAGGGAGCCATTACCTCTGTCTCTTTACCTTTTAGGCTTCGGTTACCCTGCTATCTTTCTCCTTCTTTTTGTGCCGCTGGGCAGACGCTTGCATGTTTAACCATATACATTTTGAGTGTGAGAAGGTTAACTGTATAATGTTAACCTCCTGTGGCTAGCTCCAGTTTGGCCGAATAGAAAATACTGGACCCTTTAACACTAGCAAAGATGTTCATATTTGCTTTTTTTAGCGTTTGACTACCTTGCTCGGAGATGACCTAAATCTTTCACACATAGAAAGAGTTTCACCTGGTATTAATGCATGTAAAAAATGCATTCAATTGGAATCAAAATGAGAGTTTTGTGTTCATGTGTGTTAACATGATTCTAATTTACTCACCTTTATGACATTCCAGACTTGTATGACTTAATTTGCTCTGTGAAAGACAAATTGAAGGTTGGCATTTAGATTTTAGGTAAAATTAACATACAATAAACATTTACAGAAATGTTAATAACACAAATTGCTCTTCGCAGACTTTGTCCAATCAAATGCCTCTCCCCCAGGTAACACCTGCAACTGACTAGCATGTAACTAAAGTCAGTTTGGTGGTAAGATGAGATACATAACAGTGCAGGGAAAAAAAAAAATTTTTTGGCTTAGTTTATATTTCTTAGTAGGCTTTCTTTTGAAATACGCATAGCTGAGAAATGTTGTATCAGGCATTTGCCAGCCTGATAAAACTAATATTGTGACTGGATTGTCAATGCTTAACAAAGAGAACTGTTATAGCAAAGCAAAGTATTTCACCTCTACAAAACCAATAGAGAAATCAGAAGTATAGCACTGCTTCAGGTCTGAAGAACTAGGGATCAGTACCAAAGAAATATATAACATTTTCTCCACTGTCTAATAAGGGCCTGGGACTGTGGCCGGTGTGTATTTAGGCTGGCATAGAGTTGGATGATGGCTGAGTACAGTGTCAGCCATGAGTGCCATTTCTGTAATGGGGTTTTCATTTATTGACTTGAGGATAATCCACTTTAGACAGGAAGCACTACCTACAGCCATTAAGTCTAATCCCATGGACTCAGTTTAATTGTCTGGTTTCTGAACACACTGCAAGTTGTGATGGTTGCACTGTGGAGTCTCCAGGAAATATATATGAGAATGTATGACTGTGATAATGATAATTATGATGATGAAACCATCACGACACCGGGAAGACTTAAGAAAGGACACTCCCATGTGACAGGGAGTGATTCAACAAAAATGTTCCTTACATAAGTAAAACAAATTCAAAAGTTTTGAAATGAGTAATTAGTTATTATTTAACCTTTAAATTCAATGCCAAAACAAAAAGTTGCTTTGACATGTAACAAATTGCATTGTTAAAAACTAATGCATTTAATTACAATTTTCAAATAAATGCTAATTATGTTTCTATTTGTTTCCCTATGTCTGTAACTAGGATTGACACAAGCTTCAGTGTGGATCCAGAACACCTGAGAAGAGATGATGCCAACCCTTCAGAGGACCTCAGATGATGCTAACCCTGAAACAACAGAACTACCAAATTTTGCTATGTGTGATTGCAGCATATAATCTTTGCTGTTAACAGTGTTCATATTCTGTTTGATTACGTCTTTAATTGGTTTTTCCTTTTTTTTTTCATATGCACAGATACCATTGACTATTACTGACGTAATTTTCTCTAAAACTGCTTTGCAACGATGTGTATTGTGAAAAGCACTATACAAATAAACTTGAACTGAACTGAATACTAATACATTTTTCAATTTGTTTTATCTTGCTAATGATGTTGTTAATTAAGTGTAATTCGTTAAAATTCTTTCTTATAATTTTAATTTGATCTTAATTTCAGTTCAATTAAATTCAAATGTGACCTTAACATGTGACTTTATGCAAGTGTAAAAACAATACTTTGCAAAAGGGGATTTTAAGGCTTATTATTGGATTATTACAGCAAAAGGAATGTTTGGAATTGTAAACTGATATTTCCTACTGACACACTACAGCAAAAGATTACAGCAAAAATTGCCATTTTTTTGATGGTGAAAATACTAATGGCCTAAGACTTTTACATTGTACTGTATGCATATGAATGTATGTACTGTATGTAAATATGAAATTGCTCTGATGGAAGGATGTTTGAAAAAAGTTGGAAAAAAATCAAGTAGGAGCTTTCAGATTTTTTTCCTCATAATTTTTAGCAAAATTGTCAGGTTCAAACAGATGGCCAATCTTTTAAAGTGGGCCAGATTTGTCTCTCCGAGCCTAGTACCTTCTGCACAAACATGCATTTCTGTAGAAATAATGCAGTCACATACCATTTGAATGTGTAATGCGGTCACATAATTCCTCATGCGGTCATTTGATGTGCCACTATATCTTTCATACCTGCTCACTTTTATATTTTTTATTTTACAGCCACTATTATTCACCCCCTTAATTCACTCACAAAGACTGCACAGTGCATCCACAAAGCATGCATTTATCTCAACTGAATGCAGGGCCATGGGAAGGCTCACAGCAGTTAACACTCTCTCACACACATACACACATACAGGCCATCTCGACCCCTCTCCCACTACTGCAAAAAACACACACTAATAATCTCACACAGACCCGTGCATTCAGTCTCGCAAAGACTCTCTTGCAAAGACAGTGAACATCTCACACGCTTGCCCTGTGTCAGAGAACGAGGTGTTCATTAACAGAATGTTTGGGCCGGAAGTAGCACTGTTCTCTGACCTAGACTCCAGGCCTCAAGGGCAGGTCAGGTCCTCTTGACCCCTGCATTCCATAAGCCTCGCATGCTGCTGCCTGAAGCGCTCTCCACATGTCTTCCAGGCAAAAACACATACAGACAGACACACAAACACACTCTGTCAGTCTCACAGGCCTAGACGCCCACTATCAATAAAAGGCCACACAGAAGTTTGACACTCCTGAAAGTTAAATTATCTTAGGTATCTTAATGCTAGTGCACTCCTATCATCTGCCAAAAGAAAAATTCATTGTTCGTGGCTGACGTAATCAAAAGCAGCCAACAGGTTTTTGAAAAATGAGATGAACTTTTCGTTGTGTATCTCTGCAATTTCTTTTATGATTGGAATAACACAACCAGAGGACAGAAGAAAGGTGTACAGTTACCTTGTTAGTAAGTTAGTAAGCAGTTAGTTAGCAGCCATGCTTAATTCATTACTATTTGACAATAATAAGGAATGTTTCTTGAGCAGCAAACTGCATGTTTCTGAAATTTCAGCTTTGCCATCACAGGAATAAATTACTTTTTTTAATTAAAATTAAATGTATTTTAAGTTTTTATAATATTTAAAATTATTACTTTTTACTGTAATTTTGATTCAAAATAAATGCAGCCTTTGCGATCATCTAACATTTGAACAGTACTATAAGTAGTAGTCAAGTGGACATTGGAAACTTTGACTAGTAGGCCATAAAATATAATTAGAAATAATTTCCTCACACCAAAATCACACATTTTAGCACAAACTGTGCTAAATTATTTTAAACATGTTTATTATTGGCTGAGCGGCTCAGTTGTGTGCTTTGTCTGAAAGAAGCCATTTGCTGTGTATTGAGTGAACATGATGTAGCTGTTAGCTACATGTGCTGATTGAATCAAGTGTAATATATCGCATGTGTCTGTTGGTGTGCGACTTAGTAGGAACGTCACCACCCTTCGAGCAGATGTTACATTTGGCAAGACATTAAGAGTATTTGCATTTACATACCCAAAAACATTTATATTTCACAGCAGCACTGAAATGAGACATCACATTTTATAAACATGTCCACCAGCAGTCATCCGTGCCATACAACAGCATGTACATATACAGTCATCCTCTCTCTATCTTTGTCTCTCTATTTCGTTCTCGTTTACCCCCAACACACACACACACACACACACACACACACACACACACACACAGCCGTTTCCCCTGACACTCTTCTCTTTCAGACTAAACAATTGTGACTTGGCTGGGAAAGAGCTTTGGATCCAGATGCTACTCCTCTGGCTCCCCCCTCTCTCGCACTGTAGATTGCTTTAATTGGAGTGGCAGGCACAGATACTCTCTCAACAGACGCAATGCACCGGGGAGCTCCCACTCCTGGCAGTAGTCTTCCATTAGCGCTCCAAATAAAAGAAAGTTGAAAGCTGTTTTTCAGGTGTTTATCGCTAGCTCAGCTTCAGGCAGCTGCTAACTCCTCTCCCCTCTAGCTTTTGCCTGCATATAGTTTGCTCAAAGTTTCTCGACCTTTAGCACATCTGTTTTCTTCCTGTTCGCTTTCCTCCGATGTGAAACAAAAAAAGTTTTCTTTTCCGAGTCATATGGACTCTCTGTGGATTTTTTTAAAAGTCTTCATGATTAGCAGGTATATAGCACACATATATCTGTAAAGAAGCAATACAAATAAATAAGTACATGGGTGACATTAAGTTAAAAAGTTAAAGAGGCTCAGGAGGAGACATTCACAGATTAACATTATGAAAAAGATAGTATTTTACTTTTATTTGCAAGTGTACAGTTTATTTTAAAACAAATAATTTGGTGCCTGGATTGCTAATAGGTCAATAAGGTCTTTCCACTATGCTAAAACACAAAACATATCTATTTTTATAAAAATGTATTTAGTAGAACAAATAAAAAGATTTGTATAGCTCCTTCATCTCCACGCTCGTTCACTTCTGCAAAGCAGACACTTCTGAAAAATCACCAGACCTACAATATAGTTTATCTGCGTGTTACACCATTTGTTTTCAGAGTTTTGCACAGTGCTTTGTCTTTTCCCCATGGATCCCTTCACCAATTTATTCATCTACCTAGCCTGTAAGGACCAGCCCCTCTTGGAGTATGTGGTTGAGTTCAGCCAGCTTCGACGATGCTGCACTGAAATCATTGTTCTGGATTGGGGCAAATTTTCCTCCCAGTTGGACTGACATCCCAGACACCACTGGATTGAAATGGCGGGAGGCGATCATCCGGTGTCTGGATAGTGTCGGCCCCGATCCAGAGCACAGCCAGACCCAGAGCCTAGCTCACCATAACCCTGCTGTGCGGAGCTCAATCCCGAGCCCACAGCTGACAGAGAGCCTGAGACCACTGCGACCGACGAGCCATCGCCTCATGGAGCTACAGAGATGAGGATCACAGTGGAGCCAGAGCTTTTTATGACATCAGACCAGATGCGAGAGCCGGCTACAAAGCCCACCATGAGGGAAAAGGCAGTGGACAGCGAGAGCGGCAAGAGGAGCTCCGCCCACTGCACCATGACTGAGGGTGAGATTACTGTGCATCTAAGACTTCTGGACTTTGAAGGGGACCTTATAGCTGTTTATGACATCAGACCAGATGCGAGAGCTGGCTACAAAGCCCACCATGAGGGGAAAAGCCGTGGACAGCAAGAGCGGCAAGAGGAGCTCCGCCCACTGCACCATGGCTGAGGGTGAGATTACTGTGCATCTAAGACTTCTGGACTTTGAAGGGGACCTTATAGATGGGAAGGCAGATATAGATGCTGACATGCCCATTCTCCTCTCACCTTCCTCTGACTTACAAGTCTGACCTGAACTGTCTGCCAGCCCTTTCGTTCCCCAGTCTGATGCACTCCCGATGCTGGGAGTCGCGATTTGGTGTGTGTGGGCAGTGCACACCAGGCCTGACATCCCGGAGGCTCACAAATGTACACCCACTCTCCCTCTCCTGCCTCCTCCACTGCTGTCATCTGGCAGCCCCTCACTCTCAGTCCACCATCTACTTGGTCTGCCATTCTCCATCGTTGAAGTGGCTGGAGAATCCCTTGCCTCAGCCTCCACCATCTGAGTGTCAGACTCCACCTAGGTCATCAGTTCCGCCTTGGGCCTCCGGATCCTCCTCATTGCCCTGGCTCATCGGCTCTCAGTCTCGGCCTCGGGATCCTCCTCCACCTGCTCCGCCTCCATCAGTTGGCCCCCTGGAGTTGTCAGCCCTTCCTCCACCATGGCTCCTCCCTTCGTCAGCTCCACCGTGGGTCATTTTCATGGCTGTAGCCTGGGTCCCGCCTGGCTTCACCTGCTTCAAGTTCCTCCTTCTCCTCCCTGGCTCCTTCCTCCATCTGGTCCACCCTGGCTCCTCCTATCTCCTCCCTGGCTCCTCCCTTCATCTGGTCGGACCTGGCTTCTCCATGGCTCCTCCCTCTGTTGTCACCACCCTGGACTCTGTTTCCCCTCCTCCTCTCGGTTGTCTGTCCTCCAGCTGAGCCTGAGTTCCCCTCCGTCCCTCCCTTTGCTGTTCCTGTGCCGCTAGGACACGCCTTCCAGGACCCTTGGACGGTTGTTATGTTTTTAAATATTTGTTTACATTTTCATGTGACATAAAAAAATTATAAATTATGAGCTAAAAAGTTAATCTGTTGGCATAAAAAATTTAAATTGATATAAAAATACTGATATTGTCAAAATTATGACTTTTTATCTCATAATTCCCGCCCTGGCTCCTCCTGTCTCCTCCATGGCTCCTCCCTCCGTCATCTCCACCCTGGACTCCTGCCATCCTCCTCCCAGGTGTCTGTTCTCCACCCGAACCTCTTCCTGAGTTCCCCTTCATCCCTCCCTTCGTTAATCCTGCTGTATGAAGACACGTCTTCCGGAAGGGGGGCAAACTGTCACAACCTTGGAATGTTTTTGTGTTATTATATACTGTATTTGTTTAAATATCAGGTTTTGGTCAATAAAATTTATGACATAAAAACGATTAATTATGATACAAAAAGTAAACATAAAAATACGGACATTGTCAAAAGTATGACTTTTTATCTCATGATTCCTATTTTTTTACTTTTATGGAAATTGATTTCTATAAATATCCTATTTTTCTTTTGATCAACTGCAGAGGCCAAATCTAACTCTCTAGACATGCTTAAGCAACTCCTGCCCCATCACCTCAACCATGCATGACATTCACTAGCCACTAAATTCATCCAGGCTTGAGCTGTAGAGGGACACGGCACAGTCACGGTCAAATGCAGTAAAGAAAACCCCCCAAAAAAACCAGGCCACCTCACACTTCCCTCACCTCTTCATTCTGTCACCTTGGCTCAAAGGGCCGTGTGTATGTGTGTGAGTTTGTGGCCAGACCTCAGGCTTTGAGTTTTATACCTTGTCCCAAGAGTGTACCACACTGTTATGACTCAATTAACTTTTCTTGCGCTGATTTTACCTGGCTTCCCCTGAAATTTGTACTGAAATAAATCACACACACAAAAAAAGGAAAATTGGAAAAACAACAAACTGGGGCACAAATTTCCTCTTCTGTAATCCCCTCTTTGCCAAGACTAGTCAATTAGACTCTGAGGTGTAAATGTCTGTGCTCCAACTACAGCTGTGTTTCAGGCTGACCGGTTTGTCCTCCTCTATCAAGACCCCCACCTTCCTTTTCTTTATCTCATATATTTTCTGAAGAGGAATAAAAGGGGGGCCAGTGTGTCCGGAGAGAGCAGGGAATGTGGTCCAAGCCCCTAGCGCTCCAAACTCTCTCCCTTTTCAGCACATTTCTAAACAGCACCTCTTCGACCTGATTCCAAAATAAAAGAAAACATGGAAAGAAAAACAAGAAAGCAGCACAAAAAGGCGGAAATGTTATTTAAAAGGTACCAGACCACATCATTTTCCACTGATATTATATACTCCCAGGCCGTATCCAAAATACATACGGGCCAGAGGCCAAGAATGTAAAAATAAAATACATAGACTCAACATCTGGACAAGGCCTGAACAAAACTACTATTCAATCACCACTGAATAACGTATTCTTCCATTTACGCTCTTTATTTCTCTTTTTACGCACTCGTTTATCCTCACGGGGGTCTGCTACTTCTGATCCGAGCTCAGCTTTCAGCCACGTTTCCTGCGTAGCTGACAAAATGCTCAGTTTTATTTTAATTATCCATTGTCTAATGCACACATTGAAGACTTTGTGTTTCCACAGCTTCACTTCGCCGCATACCTGGTGTGCTGATGGTTCAATGTCTACTTTTAGGGTTTCTGTTGGCTAAATAAATGAGTAGACTTTGGCAGCACAGTGGTCTGTAATAGTTGTTTTAGTTGCGGGTTCATGTCTTGCTCTGAGAGCTCCCTGGATGCTCTCCAGCTCCTTGCCCCATTCCAAACGGAAATATTTACTCCCTTAATGAACTGGCCGAGAGGACTCAGACAGTCAGTGATTACAAGAGTGAACGGTATGTGCAAGGTGTCCGTAACAGTGTGGTTTGGCACTCTGGAGGAAACCACTGAGACTCTGGGTAGTTCTTTGTAGAGTTTTCATGCGTGTCTTACAGCTCAAACGCTCAAAAGTTGCTTTGGCGCAGTTTAGCTGATAAAATTACCTTTTATAAACACTCATTTAGACTTATAGATCGAGCTCTACTCTGACAACATATTTAGCAAACTATACGCCAAAGTGTCCTCCAACAGAGGAATGTATTACCTGAATGTGGTTTCGTACTCAAAAAGCCATGTGAAAAAGAAAGAGTGGATGGATGTGTGTGTGTGTGTGTAATGATAAACCAAGAAATAAACTGTTTACAGTTGTTTGGGGAATCTGTGTGAGGCAGACCTCAAGAATATAGAGGGCTTCATTTGGGCAGGAAGCCCTCTTATTTTCTAAAATAGAAAGACAACTATACATTAAATATCTATTTAAACTGTACCAGCGAATTATAAAGCATGAGATCTGTAAGATATTGTTTCCAAGATTAAATAATTGTATTTCATACAGTCCTGCCACAATGAGTTGAAGCCAAAATAAATAAATAAATTAATAACTTATAAAATACACAATACACAAAATTCAGAAGTTTGGAGTCAGCCATGATTCTTCAGTGCACATGATCCTTCAGAAATCAGTCGAATGTGCTGATTTGTTCAGAAAACATTTCTTATAAGTATCAATGTCGAAACAGTTGCTTAATGATTTTATGGAAACTGTTTTAATTTTTTTTTTTGTGATTCTTTTTTTAATATAACATTTATTTGAAATAGAAAACTTTTCTGACATTATATATGTTGCTGAATAAAAGTATTCATTTTTTCCAAACAATCTTACTGACCCCAAACTTTTGAAGAGTAGCATGCAATTAAAACATTACACAAATATTTTTTTTATTATTTTAGTATTAGTATTAAAAATTATTATTATTAGTTTTTTATATATATATATATATATATATATATATATATATATATATATATATATATATATATATATATATATATATATATATATATATATAATTATCAACAGCAAAATCTCAGCATTTTATTATATAAATAAAAAAATGTAAAAACTACATCTCCTAGTGCCCTACTTCGACTCCTTGAACACAGTGTGAAAATCGCTGAACTAGAACCCAGAATAGACCTTTGGGTTCCACCAATTGCAAAATCCCAATTGAACCCCTGCACATATGCATCAGTACGATCTACATTAAATTTAGCACAGAGAGCTGTCAAGGCTGTCCATCTGGACAAAGACGAGCTGATAAGCATTTATCACACAAACACACACTGTCAAGATCCTCAGATGGACTCCAGTCGCCAGACCTGCCCTGTGGGAAGACACTACACAAGCTTACCTAGCTTCTTTTTTTTCCTACCTAGAAAATGTACTCTTGGGAAGTTCTATTCCAGTTCTTTTCATGGGCCGATTCGCAATCGCTCTTTAATCACGTCTTTAAATCCGCGGCGCGTGGAGACGTGCGTGTCTGAGCCCCAGTGAGCGTAGCATCATTTGTGTACACATCTTCCTGTATCAGATAACCTGGATGAGCTCCTGCGTTATGTGCTAACTCAATTCTGCTCTGACAGGGAGGATCAGAGATGCGGATCCGCTGACAGCCGTTTACATGCTTCATGGCCTTCACTGCGCAACTTATCAGAACGCCACATTAAAGACCCCTGTAGGAGTCCCTCATGATAAGCATCTGAATATCAATACAGCCCAGTGAGGATGCTTACACACACACAAACCCCTCCACATCACAGCGGTTGACATCTGACATGCTGATTTTCTAAGTAATAATCTCCGAAACATCCAGCTAACCTCCTCCTGCACCACTCTTTTGCTGTCTCTCTTCTTGATTCCAGGCTTCGGAAAATGGAATGGTGTTCTGCAATTTAAAACAAAGAAGCAAGCAAGCAAACACAAAACAGTTTAGTACTGTTGTAGTTACATAAAAAAGACTTCAGAAAACTAATTTGGTACAAATGGGGATTACTAGTAGGATATCAACAGAGAGCAACAGCTAGATTCTGGAAGTAAAAATCCTATTAATTTCTCCAAAGAGAAACAGGTATTTAATGATTCTGTGTAAACCTTTAAAGACAGATCTACAAAAAGCTGAAAGGTTATAAATTGAAGGGAAATGCGTATATCTGTCACAGCCACCAGCTCAGCCATCTCAACACACTACATTTCCCATCATCCCCTCTGGTTACCACCTGGGCACACTCATCAATCAACACACCTGCCTGCTATCAGCCTTATTAATCCCTCTTCATGAGCCCGCACCAAACACACATGGTTGTCTAGTCTTGAGGTTGTAGTCATCCATAGCTTTCTTTACTTGCCATTTA
The DNA here is from genome assembly GCF_003368295.1 of Carassius auratus. Taxonomy (NCBI): domain Eukaryota; kingdom Metazoa; phylum Chordata; class Actinopteri; order Cypriniformes; family Cyprinidae; genus Carassius; species Carassius auratus. The sequence continues at coordinate 17,026,073 of NC_039253.1, forward strand.
GATCCCATTTCTGCTGGACTGTGACTTTCCTGTTGGATTTACCTGCAAGAAAGAAAAAGGGATTTATATCTTCCGTTGGCTGAGCTTTGAGACTTACCCTTTTGGCATTCTGTTTGAGGAAATAAAGAAGATTGTATAGCCTGTACCAATCTAGTCCATCTCTTTCCTGTTGTGACGATGAGGCATTATTCAGCATGTTGCTCCCCCCATTCAAAAGTATACATGTGACATGTCTTGAGTATTTTATAGGTGCATCCCAAATTGTGTACTTCTGCACTATTCTGATGTTTTGTAGTGTAAATGGTGTGAGTACAGTAGTGCGTTCACACTGAAAATTCCAAAAAAGAAAAATACCTTGATTTGCACTTAAATTACCACAAAAAAAAAAAAAAGCTGTATTAAATATTGAACACTTAATGCACTCAATGTCACTACTTTATTTATGCTGTGAAGGGTGGAGGAGCTATCAGCCTCTGATTATTAATGATAAAATGGCGCATAAGTACATACTGTATAAGAGCATAGTGTGTCAATAGTCTTTGGTTATACTAACTCTCCAATTTGTGCTAACTTCACACACACACTCTTTGGACATCCTACACACCACAGCCTCACAGGGCAGGGGCTGACATAAATGTCTAACAGGAACACCGTAATACAGCCTGTAAAATGCACCAGTAAACACCACAAACAAACATGAAGCTTTAATGAGAATAGGAAAATGTGTTTCAAGCCTGCATTGTTATTAAAACTCCTATTTAGCCGAAGTTTATGGCAGAAACTTCTGTAAAAGACTGTATTTCAATAAGCCATAAACCCCAGTCTGACCACTCAGTGACAAAATCTGACACCGCAAACGAGACGTGGGACTTGGGTTTCAACGGATTTCACGCTTTTCCATTGTCTAATCGAACTGAAACACCACATGAAACCTGCTCTCCTAACAAACCAGGGCTCTCATCTGCATGGTAAAACTCTGTAAAAACCATGTGTCTGAGAGCAGATTGTTTGTCTGTACAAAAGTATTTGTTTTGGGAAGTTGGAAATGTGCTTCTGTTTGTGAGGTCATTGTACCCCGTGTTCTCACCTTGTTCGCTGTGTCGCTTATTTATAGACTCATCGTTTGTATTCCATGTAAACATCTTTTCGTTCTTTTGTTTTCCATCGAGATCTTTTATGAGCTGCTGATGCTCAGAGACATCAAATGCTTGGATAAAGAGTAGGATATAAAGTGAAAGAAAGAAAAACTTCAATCAAAACAGAGATCATTTACATACAGAAGGTACAGCACCAAAAGCAAAAATGAGAAATTATGACTGTTTGATGACTTGTATTGTATTCTGACTGACCAAAAAACCTTGTCTAACATTACAAGTGGAGTTCACAGAACAATGTCAAAAATGTTTGGAATATGGATAGAGAGAGATAATAAAATATCAAGAGAGAAAGAAAACTACACTGGTATGCACGGGGCTAATCAAACCAGAGATATTGTGCATATTGAAGACTTAAAGGGACAGAAGCAAAAGCAGAAAAAAAAGACAAAGATAAATTATGACTGCTTTTGGACCAGGAAACCTTGACTAACATTATAAGTAGACTTCAGGGAGAAAAATGCAACAAATGTTTGGAATATGGCACCTTTAACCTAAATAATTCCACTTGCATTAGATGTGTCACTTAGTACATGTCCAAGAAAAACATTACACAACACTCTTTCTCTAACATTATTATTACTCTGCATCTGAGTTGCATAGAATCGATGTCAGAAGCAATAAAAATCTTTTAAGCGTGTTTTATTCATTGGTAGGATGTGTGATATGCGTAATAATTCACCCTGAAATAAAGAGCTGTGAAAAATATGAGTGCTGGACGTTGAGTCTCTTCTGAAGCAGTAAATACGAGTGTGCTGGGAGGAGTTTGAGATGAAGGATGTCTTCCTCACTGCTTACCTCACACGCGTGAACAAAAATGCTCTTTGTGCGTGTTTGGGCACAGTCAACTGTATTGTGCTGTAAATGAACAGACACATAGTGTAGGTCAGCTGGTCACTGAACACAAATGGCCACAATGCTTCAGTTGATTGATTTGCTGTCTGAGGGTAATCATGTCCAGAAGTGTCATGCCAGTTCATTTTTGAGCCAAGCGGATATTAAAAGCAAATTACCAAAAAATTACTTAAATAATCATAAAAAACAATTAATTTATATCTTTGTCTAAATCTGGTTAGTTCAATTGAGCTGCTCCTTTCAAAGGTCATTTGCTTGTCGTGTTTTAACTCACTTATATAACTGTAAAAGCATCATTCAATATATAAAAAAAATAATATAAAAATGTAATATGTATCTTTTTTTTTTTTTTTTGCCGTGGATGGACAGAAATCAAGTAGCTTAGATGACGTGAGAATCGAAACTGGTATTGGTTTCTTTGTATGATAAGCAATTAAGATTTCATTTTTGTGTGTGACTATTAAACAGCAGAATATCTGTGAGTGGGGATTATTTCGGAACTTGGTCATTTTTAATTCATTTTAGGTATGGTGATTGAGGATTAATAATTCATATTACCTTTCCCCCCTTGACTCATTAAAGAGCATGTCTGAGATGACGTTCCTCTGAGCTGAAATAATAAAAGTGACAGATTTGAATGGATGGCTTTATAAATCTTTAGCACAAGGGAACAGAAAAAGAGAGGGATGGAGAGATAGAGCAGCATGCTTTCTCTCTTTCTTTTTCTTTGTGAGGTTCTGGGTTCTACAACCGTAGAAAATGTTCAGTAGAGAAGATTAAAAGGATAGGGCCACCTCAAAATGAAACGTCCTTCATAATTTACTCACCTTAACCTGTTGTCATTGTGATTCTCAAGTAATAAAAGTAAACAAACCGTTTTTACACTTTTTTTGTTTTTGTTTTTGTTTTGTTTTTTTTCAAATAAAAACTGCTGTTCTTTGAAAATTTCTATTCATCAAAGAATCTGGGGGGGGGGGATACATCAGGGTTTTTCATAAAAATTTTAAGCAACACAACTGTTTTCAACATTAATAATAAATAGAAATGTTTTTAAGCACCAAATCAGCATAATAATATAATTTCCGTAGAATCGTGTGACACTGAAGACTTTGTCGTCACAGGTATAAATCGTGTTTTAAAATATCTTAAAATAGAAAATTTGGTAAATTTTGGTAAAGTTTGCTGAAAAAATGGATTTAAGTTATTTTAGCCTTATTAATATCCCTCAAACCTCACAGTCCAAAAAATAAAAATAAAAGAGAGAGAGTGAGAAAGAAAGATGTGAAAAAGAAAAAGAGGTGACAGGCAAGGCCAGAAGAGTCCAGGGTGAAAAGACGGGAAGCAATGAACAGGATCTGGCCACAGAAAGCGAGACGAGAGGAATAATGAACGGTAGAGATGCTAATGTGTGTTTGTTAATGAGTGGTGTGGCGTGATAATGACCAACCATCTGAGCAGAAAAGGAGCTGGTCTTATCTTATACCATTCAAGCACGCCTGGCCTCACCTGCCGTCTGTAGGGCTGCCACATGTCACACACAAACACACACACACACGTCACAAAACAATGGCCTGCTCTGCTGCCCGCCGCTTCCTCGCAAACAGCCTAAATTAAATCTTTTAAATATGCAACAGCGATTGGCAATTAAACCTGCTTCTGCCTTTAAAGAGATTAGTGAGGCTGAAGAGTTAGACAGAATGATGATCTTAACACACACACACACACACACACTTTTGAAACCCCCCTTCACCCAGAATCCTTTGCTGTGTTCTATTCTTTTGGGAATAATTGCTTTTGGGTGTGTGTGTGTGTGTGTGTATGAAATGAAAGAAAGATTTCGATCCAAATGTGACACAGTGGGAGGAGTCAATTTGCAAAGTGTTTATTTTTGGTGTGTTTGCCCTCACTCACTCACACACACTCTCTCAATCTCCTGTCTGATCACACACACACACACACACACACACACACACACACACACACACACTCCGGTGAACAAATACAATCTGTGTGAGGAGTGGGCACAGAGAGCAAAGCCTTATCAGCAGACACAACAAGGCCGACAGAGGAAACAGGCTGGGGAGAAAAGACAGACCTCCTCCCTAATACGCAAACACATTCACATTCACACACACACACACACACACACACACACACACACACACAGTTGTTGAGGAATGTTTCTAGCTCTGAGTGTGTGGTTGAACTCTGCACTCTGGGGGCACAGTGAGTTTATGCTGTCTGAGGCACTTCCACGTCACATCTATTGCTACATGTTTAATAAAGACACTGATGAGAGTTGTTAGCAAAACACACACTCATTCTACAGCTACAACTACAGTTCTTCTCAGAAGAGCTTTTTATTACTTTTCGTTACAGAAATAGTTCATCCGAATCACTTTCTTTTTTCCCCTGGAACTTTTTTCGAAATGATATTGAAAGTCGATATTTTAAGGCCAGTTGAGTGAGATCTTTTCTTCCCTATTGCAATCCGAGTGAAAAAGAAAAAAAGGAGAGTGGAGTTTTGTTCTATTCATCAGTTGTTGATTGGATGGGAACAGGTCTGAATGCGAGTTTGCAATTGATCGTAAGAAACGGGTGGCTTTATGCGGACTAAATGATCGGAGATGGCTGGCGTGCATCAGAAGTCTATCAGTTATGACATTCAGATTAAACATTATGTCAAATAAATACAAAATACAGTTTTATTGGATCAGCAAGATCAGTAATATGCATATAGAAAATCGATGAGGTCATTCTGACATTTAAGAGTTGGTGAGTCGAACTGTAGAACCGGATCAGTCAGAACAGCATTTTTAGCAATTTTATGAACTGGAAAAAAACCTAAAAGAACAAATCAGACATTCCCTCTAGTCAAAAACAGTGCAACAGAAAGTTAAAAAGCCAGATTCTTTTGATAAAATTCCAGGTCAGTTGATAAACAAACTGCATGATTTTTAGTAAAACGCTACTGATGTCAATGTGCTTAAGATGATTTTATATATCATGACTAAATCTTGTGAGTGCCGTCATTGAATATTAAGGGCTTGACACAAGCATAGCGACTTTGAATAGAGGCCAAAGGGTAGTAAGTGGTGCCTTGTTTGCATTCAAATCAAATGAGAACCCTCTCTCGCCTTGTTTTTTTAACATTCATATTCATTAGGGGGCAGTCAGTCAGTCGAGACCTTTCCCATGGAGAACTGAAATATGGCAGGATGGCTCTTCCAACCAAAAGATGTCTGAATTAGTCCTCAGAGAGCAGAAAAATCACAGAATCAATGCACATCTGAACGTTTATACACTTCAATGATACATAAAACTTCAATGCATATTTATAGTTTTTCAAATTAATCACCTGTATAAATGGCATTTTCAAATGGAGCTAAGGCAAGGCCTCGCTGCTTTTAATTGGTACAATAACCAGCATTAAACAGATATGAAATGTAGCGTGTTATAAAGACTTGAATGAGCATGCATGGAGGGGGCACATGCATTCATGTTGTAGTTAAGCACATATTGGCATCCAAGGTTGATGGGTAAAAATAAATAAATGAGTAACAAATAATTAAAATAAAGCAAAATAAGGTTTAAAATCAAATAAATTATGTGATCGTAATTCTTTCACAAAGACCAGCTGCACTCGGTGTCTAATGACCTCAGACAGACAGATAAATAGACTACAGAATTGATTTCACGTCTGTATTACGCTTGCATTTTAACCTTGTCACCTGACAGAAAACAAATAAAGGCACTGGCATTTTATCTCCTCGGATACTGCATTGAGTTTACTCACGCCGGTCAATACTGTGTCGGTGTAACACTACGCTCACTTGACGTAATCTTTTCAAAACCTTGCTAACATACTGAGGCAATAACAGGGTCAGCTAACAGTATTAAGGGACGACCACCATTAAGGCAAATATTCAAAAATATCTCAATGCGTGAAAGGCAATTTCTTCAAAAAGCATGCCAACAAAAGGGGCGAGGGATCTTCGAAATATGCATTTACTAATACATTTTGAGCTTTTGACCTCTATATAATGTATAACATAAGAGTGTACGAAAAGAAAAAGTACTCACCATTCACAAACCAATGCATTGATGAGAAAAAAAAATTGCGGGTTGTTGCCTTTCAATAACTAATGACTAAAATAATCAGTCCTGGACAAAGAACACTTTTTATATCTCTAGTTTTTGATTATTAGAACCTTGAGAGGACATACGTATTGCTGCCTTGGATGCGGACTACAATCCTCTCTTGTTTAAGCCAATTAGCAGGTAGCAGAGGCCAGCACCTTGAGAACTCAAAGGTGGTGAAAAAATCAATGCAAGTTAAACCTTAAGTTCAGATATAAACAGCTGGATAAGTTGAGATCAATAGAGTTGGATCCTGGAGCAACTGGTCAATATTTCATCACTTTAACCGTACAAGCAGCACAAGGCAAAGATGAGACGTCGCTAGCGGGAGCGGATGAGTCTAGCATGGCTAGAGGATGTTAATGACTGTGGTACAGCGACCCCAAACCGATAAAGTGATAACAGCCCAGCATTGATTCAATAGCTGTGGAACGTAATGAAAAACTTCTACTTTGTCCGTATTGATTTTCCTCGCTTTTGTTTGATTCCTTCCGGAGGCTAATTCACTTGTTGCCAAGTCTTAACACAGACATCACCAGTCAGCCTGGAAAGAAATAGCAATACCACGGCTGCGCTTTCACAAGGCAAGACATTTATTACTGTTTTCGTCCACTTTTTTTCCCTCTTGTGTGCTTTTCATTTTCTCGATTTTCTCCTTTCATTTCATCTCTTGATATCCATTTTTTTTCCCTTCTCTGTGTCTCAGGCAGAACCCCCTCACATTCACAGAAATCTCAAAATGACATTATCATTTATCAAAATGTTTATCCAAGATGGTTGCATAAACTAGTTACGCACACTGTTCCAGAAATGCACGTGGGAGAATATTTATTGGAACTTGTCGGGTTTTTCAGCCAAAGCTTCCGCATGAGCTGTGTCATCATGCAAACTAAAGTACAAGCACTTCCCATAAACAATTCACTAAATGTTCAAATAAACAGAACTCTTGGGAGGCCCTCAGAAGTCAGGGCTGTAATAGGTTTTTTTGTTTGTTTTTTGTTCTTAATTTAACCTTTAGTCTAGTTAAATTTAGTTTTCTATTTAGTTTTCATTCCGTTTCCTTTAATGTTTTCTAGTTTTATTTATTTAATTTTTTTTTTTTTTCCAGTTACAAGTCAAAACTCTTTTACAGTAAGAATAAAAATGTTTACACACACAAATTCGAAACACCAACTAGGTAACACATCATTTTCAGTAGTGCAAATAGTGGAGTGAACTGTCACAGTTTCATTGAATTCCCATAGAATTAATGCACTTTATATATCTTGACTTTCCTGTAAGTTGATTTGCTGATTGCTTTTACAGCGACGAAAATGCATTTTATTTGAATTCCAGTTATTCCAATGGTATTCATTTACTTTATGTTTGAGTTTCATTAACACTAATAACACTGGGCCTGTTGTGTCAGCCTCATCCACTGGAGCAGCTTGACCACCAGCTATTCTCTTATTCACTCAAATCTCTGCGTAACACTCAGTCTACCGTCGCCTCGATTCATAGCAGCCATGCCTTTGGAGCTCAGTAATTATAATTCGCCACTGACAGTGACCATGTACACAATTTTTGGAGAATGTCAGAAAAATTCTCTTGTCCATGTTCCACGGTCTTTGTCATCTCTCCGCAGCGCCATTCTTTAATAAGAACACTCTTTTGTCCGGGTATACTGGGGTGAGATCATCTGAGCGGCTGCCCATTGGAGTGAGTGAGGGGCTTTTGAACGGCATGTGGTGGATAGATCAGGGAGGCAATTACATTTTCAACAGTTTCTTTGTGTCGCTGGAAGAAGGAGGACAGGAATAGAACAGCTTCCCTTGCACTTCAAAAGGACAGCCTGGCATGGCAGCCGTATTAGGGTCATGCGCACACCTTGACCTTGTGACCTCTGTGAGGTAAGTCCTCACAAAACAATATGATGACCAAGACTTGTGGAACAGTAAAAATATCTAACGTGAACTATATTAAAAACAAAGAGTGCAGTTGTACTGGATATTCCAACAGCTGTAGAATTACAATTTCGGGAGGTGTGTGGCTGCACAGTTTGACCCAGCTGTTTGCTAACGGGGCGTTTTCCACGTGGATGCCTAACCCAAGGGCTGTTTTCCAGACAATAACATGTGGAGAGCATTAGGCACACTGCCTCAGAAGTCCGCGCCGTTCTGCCGGCCCCTCACCTACTGCACGACCAAACCTGCCAGACAGTACCCGCACCACCGGCACAGTTTTCACAGCTGGCTCAAATTGACTGGAAAAGAGAGGAGGAAAAAGAAAGGGGATTGAACGTAGGAAAGGAGAACTGAGGTGGAACATGAAGAGAAAGACAAAGAACAGTGTAAGATTTCAGGACACATTTGTTATCCTGCTGTCTAGTTTCAATTGAGTATAGAATATTTTAATGTGGATAATTATAAATCATAATGCAATCAATCAATCTGGATGGCCAACCCGATCTCACAGCGATTCATACATATTTTACGAGGTGGCTTATTCGTATGAATTCGTACGACCACACTCGTACAAATTCATACGATTTTTTCCAATTTGTACGTATTTTAAGAGTTGAACAATTCGTATGAATTTGTTCAAATGACTTACACCTAACCCCGCCCCTAAACCTAACCGTCACTGGGGTTTAGAGAAATCATATAAAATCATACGAGTGAGGTCGTACAAATTCATACGAATAAGCCACCTTGTAAAATATGTACGAATTGGTCATGAGATAGCGTTGGGATGGCTCAACACCATCAATGCAACACACATGACCCAAAATATATGTGAAGAAAAAGAACTCACACAGAGATTTCTGGAAATATCCACTCATTTTATAATTAAAATATTAATAATTGTCACAATATTTCACAACAAATTAACACACATTGCCTATATTTTTATTTTTTATTTTTTACTTAGTTAACAGTTTTTTAAATTTGAAATGGCATTAAAACAAATTTTCAATAAAATTGCTAGAATTCAATCAACAATTTAAATTGATTAAATCTCTCATGTGTTCAGTTCCCATAGAATAAACAGATTTTGTATACCTTGAACTGTTTTGGATAAAAGTATTCAATATAATTCTTCTTCAAGGAAAAAAAAGAAAAGATACAATATTCAGTCTTTAAATTTGGCTTTAATGTGTCAAAAAATAATAGTACATGCAAAACTTTAATACTTCTTTGAAATGTTTAATAACAGTCTTAAATGTGAATAATAGTACGGGTGATCTTTGCCTTAGCAGGCGCTGCTAATAATCACATAAATGAAAAATAGAAATGCAATGTAAAAATCACTGTGCATTAAATTTCTAATTAATTAACAGTGAAAAAGCACCAACTGAGTACATTTAAACTGTAGCTGGTGCAATTCTTCCACTTTGCAAAGCATTTTTAAAAGAGCTGAGCATGTAAATTTTAGTATCCGTCAGACCCAAATTGGCATTTAAATGTCCCTCTTGTTTTATTCCCCCGGGGAACAGGCTTACAGAGGGACTGGAACGGACTGGAATCATCGAGCTTCTACTCTGCATGGAAGGTCCTCTTTGTCACCCAAACTCCCCTCCAATGTCACAAAACAATTAATACACTCATACATTTTTAACTCTAAACTCAATTAGAAGAGGAATGGTAAAATATGGCAGAGGCAGAAGCGTTAGTTGCGGTGGCAGGGATGACATTTGCACTAATGAAGCTGGGTCGAAGCATGAGTCACATCAATCATCAGCACGTAAGAAAGGGGATGAGGCAGAGCTGTAGGGGTAATCAGAGTGCAGGTAGCTATGCGGGAAGGACACGCCAACCAACCTAGCATCTTGTTCTGTTTGGACTGAGTACTGTGGCTTGTGGAGTGCTGAAGTGTCTCTTTCAGAGGTCATGACCCGCCACTGACTCCAGCTCCATGGTCGAAATGGCCTTAAAGGAGCAGTTCAAGATATTGTAACAGTTTTGGTTCCCACTGACTTCCATAGAATAGACAAAAATACTATGGACTGAAACGTTTTGGTTTCCATCACTCTTCAAAATATCTTCTATTGTGTTCAACTAAAAAAAAAGAAAGGTGAGCAAATGATGGGAGGATTTTCAGTTCAAGTGTCAGAAACAGGGTCAGTGAGTTCAAGATTCAGATCACTCCAGTTTTGTGACGTGGTCAAACCTGACAAATGAATTCATTCAGATATATTTCAGACATCGCTTCCATTCACTCCTGTAATTTCACACTGTTTGGGCTAACAAACGAAAATGCTCACATTTTCATTAATAACCAAGTTACATTTTGGTGAATTTGTGGCTAATTTGTATGTATTTGTACAACCACACTGTATGTTTTTGACAAATCAGCTCACACCGTACAGATGGTTGTAAAAAATGGCAGTGAATTTAATGGTAAAAGACTGTAAAAATGCTACAGTAAAAACCTGTTAAATGGTTAATGGTAAATTCCCCTAGTATATACGGTGAAGAACCGTAAAATAATATTGCCAGAATTCCCTGCGTTACATTTCAAATTTGATGTATTTTTATTGAAATAACTATGTTTCTTCTTAGTTCTTCAGTTTTGTTGTGTGTTACACCTAATTTTGTTAAATTAATGTTTATTGCATTATTTCAGTTTCATTCAGTTACCAAGATGGTGTTTAGTGTTTGTGTGAATAACACTGTGATCCTTTAATTATTTAAAAACTGCTTGTGATGGGCTTTGGTTCATCTGACTTTCTCATCACCACCTGCATTTGATGGTTATCAGTGTATTACAAATGTACAAAACAGATTTCAGTATTTCAATAGGTTGGTATATTAACATTATATCAGTTAATGAAATTACGGTATTTAACTGTAAATTTAAGTTAAAACTGTAAAACCTAAAATGTTGTTACCGTATTTTTACGGTAAAATTCTGGACACCACAGCTGCCATTGTTTTTACCATAAATTTTACAGAATTGTTTCTACAGTGTAGTTTTAGTGATGGACACTTTTGGCTGATCTATCCAGTTAAAAAACAGCAGTTGACATCTATCTTGCTTCACCATAAACTGTATGTACAAAACAAGCCTTTGGTTGTTGAAAATAATTGCTTTTCACCCGCTTGGGAAAATACCTGCAGATTAGCATCACTTCAAAGCTGTGGACACCCATGACCTTCTCTAGATTTCCTGATGCCACTTAATCTCCTCACAGGAAGCATGCTTGGACTATTTGTGGAGTAACTAACGTGTTGGTGTCATATCTTGTCCAATTGTTGTGAGCTCTAGGTGGAAGGGCTTGTAATTTAGTGCAGCAGTTAAAATCTGACACCTCTCTTTGGCTATCACCAGATATGCACATAAGCCTAATTAAATGATCACCTCCATTCTGCGGTCATTTTTTAATTTTTTTATTATTTTTTTCACGCACTTTTCTGACATGGGGGTGGGTAATACAGCCGGATGGGGGAAGGGGGCTCGTTAATTACCACATAAGAAGCATTAATGACTCGCCTCACCTCCATCTCTATGAAGAAAGGTCACAGGAACAGTATTCTCCATTAATCTCTCCAAATGTGGACACACACTGACCGCAACATAGCACTGTGCTATCAAACAGTTACTGCAAAGGTGTTCAAAATTCAAAACATTTGCTCTCTTTCCCCTTAAAAGGGATTAACGTGGGCCAGTTTTGATGACAGGGGGTTAGCACAATTAAAAATGTACAATTTCTTTTTAAAAAAAGTACCGATCCAGAGCCACTGTGGAATGTCTGGCCATTTAAGGAGGAGATAAAGGGAAATGCAGATTCAGTGTGTGAACATTAGTATTTTTGGTGGAAATGACTGCTAATGCTACATGCTAATCTTGCCATAATGAATAATATAATGATTTTACATACTGAATATACACATTTAAGTTAACATAAATATGTTATACAGTAGAAGCCCATTTCACCTCACTTCAGGGCAAATAAATAAATTAATAAATGTAGATATATTTTAAAAAGGGTTGCAGTTACTACTTTTGTTTTTACTGTCAGATGGACACGAGCCTCCTGTATCAACTTTTCACTAATAAATAAATAAAATAATAATTTAAAACAATTATAACTATATAACAATATATTCATTATATTTGTGCTAGCTGGTGTAAATCTTACATTTATGCCTTAAAGTTTAAGTTGAACATCTCCTGAACCACAATTTGATATATGCATAAGCAACAGTCAAATTGGTTAAAGTGTAAGAAAATCATATAAGGCAAATTAGAGATGTCATAATGCCTATACATATTATCTTCAAAACGTCAGCAGAACACCAACACAAACCATTTTCTATAAATTAGTGGCATTAAAATCATAAATGAAAGCGCTATCATTACCTATTCACATATATCTCTGTGTTTGACCTCTTCTCTTCTCCTTACATCTATGATTGTCTTATTACGATTCATGCCCTATGTCTTCTATGACCTATTAGTATGCTAAGAGCACACTACATATGTCTAAACTCAGCCATTAGCATATACATATATATGTTTCCCATTGAATATTCAAGAGGAGTCTGGGATAAATGTCTGTTCCCAGTTTGCTCATTAAGTCTCATTTAAAATCCAGTATGACAATACACACTTTTATAAGATTTGTTTACGCCTAAATTACATAAACAGGGTTTTTAATCAAAATGAAATTGAAAAGAAAAAGAATTTAAATACCTGATGTTCCCAAGTCTAATAAGGAAACAGGAATCCCTGTGTGGCACGGCACTGAAGAAGCCCATTAATATAAACAGACAGCTTGGGGAAAGGAAGATAGACCTATTTGTACACTGCGGTTAACTATCACGCTCACTTAACTAGTGAGAAAGTGCTTCTTTAATTATTTATTTCTGGTTGCTTGAATCTAGTAAAAATTCTACTTCAGAACAATAAAAAAAAAACAATAAAAAGGGACAAAGAAAAAAGCAAAGCACTGACTACAAAAAGAAGACTGAAATGTTTTTCATGCATAAAAAAAAGATTGCCCTAACCCTGTCCATCCCATCTCCATTCAAAGTGTACGTACATTTACAGAGGTAATTGTGATTGGACATTCGTTTAACTCTTAATGACAAGATCACAATTCCCATCTACCAGACATTTCTGGACATTTTACAGTTCCATTCTTTCACCATGTTCCAGCATTATTTAGATACATTATTCCTGATGCATATTAATGAGAAGCCATGGACAAAATAATGAGAAGGAATAAAAGGCGGATATTGGGGGTGGAATGACGCATCTCAATATGAATTGGAATAAAGTGAGATAAGTAGGAGGAGGTACAGACTTAAAAAAGACAGATTATGAGAACACATTATTATTCAAACAAAAGACAAACTTTTGTCATAAAGGGACATTTATTTAAAAGACTTCTTTAGAGGAGTCCAGGTATAATAGCTTACTTAAGTAGTTTTATTTAAAGGGAAAAAAGCCTGGGATTATATACGGAAAAATCACATGAGTGTGTAAAAGAGTACAAGACCCTCTCCAGGGTCAGATATTAGTGTTATAGTTTAGTTGCATGTCTTTGTGCACAGTCAAATCATGTCGCCATATTTCCCACCTCCTTTGTGCTTGAAATAAAAGCCAGATTTAACAAGATGCAATTACTGCCGTCTCCCAAACTGTTTTTAATTAGGAGCTTATTCACAGTGTCTAATAGAGTGCAGTTTATCCAATAAAGCTACCACATGAAGCTTCAGTGCACACGCTGAACACGATCGCTTGTTGTTGTTGTTGTTGTTATTGTTGTTTTGAGGCGCCCTGCCCTTCACCCGCATAAAATAAAAAAAATGAGAAAGTGTCTGCTCTAGTGTCGCCCGGCTCAAGCTCATTATCTCAGACCCCAGTAATAAAGCTACAGTGACCTCAAAGGGAAAAGAGCCTTGGTTATGTTTGCCAGAATATGACATTTGGATTCCATGATGAAATTAACTAATAACTGAGTCTGCCTGCAAATAATAGCCCTGAAAATAACCATTAAGACGCAAAAAAACACCAGCTCTCAGAAAAGGAAAGAGACTGAAGAGCAGTTTGGCGGTTCTGTAGAGACACACACCAAATGCAGAGAGCAAAACCAGACAAACACGTTCAAACAAATGAGTCGTTTCATTTAGGACGAAGTGATTTGGCAAAGGCATTAAAAAAGGCAGTGATTGTATGGATAGAATAAAAAGAAGGAAGTTGTTGAAGAGGAGGACTTTAATAATAAAAAAGATCCATTTTCTAGTTCTCACACTTTGTATGACAAACGAATCAAACATGAAGAATTTTTAAGCTGATATTCACTAAGGCTTTTTCAATTGCAAACATACATTGTGCAATACTGAAGCCACATTTTCAAACAGCGGACCGAAGTCTATGCTTAACAAACTGTGAATCATTTTTCATTCCTTTCAGACAGTTTTGGGACATTTTTCAAAGTCCTCATTCTTTTGTCAGTCATACTCAGCAACCTGTAAAACACTATACTAGGGTTCCTCAATTTGTCAAATTCTGCCAACAATACCAAGCTAAGGGCCACTAACCTATATATATATATATTTCAATTATTACATTATTTATACTTTTGTTAAAATAATCAAAAGATGGTAACACGATACATATTCAGATTTAGTGTGTTCAAACAATTATGAGCATGTTTGCATTTAGATACACAAGAACATTGCTTGCTAAAAAAAATAAAATAAATAAATAAATAAATCTTGATCTCCATGTCTGCTATGCAAATCAACTGTTCCTGCTCATCTCCAGACTGGACTTCTTCTCTCCACTTTCCCTAATTGCGGATTCAATTATTAGATTCGTCAGCATTAATATTTTAATATTTAAGATTTTGTTGGGTGATCAAACTGTAACACCGTTTGTCAGTACCAGACGTGACGCAACGTAATAAAAAGTGTAGTTTTTGTCCTAACCAAGTCACGAAATTCTATTTTAGATTTTTTTTTTCTGCAACGTTACGGCAGGAACAACATACAAAATGTCACAAGTGATAATCTCACTATTCAATGTTAAATGTGTCTAATGTGAGTTTGAATATTAGTATTATAGTGAAAACTCAATATATATTTTACCTAAGATCTCAGAAAATAAATTAGACTAAAGCAAACTTACGTTAAAACCATGAACTCACTGCGAACCAACATCCATAACAAAGATGGTATCACTCACTCACTCAAAACTGTTCAGTCCATTCACATTTGAATCATCTATTTTCAGTGTTCACTTTTCTTTACTTCACACTTGCCATGCAACTCTACTTACTGTACATCCATCTATTTCATACATTTTGCAAAGCACTTGTCCGATGTAGGGTCATGGGGAGGCTGGAGCATTTCCTGGGTCATAGGCAGGAAAGGACCCTGGACAGATGGCCAGTCCATCACAGAGATGACAAACACACATATTCATATTCACACTCACTCAGTCTCCAGTTCACCTCTCCTGTGTGTCTTTGGATTGTGGGAGAAACCAAGAGGAAACCAACATCAACATGAAGAGAACATACAAACTCCACACAGAAAGTCCTCCTGGATCAGCTTCAAAAATGCATCTTATAAAACGGATAGTTCTGGTCCTTGATTCTGACTGGTTACTGTTTCTGAGGAACTACATTGTTCGGTGGAAGAATACTCTTTTTATCATTACACTTTATTTTCCCTGTTTAATTCTGTGAAACCTCACTACAGATATGGAATAAACTTTTTATAAAATCAATAAGTCCCATGAAGCTGTGGTTTACAGTGAATTTATAACAACTTTGCATTGTGCCAATGCCCATTAGCTGTTATAAATTCACTGTAAACCACGGCCTCTTGGGGATTATTGCTTTATTAAGTATTACACAGAAAAAAAAGAAGAAAAAAAACTCCCAGCACCTTGACAGGGGTTTTCATTTCCTTTAAGAAAAATTATATAAAAAGCAACCGCTCAAATAGTTCAGCTTCTTAGTGGAATGAATATATGAGATATTCTTTCAGACAGATATTTGTTTGTGGAATGCTTATCTTCATCTCTACGTCACACGATCAGGATAGCAACCTCTCTACAACCACTTCTCTGCTCTCAGCCACTCTCCCCCTCCATTACCGCTGAATGACAGGCTGAAAAGTGCCTCAAGGAATGACTTCTCATTCAAACAATGGCCAGGACGTCTGTTTAATTTGCAGTTGAAGGGCATTAAGATAATAAATTCATTTAGTAAATCTCAGCAACAAAAGCCTGGCCATCTCTGCTTGGCTGGTTTGAGAGAGAGTGAGTGCCTAGTCTTGGGTGAGGCACATTCTCCTTCTATTCTTTTTTTTTTTTTTTTTTTTTTTTTGGACTTAATTATTAGTTTTTAACCTAGTTATTATGCAAATGATCCCTTTCAGGGGCTTCAAGGTATTGTATTAATATTTCCCCTTTTTGTTTTGTTTTTTTACTCTGATCGTTTATTAACGGTGATTTCAAAGTGTCTAATTACGGACACTGGAAATGAGGGTGAAACCATATTATGCAGGACCAGTGTGGTCAATGATTCCAGTGTCCAGTGCCAGATTTTAACAACTTTTCCACTCTGGTAGCTTCAGTAACCAGCCTGCCACTGTGTCCCAGTCAGCTAACAAATTCAGACAGTGCAGTGGAGTGGAATGGAAAAAACTATGTTTTTTGTTGTTGTTGTTTCTGCTTCAGTTAACTCTCTCTTTTCATTAAAATTCTATGGGGCCAAAAGCCCATTAAAATAAATAAATAAATAAATAAAATAAAATAAAACAATTACTTGCATTTTTCCTTGTAAATTGCCTCTAATATGTTTCAAATACCTCTCTACACAGTAAAAAATGTAAATACACATTCAAAGTGCAGTTCTTACTTTTAAGAACAATTTCTACCCGATCTGATGGTTTGTATCAGGTACTTTACTTACTGTAAGAGTTTGCCTTAAAACTGCAGTGAGCAAGATAAAAGTGACAGATGTGAGGAAAAGTAAAAAATACTGATTTGTTTGCCTGTTTATAACTATTATTATTATTAACTGTTAAAAAAATTAGACTGTATTAAATACAATATATTGTATTAAATACAATAGTAGAAAACAATATTAAATACATTCATAAAATATTTTAATTTATGTTAAACATACTAACTTATAAATAAATAAATAAATAATATATTCTTGTAGACCCCCTAACACCTTCTTTCAGGCCTTTGGGATCTTTGGGACCCCAGTATAACTGTCATATCATCAGCAGTCTTTAATGCTGGAAATCGACCCACTCCCATTGGGAACAAATTATGTCTGCTGGTTTTGTTTCTGCAAATCGCAGAAAACACCGCTTAACCTGTGGTTTATTGAATTTTTTGAATGAAACTACTTCATTTAGAGTTTAACATATAATGTATATATTTAGGTTACCTCCCAAAAAAAAAAAATGATTAAAAAAAATGCAGCAAGTGCTGCAGTATTGTTAGAAGCTTACAGTACAAAAGCCTACTCAGCATTTTCAACAACCAAAAGAGTTTGTAAAATGTACTCTCAGAGCTCAGAAAGGGCCAGCAAACAAAATAATCCTAAAAAAAAAACAGCCCAAGACTCTTGTTGCCACAAACTTGCTAATTCCAAATCACTCTCTGCTTGAACTAGAGAAACTGATACAATACCAGGACAACACAAGAAAGATGTGACCGCTAACATGACAACTAATGAGTTCTGACGGCCAAACCCTGGGAAAATGTGTGAGAAAGAGAGAGAAAAAAAAACGATAACGCATCTTTAAATATTGTGATTTGACTTTGAACAAAGTGACTTTTGAAGTGAAAGGAGCCGTTTCCCCCATTTTCATTTTTCCCCCCTATATTTTAATGCTCCCCCGCTCTATCATGCAAATCCCCATTCAAATTATTCGAGTATTAGAGCCCTCAGCACTAATGTCACAGAGACAAAATGAGATGGGGGACTTAAGCACCTAACGAACAATGAAATTTCAAAGCCCTGGGACAGGACAATTAAGCAGCAGGCTTAGCCAATGATGAAAATTTATTGCTATCTAATACATATTTCTATTTTCTGAACACTAACCAATTTGAATGTGATTAAGGGGGGGGGGGTCTGTTCATTAAAGAACAGCAGCTACAGAGGTCTATATTGGAGGGTCTTTTGATGTTAAATTACAAATATGCACACGGAATCTTATTTATTGTCTTTTTTGGCTGGCATTGTTTCTTTTGGTGCCTCTTAAATGGCTTTTTAACCCCGTTCATGCCAATTCAATGGGGAAGTGTTAATGAGAGAATCTGAAGACGGGATACTTTTGGAGGTCTGGGATTGAGAATGTTAAATTATCGTTTTATTCTTCAGTTTTTTCCCTCTTTCATCTAAATGAAATTGGCCCTCCATTGTTCAGCCACTGGCCTTTTTGCTGTTATCAGAACCCTGGGGTTTGACACGAGCAGGGGCCTTAGAAGGGCAAGAGAACCAGGAATGCCTGGGAACAACCTTTGTGCTCGACTAAAGTCAGATATTCTTGATCTGAACTCTTCATCAGCCCGTAATTCGCTCTTCAGGAGTGTGTTTTGACATGAATATGATCAAATGTCACCTAAAGAGTGGAGAACAATGGCTGGAAATGGCACCTGCACTATAGGGCTTCTAACAATAGTGTCTATCTGAGCGAAGTACTAATGTTAATTGCACACTTCTGATAATAGACCTAGAGATCAGTGCTGAACATTTAGCTGGAGAAACGGTGATGTCCGAATCTAGGCAGATGTCTAAGACGTCTTCAACCACCGAGCCGAGTGCAAAAGGGGGAGAGACAGGAAAATGAGAAATTTGGTATGGAATGCAGGGATTCTGGGAATGAAGGAACAACGAGGTCTTTGTTATTTACTCGGACACACACACTAAAAAAAATCCTAATTTTCAGCGCTATGGAGAGCGTTGTGCGCACACATCTCCCTCTCTCTGCGCAGAGGGTATGTGCCAATTAATTCCTTTTAATAAATGCAGTCTCAGGCACAGTTTAACAGGGATAAAGGACATTTTCATTAACTTTCTTTATATTTAATGTTCAATTAGTCCTGGGTATAACTGGACACTAATAAGATGGAAATATGGGCAGGAATTAATGTTCCTTCAGGAATAGACCCATTGATTGGTTTTCACCCCATGGTGCTGCTGAACCCTCGGTTCACGGCGTGCACTACTGCCTGTATTAAACAGCACAAGTATGTTTACTGATGCATACGTGTATTTACATGTATTTACAGATGATATTATGTATACATAATGTGATTTACAGATGTTGATTGAGGGTGATTAGGTTCTGAAGTGGAGATAAACGCACGATAACGATGCATATTTCAGACATCAAACAAGGTTTGCTAAGAAATGTCTTTCTGTTGTGCATGCAAAAACAACTACTAAATTAAGTTGAGAAGTGTAATGCTAATATAATAAATGCACAACTAAAATAAACTGTATAGTTAATAATGATCACAGACAGCGAGGGTAATAAATATTGTTAGATATACCTGTATAACAAAGGTAATAAAGCATCCATTTGCACATGGAGTTGCATGACATTTAAATGCAGTTATGAAATGTTTCGGAAGGTGAATTGATGTGTTAAGTTACTTGTAGGGTCACACATAATTATTGGATAACAGTATCTCCCTTACTGTAGTACGGCACAATTTATTCTGTTATCTGTTGTTGAGCCTACAATTATTTATGGACTGAGTGTCTCAAGGCTGTTAATGTTCTGCTTAGCACTATTTCCTTGAAAATCCCTTAAAGATATCAATTTTACAAAGACTGAAAATAGAATGCCAAATGAGACATGCTTTCACGCTAAACAGGAAAATATAGCGTTGGCGTCCTTCGATTTTCTTGCCAGTGGATTCTCAGCACTTCATTGTTTTTGATGTGTGGTAATGGCAATTACAGGCCATATGAAATTGAAATGGCATGGAGTGCGTCATCTACTTTGTGAATAATTTTCAAATGCGACAAACACACACAGACACATACTTTGGTTGTGTGTAGGAGCACACAGAGAGTTCTGCGTGTTCTGCCACCTCTCTGCACGCAAAGCCACATCCTCTCGGATGTCTTCTCCGCCGTGCCGCCAGAGTTTAAGAGTCAAAAGAAAAAGGCTGGCTCAGGGAATATATGAGGAAAGACCTACAGGGGAGAGAGGGAGAGAAAAGAGGGAGGGAGGGCACTAAAAACAACTGGGAAAAAACATGGGCCAAAGGAAGCACGACCCTTGAGTTTCTGGCTTGTGGAAAAGCATTGAGAGTCTGACTTTCTGAATCCCTCCCTGTCTGAGAGGGAGATGGGTGGGAGGCAGACGGGGAATCCCGAAGCAACCACTGAGAGGACCTGTTCTCTGGGAGAGGAAACGAGAGCAAGAAAGAGAGAGCGAGAGAGCTGGTCAGGGTCCAAAGACAATGACCTCATCACTGTGTGCCATCACGAATAGAGGTCATGGCCACTTCACACACTGAAACACAAAACCACGTTTACACGCACTTAAGGTCATGAGAGGGCAGGCAAAATCCGGCAAAAACTTTTGACATTTTAGGCGAGAGCTAAGTATGGCCGGCTGTTTCTGTTCAGAGAAAAAGTTTAAAATAAGAAATTACTGAGATATAATGTCACTATTAGAAGAAATTAAGTATTTTTTGTGTGCTCTAAATCCACAATTATGAGAATTTTTTTCACATTTTTTTTAATGTAATTATCAGATCTCATTGAGATATTTACTGTAGTTACATTTTGTGAAAAATAGTAAAAAAGTCAAATTGTGAGATATGAAGATGCATTTGAAGAATAAAAAGTGGTGTAATAGAATGTAAAAAACTGTAAAAACGACAACAAATATGATAATAGTTAGTAATAATTAAACAAATACAGTTGCAATTCAGTGATAGTCACAATTACAAAAATACATACAATAGTTGCAAGTTGCAATTGCGAGATATTAAGCCCCATCACAAGGTATATAAGACATATATAGACATATTGTGACATATGAAGTCAAACTGTGACATACAAAGTCAAAGTTCTAAGAAAATAAAAATGCAATTCTGAGGTATACATTTGTGTTGCTAAATGTCACATTGTCACAAGAAAATAGTGAATAAATAACTAAATTATTTAATGAAAATGTAAAGTTCTGAGATATTAAGTCACATTGCAAGATATAGCTTACTTTGTGAAATAAGTCAAATTTTGACACACAAAGCTGCAATTGCAAAATATAACATCACTTCACAAAATAAAATTGTCACAAGAAAATAGAGAAATGAAGTAAAAAAATTTTTTTAAGATTTAATCACAATTAACTGCTATTACGAGATGTAAGTTGCATTGTAGAACAGAGTTAAACTGTAAAATATTAAGTCAAATAATGACTAAATAAAGTTGCAATTCTGAGCTATTAAGTTGCATTATAAGATATAAAGTCATATTCTGTATTTCAAAATATTTTATCATATTGTGAGATAATTACATCATGCAATTACAAGAAAGTTAAGTTGTAATTTAGAAACATAAAGCCACAATTATCTTTTTGGAATTTTTAGGCAGAATCAGGCTTCCATATCTTCACGTGTCTCTCAGAGAGAAGTTGCAGTCCTAGCTCACTTGGTGAACTAGGCAAAATATATTTGAGAAAATTTTAGAGTTGTACTGGAAACTACAAGGGGGTGACCTTGTTGAAAAAGGACACAGGAATCATGACCTCTTAAAACAGCCTTAGGGAGCACTGTAAATCTATGCTGTTGTCATGCGTCACTGTGCCAACAAAGCGCAAGTGTTCCCCCGATTTCATCACAGACACACAGGCATTCAGCAGGAAGCCTATATTCCTGACCACAACCATAAATATCTCTAATTGAAGAGGCATGCATAGGCAAGGGTGGATGAAGGCTGAAAACAACCCTGAGGATTTACCTCTTTAAAGACACATCAGCCTTACTCTGGATGAGTGATGTCGCTATTTAGCGCGTAATTTCGCCTAGCGAGACGAGTGGCCATCTTTAATGTGATTATTAAGGGAAATGAGTGCGTCAGATCAGATAGGGCCAGCGTTTTAATTTGCCTCCCATTTTGGCTGTTAGTGAGGCACAAGGCTCCCCCGGGGAGAGACGGTGATAAAGAACTTCAGCGTAAATAAGCAATCCCTCTCCTTGAGCAGAACAGATAAATAACAAACGCAGAACAATGCGCATTTCAGCATGCGGCAGGGCTACAGAGCTTAGGGAAGAGCTGGTAAATAGGAACTAAATGCATTGAATAAACGAAATAGTTTTTTCTAAACTTTTGGAATTTAACAATAACAAAACCCACATAACTACAATGTTGATAATTACATTATGGATGATAAACGAACAAACGAACAATGAACAAAGATAACTATAAGGATACTGTATATAATGTTAACTTTATTAGCGCCCACGATAACGGACAATAACACTACTTATGTTGCAGTTATATTATCAGCCTAACTCGCTGTCAATGTTTTTATCATTATAGCTATGAACTCTACTTTTCTTCTAAATTTAGAATGAATTTTAAAACTATACCTTTCTCTTTTACATTATCGTTATTATCCTTGTTGTGAACAGGCCTTAACTGATAAATGGCCAATATTAAAATTCTTCATTATTTTGCCAAAATGTATTACAAATAAAACATTGACAGACTAAAAATACCAAATGCGATTGAACTGAGACATCACAGCATTAATGGAATGAAAATTAAAATTCTACAATTATGTAGAATAAATTATGGGGGGGGGGGATGGGGAGGGGGGGACTTTATAACCCACAAAATAGCCAATAACTATTTTATTGTGCATCCCTATTTAAAATAATCATGATAAGGAAACATGGAACACAAGTTTTCATGAGAAACAAGAACATACAACAAAATGATTCTGTGCAGCTTGTGTTAGCTTGACGGAGGTCTAGGTTTATGATTATCATAATAAAAAAAAAAAAGACATCCACTTTGCATTTGTTAGGTGGATAGCATTTCAGTAATTAAAAACAAGTAATTGAATTCCGCAAACTTCCAAACCACAATTCAATAACTAACTCCTAAACTTTGTGGCTTAAGATTTGGTGCTTGTATAACGCCAAGCACCAATATCTGCGATTATGGGGCTAATTTGTGTGAAATGCCCACTTACGTCTGACAAGCCTATAGTGATATTATCAGTTTTACAATTAACTAACAATAACAGATAACCTTGGAATCCTCCTACACTCACAGCCAAAGTAATCGGCCTCCAGTCGTGCCCTGTATTGTCTACGGATGAGAACGTACTGCGGAGATTTCACTGCAATTAAAATGCATACAATGCCATTTAGAGCAGAACAAGATGTTTTTGTTTGACTGCTTCTGGGTGATTCTCCCCCCATCCAGCTTTTTCACGGAGACAGCCAAGGCTCGGGTGGAGGGGAGGAGGGTAGGCTTGCAGAAAAGTGGAATGGATTTCTTGATTAAAAATGGCCTTTTTCCCCCTTCTCTTCGCTCGCAGGCACAAGGAACATAGACACGCGGAAAACATGCCGTGAATCCATATGCCTCAATATAAAGTGTTGCATCATTGTTAATTCTGTTCATTAGTCTCTTCCTAGATGGAGGATTTAATTTGTGGTTGTCTTTTAGAGAGCTGGTGAACCAAATTGAATTTGCAGACACCTCTCCACACACCGACGTCTGTGTTGTCAACCTCTCCTCAATTCATTTTTTTGAGCCGCTCAATAAATCAACTGAGATTACAAACAGAGTTAAAGATAGGTAATTAAATAGAGACCTCTCTGTCGGTCTCTCTTGCCTTCTCTCACTCGTAAACACAAAGGCAGTGCACATACAGAGTGTTTTATTCACTATTGCATAGTAAAGGTGCGTTTATGACAAATCAATTCTGTTTTGGCCAGACTGGAAGTTGCCGTTTGTAATGCAATTTACATTCAGTCCAGAATAGAATGACATATTGGCTTCAAAACGGTCAATGCATTTCAAATATATAGTACCAAAATACATAGCATAGCAGAAATTATATGGAAAAGCAGTTTACTTGATGACTTCAGTTCATAAACTTTTTTAATCAAAAGAAAAAAAATACATGCTTAATATTTAAAATAATCATTTTAATTACAGAAAAAAGGTGTTATATTGCTGTATTGTGAATACAGACATAAATAATGGGGTTGCAAGCAAGCCATAATAATTTAACAATATAGCACAGTACATATTTTGCTAGTACAGTAACCAAGCTATTATAGAAATTAATGCAAATCATAAATGCTAATTTAATGCTAAAATGCTAAAACATTTTATAGACAGACAGACAGACAGACAGACAGACAGACAGACAGACAGACAGACAGACAGACAGATAGATAGATAGATAGATAGATAGATAGATAGATAGATAGATAGATAGATAGATAGATAGATAGATAGATAGATAGATAGATAGATAGATAGATAGATAGTTTAAAAAAAATTGTACACAGTGCTAAGGAACAAACATACACAAAATTGACCGCAGATTACTTTGGATAAAAGTGCTAGACAATGCAATTTGCATTATGCAATATGATGTATATATCACAGTTTAAAAGCAGAAATATGTTATATCATGTGCTGTATCATTGAGTCCAACCTTAGCTGTCATTCTGCCATATCACAGAGCCCCACCTCATTCCCATCGTAATTAAACCAATAGTCGGTTTTAATTAGCACACACTTTTTTCCCTCCACATGCCTTTATAGAAAAATTAATTAGTCAATTAGCCAATTAACATCTGAACAGGCCTTTGTGTTAACAAGCCTTTTACAAGCAGTGGTAACCCTTCAGTAATGACACTGAAGCCTGCTGGCATCCAGGGACTCTTATAGAGCGCACAAGCTCCCCACTGCTTGCGTAGTGACAGCTTGGCTTTCCATCTGGCCCACATTATGAGAACACTAGCATCAGGGAAGAAAGCTGAAACAAAAACAAATACAAAATAATCGCTGTTTGTTATCCGTGCGCAGCATATTTATGCACATCTTCCAGCCAATGGCCCTCTCGTACAGCTGTAATAATTTGGCCGCTGCGTTCCTGCCACCAATATAAATAAAGCTGATAGATTCAAGTAATGGCTCCCGGTTCAAATAAACAGACAGAGACCCTTGCGATTTGTCATCCCCCCCTGCTCTAAATCATATTTGTGTACGCGATACATTTCCTTCGCGATAGATTCTGCAGCTGCGTGCGTGCGTGTGCCTGTTGTCAACATTTTTGGACTAAGTAAACTCTACATATCTTGTGTCTACAATGGTTTTAGAGGGAAGGGGTAGAGGGTAGGACACTCGGGTGAAAGATCTCCAGAATAGTGTCCCAAAAAGGATCTTTCATGTGAGGATCAAGTGCAATTTACAACATCTCTGCTGATAGTACGTAGCCGCTTGCACTTTATTTAGAAGATGGGGGAAGCCAAGGGCTGCTTGAGAATGTTTATTTTCTCGTCTCGTCCCACTAAACAATCCCTAAAAAGGGAGAGCAGCTGTTTATAGGTTGTTTGCAGACCAAACATTGTTTTCTGTCTCACATTTTTTCCATGGTAACTTACACCGAACCCAAATAAGCA
The DNA here is from genome assembly GCF_003368295.1 of Carassius auratus. NCBI lineage: Eukaryota > Metazoa > Chordata > Actinopteri > Cypriniformes > Cyprinidae > Carassius > Carassius auratus. The sequence goes on from NC_039253.1 coordinate 17,051,863, forward strand.
AAGGCAAGTGCTTTTAACGAACAAGTGTCACTGTTATTCAGACTGACAAACTCAGATTCACACTCGTGCCTTAGCAACAGAACTCAAAACCTGAGAGATTTCTTTTTTATTTTACTTAATAAATAGTCATCACACATTTAACATAGGAACAAATATGACAAGCATATAAAGTGAGCAGGAAATAGCCCACAGGATTGCGGCCAGAAGTGGTCCACTTCCCGACATTATATCACCTCACATCGCTCTAAATTAAAGCTTTGTGCCTCTTGAACTGCTTAAACTCGATTCTCAAGCTCTGTCAAGAAAAACACATATCTGCTTTCTCTCCTCAGTGGCTCAGCGATTCAGAAATTCTGTGTAAACAAGGTCCATGTTTTCACCTTACATGGGCATGCGGTGCACAGCATGTTGGTGTGTTATGTATGGGGTAAATAGATTCGCACAATTACCCTCATTATTAACCTATTCTGACAGACCTGTGTGTCCGCAGCAGGGCTGCGGCAAACAACTTTCGGTTCCACTCCGTTAAATATTAGTGCTTCACCTTTAAGATTAAAGGCCGAGTGTAAACAACACTCTGGGAAGGCTTTAACTGTTCAGATGTGACAGCGCTTGCACTGTACAGACTGTTTTATGTAACTAGCATCTTAAGGAAATAGAGCAAGTGTAGAGAGGATTTGGCCTAAAGGGGATTTATTGCTTAGAGGTTCCTCTTTCATAACTAAGGAGACGCAATTGGTTCTCAGTAAGTATTAACTTTGACTTAGGAGTTTCTCTTAAAAGACAAAAATAAAATGAGAGTTGATATTGAATAAAAACATTGAAAATTTGCTAGGATAATATTCTGATCTGCAGTTTCCATAATTTAGGACATATAGTTTGCTGGGCACAATACTTGGCCATTGCATGGGTACTTCTATAAGAAAAAGCACTTTTCAATTCTCTTTGCATATTGCAAAACTTTAAATTCACTGTAAGCAGTCAATTTAAACCATTAAATTAAAGTTTATATCTTCTATATGAAAATTGATAATAAAAGTCAAATGAACACTTATGTCCAGCCTACAATTTGAAGTGATATTACGACCTAATACTGAGGCACGATATTTAACACTTCCACTTTTTTAACAACATGGGGAAATCTTCCAAGTCTTTTTTAATTAATTTCTATCATTCTCTCTCCGTGACACTAAAGGCACTATGGACACAGATTAGGGTGGATGTCCATGAAAAATTAACAGGTTTATCTTTTAACTCGGACAACCCCCAGCCTTGTGATATATACTACTTTATCCCCTTTCATTTTCTTTCCAACTCTTTACTTTTTAGAGTAGAGGGAGGAAGCCTAGTAAAATGGAGCTGTGATTAAGTTGATATATTCCAGATAATAATAACAGAGTGGCTATTACACATTAGTGTTAGGAGAGAGAGTTTCCCGTTCTTCAGCCCTTCCCGGAGTGAAGCTGGGAGCTTCCAGGGAAAGGAGTGTGTAGTGTCAGACCCGAAAGACTGAGGAAGAAGCGTCAGAGAATGTGGAAGGGAAGCTCTCTCATCCTGTGGACCCATGTCAAGGTCAGAGCATCTTGAGTGCTTTATGATCTCTTGTAAATTTGTCCTACTGTAAACTTTTGTGAACATGCCATCATTCTCATAAATAATAATCCAGGCACCTCTTAAAGCAATAGTTCACTCAACATTTTTGGGATGTGGATGTCAACATGTCATCTTAAAATTTGTGTCAAAAACACTTTTTAAGTGGACACAAACATTTGATTTTACTGATGTCAAAATGGCATTTTTTAAATCTGGATGTGAACGAATCTTTGAATCTTGATGCAAACATGTGGTGTCAACAATAACCTAAATAGCAACATTTAATGATGTCAAAGTTCCAACAGCCTGGTTGTCAACATGCCATCTTTCAATTTGGATGCAAATATTTAGTATACTTTTGGGTTGTTGAACAACATAACCAAAATTTACATTTTTGGTTGAACAGTTGCTTTAAAGTCCTAACGGTGTTCCTTCTTCTAGTTAATGTATTTAATGAAACCACATAACTGAGCTTTATATATAAATGAAAAGCCTCTCCATTAAGTACCGAAACAGTAATTGAATATTTCTCAAGTGTGCTTCAAGTATTATTTCCTATTCATGCACAGCTAGAACAGATCATATATCTTTCAAAAGCATACATGTAAGCAAAGTGTACAAGAGGTCAGACGTGCAGTAAGGGCACAGAGGAGGTCAGAAGTGACGGGATGTGCGCTCCATAAGATCATAGAGACCCCTCCAGGGTGAATGATACAGCTGGTGGGGCAGGAAGCTCAATAACCTGCTGCGCCAAGGTCAGTCACACCGCCTGAGGGAAGAGGCCACCTGCTGGCAGGGTACAAAATGGCCCTGACCCAGGCAGCCACATGAGTTCAAGTCAAGTGTCTCTGTGTGAGGCTTAACAACGAGAAATATATGTGAATCAAAACCCAGAAAAGCTTTGGGGCCTTCCTATTACCTCCATTCAATAGGTTTTGGGAACACAGATTAATGCAGAAAGGGTAGAGGGAGCTGTTTCCTCACATCAGCTACTGTAGTTTACACTTTAGAGGAAACGATCATTCAGAAATTAGAATTTCGTCATCAAGAGAAGCTGTTCAGTGGTCAGTGGGAAGCAAAAAACACCTGTGAGGACCTAAAGGTAGTGTGAAATGAATATATACAACTCATCTGGTATATTTTAAGTTTTTCTAAGTATGAACAGTTTTATTCATTTATTCATTTTAATACAACAGCTGAGGGAATTATGACAAATTTGAAATCTTTCTCTCTTCTGACTAACATAATCAATTTTTTTCTCTTTTGGAAATGCTAATGTGTATTTTATTTATTTTAATTTTTTTCTATTAGGGCAAATGGGAAAGCAAAAGTTACATTTATTGTAGTTTTCAATTGACCACTAGAACCTTACCCAATGATGACTTCTGCTTCTGAGAACCCCAGAAATGTGAACAACAAACAACTGAAACATTCTTCGCAATATTTCCTTTTGGGTTCTGCAGAAGAAAGAAAGTAATACACATTTGGAAAAACATAAAATGCTAATGTTTTGGTGAACAATCCCTTTAATATGATTCATTCAGTTCCTCTCCCATTTTTATGTGTCTGACCACAAATTTTTCTGAAAGCATGGTCAATAACATACATTTTCAAAATTATTTCTCCCGACAGATTTCAGGAAAATGGCTTGCATGGAGACTTCACAGACCAAAGTGATCTGACTACCAAGGCTGCATTTTAAGGGACTGACGCACAGGCTGCTGGGACTTTTTCCTGAATAGCTGACATTCTGTCGGACAGAATGGAGACTTTTCTTTTATTGTTTTGTCTCTATCTGTGTTTCTTCTTTCTCGCTCTCATTTGATGGTTTCAACAGATTCTGACATCAGAGGAAGACTGACAGTTGACATTCTCCTTCTTTTTACAATCCATCCCATACCTTTCTCGCTTCCTTCAGATCAGGATTCAGAACTGTCAGGGGAACAGGAGGGAGGAGGGATGGGAGTGACGTGGAATGTGGGCTCTTGTTGTACGCTGTCCTATCTCTGATTTCAGGGCAAAAGCAAAGCAGGTAGAGCTACTGACAGATGCGTGGTGGCACTGTGCTATTGTGTCGACAATGACAGCCAACTATCGTGGCTTCACATCAGTGTTGTCTTCTTTGCAGGGTTTTGCTGTTTGTTTCTCAGCCGTCAGTGCTTATTTCCTCTTTATCAAGGTCAGAGTCGACATGGAACTCTGGCAAAGACACGGCCCTCTCTATCACCTGCTGTGTCTGTCTTTGAGGATGGAGGTCTCTCTTATGTTTGTTCTCTCCTTTTAGAGCAAATCACTCCCCCATTTCTTGGCTGGCATTCTTTTTACTGTGCACATACAAAAATATTCCATGGCTGGAAATGCTGCAGTTGTAATCGAATTTGTCCATGTGGAAAAACAATACATACAAGAAAAATACTTAATGCCTGGTATTTTGTATACATGTCAGATCACATGAGTGTTAAGTTAAATTGGGGCCATTTGTGCATTGTGTGCAAGAGATGGAAGAGGGATTCATACAGACATTAATCTCGCTCTCACAGCTCACATCTACTGTATGCAATTATTATGGGTAGAAAAGCAAATGTATAAATATGTATAGTAAGTCTTATTGTGTGTAAAATCTGAGCTCTTTAAACTAATTTATAGAGAGTTTATTTAAAAGGATAGTTCACCTAAGATTAAAATGATGTTACTTATTCATGCGTATAAAATCTGTACATTGATTTTCAGTGGAATATATGACACTTTTTTTAACAATGCAACTTTTTCTGTCCAGTGAAATCCACAATGAATATAACAGTACTGTAAAAATTATTTTGCGAAGATGTAAATAAAACAAGATAATTGGAGTACATTATCTTTTTATTACATGGAATATTATTCAGCCTTTCTACTTAAAATTCACATTTATTCAATTTGTTACCTGTTGTAACTTGTTGTTTCTTTGTAATTATATTTACACTTAAATCCTACACCATTTTTAGTGTCATTTCATTGTGTCCATTGTAGTGTATTAAGAAAAATACACAGCTGCAAGCAGCGATTACCGGGGTTCAAGTGCTTTAAGGCATTTAATGTGATACCCCCCCCCTCCCTTATTCTATTTCTTCGAATTTTTTTACAGACCTATATGGACGCTAGTCAAACAGGTCCACCGAGTTTGATTCCGATCAACCTCCGTCAACCTTGTCTAATAGGTGCTCAAAATTCATCGGACTATGGGGGCCACAAATGTACTTAGACACTAGTGGCACTTTTGACCAAGACACTGCGTACTGGTTTTCATGTCAAGAGCACAAACGGTTGCGTAGTCATGGCCATTTTTGTGTATTTTTCCCCCTCTTAGAGTGCCACAAAGTGTCCAAGCTCTGCGACTTTTTTCATGTGACCTCAGATTCAGCTCTTACACACTCGTTGTGAGTTTGGCAAAGATATCTCATTCCGTTCAAAAATTATAGTCATTTTAGCAAAAGAGCCCCTGCCCCTTTTAAAAGTTTTGATGTCCCTTTGTGACAGAGAGTCAATATTTCAACTTTTTTGGAAAATTTTTGATATTCACTCTCCAGAGAATCTTCCTGCACTGGATTGATTCTGATCAGGCAAATAACCTAGGACTAGTTCGCAAAAGTAGGTTTTCAAAAAAAAAAAAAGTTTTTACGTGTTGATTGCTGATCCTTGGCCACTCTAACAATTATCTTAAAAACCCCTAAAAACGTACTTGTGCATTACGTTTCTTATTTCAGTAAAGTTATGCAATGGTTCTAGCATGTTGTAGCCAATCTCAATGTAATAGATCAAATATGAGCAACGGAGGATGATATTTTAGAACCGCAGCAGAATTTCAGCAAATAAATCATTCTTCACACAAATCTAAAATAATAATAATAATAATAAACTTCAGAAAAGTATGATATGGACAATCCTTTATGGTGATTTTTGACAGCTGTAGTCTATGAAAAGCCAAAGTAACATGCACATGATCTTAAGAAAATATTTGCATGCTCAAGTTCACTTTTGTCTGTTTTTTGTGTATCACAAAGAGTTGTATTAATGCTACTGAATGATACATTTATGCTGCTGAGTGTAAAGTTTATTTGTCTGTTCTGTCCTTTGCATTTAGTAGAACTGGCTTTACTAAAACCATGCCATTTCAAAGATGAATAATATCATATTTGAGTCAGATACAACTTAGATGCAACAATTGTCTCTGTGGCCTAGCGAAATAGAAATGATAAAGGTCTAATTAGTTTCTTTCCTTATAAGTGCTGCAAATCACTGCAATAAGAGTAGAAGTAATAATAGCAATAATGAAAACCGGAGTACTGAAATATAAGATAATGCCGTTGGGTCTTAATGCCAGCAAGGTCCTATTTCTACAGCTGTGATTACAGATGTGCTGGAAATAGCCAAAAAAGCTGCCACACATCTGAAGTAATATGTGTTATTGAGTTGTGTTTGTAATTCTGAAATGACACTGCCCGGATGGTTTTTACAAACTCACACAGGATACATTTGAGCTGTAAGCCAGCTGTCATGGCCTTGATAAACTCAATAGCTTCTGGACAGAGCTGACTCACAGAGGGTACAATAACTACTAAACAGCTAACGGTCCACATCTCATATCCTCAGTGCTCTGATAAATGATAAAACTGTTGATGAAATCATTCTGTCTGGTCGAGAGACATATGTGAACACTATGAACCAAGACAAATAAGTAATTCCTGAATTATGACGGGACCTTGTTTTTTTATGCTGTACATAAAAATGTGATTGCTGATGCTGTCCTGTGTGATTTTAAGCATTCAAATATGAACTTTATTAAAGCAGTAAGTCACCACACATAAGGAATGGTATTAAAACCATTTTTTTATAAAGCTCACTGCTTTATAAAAAGGTCTAAAGAAACACACTATCACTCGCAATGATGAAAAGATGTACAAGCCGCTCTTCAGTCAAGTCAAATAAACTGACTATAGTGACACAAACTTCAAATGCCAACTAATGTCAAACTTCACTGGCTCATGTACATCACTTGACCAAATATCGTGTCATCTAAAGTATCATGTTGCCATTTTCATCATTTTGATGTTCAGATCGCAATCATGTTACTAAATTAACTTAAAGGGATAGTTCACCCAAAACAGAAAATTTGGTCATCATTTACTCACCCTCACGTCGCTCCAAACCTGTATGAGTTGCTTTCTTATGTTGAACATAAACGAAGATATTTTGAAGAATGGTGGTAATCAAACAGTTGTTGGTTGGCATTGACTTCCATAATAGGAAAAAAATACTTTGAAAGTCAATGGCAACCACTAACTGTTTGATTAACTGCAATCTTCAAAATATCTTCTGTTATGTTCAACATAAGAAAGCAACTCACACAAGTTTTGAACGACATGAGGGCAAGTAAATTATGACAGAATTTTCATTTTTGGGTTAACTGTCTCTTTAGTGCTACTTTTATGTTCTTTTTGGAGCTTGAAAGTTTTGGATCCCATTGGATTTCATTATATGAACAAAAAAAAAAAAAATCAAAATATATCAAAGTCTGTGTGTGTTTTATTTAAGAAAATACAGGTTTTTGAAGGACATGAGGGTCAATGATGAGAAAATATTCATATTTGGTTGAACAAACAATTTACAAAAATATTTAAATACCTCAAAATAATTTAATAATATGACTCAGTTTTAATAAATTCTTAAAAATAACCTATTTGTTCATTTATTAAAATATTTGACTGGTAACTTTGTTTTTAAAAGTCTAGACAAATGTCCTAATGAGTAGAACATGACATCAGCTTAACAGCTGGAATCATGGTTTTCAATTTAGATTTGATTTCTCCAATACCTCACTGTCCTCAAATTAGATGATAGTGTAAAAGTATCTCAGTATTTCTCTCACTCACTCACTCTCTTTTCTCACTCACTCTCTCGCACACACCTTTATCACAGCATGATGTCTTATGGACTTTTGCGGACAGAGACATTGTTGGCATTATAGGGGTTACACGAGGCCAAAAGCAGCTCCTTTCTTTCCAGTTAACTTCTTCGATTGATCTATTACACTGTGGCCATAAACCAGACAGATAAGGAGCTCCCTAGCTTTTTGGTAGATTGCACGGTGCTCTTGTTCTGAGGTTAGTAATAACTTTCGAGTGTGAGACACGGCAAATGGACACTGGCACGACAGAAAAAGAAAAAGAGATTTATCTATCTAATGGATAAAGTCTCGGACAGAGCAGCGTCATACTGGAGCGAGAGCCGAGTAGCAGAGGGAGGGGTCGGGGGGCTTTATTCCTGGGGAAATGAGAGATCTGGAATCCGTCGACACCTAGATGGATGAGAGCGTAGTTAGGAATTGATGACCTTCTTTCTGTCTGTCACAGATATTTGTAGAGAAAATACCGGACCTTGATTCAGGTCCATGATGTGCAGGTGTATTCTTATTTTTTAGGGGGCAAATGCAAAAGTGAGTGATGTATTGCATAGTACAATACAATAAACTCAACCTCACGTAGTTTACAAAAGAAAGTACACATTGTTTTTTAATAAAAAAAAAAAAAAAATATATATATATATATATATATATATATATATATATATATATATATATATATATAAAATAAAAATTATGTATGGCTAATCAATCAAACCTAATTTACTTTAGTAAGTGTTCATGTTTAAATACTACTAACAATATAAAATTTATTTTTTATTTACTTTATAATTTTTTTTATAAAAGTCTTTTTAAATCTAAAGATTTAAAAATACTTAATTCGAACTGAAGGGGTGCCTTTTTAGAATTATATTAAAAGCTGCTTTACTTGCTAAAAAAATCTATAAACTATCAGTCAGATGACATAAGCTTGTTCAAAGTTGTGATCAAGTTAATATACAGTATTTAATGTAAATATCATATAAACTATGATACAGTAGGCTTTATAGGGTTAAAAAGCCACTTGCACATTTTTCTAAATATCCCCTTTTGTGTTCCTCAGTGGTAAGACAGTCTACAGGTTTGAAATGACACAAGGTGTGGAACTAATGACAGAGTTTTCATTTTTGGGTGAACTATCCCTTTAAGCTCTCTCTCTCTCTCTCTCTCTCTCTCTATTTTTCTCTTTCTGTCAAGCATCTTACTGCCATCAAAGTCAAACACTCCAAAAGGCCTAAATTACGCATGCTGTGCAGGCCCTCTCGCCGGCCTGTGATATGTTTAAGCCAATCCCGTAATAAAAGATGCGGCCATACATATTCATGATAGGAATCTAGTAATTAGTGAACCCCCCCCACAACACATACACACACACGCACACATTAAACACACACGTACACCACTCAAACTCATGCATATTTATTGCTGTGGCCCGGCAAACAAAGACACTGGCAGTCCGGGGCATTCTCCATTAACACAGGCAGCCGCGTGTGATGGTGGTGATAGCAGGCCTGCCACTCACAGAGGCTGCGTTCAGGGCCCACACGTCCCCCTGCGCTGGAGGGAGGAGGGGGAGCGAGAGAGGATCTCCTCACTGGTGGCTGCCTTTCCTCTTTGAGTCCCCTAATTTCCACTTTGCTGAAATGCAACCCGGCATCATTATTGCATCAGGATTGAAAGGCGGCTATTGAAAGCCTCTCTGCGATGTCAGGAGCTCTATGCCGGCGGGATGCTCCCAAAGGGACGGGGCCCGGCGTAGTACACACATGCACACAAGCACATGTGAAGCAAAACAAACACGTATGGTTTTGTGCGCACATACAAAGCAAAATGCAGTACTACATACTGCATACGGATGTTATACATTGAATTAAACAAGAAATCCAGCTGATTCGGATTAAGACAGATATGTTATCTAGCTTGACTGCAAATAAAATTATAAACCAGATGTAAAAATGTTTGTTTCATCGGAGTACAAGGCCTGACGCAATTACACTGCAGCTGACTCTTCCTCGGTTTCAAATGCTCTCAAGATTCTGAAGACTTTCAGATTGCCCGTAAAAGGAAATATGTAATAATCCGGACATGAGAGCTATTAGACACTCAATCTGCTTGAAGCCCATTCATGCGTTCAGGCTGGCCTGTGGCTCGAGGTGACATCATTATCAAGGGGCTCATAGATCTTCTGCTACAGTTTGTCTCAATACATCTCACGTGTTACACAGGCAGACAGACAGATGCATGAACTCAAACTAAAGTATGAGGATCAATGACAAATAGGTGCCCACCATAAAAAATCATTCAAAAGTAACATTTTAATTAAATGACTCTTGAAATGAGCATTTTAATTAAAAATCTTCTTGAAACCTTTGTCTTAATCATTACAAATTTGTAATTTTTACAAATAGCATTAATTATTAATTAATTATAATCATAAATATTATATCATTTGTTTATGAGTCACACATACAATGCTTAAAAAACTGAACTATTCTTGTCATGTGATAAAAAGGTCAAATTAGTTGATATTTTAGAAGATGGACTGATCTTGACATGTTCACAAGTATTTTCAGAAATCCTCCATATGATATCCTGTCTTTTATTGCTTGACTTGCTCATCACAGTATATATGTTTTAATATTCAAATTCATGTTGAATAAATTTAAACATAAAGATGTCATTGGTTCATATATTCAAAGTCGTTATGAACTGAAGGGAAATCATGCCGGCCAATCTACAAAACAGCAAATTAAGATTAATTGCTTGTAATGACACTTTGTATGGTTCTTTGTAAAAAGCATGTCTTACTAACAAAAAAAAAAAACCACAGTCATGACAGTATTAAAAGGTGTTGATGACATTTATGACCTCAGGGTCAAATTTATAACGCAATGCTGGATATTACATGCTATCTGCATGTGATCATTACAGTGTAGCTTTTCAGAGAGAGGGTCATGACTGTCTCCGCAGGTGCAGATGTGGTGTATATATGCAGGGGGGCCCCGTGGGCCCCTTTATTACTGCCTTTGATTGACCGACTGTGTGATCTGAATGGCCCATTTGTGTGTGTGTGTGTGTGCGTATACATTTTGCAAGCGTTCCTATTCACCGATTTATGCTTCTCATCTTTGATTGTGACACTGCGCGGGTAAGGTTGAAAATTATTAAAAAAAAAATTGCTCCTTGACTTTAAAAAACACTGTGCTTAAGTGCTGGTCACCAAAGGTGGGACCGACTGCAGAAGACACAGTATAATCCTTCAGAATGACTGAGACGTGGGACATAGAGAGGACAAAGCAGATAAAAAGCATTTGTGCCAGTGAGTTATAGCCGGGGCTCTGTTAGACGGATTGCTCTCTTGAGCATCTCTGTGCCTTTATTGTCCTCCAGGGTCCCACACCTGTTCATTCCTTCATGGACACTGTATCTAAAAGGTGATATGGTCAAATTCAGTGAACAGCGCAAAAGACGGTTTTATACGGTACGGTTACTGCAAGTTTTCAATGCGTGGAAGAGAGGCAGCAATACGGGGCTGGCAATGAAAGAAGCACTGTGCAGGATAAAAAGAATCACATTGATTTGTTCAGACAGTGCAGGAAATAGTCTATACGTCTACTTTTGTTTCCATAGTAATGCCTAGAGATATGAAAGTCATTGTGAAAGGACAACATGGAAAACAAGAAAGTTTGCCTCTGCTTGTTGTAGTTCTAAACTCATCAGGTGACAGTAGCATTTGTTGTTTTTCCAAAACCACTTATTCACTCAATGCTACAGTACATTTGAAAGAAATAGGGAACGTTTAGGGCCAAAAACGATTGAATATGTATTAATATTGTATATAATCAACCTGGTAGACACCCAAGCACCCATCATAAAAAGATGAGGCAGATGCTACTGCTGCTCAAAATCATATCAGAGATGACAGACGAAAGCAAAACACTCTAAAAAGTGTGTGATTATGTAAAAAGGTAACCAGTGAAGACATAGATGTTCCTAGATGTTTGTTAATGTTATTGATATTAAAACGCACCAAATGCAGACTTTAGAGAATCAGGTCTATAATAATACGTTATGACATTTGTTTGTGATGTTATGTTGTATTTATCATGCATTGCTGCTACTTACATTACTGGAATGGTCAGTTGAGTAGCCAGACAATACCAGTCTCCTTCTGTTCTTGCGTTCTCGGACTCGAGAAACAACCTAAAAATGTAATCTGACTTTTTCAGAAATGCAGTTTCAAAACTACATGTCCAAATCTGATTTCAAACCCCACATTTCAATAGGATTCAATTAGATTTGAGCAGAATCAAGACTACATACAAAAGTGTAGCAGATTTTTAGCAGATTTTTAGCAGATATAATACATACAGTAGTCTATTCAGTAAATCAATTTAATTTAAAAAAAATGCTTGATCTCTAATCTAGCTTACAGAACAACTATTATATTTAACTGCTAGGTAAAAATTTGCAAAGAAAAACTATAATTATGAGGTATAGTACTGACACTGCTGATTTGTGTTATCAGAATTAAACATGTTATTAGACCAATAAATGTGGCTACAAAAATCTCTGTTTAAAAGCCCAGTATGTAACATAAAAATACATATTTCATAAGCACAAAACCACAGCAGAGGGTGAAACATGTTGTTCGTTATACTTGCATTAGCTCATGTTAACAAACCGAACCTTATTTTAAATGATTAAATGCAATGAAGCTGCTCATCTTTTAGAAACAATACGGCACATTTCATTTCCATCTTAAAGCAGTAACAATAATTAACTAACTTCACCGGAGTCTGTTTAATGTAACACAACCAAAACCCTCCTAAATTAAAAACCGAATTACCGCAAAGAAGTGTCAGACTCCGCAATGATCCTCTAATTACGTGGAGAGGAATGTATCAAATTAATCTCTTTTTTTTCTCCAATAAGACAAAAGACATTGAAGAAGAGGGGGAGGTGAGTCTTTTCGAGATGAATCACGAACGTCGTCTCGCTGAATCAAAGAGCAATGTGGCCCTTCAGAGCTGCATGGCACCCAGATCCTGGATGTCACAGGCCTCTGATGCCTGACTAGGTGCCATTTGGAGATGTTTGCATGGAAGGATGAAGAGGAGAGGCCCTGAGGCGCTCTGTCTCCCCTGTCCTGAAGTCAGACCTGAAACCTGTCTGCTCCGCGCATGCAGAGACCGGACAGAGCGGGCTTTGAGCTTTAGCGGGATTTAAGACTTCTGAAAGGCAGGGAAAAGAAAGTGTCAGTCCTGAATGGCTTTGATGTTCTTTCCACTCAAAACTCTACGATACACAGCTCAAAGAGAAGGGTGTGGACAAATAGGGAAATTGGACTTTCTTTTCCTCTCTCTCTCACACACACACAGAACAGAAAATCCCCTCCAACCGCTAAAATATGGTCACAGAACCTGGGCTCCCGTCCAATTTTAATGGGGCGGCCCCTGATTAACTGGTGCAGTGGTCAAACCCACTTTAACTAAGTATATTACACGTCTCCATTTAAATGTGTAATTTAACTTACTTCAAATGGATCATTGTGCTCTTTTCATAAAGGTGAACATGGAAGAGATTAAACTTTAGGTCATTATGTCTCCATAAAAGAGGATTCTTCACCGCTCGGAATGAGGTAATATTTTTTTCCTGATGACTTCGGTGAGGGAACGCCGGACCCGTCGATTGGTTTTCATTCACCTGGTGAGCAGCGAAAAAGGTCCATTGCATAAAGACAATAGAGGCACATTGTGGAAGTCAAAGGCTTCGTACCAGAGAGAATGAGGAAAACCTCAAAAAGTAGGTCATTGGGACCAATTTCATGTTTCTGTGTGGTAAAGACAAATGAATTTCCTCCACTGTCATTTTTTTTTTTTTTTTTTGGATGGAGAGAAATGATGAATAAAATTATTGAACCATCTGGGCTGCTTTTCTCTTCTGTCTTCTTTTTTCACTCAACGTTTCCTTCGTCACATGCTTTTTGGTTAAGTTTTCCAGTTTTGGTTTCTGCACTCTAAACATTGCGAGCCCTAATATAGATACATTAACATGTTTGGTTACACTCTAGAGAAAAACTGGTTTGAAGTAGAGTACATGAAAAAGAGCTTCGTCTGGTTTAGGCGAACCTTCTTTTAGCTAAGCATCATTGTTTCCCAGCAGAAGCTAAATGCTTCTGTATTAGCATTGGCAGAACATCAAATCCAGTCACAGATTGGTAGATCTCACAAACACATGTTATGTCTCTTCATTCTCTTTTAAGCCACAGCGCAGTGATTCAACACCCTTCAGAAGTGTGTTTACCGTTGTGCTATGTTAGATTGTTTGTTGAAATAGAGCTGTATCAGATACAGATGAGCTTTTGGAAACAAGAGAGGAGTTCTGATGGAGTGTTGTGAGACAAAATTAAGTTTGATCATCACTCAAAGATCAGAAGTCACATGATTTATAGGTAACACAAGCAACAAAGCAACTTAACTTTGGCACATTTCACACACATGCAAAAAAAACAGCACTGCTTTGAAGCATACATTTTTTTTAAGCATTTTTAAAAGGCACAAATCATGTTTCTTTTTGCTGTGAGGATTATAAAACAACATCAAATTATAGCTGACATTGTATTAAATGCAAAAATGTCTCAAATGTGTGTGTGTGTGTGTGTGTGTGTGTGTGTGTGTGTGTGTGTGTGTGTGTGTGTAAATATTTCTTAAATATAGAAAATACAGACAAGTATACACAGTGTACACACATATTATGTAAATACAAGCTTTATTTTGCATGCAATTAATCGCGATTAATTGATTTGACATTAAATTTAATTGCAATTCTGCATCTTGTTTGCTGTCTCATTTCAGATTTATCTAACATTCAGACATTTAACAAGAAATTAAAAAACATTCTTATTGCAATTCTGAACGGCGCACGTCCCATCAAAACAGACTGGACTGAAGTTACCCGGGATAAACGATTTAGCATGCTACGTGGATTGAGGAGCCAAATCATATGAAACTTTTATTAAGCCACGTTTTCCAATCTGAAACAGGTCTTGCTGAGTGCTTCGAATAACGCACAGAAGCCTGTTTATTGTGTTTGCCTCAGCTCGGCAGGTCGCTGCTTTGAAGCAAACAATCTAAGCTGACATTACAGCAAGGTTATTGAAACCTGGTATCATGAGGGTTGTAAATACATTAAAATATAAAGCACGTCTTTCAAATGCTCTTTCTATAGCCTGCAGACTTCTTTCGGAAAACAAGAACAAAGTCTCAGATTGCTCGTTTTCATAAATCTGCAGAGAAATTCTGTAGGAAGGAAACATTTAGCATCATGCCTTTGAGAAATTTTGCTATGTAAATCTAAGTAAAATGAATTAATATATATCATATAATCTCTCAAAATGGTGGGTAAATCCAAGCCAGCAGGAAAGCTTGTCTTCTCATTGCGATCTAAGACCAGTTTCACATGTGTGGACAGAAGGTCTGGGTCAGAATAAAAACGTGTGACTTTCTCCTACCAATCACTCATCTGAACGGTGCTCCACTTTCACATTCTCTTCTTAAGTTATCATAGATTTGAGCAATAAGGCCCTCATTTTTCTGTTAATGTCAGTCAGGGAACTATTAAAGCATTGACAGTTCCAAAAGAAAATGAAAGGCTGCCTACGACGACATGTTTGACCTTATATTGTGTGAGAGAGTTCTGCCACGAGTCTCATTATACCCGTGATTACAGTCAATCCCCTTAACTCTGCCTATAGAGGCTACAGTAATTGCACAGCATGCAGCTCAGAGAAATTACGTTCATAAATACATCTCTCCACCTTTGCTTTTAGCTCCTATCTACCTTAATTCACTGACAAGTACCTTCAAAAAAGAAAGGTGAATATGAAGTCTTGGGCCACCTTCTTTTAACCTTATCCAGTGCAAACTGAAGACAGAAAAACGAACCAGCTGAAACACTGACATGCGACAATGGGTGAAACAAAATGTTTTGTGCTATGTGAGTCCAGTGGATGACATCCTGCATCTTTATTGACATTGGCGAATCATAACTGAATCATTTTTCAAACTAAATTATGAATAAACACAAGTAATTTTTTTTTTATTTACTAATGCACTATTCCATTATAGATTCTTATTTTGCTGCTGATTATGACATTAACACAATAAAAACATCCAAAAAAATGGGTAAATATTAAATGTTTCATTTGATTTACTTCCTTAACTGATGGACCCTTTTCTAAATACATGAAAAAAAAAAGTGTATATTGGCTAGGTTAAGCAAAATTAAGCATCTTAGATTAATTATCTTACTCACTGACGCTTTAAATCCAACTCTCTCATACTCCATGCTCTTTTTTTTGTTTTGAGCGTATGTGAACAGTCAGTCAGTCGGGGGTTAAATCATGTGGGCTGTACCTGTAATGAGCTTGCTTTAATGACTGCACTCCGCTTAGTTGATATTTGAATGAAGACAGTCTCCTTTTGCCCTGAGCCATAGCACTGAGAAAATAATTTGTAAATACATTTCCGAAGCTGAATGCTTTTTTTTTTCCTTTTCTTTTTTTTAATGCCTTATTTTGCTAATTTCCTATGCCGTGTGCTCATGCAAAGCACTCGTGTTTAAAAAACTGAAGACACTGATAATTATGTGGCTTCTTTGTTGAATAGAAGAAAAAAAAAAGAATAATTAAAATGAATCACTGAACATGCATGAGTGAAAACAGCAACTTGGCACAAATCTTTAAACTAGCATGCTGAAAATGAAAATAAGAGAGAAACAGTCCCCGACCTTCACATTTTCTTTTAGGGGCAACCTAAGGCAAAAAAAAAAAAAAAAAAAAGTGTAAATCTGAGCATATTTCATGCATGTAAATAATAACTGAGCAATGAAAAGCCAATGTAATGCAGGCTCTGTTGAGACAGCAAGACAAAGAAGTTTTATGCAAATATAATTAAGCTGTAGCTAGAGATATGATAATTAGCTGTTTATTGCAAACCGATGTGCAATGTCTCGTTACAAAGACTAAATGTAAACAGTCCTCTCAAGTCTGTGTTGAAAAGACTGAGATTAAAAAAGGCAACATGGAACGACAGTCTATGAGATGCAAGTGGCTCAATTTATCAAGGCCCTATTGTTGGGAGACTAATTAATTTGTTTGTGTGATTGCTTTGCTGGGCAGCTCACGGGGCTAAAAACAAGACTGATAACCTCAGTCACCTCAGAAAAAGCCTTGAAATCCCAGCACAGGGAAAGTTTTCATTAAACTGCCATACTCCCTTCTTTCGCCTTTCCTTTTTGCTATGGGTTATCATCCAAGCAGCTTTCAAGAAGATCCCATTGTGTTAGTGGTCTTATCAGAAGTTGAAAAAAAGCTTGAGGCTGACATCATGCTGGCCACAGAAAAAAGTTCGGACCTGAGATCTGAATCGCCGCATTGTCAAATGAGGTGAGCCCTTATAAACCTCAGGATCACATTGTGACTTTTGCTAAACAAGAAATTAACCATTTTAATAATGCCAAAAATACAAGCAAGCATTACTCTCACCTGCGTGTGAAGAGGCTTTCTTACAGAAACAATACCCAATATCGAGAGGGCCGCTGCACGTGAACAACGCATGCGCTGTGCTTTGTTTACATGCAGAGGAATGCATCATGGTACTCTCTAAAAATGGTGGAATACGTGATTCGGAGGAGAAGAATTGTTGAATGAAGTAATTCTTTTGGGGGGGGGGGTGCACAAAAAGCATTCTTGTAAAATTGCAGTTGAACCACTTATATCACATGGACTGTTTTACCAATGTCCTTACCATGTTTCTTGGTCTTGGTGTTGCTGGGTCAGAACGCGCTACGATTTCATAAAAAATCTATCCATTTGTGTTCTGAAGATGAAAGAGGTAGTGTGTATTTGAACAGTGATGTGAATATTGAATTACATACTGTATATGTACTCAGGTTTCAAATCAAGTTCACTGAATCCCCTTATCAAAGGAAATAAAGGTCACCTGAGCAATGCCAAAGTCAATCGCAAAAACACGTTACTGTAGATAACTTTACACTTAATCTATTGTAATTCCAGGTATGAGTGCAGATGTTCATTTCTGACGGATGTCTTATGTGCATCAACGTTGTGTTCAGAAGCAAAAAGGAGGACGATCCTGGTTTGACAGCTAATATCACGGCTAATGTCTTCTTTATGGACTAACGCGTAGCCTGCTTTGTTTGTGCAACAGGTATGCAGTTTCCACATGTCTGCTTCATAGCATTTCAGAAGAAAGAGAGAAAACTAAATTAGTGTTGTCCCCCATGAAGGTAATTACAGCCGTTCGCTCGTTAGCATTTTGATGATATTGATTGAAAATGTAAGGAGGTAAGGGATCCTTTCACGGACGACAACAAAGATATAAATCATAATTTGAGTTATTAATATCCGCCGCGCTATTAGTTTGGTGATTTATGGACCTTTACAAAGAGGCTGATTAGAGGGGCGAGGTTGGGTAATCTTCTGAGAGGGTCCTTATTAACACATTATTTTTCCATGAGAATATCAATGAATGCTGTCTTGTCATTATTGACGGAGGCGGGTGTAGTGATGCGGCTCTCCGCTCGTTTTGTGTGTGCCCCTCTCGGCTCGTTCACACGGACACGGAGTACAGAAGCTGCAGCACATTCAATACTGCATTCCCTCCGGGGCTTTCTGATACTTGTGCTCAGGGATGCGCTCTTTGTTTCTTCTGTTTCTCTCCTTTTGATGATCTTTTTCTAATCTGGATTAATGAGTCAGTCCCAGGCCAACATTCCTTACAAATTTCTTAAGTAACACTTTTTATATTTAAAGGGATTGGCTCAGAAATTTTAATTCTGTCATTAATTACTCACCCTTATGTCGTTCCTAACCCAAAAGACCTTCGTTCATCTTCAGAAAACACATTTTTATGAAATCTTTTTGACCCTGCCATAGACAGCAACACAACTAAGCTGTCCAAGGCTGAGAAGGGTTGTAAGGACATAAAATAGTTAAAATAGTCCATGTGACATCAGTGCTTCAACCGTAATTTTATGAAGCTATGAAAATACTTTTTGTGTGCAAAGAACACTAAAATAACTTTATTCAACAATTTTCTTTTCTTCTGTGTCAGTCTTCGACACGTGTTCACAAGACTACCACGACATATCTCTTTAATTATATATGTATACACTTCCACACAAAAATGTTGGGTTGGTAAGATTTTTAAATGTTTGTTTAAAGAAGTCTCTCAACAAGACTAAAAAATAACAAAATAAATAAAAATCCACAAATTCATCAGAAGCAGAGGTATTGGTGAAGAGGCTGATTGTTATGTTTGCTGTCCCTTGGGGTGCTGTTCCCTGCACCCCGTTCCGTTCCTCCCCTTTCCTGTACCCCTGATGTGCCCAGATGCTCCTCAAACAACAACTGTCCACCAGCCCCAGCCTAATCCTTTGCAGGTGACCCAGGCAAGGGCCCGTGAAGAGCTTTCCAGGCTGAACAAGGGAGTGAACAGCACAGAAACGCCCCACTGCATCCTCAAACACCACCAACCCCCAGCTTAACTCCTTAAGCCCAGGAAAACACCAAGCCAACAATCTTCCGTTTGCCATCGGCGGGCCAGCGACGAGTAACAGGCTAGTTTGTTTGGTGTGTTCCACTCGTCGGCTCTTGTCGGGGACATCAGGGCCGTCTGCGAGAGTGACAGCTCTGATTGGATGTTCAGTTTAGTGAAAGAATCAGTGCAGAGAATTAAAGCAAAAGTGATGAAAACAAGCATGTGAATGAAGGCGCTTAAAATGTCGCTTAAATTATTAAATTTATTAAAGTTACCCATATTCAGTGTTTTTTAAGTTTTGCAACAGGTTATCTTTTGTAAACCACATAACCTAGGCATCAATAATCAATTTACAGTTTTTTTTTTTTTCATTTATTTTTCGTTTATTTATTTATTTATTTTTTATCAGTACTCTTAGTTCCCAATGATCACAGGCAAAAATCAATCAGAAACTGCTGATAACCTTGGACTAGAAAGATCTTTACAGTTGGTTGCTTGCTGGTGGACTGAAATGTTGGAAAGCTTTAAGAGAATACAAGCATACTGCACAATGGAGCTCAAAGTAGAACGAAGAGAGAGTTTTAAATGAAGGTTTGAGAGGAGTTTGTTTCATTCTGTCAATCATAGTGCATGTCTTTGTTCTGTACACACACATATTGCTCTTTATCAAGAGTGATACTGCCATATGTGTTACCTATGTAGCAATTAAAGGTACAAGAGGCTGTGCTGTATTGTGAATAAGTCAAGGCTTAAGGGCATTGTTAGGCATGATATGAAGCGTAGTGCCTGCAGTTCCTTCAGATTTTACTTTTTCACATACAGCATGCCATGAGTACCTTACTGCTTTTATAAAACTATAACCACACCATATAAGCATTAAAACAAAACAAAAAACTGTATATAATGATATAGAACTTTTTAAAGTAAATTCATTAAATGCTATCCTTCATCTAAAAATTTTTTTCCTGACATTACAGTAAATTAGCACTTCTCACAATGCATATTGTTTCAAAGGAGAGCGTCTGCAACCCCTTCAGCCTTGACTTATTCACAATACAGTACCTTATTGGTTTTATAAAATTATCTTACAATACAAATATTAAAACCAAAAATGTAAATATTGTATGTTTTTACTCCATCTGACAATATATTTAATATATAGAAATTTCATATATGTACATATATTATATTTATATAATATATACATTTTAACCATACATATTGTTTCAAAGAAGCTTTACAGTAAAACATCCCTTAAAGTAGGCCTGTCGCAATAATCAGTACATCAACTTACAATATATTTCTATTACCACAATAATTTTTGGTTATGCAATATATTGCCCATTATATTTACAAAAAAAAAAATATGTCACCATGTTTTTTGCATTCCACTTTCACCTGTGTCTTTTGCAACTTGGTGAAGTCATGAGGTGGTACTTCAAATTAAAAATTTGCTTCTACAAAAAAAAAAAAAAGTTCCATCTGCAGAAATGGCCTTGTTTAGGAATCTGTGCCTTTGTGTATATGGATAAGGGATTTTTTTTTTTTTCAGCAAACAGTGTGCACCCTTTATTTAAAAAGTAAACTCGGTGTTAGAGCACTGCGTTAGCAGCACAAAAGGTTGTGGGTTCAATTCCCTGGGAACACATACTGTATATATATATATATATATATATATATATATATATATATATATATATATATATATATATATATATATATATATATGAAGAATGTCATCCGAAATTTTCATCTAAAATTAGAATTTTTATCAAGCTCCTATCAAGGTCCTTTTCCAGGCTATTAAAGTGAAATAACTGAACATAAATATAGGAGCCTGATAAAAATCCTAATTTTTGATGAAAATTTCAGATGGCACTTAGAGGCTTTTGCATCTGAACTCTTCCTATATATATATATATATATATATATATATATATATATATATATATATATATATATATATAATAAAATGTATGAAATGTAATTTCAATTATCTAATGTTCTTAAGAAAATTTGTTGTCATTTGAAAGTGTGTAGGCCTGCTTGCATTATTCTGCTGTTATATTATGAATATATATTCAGTGCCATAAAATAGTCTTAGGCCATGAATAGTCTCAAAATAGTTAAGACATGTTTTTTTGGGGTGTAAAAATAGCGCAAATACCAGTTATTTGGCAAGCAGAAACGTTAGTAAATTGCATTGCTTGATTCATTTTAATACTCTGCTCCCATAAATTTTGTGTCTGAAAGGGAAACTCCCACAAATGCATATTCAGTATGGTCAGGTGCAAAAATAACTGTGTTCAAGCCTTTTCATTGCTAATTCTTCTCTTCATCTCTTTAGTAAATCCTGACAGTATGCACCAAAATATGGTTTGCCCTGACACAAGCTGTTAGAAAACCTGGCCCTTAGTTTTTATCAGAAATAGGGGCAGAAAAAAGCTTGGATAAATATGAGAACTTAATGATGCAAAGCAAAAACTACAATAACCAACAGTTTTTTTTTTTTTCTTTCTCATTTTAAGCTTTTGCTAGAACTATTTCTAGATCTAGCTATTTCAAAAGGTCCTTTTACATGATTCTGGTGTCCCCAGACTTTCAGAAGTAATCATGAGATATGGGACTACATCAAGTCTTAATCAAACATCATAGTGGCTTAATACAAGCTTAATACAAAGAGATCAAATCAAGTCTCTCATGAACACATAATCAGTTTAAAAGCAAGAGTGCTGATTTAGGATTCATTTCAGTCCCTATGTATTACTAAATAAAGTTTTACTCCTCTTTCTTTCTTTCCTCTTTTCATATAATTTTTCCTCTTATGATCATTATGAACTAACATAAGCCTTGATTGGTATTCTTCAGGCATCTTCTGACAAAATACACGTTCATCAACATTTACTTTATTTATATTAATAATAAGCTACTGTATACTGTAAAACTCGAACAGAGAATAAACAATTTCTTGTGACAAAGAAGTCCCATGTTGAGGCGACGGCAAATGAACTCGGAGGCACAAGGTATCTGTCAAGGTTAGAGTGTCCCATCAGATAGTGATAACTTATAGCCTAATAGAAAACAACCAACTATCTCTCAGTTGGTCGGAGAAACATAATGCGCTGGGAATCAGTTGGCCACCAGCCACAAGCAACAGCAGGGGAGCTGTCAGATAGCCATGGCCAAAGTGCAAGGTGGACTGGAGGTGCTGTAATTGAAAGTTGGCACGCTCCAGGAAGCATGACACAAAATCAAGTGGCTTGAACCTTATTTTTCCATTGGATGGATGCCGGAAAAGCGGAAACACAAGAGAGGGAGAGAACCAACCCTGTCTCTCTCCACCCGGTGGGCCGCCGGGCAGGCCGCGGAGGGCTAAGCGCTTGGGGAAGAGTTGCCTAAATGGTGAGAGGTCTGGGGACCAGAGTGTTAAATCCTGCCTGACATGGCTAATGCTTAAATCTTATTCCCCTTTTCTACAACAACACAGGATCAACAAAGCCTCAGCCAAAATCCTTTGAGGCAGTGACACAGAAAATTCCCATCCTGGAGCTTTCTACAGGAACAACAAACAGAGGTGGTAAATACAGCTGCATATTTTTGGCCCGATAACGTGCCACATCCCTTCCTGAGCAAGACCCCTTGTTGCCCCCCGACCCATCACATCCACTTCTCTCCCCTAAGACCAGGATCAGCTCTCTTCATGCTTGAGCGGATCATAGCCACGCTTTGACTTTCACAGTGCCATCCCGTGACCCTCTCCCCCTCCTCCACACGCAGAACTCTCTCCCTCTCTCTCCTGTGTGGCCCGGGATCATAACGCTCTACAAACCTGACAGAGTCTCAAAGCAGAGGACTGCTGCCGTGTACCCTAATCACATGTGGTGCACAGACATGGGGAGAAAAGGAGAGAAGCGAAGGTGACAAGTTGCCAAAGAGACAACATGAGAAATATCACTTGATAGTTGAGATGAGGCGAGATAGTAGAAAAGAGGAGATGAGTGGAGATAAAAAGAGGCAAGACTTAATAAAACGAGAAAGGAAACAAGAGAAGACAACAGAAGAGAGGAGAACAGAACATATAAGATGAGACAAGACGAGAAGTGTATAGACGCAACAAGAAGAGTGAATAAGAAATGAGAACTACTGAGAAGAAATAAGAAAAGGTCCCACTTTATATGAAGTGGCCTTAACTACTATTTGCTTAAATAATAAAATTACTTAATTGTACTAACTGGGTTTATATTCTATTGCGAAACACTTTTCTGCTATTGAGGTGGGATATGGGTTAGGTTAGGGACTAGGGTTAGGGTTTGTTGGTATGTGTAGGTTTAAGTTTGGATTAAGGGCTGCATATTAAATGTTTGTTGTCATTTGGAAGTGTCTAGGTCTTCTTCCATTATTATGCTGTTATAGTATGATGATATATTCAGAGGCCAAAAATGATCTTAAAATGACAATAATATGCTTAATGCAATTATTTCTGGGGCAATATATCACACAACAAAACGTTGTTATCATGACAGGCCTACCTTAGACCCTAGTAAGCAAAGCAGAGCCAACTGTGTAGAGGCAAAAGAAATCCCTTAGATTTGCGATTGAAGAGAAGAAAAACTATGAAAGCCTAACCTTCTCTTCAAGACATTACAATAAATGCTGAATACTATTTTGCTACATAGTATGTGGAATAATAGTCGTTTATCATAATAATATTCAAAAGAGTCGTGCGATGATAATAGGTACATTACTGTTGTGCATTTCTAACATTTTTGAAAGAAGTCTCTTATGTTCACCAAGGCTGCAGTAATTATCGCATTATTGCAATTTAAAATAAGCATCAAATATTTTATTATATTTTAAAAAGCAATTTATTCCAAAGCAGAATTTTGAGCCGCCATTACTCTAGTCTTAAGGTGTACAATGTAGTTCCAATCCTAATTAAACATAAATGTTCCAGCTAATCAGGTCCTTGTCACGGTAGGAAATCCAGTGTTTCCTCCGTGTCATGTTTTGTTATTGTTTTTGTACTTACGTTGTCTCCATGTGCTCGTTTAGTTGATTGTCATCACCTGGGTGTTGATTGTCTCGCTCCAGCTGATCGTCATCATACCTCTGCTACTTATACTCACCTCGCTCTCTCTCTGTTGTCAGATCCTCTCTTATGTCTCCATGCACTAGCTGGATTACCGTCCTCCGTGTTTGTGTGCTGGTTTGGATTCGTGTTGTCGTCCGCGTGTCAGTGTTCCGGTCTGTTCCTGGTTCCAACCATTGACCACCTTCACCTGCACCGCTGACTCCACCATCCCGCTCTTCTCACGCCACCGTAGACCTTCCTTGCCATTGCCAACACTCTGGACACTCTTTATCAATAAACAACATCTGATTGCCTGCAATTGCTTCCTCCTCTTTTATCTGTCGTTACAGTAGGATCTGACCATCATGGAAGCAGCAGGCGATCGCTCCCCATCTCATCTCGAAGAATTTCTGCAACGAGCTGTGGGTCGTATGGATCGCCAAGACAAGGCGATAGATGAGATGGGTCGAGCCTTCCAAGCAATGGTGACGAAGGTGTCCGAGCTCGTTCTCCAGACGCAACAACAACAACAATCGTCACCCGCTGCGCCTCCCACGCCACCCACACCGCCGATCGTCTCCGGGGGGATTTCCCAGCCCGAACCACGCCTCCCCATCCCGGAGAAATATGCGGGTGAGCCAGAGTTCTGTCGATCATTTCTGTCTCATTGTTCTCTGCACTTCGCCCTGCAGCCCTGCACGTTCTACACCGAGGAAATGAAGGTGGCATTCGTCTTATCTCTACTTACGGGAAGGGCTGCCCTCTGGGGGACGGCGGTGTGGGAGAACCAAGACAGCTGCTGTGCCTCGTTCCACGCACTTTCGGAAGAGATGAGACGGGTCTTCGACCGCTCCGCCGCCAGGAGGGAAGCGGCTTGGCTTCTCACGGACCTACGTCAGGGGGAAAGGTCCGTTTCCGATTATTCGATTGAGTTCCGCACCCTGGCGGCGGAGTGTAAGTGGAACGAGGAGGCGCAGTGGGATCACTTCCTGCATGGGTTGGCTGACCGCATCCAACAGGAGATCCGCGCCGTCGAGCTCCCCACTTCTCTCAACAGTCTGATTGACCTAACCATCAGAGTGGAGAATCGACTCGATCAAGCCACCAGACGGAGGGGGAGAGCAGTTCTCGCGAACAGACCGGAGGCTCAGTATCAGCGCTCAGATGTTGCGGTCAGCCCACCGGGAGATCTTGAACCCATGCAGGTGGGGCGAGCTCGGCTCTCCCGGGAGGAGAGGATCAGGCGGAGATCCCTGGGACTATGTTTATACTGCGGCAGTCAAGAACATCACATCCAGCGTTGTCCGGTAAAAGACCAAGCCCGATAGTAAGACGGAGGCTACTATCGGGTGGGATCTCTGCCAGAAAGACCTCATCTACATCGACACTCCTTCCGGTGAGTCTACGGTGGTCCACCCACGCACTCGAGCATCACGCCTTGTTGGATTCTGGGGCAGAGGGTAATTTCATGGACTTCCAGTTCGCTAGTAAGCTTAACATTCCTCTCATCTCCCTCAAACACCCCATTGCACCCTTTGCTCTCAATGGACACAGACTACCAGTCATCACTCAGACCACCTTACCTGTTTCCCTCACCACATCTGGCAATCATACTGAGGAGATATCATTTTACATTACGGACTCACCTCAATCCCCCATCGTTCTCGGTCACACCTGGCTTCAGAAACACAACCCCAGCATCAATTGGCGCCTTGGATCTGTGGTTAGCTGGAGCGAGGAATGTCATTTGTCTTGTCTTTTGTCTGCTGGTGTTAATGTTTCTGAGTCTGTGTTTCAGGGGGAAGCAGTGGATTTGGCTAGCGTGCCCGCGGAGTACCACGACCTGAAGGAGGTGTTCAGTAAGTCTCGTGCTGATTCTCTTCCTCCTCATCGTCCCTATGACTGTGCGATAGAGTTATTGCCAGGTACTTCTCCGCCTAAGGGCAAGTTATATTCTTTGTCTGTTCCAGAGACGGCGGCCATGGAGAAATATATATCCAGTTCTCTAGCAACGGGGTTTATCCGCCCTTCCTCTTCTCCAGCGGGGGCGGGGTTCTTTTTTGTGGGAAAGAAGGACGGATCCTTGCGACCTTGCATTGACTACCGAGGGCTGAACAACATAACGGTAAAGAATACCTATCCTTTGCCGCTTATGTCTTCAGCTTTTGAGAGGTTGCAGGGAGCGTCCGTTTTCACTAAATTGGACTTACGTAATGCTTATCATTTGGTCCGCATCAGGGAGGGGGATGAGTGGAAGACTGCCTTTAACACCCCTAGAGGCCATTTTGAGTACTGCGTTATGCCGTTCGGGCTAACCAACTCGCCGGCAGTCTTTCAAGCACTCGTTAATGACGTGTTGCGAGACATGGTCGATCTGTTCATATATGTTTACCTGGATGACATATTGATCTTTTCTTCGTCTCTCCAGGAACACGTGCAACACGTACGACGAGTGCTTCTGCGGTTGCTAGAGAATGGATTGTTTGTCAAGGCGGAGAAATGCGTTTTTCATGCACAGTCTGTTTCTTTTCTAGGACACATCATTTCGACTGAGGGTGTTCGCATGGATCCTGAGAAGGTTAAGGCTGTGGTAAATTGGCCATCCCCAGAGTCTCGCAAGGCCCTGCAGAGATTTCTGGGGTTCGCCAATTTTTACCGGCGTTTCATTCGCAATTTCAGCCAACTAGCCGCTCCTCTGACCGCCTTGACCTCCCCTAGTTTGACGTTCAGGTGGTCAGACGCAGCTGAGGCTGCGTTTGCCAAACTGAAAAGCTGCTTTGTTTCAGCTCCCATTCTCGTCACCCCTGATCGCTCACGTCAATTCATAGTGGAGGTCGACGCGTCAGAGGTGGGGGTAGGAGCAGTGTTATCCCAACGCGCATCCTCAGACGGAAAGGTGCATCCGTGCGCGTATTATTCTCACCGTTTATCTCCTGCAGAAGTTAATTATGACATTGGCAATCGAGAGTTGTTGGCAGTCAAACTTGCACTGGAAGAATGGCGTCACTGGCTTGAGGGGTCGGGTGTACCTTTCATTGTATGGACGGACCATAAGAATCTCGAATACATTAGAACCGCCAAAAGACTTAACTCCAGGCAGGCTCGGTGGGCATTGTTTTTCGGTCGTTTCGATTTTACACTTTCTTACCGGCCGGGTTCCAAAAACATCAAACCCGATGCTTTATCCCGTCTTTTTGAGCGTTCCGATCGTACTGCTACTCCCGAGCCCATTTTACCGGGGACCATCATTATCTCCGCGCTCAGGTGGGAGGTCGAATCGAAGGTGTTGACCGCCTTAGAAGGGGTAACGCCCCCGGCTCGTTGCCCACCGAACCGATTGTTTGTGCCGGAGAGGTTACGGTCAGACGTTCTCCAGTGGGGTCATTGTTCCAGTGTTGCTTGTCACCCAGGGGTTAGTAGAACTAGATTTCTGGTCAAGCAACGATTTTGGTGGCCTGGTATGGCTCGTGACGTCCACGATTTCGTCTTGGCTTTTTCAGTTTGCGCTATTGGTAAGACTTCCAATCGACCTCCAGATGGGTTACTCTTACCGCTGTCTGTCCCTTCAAGACCCTGGTCCCACATTTCGCTAGATTTTATCACCGCCCTCCCGCCCTCTAAAGGCAATACGGTGATTTTAACCGTAGTGGACCGGTTCTCGAAGGCGACTCATTTTATTCCCTTGCCCAAATTACCTTCAGCCAAGGAAACAGCGGTAGCTGTCATTGACCACGTCTTCCGCATACATGGCCTCCCGACAGACGTGGTTTCTGACAGGGGTCCCCAATTTGTGTCCAAATTTTGGCGAGAATTTTGTAAATTGTTAGGAGCGACTGTTAGTCTTTCTTCCGGGTTCCATCCCCAGAGCAATGGTCAAACCGAACGAGCCAATCAGGATGTCGAGAGGGTTTTGCGATGTTTGGTTTCCAATAATCCTTCGTCCTGGTGTCAGCAACTCTCAGTTGTGGAGTACGCACACAATTCTTTGCCAGTGTCATCTACGGGCATGTCTCCATTTAAGTGTAGTTTAGGGTACCAACCACCTAATTTTGTCAGTACGGAATCCGAGGTTTCGGTCCCCTCCGCACACGCATTAGTCCAGAGGTGTCACCGCACCTGGACCAGAGCTCGCAGAGCTCTGCTCCAGGCTAGGTCGCGCACCAAGGCTAAGGCCGATCGCCACCGGTCGAAGCCTCCCCGTTACGTCGTCGGTCAAAGAGTGTGGCTTTCTACCCAGAATATTCCTATGCGGTCCGTTTCTAACAAACTTGCTCCCAAATTTATTGGCCCGTTTTCTATTACCAAGATTATTAATCCGGTTACCGTGCGTCTTAGCCTTCCTCCGGCGTACAGGAGGATTCATCCCGTGTTCCACGTCTCCAAAATTAAATCGGTGATTTCTTCCCGTCTTAATCCGCCTGCTCCGGTTCCCCCCCCGCCTCGTCTCGTTAATGGGGAAACCACCTATTTGGTTAATCGTATTCTGGACTCTAGACGGAGGGGACGCGGTTTTCAGTACTTGGTGGATTGGGAAGGTTACGGTCCGGAGGAGAGGAGCTGGGTTCCTGCTCGGGACATATTGGATCACCACCTTATAGATGATTACAATCTACAGGTAAAGCAGGCTGGGAACGTCAGGTGACGTCCTAGGGGAGAGGGTACTGTCACGGTAGGAAATCCAGTGTTTCCTCCGTGTCATGTTTTGTTATTGTTTTTGTACTTACGTTGTCTCCATGTGCTCGTTTAGTTGATTGTCATCACCTGGGTGTTGATTGTCTCGCTCCAGCTGATCGTCATC
Organism: Carassius auratus; assembly: GCF_003368295.1. Taxonomy (NCBI): domain Eukaryota; kingdom Metazoa; phylum Chordata; class Actinopteri; order Cypriniformes; family Cyprinidae; genus Carassius; species Carassius auratus. The sequence goes on from NC_039253.1 coordinate 17,080,827, forward strand.
ATACCTCTGCTACTTATACTCACCTCGCTCTCTCTCTGTTGTCAGATCCTCTCTTATGTCTCCATGCACTAGCTGGATTACCGTCCTCCGTGTTTGTGTGCTGGTTTGGATTTGTGTTGTCGTCCGCGTGTCAGTGTTCCGGTCTGTTCCTGGTTCCAACCATTGACCACCTTCACCTGCACCGCTGACTCCACCATCCCGCTCTTCTCACGCCACCGTAGACCTTCCTTGCCATTGCCAACACTCTGGACACTCTTTATCAATAAACAACATCTGATTGCCTGCAATTGCTTCCTCCTCTTTTATCTGTCGTTACAGTCCTTCAGTTTGACACCCCAGGTGTAAAGGATGGGTCAACAGTGTAAATATAAATACAAAGTTCTGACATGAAACTCTATATGGCGCAGTTCTCTCAGTTCTCTCCTGTATCGTTAGCCAATGAACTCGCTGTTCAGCATTCAAATACTTGGTTAATGCTTGTGGTAGCACTTGCAGTGCACTTCAGAAACCCTCCACCTTCCCCAGCTCCACCTGTATAGATCTGCTATGGGGTGATCATGTATGCTATGGGGGTTATTCATATATGTTATATGTGCAGCAGCAGTATTTCTTACATACTCACAGCAGCTATTTAAAAATATATATAAGTACAATGTAAAAACAGAGTGGGGCCGTAGAAAAAAGAACTGATAGAACAAAGATGAAAATAGATGAGAATTGAGGAGACCAGAGACCAGAAAAGTCCAGACCAAACAAGAAGAGAAAACAGACGAAAGAAGATATGAAGAGAACAGACAAATAAATAAGAGAAGTGATGAGAAGATGAAATGATAGAAAAGAAGAGATGAAGTAAGAAAAGAAAAACAAGACAAGTAGAGAAGTGAACAAACAAGAGACAACCGAAGAAAAAAGAAGAGAGTAGAATAAGTTATATGAGAACAGGCGAGAATAGAAAAGAAGCAATGAGAAGAAAAGAGTCAAGATGAGAATAAACAAAAAGTGAACACAAGTAGAGAAGAGAAGAGAAGAGAAGAGAAGAGAAGAGAAGAGAAGAGAAGAGAAGAGAAGAGAAGAGAAGAGAACTGGAGGGTAAAGCACAGGGAGGAGGGGAAGGACTCTGTTTGATGTAATCCAGGAAGTTAGTTCTGTAACTTAAGCCCTCCATCTTGAAAAAGAGCACAGCAGAGAACTGAAGGAGGCCCTTGTCTGGTGGGCGCAAGTTTTCCACATCTGTCTTCCGCATTGTGCCTCTCTCTATAAACAGCCCCCAAACTTGTTATGACTGCATGAGGATTTTTGGGAACGTTTTAACACTGATTGCACTTAAGCGTTAAATCATCCATATTAAAGTTACCAGAGTGAGAACACAAATTACTGCGCAGAATTCAGCTTCTCACAAAGATCTGTGTTTATGCAATGCGAGTCACTTCCATGCCCGCAACGGGGATACTTGTTATTCCTTCCTATATTGTTTTTTTTTTTTACTTTCTCTCCACTTTCTTTGGAATGCTGTGATCTCGATTTCTCCAGGACATCTGACAGGTCGCTGCTTTTGTAAACAATCTCACTGAGCTATAACCAGTACCTGATACCATGTTCCCCTTTGACAGTAACCTGGCAACTCACTGCGAATTTCTTGCTTTCCGTGTGAAGTCCAAAACAAACAGGGATGAACATTACCAACAACAAAGTTCCTTTTCAATATTCGCTTGGCTGCTGTCAAAGCAACCCGCAGGCTCCTCCTCTCCCCTCCTCAGGCCAAAGGCCCCTGGTTTTTCCTCTGTGTACTGTCAATTCTTTTATTGTGCAAACGACCAGAAGCCAACCCCAGTATGAGCTGCACCGAAAAGAATGTGTAGAGTGTCGAGAAAAGAGAGAGAGGGAGAAAAGATGGTAGAGGCAGTAGAGTTGTTTCATTGACTTAATTCTTTAACTCTGAAGTAAACTGATCTATGCAATGTTAGCATAAAAAAGAAAGCTAATGCTCATGCAACTTTAAGTGGTTACAAGCTGAATCAGGCTGATCTTTGACTGGTGGTCTATTGCACCTGTCATTGTGTGCCTCTAGTGGACAGACTGGTAAAAACACTACTACATATTACACTGTAGCACCCATTTTGGTGTGCGCATTGAATCTAAAAAAGTGCATTTATATGCATAGAAGGCATATTAAGTGCAAGTAAAGTCTCCACTTTAATATTTCAAACACCTTTTATAAATAAAGTGGGAAAAATTTATGTGCAGTAAGGAATGTGTCATTGTTTAAATAAATAAATAAATACAACTTATAAATGTTTTTAAATAAATTATTATTTATATAAATGTATATTTATTTAATATAAAAATAATTAAAAATCATACTAAAATCATTATTATTAAATATAATTGACCTTCTTTTATGTACACAAAGTACAGTATCTTACAATAACAGGGAATCTGTCAGCAGTCAGCTTGTTGGATGTGTAACTGTACAATACCAACAGATTAACACATCTGTGCCGAACTGCCAGACAGACTGTAGATGCTCAATATTACAGGCAGAACACTGAATTACATCACCACACATATGGCATATCCTGCACTGCTTTACTGTACCATTCCATTCCATATAGAAATCTGCAATTTAATTCAATTAAAACTTTCAAACATCCTAATTGGAAACATCTGCCTGGAAAAATACATTTACATAAACAGAACTGTTTCAACAGATTACATCTAATATTAGCCATCTGGCCCCTATTAAGGCCACAATAATAATAACAATATAACAGGACGAGGACAGAAAGATTGGGGACTATTTGGGTTGAGCGTCTATTCCCTATTTAATTTAAGGAAATAAACATCTCTGTGTTTGCAAGTGCACACCTCAACTGCTCTGTGATTCTAAGCTAATATGGCTGAAAATGTTTTCCTCTGACTCAGGATAGAGAACACATGTTGAGGGAATGTTCTAAAAGTGAAAGGAGCTTGTGGTTTTAGGAGTTTTCTAATGAAACACAGCTAATTCTTTCAAACTTGCATCTCCATAACCAATGCTGCCTTTTATGACCTAAGCAATGACATTTAAATACTGTAACTAACACAGTGTGGCCTAGATGAATACAAACCAAATACATATTATGTAACCTAGGTATTAACGCAGAAATACTTTGACATACATATCAAATCTGGCAAAAAAAGTAAGTAAATAAATGTTACACCATTTAGAAACCTTTGCTTACAGTTACTCTAAAATGATACATTTGATCAAACCTGATATATTTCATAAACAAGCTAAAGTGCATTTCTATACTATTCAATTTCTGTCTTAAAACACTGGAATACATTTTTTTTTTATTTGAAATGTAATTTTATATCTCAAAGGAAAAAGAGAGAAAGAAAAGTTTAACCACAGTCTAACTCTGAATGTTGATTGATTACAGTGTTGAATGCTGGGTAAAAGAGATATGCCTGAAAAGCAATTAATTTCAGTGTTTGGAGGCAAGCACGTCCTCTGGCCTATTGGGCGGAACTGAAGGAAACCAATTGGAAACTTGAGTCACACATGACTTTAAATGTCAGACTCAAGGTAGCATTGAGCTGGCTAAAAGAACTGAGAGACTGTAGAGATTGCTGCTGCATGCATCATTAGGGAAACACATGAGCTGATTATGAATGGAGATGATCAGTACCCAGGCACACCCTTCATTTGCAGTGCATTGTGGGGAAGTACACTTGCATCGCGCACTTATCTCAGATCAGCCGACATAGGTCTCAGTTAGTTTAGAGACACACTGAGTGAACAGGTTCTGCTTGGAGCTTTGTGAAAACTGAAATTCATCCCTAAATAATATTCAAACTCACTATAGTTTTAATTATTACCCAAAGGGAAATATTGGATATTAATTATGCATGCAAATCTATATTTTTTACATTTTGCATTACCTTAAAACACACCACATTTTAACAGCACTAATGATTTAAGAATCATTCTAAATGAAATCTTTAGCAAATCTTAAAATTAACAAGATGCACATTTCATACTATATATTACTCTACTGTCTAAATCACTTGCAGAATTTACTGTAAACTGATTTTTATTTATTTATTTTACATAAAACAGTACAGCCATGATATTAAAATAATTATGGGCTCGCCAGTTTGTGATTTTAACTATTTTAATATCATGCATCCCTAAATATGTAACCAACAGTGCTTTATCATTTTATAAAAATTTTGAGTCATTTTGACAAACTACAGTCAGAATCAATAGATAATAACAGAATGGGCAGAGCTGCCTTGTAAAACATGACAGAGACAGACAGGCCACATCTTTCATCTTTGTCTCTGTCTGTTCACTCAGCTCTCTGTAGCCATGGTTTCAAGCCAGCATTTCACCGGCAACCCCAAATACGGTGCATGAACACCCCCACCCCGCTCTTACCCCCGTCTGAGTCCATGTCAATCATTGCTTGATCTGACTTAATCCACAGGTAAGACCAGGGCTTTGAAACTGACAGAACACTGGTGCTGTGAATCAGCCTGTCAATTACCCACCGAGGCGTCCGGATTCTATTCACCAGGACTTCCAGTGATATATCAGTGTACAGAAAGATGAACTCAAGTTTTTAAATCAGGTAAACATACTTAAGATTGGCTTGACAGGTCAGGATGCTTTACCCGAGGACACAAATATATGACTGGCAGTAAATATAAGATGACACTTGGAATACTAATAGTCTGCTTGTTATGGCTGATATTAAAATTTTATACTATTTTGGCTAAATAAATAATACGAAACCACACGCACACACAATTCTATTTAACAGGGATAAATTAGTGTTTTAACATCCAACAATTATATAACTGAATTAAAAAACAGTCAATAACTATTGTACTGATATATCACATATCCCCAAATGGTTATATTATATATGGCTTATATGTATGTCTGTTCTTTAAAACGGCCTTCATCAATAATACACAGCACTGGATTTTAAAAGTAAGCATCACTGACTAGAATAAAGTTGCTCCTTAAAAGATTTATTTATTATACTTAAGAGCATTTTTAAGTGATCTCTCAGCCAAACCTGAGCTACGTGTATCCAATTATCTTTCAAATGAAGAGAATGACCTATCATCTTCTAGAGGTTCACTTCATCTAAATGGTTTGTGCTCTTGTAGTGTCCAACTGTAAAGTAGTGTGCTTGAGCTAAGGTGCATAAGATCAAGAATTTTAGCTAATTAATAATGATGTGTGATCTCAACTTGAACATGGCATTGTGCCCTGCTTCCACAAAAATAATCGTCCAATTTCTGCAACAGACAAAGAAACTTGTCCCCTTAGAAAGACGTAATAAAAAAGAGAAGCGATCAAGACTGCACCAGGCAATCTTTCTCGATAGATAAATATCGAGTAAAATATTCAAAGTGATCTACAAAATTCTTAATATGTCCAAACTATGTCAAGATATTCATAACAAAACGAAGGTAAGACCAAGGAGCTTGCTGTCCTTTGACAACAAAGCTCTCCGCCCTGAGGCAGTCTATGTAAAATTACAGGATTCCAATGAGTGACAGTGGCCATACAGTATCTATACATCAGATAGTGACAGGAAGCTGGGGGTCCGGGGGGATACGGTATACCCTTTCTCCATAGCCTCAGGGAGAACTCTGCAGGAAAAGGGGGCCCGAGCGCATCTTGCAGGAAGCCGGCGGCAGATTTATATGCCGTTGATCAAGTTGCAAGTGAGTTATAGCCGGAGACCCCTCCCTGTCCGCAGGCCCGGCGCTATATCAACTCTTGGCCGACAGGCAGAGTGTCTTATTCTCAAATCAGACATCCATTACAGAATAATAGGGTTGAATAGAAGGGTTGAGTTTCCCTATGGGGGATTAGCCACCCATAATTTACTATCCATAACTTGAATGTGAGGTAATTCATACCCCTTACCCCGACGGTGCCCTTGTCAATCAATTGCGGGAAGCGATGGGGGGAAACAAATAATGATAAATGAGGTTGTGTTATTCTTTTTGGGGGTATTGAGGGATTACATCGAGGAAAGTGTGTGTGTGTGTGGGGGGGGGGGTACATTTATTTGCAAATGCTGTCTGATTACTGCAAGTTAGAGATATGCATTGACATGTAACTTGTGTAATAATAGAACCTGATGTGATGGTGGGGAAGGCTCTGAACTAATCATGGGTGGTTTGGAGGCATTAAATGCATCATGGGACTGTCCCTGCAAATATAATACGGTATTAAAATAAATAAATGAATCAAATAATGAAGATGTTCATTAATATTTTTTTTCTAGATTTTGATATCGATTTTGTAAATGATACACTAACATGAAAATAAAAATGTGCATCATGTCAATACTTGATAACAATATATATATATATATATATATATATATATATATTGTCACGAGACAAAGAAGCACACGACGAGCGAGTGAGTGAAAAATATCCCCGAAGGGTGGATTTTATTGAGAGTGCCAGTGAGGAAGTGTCGAAAGTGCGGGTCTTCGTGTCCGTGTCCTTGTATCCCTCTTGTGCGCGTGCCTGTGCTGTGCCGGTGTCACCGTGGTTCGACGGGGCTGCGGCTTAAGGGCTGCTTTCTGCGGGGAAAAGAACAAAGAGTCACTTCCTGGCATGGAGACGTTGCTTCCCTTCTTCCTCCTCTGCCGCATCTTTATAGCCCGCTTGATGAGCCGCAGCTGGGCTTGCTCAGTGGCTGATGAGCGGGGACAGGTGCGGCGTGTCGGTTGCCAGGGCGACGCTGATGAGGACTCGGGACACTTGTCACACTCCCCCCCCCTAAGCGTCGTCCTGTGTCTGCGGGAGAATGGGGAGAGAGGGTAGGGGTGGGGAGTGGAGCCTGACAGACCTGCGAAAGCTGCCCACATCCTGGAAAGGCCGTCGGCGTTGGCGTTGGCCGTCCCCGCCCGATGTTGTATGGTGAAGTGGAAGTCCTGGAGCGCTAGGAACCACCGGGTCACCCTGGCATTTGTGTCCTTAGCCCGTGCCATCCACTGTAATGGGGCGTGATCCGTGAGGAGGGTGAACCGGCGGCCGAGGAGGTAATACCGCAGCTCCAGGACTGCCCACTTGATGGCCAACGCCTCCTTCTCGACGGCCGCGTACCGCGTCTCAGCGGGGGACAGCTTTCGGCTGATGTAGATCACCGGGTGTTCCTCACCGTCGTGGACCTGGGAGAGGACGGCTCCCAACCCGGTGTCTGATGCGTCCGTCTGCAGCAGGAAGGGGCAGCTGAAGTCGGGGGCGTGCAGGACTGGTTCGGAGGTGAGGGCCATCTTCACCTGCTGGAACGCCTTCTCCGCCTCCGGGCTCCAGGGAATCTTCTCGGGCTGCCCCTTCCTGGTCAGGTCTGTCAGGGGAGATGCTAAGGAGGAGAAGTTAGGTATGAAACACCGGTAATATCCCGCCAACCCCAAAAAGGCTCGTACCTGGGTTTTCGTTGAGGGCTTCGGTGCGGACAGGATGGCCTCCACTTTCTTCTCCTGCGGCCTAATGAGGCCGCGACCGACCTGGAAACCCAGGTACTTGGCTTCTGACAGCGCTAGGTGACACTTGCGGGGGTTGGCGGTTAGTCCCGCCCGGCGCAGCTCCAACAGCACCCTCCGGAGCCGCTCTAAATGCTCTCCCCAGGTCTCCGAGTGGACTACCACATCGTCCAGATAGGCTGCGGCGTAGGACATATGGGGCCGCAGCAGGATGTCCATCATGCGCTGGAAGGTGGCAGGGGCCCCGTGTAGGCCGAAGGGAAGGACCCGGTATTGCCAGTGGCCACTGGGGGTAGAGAAGGCGGTTTTTGCTTTGGCTTCCTTAGTCAGGGGGACCTGCCAATATCCTTTCGTGAGGTCTAGTGTAGAGATGAACCGGGCTCTTCCCAGGCGGTCGAGCAGCTCATCCACACGGGGCATGGGGTAGCCGTCGAACTCGGAGACCTCATTTAGGCGGCGGAAGTCGTTGCAAAACCGGAGGGTGCCGTCGGGCTTCGGGACCATGACGATGGGGCTTGACCAGGGACTCCGAGATGGTTCGATCACACCTAACCTCAACATCTCCTGCACCTCCTCCTCGATGGCGTGTCGCCGAGCCTCCGGGACTCGATAGGGCCGCTGCCGGACGATGACTCCAGGTGGTGTCCTCACATCGTGCTCGACGACCTTGGTCCTTCCGGGCCGGGGGGAGAACACATCGGAGAACTGACCGACTAGGTGTTGCAGCTCCGCCTTCTGGGCCGCGGAGAGGTGTGGATTGACATCTACAACCACGGGAGTAGAGGCGGTGAGGGCCGCAAGTTGGGGTCCGGTCCCCACCCAGCGTTTCAAGAGGTTGACGTGGTATAATTGTTCGGGTCGACGCCGTCCAGGTTGTCTGACCCTGTAGGTGACGGGCCCTACTCTCTCCAGTACCGTGTACGGGCCTTGCCATCTTGCCAGGAATTTACAGGCTGAGGTGGGGACCAGGACCATTACGTGGTCTCCTGGCTGGAACTCCCGTGGTTGGGCGGCCCGATCGAAGTGGCGCTGCTGGGCTTGCTGGGCCTTGGTCAGGTGCTCCCGGACTAGTGGCATGACCCTGTCGACTCGCTCCCGCATCTGGCGGACGTGTTCAACCGTCGTCCTGAGGTTGACTGGTTGTTGCTCCCAGGCCTCTTTAGCCACGTCGAGAAGCCCTCGGGGTTGGCGGCCAAACAGAAGCTCGAACGGGGTGAAGCCCGTGGATGCCTGGGGGACCTCCCGGATGCCGAAGAGGACGTAAGGTATCAGCTGGTCCCAGTCTCGTCGGTCCTCGGCCGCCACCCGTCGCAACATCTGCTTCAAGGTTTGATTAAACCTCTCGACGAGGCCGTCGGTCTGGGGGTGGTAGACGGACGTCCGGAGTTGTTTCACTTTCATGAGTCGACAGAGGTCAGCCATTAGCCGGGACATGAAGGGCGTCCCTTGGTCGGTCAGTATCTCTGCCGGTATGCCGACCCGGCTACATAGGAGGAAGAGCTCCTGGGCGATGGCCTTTGCGGTGGCTTTGCGGAGAGGGATAGCTTCGGGGTAGCGGGTGGCATAGTCGACGATGACCAGGATGTGTTCATGCCCCCGGGCGGACTTCGGCAGCGGCCCAACGAGATCCATCCCGATGCGCTCGAAGGGCACCTCGATGATGGGTAATGGAATCAGCGGGCTGGGGGGAGGTGTGTGTGGTGAGGTCCTCTGGCAGATCGGGCAGGCTTGGCAGAACCGTTTCACATCGGCGTCCAGGCCCGGCCAATGGAAACGGTCCCGGATCCGCTGGATGGTGTTCTGGGCCCCAAGATGACCCGCCATCGGGTGAGCGTGTGCCAGTTCCATCACCGTTCCTATCTTGCTGCGGGGCACTACGAGCAGAAGCTTCTCCTCCCCCCTCCGCTGGGCGGCACAATAGAGCAGGCCATTCCGGATGACGAAGTGAGGGATGGGATGAGGTGCTGGTTGGAGATTCTCTCCTTCCGCAACCCTCACTTGAGACCAGCAGTTCTTCAGGCGATCATCCTCGTGCTGCTCCTTCGCGAAAGCCCCACCTCCTGCCACCTGCTGAAACACATCAAAATATAGGTCAGAATTTTGGGAGGGGGGCTCACCTTCTCGAGGGCTGTCCGATGTCAGCAGCACGGGATGTCGAGGAGGTCCCTTTGCTGGCCTCCGGCGTCGGCGGTTCCCGGTCGAGCTGGCAGGCTGTGCGGCTGCGGCGAGCAGACGGTCGAACCCCGGCCAATCTCTCCCGAGGAGGACGGGGACGGGCAGGTCCTTCACGATCCCTACTTCCAATGACCAGGTTCCCGGGGCAGCGGTTATGGCGACTCGCCGAGTGGGGACCCGTCTGGTATCGCCGTGGACGCACGTGATGGCCATCCGGGCCTTGGCTCCTGACCGTGGAGGGAGGACGGTGGGCCGCATCAATGTAATGGAGCTCCCGGAATCCAGCAGCGCCGAGAACGGGCGGCCATTGACGGCGACTTCGGCCCGAGTCGCCCCAGCTGGGGGGTCGTGAACGGCACAGCCTGCCAGCCAAGCGCGTCCTGGGGAGCGTGGTGGTTCCGTTGGCATGGGCTCGTCCTGGGGACCGGGAACCGCTGGCCTGCTCATGTGCCGCGAGGTGCCCTCCGGCGTGCGTCGCTCCTGGACCACCCTTCGGGGAAAAGGCGGCGCTCGCTCCCCAGCCTCCCGGTGGTAGGCGGCATCCGCCAGCTCAATGGCCTCGATCACTTCATCCACACTGGAGGGGTTCCGCATGCCTACCGCCTGGCGGATGGATCGGGGCAAGGCGCGAAGAAGGCGGTCGACGGCCACGCGCTCCGCCACCTGGTGCGCGCTGGGATCCCCGGCCAACAGCCAATGATGCGCCAACCTGGTGAGTTCCGCTGCCTGTGCGCGAGCGGGCAATCGGGGTCGATATTCCCAATCGTGGAACTGTTGGGCCGCACATATCGGGGACAGACCCACGCGGCCGAGGAGTTCTTTCTTTAATTCATCATATGAAGCCCTTCGGTTGGGAGTCAAAGAATAATAGGCCCGCTGTGCTTCCCCCGTCAGGAGCGGGGCGAGGAGATGTGCCCATTCATCCATGGGCCAGACTTCGCGCACGGCTGTGGCCTCAAACATCTGCAGGTACAGCTCGACGTCATCACTCGCCGTCATCCGGGGCACGAGCTGCGCGGCTTGGACGCGGGGATCAGGCAGCGGAGCGCGCTGGGCGGTGGCAGTGCGAAGCGCGGCGAGCTCCCGTTCAGTTTCCCCTTGCCGCGCGGCCATGTGTTCAACAATTTGTTGCTGGCGGATGCTCACCTCGGTGAGGTGTTTGAGCAGTTCTTCCATCACGGGGGAGGAGCTGCCGCCTGCACACAAAAAAAAAAGAAAAGAAAAAAAACACAACGGTGAACGGGGGAAAAAACTCACAATTTTGGTGATCGCTGTCGGTGCTTCTTTCAATTTGCTGCTCGCATTCTCCACCAAATTGTCACGAGACAAAGAAGCACACGACGAGCGAGTGAGTGAAAAATATCCCCGAAGGGTGGATTTTATTGAGAGTGCCAGTGAGGAAGTGTCGAAAGTGCGGGTCTTCGTGTCCGTGTCCTTGTATCCCTCTTGTGCGCGTGCCTGTGCTGTGCCGGTGTCACCGTGGTTCGACGGGGCTGCGGCTTAAGGGCTGCTTTCTGCGGGGAAAAGAACAAAGAGTCACTTCCTGGCATGGAGACGTTGCTTCCCTTCTTCCTCCTCTGCCGCATCTTTATAGCCCGCTTGATGAGCCGCAGCTGGGCTTGCTCAGTGGCTGATGAGCGGGGACAGGTGCGGCGTGTCGGTTGCCAGGGCGACGCTGATGAGGACTCGGGACACTTGTCACAATATATATATATATATAACTGCATTTTGAGCTGTGGAAATGGAAGATGAACAAAAACTGGCAAACTGAATAACAGTTTAAATTTTAAATATTTAAATTGAAATAAAACTATTAATAATATACTATTAATATATAGCATTATGTACCATTCTAGTCACAATAAAATTTACTAATTTTAACTAATTAATGTATATGACATGATAAAAAATAGCCAAACCAATGTCACCCATACACAGCCCACAACCATATCATTAGGGGGCAAACTGCCTTGGAGCTACACATCCCCTCTTTGACACGGGATCTGAAACCACCCTGATTAAAATACATGGAGAATAACTAATGTTTCATGCATCAATTGTTTCCACTGCCAAGGACAAAGCACAGCAGCACAAGCTTAACTGCTTCATAAATCTGCTTTAGATCGGGTGACAGACACTATTTGACATGTGTTTTTGTGTTAAAATTAGGGCAAATAATTGATCAGATCAGTTAACGTTCGTGCCATAGTTATTCTATTCTGTTCAAGATGTTCAGAATGTGCTGGAGAAGACCCATAAATTTGTAAAGATCAACAAAAGGCTAGACAGCAAGTACTGAAAGATTTTTTCAACATTGCAATGAGTCAAAGTGATAACAACGGTTTTGAAAGAGTCGAAAGGAAAAAAAAAACCTGGAGACTAATATAAACCTCTGTTTTTTTTGTGTGTGTGTCTGTTTCATTGATTGTAGATCACATTAAATTTCGTATGACTGTACACGTATGATCACAACTATGATTTAACATCAAATTATCATACATATGAGTACATATGTTCGCTGATGTTAGTGTAATATCATATAATGCACAGCATATTACATTGCTGTTTATGCACGTAATATATTCAATAACACTACCGGTTAATGGGTGTTGCTGTAACTCAAAAATCTTGCAGCATCAAATACATGTTTTAGATTCCCAGATAAAGCATGAACTTAACATCTTAACATCTTAATACATGTATGTGTCTGACAAAAATGTAATGTAATGGGTGACTGGAAACCCGAGTCACAACAAACACAATTTAAATGGATCCGGAACCATAAAAAAATTTATTGTTAGGTTTCTATCAAATGCGCTACTGCTGGTGAAACCAGATGATCAAATACTAGGCTTCATCAATTAATATTACCACACAATCTACATCTCCTGAGTTGCTGTAAGAGTTTACCATTAATGACAACGTGTGACACATCAGACGCTACTGTTTGTTCAAATGCACGAGTTACACTGAGACGTGTCAAAATCAAAATGGGTCCAAACAGTGGAGCAATTAAAATGCAAATGTAGAAGATGATAGATTTTATAGTTGGACCTACAAGCAATAATACTGTGAGGCCAGCCCTACAACCTTTTTCACTATTTCATCCAATACAGTACATTTTATTTTTATTTTGATATTATCTCAAATTACTTACAAATGAAAAAAAAATGTGTTGTTAAAATAATAATAATTATTATTATTACATTGCATTACACTGACACTGTGCAAATTGTGGCTAAATAAGACTGAAAGTACCTGGTCTGTGTGTTGGGTAAGTGGGTCACTGGCTTTCCTGCTCAGAGGCTCAGAGGCACCTGATGAACTAGTCTCCATTATTAGCCCTCACTTCTGCAAGCATTAACCTGGGGACAACCACAGTTCTTTAGACGCCCAAGAGTTGTTAAAAACTGCAACGCCATGGGACAACTTGTTCCAATGAGATTAGAAAGAGGAAAATAGGGTACACACACACACACATTTGAGACACAATCTAATACTTAAAAGAACAAATAGGACAAAGGCAAAATTTCTGTGCTGGTACTGGACAATGAAAATAGTGGCTACTACGGTGAGCTCTTGCAAGGTTATCCTCAGTTGTAAAGGACACCGGGTGTTTAACATGTCACACTCTGGAGCACTTAACAGGACAATTAGAAAGCACGGCTCCTGTCCCCACACTGATTTACGGATGTGTGCTGGATTAAATGCCAACATCCCTGCGTTAATGTTTCTCAGTCCAAGTCGTGTAATGGCCAAAAACAGCTTTAGAAGGAGTAGGTTGAGGTGAAAATGATTTCTTAAGGCTATATATAGGCCATATATCCACAGTCCTGCAGGCTATTCCTTTTTACACTTATAATGCAAAACCTTCAGTTATCTGTGACATCACATCCACAGCTGCACACAAAAATCATTAAGGAATAACATTTATAACCTGGCTGACTTTATGCAACTTCCCAGAGTAATGGCAGTCAGGTTTTCTAATTCGCTTGTTAAGTAGTGATGTATCGAATACTTTTTCCAAGTACAAGCTTCTACAATCTTTCAAGTAAAAATATTTTTTTAAACATGCATATTAAATGTACATAAATTTGCATATTTACTTTTGGTTTCTAAACATTTATGTCAATATTGATATTGTTCAATACTTAACATTTTTGGAAAGACAGAAATTTTCATTGCAAAGCATATACACATTTTCAAAAAAAAATTGTGCAAATTTTTGGGTGTCTGGATCTGAATTCACATAATTGAAAAAAAGGACTTTAATATGGTTGATTAGTGGTCGACCAATATTGTTTATTTTTTATTTTAGTTTTAGTTTTTTTGGACAGCCGATGCTGATATCTTGGAAAGCAGTGGGGGCGATAGCCGATATTTTTTATATTTTATTATTTTATTATTTATCCCAAAAAAACTAATATTTAATAAAGAATATAATTAAAAAGTAAGTAAACACTGTAACCAACAGGGTAATGAGTATTCTGGAAAGTTTATGTGCATTGGGAATCATATTTTTTAAATAAAGCCAGGGGAACACTCATTTTACATAAAGCACATGGAGAAAAAAAAAAGACATGAATATGACAGTGGGCAAATGCGTAAAGCGCAGTATAATTTGAAATCACACGTTTAAAGTTTAAGGCATTCAATTCACACAGACTGACCATATTACACAGAGAACACGTGATCATGTAGGATAAAAATGCACATTTCATATGACCTCACAGCTGGATTCGACTGAGTTTGCAAGGTTTGTGATATTAAATGTTCATTAGTCATTCAAAGATTTGTTTAAATGATATAAATGTGTATTTGCTCAATGTTGATGGCAAACAAGAATTATTATAATATTTGCCTTTCTATTACTTATAATATAAAAGCAGTTGTTATAATACTTTTTGTATTCATTAATTCCTTTGTTAAACCATTCTATCTGATTATTAGACAGATTTATTATTTATTAGGCCAATATATTTGCATTGGCGATATATCAGTAGTACCTTTATGGTTGATTGTCTTCAAATAACCATGGAAACATCATGTTGTGTTAAATCATGCTTCATATTTTTCTCACATTGTATATATGAAAAATGTAGCTGCCTTTATGTTTTAAGAAGGTCCCTAACAAGCAGATCATCAAATTTGTGAGACCATGGATTCAAAAAGTTTTAAAACCCCTTGTATAAATATTTTCAGATCATTTGTGTCTCTAAATGGCACAAAATGAACTGCGGTTGGTCACATAACATATCACTCAGGTGGTCTCTTCTTTTGTCAGGAGCTTATCCAGCAATGAGGACACGACTTTTAGCTGACATAATCTCATTTGATCTAAAAAAAAAAAAAAAAAAAAAAGGTTTGTCAGCTGTTTTCTAATTCTAAGCTAATAAGATTCTCACATTTATAAAGTTCCATGCTGAACCACGCACATGCTCACTGGCCCAAGCGGACCATTTAGTAATGATTCCATCAGAGCAAATATCAAAGTATCAATCTGGTGCCTGGCATGGAAACAAAGTTGACGCAGGGAAAGTGAAGGACATTAAGCTCCGGATATGTCGGCTAAAATGTCATTAGCGCAAGTTGAGAGTCTCTCATTACACAATAGTGGTTAACAGAGAGCAACAGTAAATGCCACAGCTGAGGCTGATCCTATCACACCCGCAGGCTATAAGAGCTGAACCTGGTGCTTCTCTGACAGGCCTGCTCTCCATCTGAATGAACCAGGCTGTTATGATGAGTCACTCTTACATACTCCACAATAAGCTCAACCTGCAGTCGGTTTGATAGATTCAAGTAGATGAATAGAAATTGTAAAAGAACTGGCCTTTAGAACTAGCTGTGTTCTTTCACGGGTGATTTCTATGCTAGTTCAGTTGATGTTCTAACCTTGCGAGAGCATATTCACTCCCAAATTAAAAGTGCCTTATTGTTAAACCAAAGCAATGAACAACAAAACCTCTTTATCTTCTTATGTTTGTGTTATTTCAGAAAGTTTTCTCAGAAGTTTGAGAAAAGTGGGTCTAAGAGCACAAACTTAAAGCAAGGACATGGCGTAATCTACAGCTCCGTTTACAACTTTATAATGAACTATTTTCCATATTTATGGTCTCTAGATTGTTCGCTCCTACAAATAGCGACTTGGTCTCTTTCTAAATCCCCTCTCAACACTTCAAACGCATCAGTGGACCGCTGGATACCCTCCAGGCTCATTTCCCCCAGGTTTGGTGGCATGATTGTCACTGCCGCACATCAAAAATAAAGTTTGGGAATGTGGAGCCAATTTTAATCTCAATTATAGTATAAACATTTGGGTCGAGCATGAGCGTCAGTGGTACACAGATTTAGTAGATAAAACAGATGAATTAACAATAGAAACAGTTACAGAGCCAGTGTCATAAGAAGTATTAGTATTTACAATAGTACTTTTCATGAATCTACTAATAAATGGGTCAATTTTAAATATACTTTACCGTTCACAAGGCAAAAACATCTCTATATTAAAGTATATAAATGAAAGACAGAGAAAACTATTTTGAAAACTATTTAAAATTCTATACAGTAACAACAAAAATTTGAAAAGTTTTTAGTCATAATAAGTGTGACACCATTTGGTTTTCCTTCCATATATTTATATGCCAATTTTGGAATATCCCATTAAATAGCTTGATACTAATGTGTTTAATTATAACACATTTTTTTAAGTTATTATAAAAAGCATACTGCATTTGAGGTTGATTCTTTACCAAAAAAAAAAAAAAAAAACTTCAAAAAAAAAAAAAAACCTCCAAGATAACTATTATTATTATTATTAAATTTGCAACTCTGATGAAAACTATACCTTGCTACTTTTTGACATCTCTGTAAGTTTCAACACACTCTCATGGCAATTCTTAACTATTTTACAATTTGGCAAATTGGAGGTGAATTCCTATGATTAAATGTCATTCATAAATGAGATTTATTAATAACAGCCTCCTTCTTAAGGCAGAATTAAACCGTAATAAATGTCACATTTGGTAGAATAATTAGAATATATTTCTACTTATTTTAGTATTAGGACTATTGTCATTATTACACTGCTTTACACTGATTTTAGGAGTGCCCTTGTGGCCCTCTGAGGGTCCTGGAACCAAAACCAAACTAATTATGCAGGCGCCTAGTCAACTCTTCGTTCAGGCAACTCACAATCCTAAGTTGATTTTAAAAATATGCAGTTTTGCATGTCCTTCTACCGCTCGTTGCTTTCATCTGTGCCGATTTCCCACAATATAAACACGCCATTGTGTTGTGTTGTTCTAATACATCAGTGTTCGGGCTCAGGGATCAGTTTGTCAAAACTCCCTGTAGTAAAACGAAAATAAAGATCTCTCTTCCCTCCTTTGTCTTCCCTTCTCTCTCTTGGTTTCCCACTCTTCCTCGTGCACTCCTTGGCTCTCCTCCTGGCTTGTCAGCTGCCAGAGGCTGACGTCTCCTTTCATGTTCCATGCCCGGCGAGGGCTTTGAACATTCGTTTGATTCTTTTAAGATAATAGCTGGTTAGCTGTCAGGGAGAGGATGATCAGTTAAAACCTTAATCACTGCCTGTCGACTTGCATGACAAGTTTTTTTTTTTTTTTTTTTCTTCTCCTGCCCCTTCCTTCTGCCTCTAAAATTAATCCGGGTAGCAAGGCAACAGCAAACACAAGCACACAGTTGTTGGTTGGAAGGGTAAGCAGCAGTGGGAGTGAGAGCAAATCACCCGTTCTAAGAGGTCTATGTTGGTTTGGTTAGCAGAAAGGTCATGACGGATCTACTAGTCCCCCTTTCTTCATGTAACTTGTCACCTGCTCCTTATACCTGCCAACCTGAGAACAGAGAAAACGGCCCTGATCTCCCTTACCTGTCAGCATATAGCACTCATGTGACATGGTCTGCCAGGTGCAGGAGATCTTCTTATAGGCCGTAGAGAGAGATGGCCTTGATCAGTCAGGCTGAAGAGCAGAACACTGTCAACCAATCACATTCTAAAGCCAGAGCGGGAACGTCATTTGGAAAGTACATGTATATGACATGTGAAGTGGAACTTAAGGAGAAGTTTGACTTATAACAAACAATAAAGAGTGCAGGTAGAGGTAAAACAAAATAAAGGTTTTCAATTTAAAAAGATGAAATATTTACTAACAGTGCTGAATGATATCTTTGGCAAATCTCATCACATTTTCATTTTTATTCACTATCATTCAAATTTTGGGGTCAAGTTTGAAATGTTATTGAATGATTACTCCATTACTCCAGTCATCAGATGGCTCCACCTTCAGAAAACATTACATTTTCAGATCCGGAGCTCATTTTTTTTTTTTTTTAAATATATCAATGATATCATCAATAATAATAAACAGTTGCACTAATCGAAATTGTTGTGCTGCTTTGCATTTCTTTTTCAGGATTCTATGAATAATAGAAAAGTTCACTTACTTGAAATGGGAATATTCTGAAACATAAATCTCTTTATTGCAACTTTTGATCAATTTAATGTATCTTCTTACTTGTTTAGTCATGTTTAGTATTTTATTTAACAATTATTTGGATAAAATAGTACTGAAATATCACTATTGGTTAGCCATAATGTGGTTTATCAGCCCATTGAGTTTTGATTTCCATGCATCCCTATTCCTAAATATCAGTTAGAATCATGTAATATGCATTTCAGACAAATTAGAAACCCTGAGCTCTGATCATTACCACTATTATAATTTGGGGTGATGGAACATTGAAAGGTTTAAATAACAGCACTCTTGAAAGATTAACTGACTGTTAATTTTTGATCATTTGGCATACCATCTATGATGCTCTATTTTGTAAAGTTGTAAGGTACATCACCGTTACTGCATGATGCAGAGGTTATCAGGGGGAGAATTGTGACATTGTTCGCACGCTACAGCCTTCATCTACAAATACACACCACTCTGAACTTTTCAGTCGGTGCAGCAAAACATTTCGAAGAGAATGACAAAAAAAAAAATAAAGCCATTCAGCACTGCAAGGTCACCACAAGCCACAAATATTAATGGATCTGAACACAACAAACCAATATCAAAGGTTGTCTTCAATAACAGAGAGTATAATAGAAAAGCATATGGAAAACAATCATTGGAATGAAAGCAGACTTTGTCATGGTATTAAATATTTCAAAAAATAAATAAATAATATAATATAATATAATATAATATAAAATAATATAATATAATATAATATAATATAATATAATATAATATAATATAATATAATATAATATAATATAATATAATATAATATAATATAATATAATATAATATAATATAATATAATATAACCTTCAGGTGTCCAGTGCGACTGATGTCTAAATAATTGCTGCTTTCTCTTTAATATTAATCTGAGTTAGGTCTTCTTGGAGTCATGGAGGGCATCTCATCGCCTGTTGCATTATTGTCACCTCAGAGACACTGAGAACGAGGGTGTGTTGTGACAGAACGATGCAAGGGGATTTAAATACATAATATGTGACAATGCAACAAGTCGGCAAAGGGATGCAAGCTTGGGCAAAGTGCCATATAAGCTGCCAGCTCCACTGAAGGCTTCATCTGAGGATCTGTGGCAGGATCCTGAAAGTCGTCAAAGGCGCCTCAGTTAGCAGACGATGGGAGCATGCTGCATGTGTCTTCTCCTTATTCCTCTCTTTCATCAGACACAGATTTAGAAGTGACAGTGCTTTGCCTGACAAAGGGATTTGTAATATCACCGAGAGAATATGCTTCAGTCCTTATTATTTCACATTATTCCTGGTAATGAATCTTAAAACAAGATACAGTGCCTCAATTGCTCTAGTTGTACCATGTGTGTCCCGTGTGTGTGAGAGCACAGAAAATGGCTAGAATATACATGCAGACAAACGTGAAAATAAATAAATGCATACATACAACCGTAAACACGTCAAAGGTTGTCGGTGTGTCATTGTTCGGTAGACTGCAAAAAAAAAAAAAAAAAATGGGAAAGAAAACAGGATAAATTGGGGTTTACAGCACAAAAGCACACTAATCCTTGCATTTGGATATTTGAAACAGAAGCTCCAGAGAGAAAGCATCAAAGACAGCTCTAAATTAGCCTGTGAAAAAAAAAAAAAAACACAGAAGAGAAGCTTGCCGATTTCCACCAGTGTGAAAAGACAAGGGAGCTGCAATCTCCTAGGGGCCAAGATTAGAAACATATACTCATTATTCTCTCTCAGTGGGTGTCTAAACCCCAAAAATCCTGCTTCCAGGGAGAGCACTGAGACATGTTAACCCCGCTGCCGCTCTCCCTTTGTAGCTGTGCATCGTTAGCCACTCCGCAGTCGCATCTCGAAGGGGAAAAGCTGACGAATGCTGGCAATTAGAACTCAGAGTATGTGCTTGTTCAGATCCATGAGTGGAACAGTCTTAAACACATTACAGAGGAAAGTTAAACAAAAAGACGATGTGCACACAATCTTGTTTTCGTTTTTTACTTCATCATCATCATTCCCTTTCCATGAAAAGCAACATTTGGCTTTCACAGGAAGCCCTTGCTCCTGAAGCTTCCCTCTTAAGAGCAACACCATTGGAGATTGTGAAGATGAGCATGAATAGGCCTAATCGCTATGGGTCATCGGGTACGTGTTTACTCCCGACACGTGAAAGCGGGGGGACGAGTGAGCTAAAAATGTTAATAAATAAATACCTGAAAACATTTCCTCCCTGAGCAGGAATGGTGTTGAGTGCTGCATTCAGACGAACATGAATGGAAGTGAGGTGCAACAAAATAACAGGAATGCAGTGACCTCTGAAATAGGTTTGTGGCTAAAGGCCAGGTCGTGGTGAATTGATGAAAAGTCTGGTTCCTCTGTTCTTGAGAGACTATCTGTGATAGCTGGAGTGTGCTAGTATGTGAACATCATTGTGCCATCCAGCAGATCACAGCTTCTCAAGGACCTTCAATTAACATAGTAGACGATATCTTCATGCATGTATGCTGGAAATGCCTCGAAACATAGGTTCCTTGCACATGAAGTTGAATGACAATGAAAAAGATCCCAATTTCGCACACTTGAAAGATTTCTGTGCTACTAAAATCGTCAAACAAACTTTTAATAATTTACCTGAGCGAATCAAATGCAAAACAATAATGTAAGCAAATCCTTTTACCGTTGACTCAAATATACGTGCCTTCTAATATCGTTTTCAGGATTAATCGTGGTTCATAGACAGGAACAGTAAATATTTAAGATTCTGCTATTTTGTTCAGATTGAATTAGTGTTTATCTCATTAGAGGCTCATCTGGCACGACAAGGCAGCCGTGCCATGTGATTTCAGAAGTTTAGTAAATAATCCACCCCTTGCCTTTGAAGTCTAATGACCTAGAATGGCTAATGCTGTTTAGTACCCAAGGAAAGTAATGAGAGTTTGATTCAATGATGTGCTGCAGTGCAAGCCGTGAGACCGAAGCTGAAGGAGAGATTGAAGGTTGTTGTATTAAAGCAGTAGTTCACCTAAATATGAACGTTTTTACATATTCTTGAAGTCACCTAACTGTTGCTCCAAACTTTTCTGATTATCTTTCTTCCACTGACTATCCTATGAAAAATAGCTTAGCGGCTCCCTTGTTTAATGATATACACTACAATTTGGTTATTTTTTTATGTTTTTGAAAAAAGATGTCTATTGCTCACAATGACATTCATTTGATATTCATATTCATTTGATCAAAACCACAGTAAACAGTAATACTGTGAAAAACTGTTTCATTACTATATATAACTGTTTCCATTGTAATATTTTCTAAAATGTAATGTATTCCTGTGATGGTAAACCTAATTTTCAGCAGCCATTACTCCAGTCTTCAGTGTCACATGCTAGTTCGGTGCTAAAGAAACATTTATTATTTTTATCCATGTTAAAAACAGCTGAGCTGCTTATTATTTTCAAATGAAAAGCATGTAAAAAAATGTTTTGATGAATTTAATGCATACTTTATCTTTCAAAACAAAATTTAATCTTACAGACTGCAAATTTTACAATATGTAAATAGTCCAAATGTTAGGTTCATTTTATTTTATTTAAATCTTCATCTGCAAAGAATAATTCAAGAGTTGGACAGCACTGCTTGAGAAGTGGAGTTAGCATGAGAAATTCTCAGCGAAGTTCTGAATTCAGTGAGTTCTCAGCTTTTCGGTAAACAACAACAACTGTTTGTTTTCTTACACAAAGCTATCGTATGGCTTGACAGTCAAGGTATTTACCTACAATTCATACGTGTTTGGAAACATAACATTTGAGCAGACTACTGTATCCCTTAAAAAATAACCTCATTTAGAGCATGTCAGTCTAAACATCCTCCAATATTTATCCCGTTTTTTAGGATCTCTACTGTGAATCCATAGTTGTGTCAGGGGATTTGTGGACACTAATGGCCCTTTCCAACCTTTCAGCAGAGAACAAAGACCAGTGACCTTTCCCTCTCACAAGACCATAGAATTAAGGTCAACAAGTGGGCAGATGTCAAAGGGTCAGCAGGGGAAGGATGGATAACATTGTTGCACTGAAAAAAGGTCCGGCCAGGAATGACCAGTGCACCCATCCAAACTCACACAATACAGATGCTTCCAAAAGAGGCACTTCTACCCCCTAAGACCTCTTACTCCTTGTCCCCCTTCCTCACCTCCTGTGTTCTTCATTTGGTCCAGGCAGAATTGCAGCATGCTGTCATGCCTTGGTAACAAGCTGATCAGAGCAGGCCAGGCTACCTCGTACAGACAGTAGCAATTATCGCAATCAACAGCTCGGTCCAATTATAACTTCCTGCTCATTATGCCCAAGGGGCCCCATGGTCCAACTTACAAGAAAATTAAGCGGCTGCCTCGCTTTGCATAACTTAATTTGAAATGACAGGGTGTGACATCAAGGGTTTCTGACCCTGCCAGCAACCGGCCCCATGTGTGGCAACAATTTACACTGCCAAATTGCTCCCAGGCTGCCCTTGGCCGAGGAAGCAAGGATGAGCCCCCTCCAAACACTAGCTCCCCCCGAAATGAAAACGGTTGGCTGCAACATCCCAGTAAAGGAATCTTACCACTCCGCGATCATGTTCTGCTCCTCTCTGACTGAAGAATGGAGGAGATGCATCTGAATAAGAGCTGGAGATGCTAAGATGGTATACTAAGAGATGCTATTATGGTATAAATAAAATCTACAGTTTATTTTCAATTCCCCCGACTGATTGTGAATGCACACTCCATTCTATTTTCATTTATGGGTGTCCTATTTCTGGTTGCACTTTTGAGGTTAAAGTGGTTTTTAAGTTTAATTTTTTTTTTTTTTTTTTTTTTTAAGATTGTACTTTTTAAAAACAGACTACAAGTATTTTTCATTACAAAACAATTATTCAACCTGTACATTTAAAAAGAAAACTGATCAAAACTAGCTATTACACGCAGCAGATATGCTATTTTTGAGATTATAGTCTTTTACGAAGTCCTTTCTTACTATCGGTGATCTTAGTTTGGCTTAGTCAGGTCTGCTAATGTAAACATTTTCCATATCAAATAACTTGCAATGTTATTTTAGATATAGATAACACAGAAAACTTATATAAATTTTAAGAAATTGCTTTTGACTTTGTCAAAATATTTACCAAAAGCAATGACATCACTGTAATACCGTACTTAATGAAATTTGATTAGTCTTCAGTTTTGAATAAAGTCAATATTGTAAATGTTTTTCCCTTCTTTTAAATTTTTTACCTTTAAATACATATTATCACCAATCTCTTATCACCAACGTTTTATCTCCAATATTCTACACAATACGACTCTTATACATACCTAACACTACCTAACACATTGAGTGCATGTCAAGTTCTCCCACTGCATTCAATAGCAAAACTTGCAACAAAACTTGTATTATTGTTGTAGAAATTAAAGAAATTCAGATTTTATATTATCTTCAACGTCCAGGTAAAAAAAAAAAAAACATGCATTATGAAACAGGTACTTTAAATCTTTGCAAAATTTTGCAGAAAAAAGTAAGGTGTGTTGTTTTCACTTGTGCAGAATAAAGGAGACACGTTGGTGACGGTAACTATGTTCCCTGATCAGAACAAAATAGAGGAAAAAGTGATATCTCACAACTCCTGCTGGCTCTCTCATGAGGCTCCTCACTGTTGGGTTTCTTAATTATTATTTTTTTCCTCCATTACAGAAAAAAGAGGGAAAATAGGACATTTTTGTGAGTATCTTGGTGCAGCATGTTTCATTAATGTGAGGCTGATAAATTGTAGTCGGCGTAATTAAAGTTAACTGATGAGGACATACGTAGAAATGTTTTGTTAGCAGGCTAAGAGACGGATGAAGGCAGTGAGTAATTGCTTTGGATTAATTATTTGGATATGGGGTACTTGTGAGTCCACCGCTCCTGAGGGGGTTCTGGGATAGCTGAGGGCGGGATGCGAGAGAAGGGCTTCTGTATGAGAACGTGTCCAGAGCTCCTGTCTCACTGCAGACACAGATAACAGGACAGGCCCTCAGCAGTGTCTACAACCAGGCAGATCGATTTAAAGTTAAAAAAATTTAATAAAATAAAAAATAAAAACCCTGATAATCACATGCTATACCAGCAATAGCCAAAAAATAAAATAAAAAACACAGTACTTGATTAGAGAGGTTAATCAAGTTGAAAAGAAAAAAACTTGGGATATTGAAGTTATTTAAAAAACAAAAGACAATCCGATTGGTTTCTTGGTCCTGCTGCTGGGGGGAAGAATTCTTGATTTGTAATTCATTAAATTTAGGCCAAGCTATAATTTCAGGACACAACGATCTTGACGCACAGGTCAAAATCAGATAAAATAAAACCAAAGTAGAACTTTTTGTGTCATTCCCTTAAAATGTGGCAATTTTTGCATGAACAGGTGTTTTAATTTTGTGGTCATGAAGGGGTTTTAGAAAATTTTTGAAAAACAATAAATATTTCATTCTCATATGAAAAGGACTATTCATATCTATCATACAGAGTATACATATTATACACTATACATATATACATTCTTTCTTTCTTTCTTTGTTTAACAAGGCAGTCATATCTGAGGGTCTTTAGCATCAAAAAGTTTGAAAACCCCTGGACTAGTGCGTCTCATCTGTGTGTAAATGAAACAATAAAAAAATAGAAAAACAGCCCCCTTCACTTCCCTACTGGTTGTATTACTCTGCCCATTCAAGCATTCAACCGTGGCCTACCTTTCACCCGCGCACAAAAAAAAAAAAAATGCAAGCGAGAAAGAAAGGACAGAGGGAAAACAGAATGAAAAGAGACTCCCGGTGCAGGTAGAACCATCTGTGCAGAATATCCAACCCAGATGTCAGGGAATCAGCCACCAGCCAGGATCACCTTACATAAGTAGTTTGCCATCTGAAGAAATAATTTAGCCATATTATTAATTGACGGTAAACTTTCCCAAGAATCCAGAGCCCTGGCTGCTGCCTCACAGGTGGGTTCTTTCACTCACAGGAACCGAGTGGGTAAGCGGACCCTGATCAAAGGAGAGATTGACATAAATAAAGAGCTTGCAGGAATGCATTGTGCAAACAAAATATGAACAGGGCCTCCAAACATTCCCCATGAGTGCGTGAAGAGATCAGGGGGCAAGAGTGGGGGGAGTTAACAGAGGAGGGGGAGTAAAAGAAAATCCCCTGTTTTCTATCCCCTCTTTTTTCAATATATTGTCTGTACTTTTTTTTTGCTCAAGGGGGCAAACTTTTTTGACAAAGATGGAGAGAGAAATTGCAGTGAGTGACAAGTGCACTTTGAAGTGAGTCGATAAATGTGCATCAGGGCACGGAGTATCAGGTTTCCCCCTTTTGTTGTGGTGTACTTTTCATTTCTAAACACTGACATGTCGTGTTTGAAAGAGCACTGACATCCTATCCAAAGAATTGATAGCGAAGCTCTGAACCCGGTGTGCCTCCTACAGTTTATTCTAGCTGCTACACAATGCAAAAGTGCCTCCGTGATACACAACGCTGGCTGGAGCCACTGTGTGCCTCCATGTAAGGTATGAAGTCTATGAAAGAAAACAAAGTGCCATTGCTTGCGTATACAATACCATAAGAGGACTTTACGGGTGATGGTTTGAGGTCAGCGAGCCAGTGACAAGCCGTCTACTTTTTCCAAAACAGAGAAAATTAAAAGAAGCGCAAACATAGTAAACAAAGGAGACAAGCGTATAAACGCACACTTGAAAACCTCTTCATGAG
Source organism: Carassius auratus (assembly GCF_003368295.1). Taxonomy (NCBI): domain Eukaryota; kingdom Metazoa; phylum Chordata; class Actinopteri; order Cypriniformes; family Cyprinidae; genus Carassius; species Carassius auratus. The sequence continues at coordinate 17,106,799 of NC_039253.1, forward strand.
TTCAAGGTACCTGGGAGAATTCATCCCGAGGCACTTCAAGGCTTCTTAAAATTCTAGACGATGCGTGTTTATGTTTAAATTTGTAAAAGTTTGAATTGTATCTACTTTTTATGACACTTTCTTAGCACTCTGCGACATTTGGGTGCGGGTAAAAAATAAAAATGACAGAACGTGGCTCGGGAAAGTCGATGAAAGGATACATAGTGACTGACAATACTAAAATTTCCCAAGGCGATCGACATCAGACGGTCATTGCCGAAAGACTCCAAAGCGAGCTCTGCACGCACAACCGAGGAGCGAGCCCTACGTTCAGGGAGTAGACAGGCTCCCCCTGATAATATACCTCACCCTAGTGTCTATGAAGAGAGGTGCATCGCAACCCTCAGGAAAGGGTGACAGGCCCCTCAGGTGAGTGAGAAGAGGTGGATCTGCCTGGTGGCAACCCTGGGGGTTTACTGTGGAGTGCCTGCATTCTCATGGCCACACCGGGGCAAATCAAACCACAAAGAAACACTTCGGTTATCCCTGGAGGTACGGCAGAGTATGTTTGAAAAAGTAAGGAGGAGAAACCCAAGAAAGCATTGCAGACATTACCCCAACTCCGGCATCGGAAGCTTTTATCTCACTTTAGTTTTTAATATCGTAAACATATTTGAAAAATCTTCCACAGAACAATAAAAGAGTCAACTCTCAGATGTCTGTCGCATTCCCATCAGAGTTCTCTTCTCGGAAATCTCATACCTCCAAACACCCTGTGGTTTACAGTGGTCCACAAAAACATCACCTTTTTTTAAGAGTAAAGAATAAAAAGCGAGGGTGGGGTAAAAGAAAAACAAAGCAGGTAAAATCTAATTAGGAAGGCAGCAATGCAACAGCGGAGTTTACTCCGAAACAATAAACAGTGTGTTGCTTCAGCGTCCCCAGATTGAAGAGGGGATATTGCGAGGCAGGGTAAGCTGATATTTTGTTTGTTTGCGTTGAGAGTTTTCTCAGAGGCCCCTCCGAAACTGAGAAATTCCTGCGCAGATGAATGGCAGATTAGGGGCCTCACCGTGTGTGTCTAATCAAAGCCACACACAGAAGAAGATCTACCCAACAATCCCAAGAAAGGCCAGTTTACCTCTGCGTTTTACATATAAACTACCTTTAAATGTGTCGATGACGGATAGTTATAGTGACTAGCAATGTTTTAGCGATGGTTCTTTAAAGGGGTTCAATTCAATATCATGCTGATGGTGAAAAGTAACAGTTCTGAGAAGATGCACCTCTAAAGGACTTTTATAGAAAACCTTTGACACTAAATGTCCATACAAATGTTTAGACAATATAAAATAATCTGACTTTAAGTTAAATATACTGTAGTCCCGCTCTTTTAAAAATAATATTGCTATGCTTCTGAGCTGCATATAACTGTTTTTAGGCACAATAATGACCCATATGACTGTCATTTTAAACACGTCTGATCAATGTCTGGTGAAAATGACCCTAAAAGCAGCATAATTATTTTTTCAATGTAATATAGTTTGAGAGAGCTTGCTGGACAGATGAGATCACCTAAATACTAAAAAGTTGGAAAAGTTTGGAAAACAAACGGTTGTGATTTCCATTAATGGTAAAAGAGCAGGTAAAATGATAAATGTCTATGATTTACAACTAAATCAAATGTTTAATTCCTTTTCAAACATATTTTACATATCATACAAACATTTTTTAAGACAATGGTGGCTAATAGCTAGTTACAAGAGTTGTATTAATAGTAACAGTCACATTAGTGTCTATGGTGTTTTGGCAGACACCATGGTTACCAGAGTAAATCTTTATAAAGGCAAACACAGATGACCACATTTGATTATGTTTTAAATAAATTGCCTTTTTACTCATTATTTTAATTTGCTAATGTGTTTTTATACACAAAAGTCTACTTTTACTTTTGCACCATTAAGCAGACGAGTCCGGTTTCTCTCACAAAGATTTATCAAGTTTAACAAGCCACCTGTTTTCATTCAAATAAATATATTTAAGGAGAAAAAGCCATTGCATGCATAGATCAGTGCATTCATCCCAGAATTCAATGCAGAATGATGAAACTTTTTCTTTGAGCATTAATGGACATCTTAATGGACACAGTTTGCTGTTATTGTTGGCTATACACACACACACACACACACACACACACACACACACACACACATATATATATATATATATATATATATATATATATATATATATATACACACACACACACACACACACACACACACACACACATATATATATATATATATATATATATATATATATATATATATATATATATATATATACACCAATAAATAATAAATAAATAAACAAACAAACAGTTGACCAAGTCAGTTAAAAATGATTAGTAATTCCAATCACCCAAACCCATCAACTCATATCATATTTGTAGACTAAGCTACAAGCTAAATTCAGATCACGCAAAAATCTTCAGAAATATGCACAACATCATACTGAGATCAAATGAACTATGGTCACTGATCCAGCCAGAACGTACGAGAACAAAGCCCACACCAATCATCCAGACATGTACTGTCCACCTTCAGAGCATCTTTAATTCATGATGCCCCAGCTCCAATGATAGATTTTAATTGATGACATGCTACATAATGTGGCATTAGTGAGGTTTAATAAGGAACATGACTTAATACATTCCCTGTCGTGCTACGCACATATTAATAGCTTTGAAATATGACATTTTCTCCTTCCATCATTTTTTTAACACTCGGACATTCAACTTCAGAAAAACCTTACGGAGTTGCCACTCGTCTTGTAATGTCAAGGTTAGAATGTCAAGCTAACAGGTTATGAACAATTGCATTTAGCCAAAGTACACCAAACAGAAACATTTTAAGCACAGACTAACCATTTTCATTTCATCCACATTGGAGCTGTGTCTACCTTGAGCACAAATGGTCTTTATACAACCACACAAGATGCCTTGAGCACTTTCAGCTCTTGTCTGATAGCAAAACCTTATGCATTAGTCACATTAAGATTGTTGCGGTGTGTCTGTATGCGTGTTTGTATATGTTAGATGCAGATAACTCCTATTAAACACACTCCCGGACAGCATGCTATAAGTGGACCGAGGGCCGCAGACAGCAACCCTCTAACCTAAACACTCCTGAGTGAGGCTTTTACATGTCCGAAGTAAAAACAAACCTCTGTCAGAGGCCTTTGAGGGTTTTAAAAACACACACGTACTCATGCGAGCACTCTAAAAGGCACTTTCATGAGAGATTACAAGTGGATGAGTCACAGGATGGTGGATCGTCCTGACACCAACGGCCCTCGTTGGTACCTCACATCACTGGGATTGGAACGAGAGAGCAATAGAGTGAGAGAAAAGACTAGAGAGATGCCATCACATTAGTGCATATTTGCAAAGCATGGAGAATGACCATAAAAGGACACGATTCCCCTCAAAAGCTGCTTACTATAAACACATCACTTTGAAAGCAAGGATAGACTCCTTCTGCTCACTTCTGCCACAGGGTTGTGGGGGGGGGGTCTAAATAAAAAACATGACACCCTTTCAGTTCATCATTGTGAATTTGAAATAAATGGGCAACACCTTATAGGATTTGAACTTGAATGATAGGAAGAGGAAATTTACTGAAAACTGCAATTCAAAGAAATTCAACACATGTAATCAATTCTGTTAAATGTGTTTTCCACCCTGATCACTAAAAGTTAATTTATTATGTACTATAATTACATTTATAGTTAAACACAAACCTGTCTGTAAACTTTTACAATCACTAACAACTCAACATTGAAACTTCTTCTTGAAAAACATGTCACTGAAATAGTGTAGAAACTATTTTCACTCAAAAACAGCTAGTTAATTTTCATAAACAATTACAGGTTTTTCCTGTAAACATACTCCAATCATTTGTTTTATTGAATATTGTTTTGTTAAATATTCATTTACAGCTTCAGAAATTGTTCTATTAAAAAAACATAATGTTACATTTTAATTATAACAATATCATTCATTTTAGAATAAGCAGAACTTTTGTTATTTAAATTACAAAGTTTGTCAGAGATAAAATTTGAACTGAGAGTATAATTGTCATTTCACTTTGAAATTGAAAGTTGAAATTGAATATATAATTGAATTTTGATGCACTTATTCTACTTATTCTGAATCTGCATTCAAATCTGGCCAAATCTGAGAGTTGTGCCTAATAGTTCGAGTCGGACTTGTAACCCAAAGATCGCAGGTTCGAGTCTTGGTACTGGCAGGGATTGTAGGTTGGGGGAGTGAATGTACAGCGCTCTCTTCCACCCTCAATACCACGACTGAGGTGAGACCCTTGACCAAAACAATGAACCCCCAACTGCTCCCCGGGGCGCTGCAACAATGGCTGCCCACTGCTCGGAGTGTGTGTGTGTGTGTGTGTGTGTGTTCCCTACTCACTGCTGTGTGTGTGCACTTGGATGGGTAAAATACAGAGCACAAATTTCGAGTATGGGACACCATACTTGGCCACACGTCATGTCCTTTCCTTCCTTTTCTTTCCTGAATACCTAAATTCAAATACAGCTCAAATTCAGGAACTGCTTTCTGCTTTCTCAGATCAATTCTGAATAGAACACAAGTCTGTTCTGAAGATGATTTGCAAGCACGAAAACACTTTGTGTTATGGTGTTTTTAGATACACTAAAGTCCTGATACCGGGTGTTGGAAGGAAGATTGTGTTTTTGTACTTGAAAGGGAAAATAACAGAGAAATATGCAGAACGCAAATGATGGCTAAATCATTTCTGTTTTTGTCTAGCTGTGTATAAGTCAGTTTGTACAGCATTAAACAATCCTCTAAGGTTACAGCCCAGCTCTCCAAATCATTTTCAAAATATCATTGTTTAAATTCCTGCTCATTTGCATTCCATGGATCTCACTCATTCGCTCGCTCGCTCGCCGAGCCACGTTAAAAAGTGTGTCTTCAGTCCCAGACGATTCACTCCACTCACCGTATGAGACTTCCTGACCTCCAAAATGAAATACCACCAAGTTCCAAGGGATGGATGAAAACAGAGAAGAAGAAAAAAAAGAAAGAGCAAGGGAAAAATAAATACCCAGAGGTCAGGGCTAAAATTGATGAGTGGGGCCTCAACAGGGGAAAAATGCAGCTTTGTGCTTCCACCCAACCCGAACCCAATCGCAACAAACCCCCCAAAACCCAAGCGGTCACAGAATGTGAGCAGGCCCAGAACAAAGAGCCTGCAAATCAGGGGCTCCAGGACCCACCTGTCTCCCAGGTTGTTTTAATCACATCTGTAACTACCATAGTAGGACGTGTTAATGACAAACATGTGCTCTGTAAAATGTTGAGCAATCAGGGGTTTCTCTTTTCCCCTGGTCAGGAGGGCTATTACCCCAGACCCCCAAAGGCTCAGGCATGGGCTTTGATAGTTTCCCCGACGCAGAGATCTTTGGCTGACCTTCATGAGGGCCAATAAAGGAAATTCCACATAAGGATTTGCAGTTTAGGACCAAAATGGCCAAACACCATAAAAATGACCAATAACACCCTAGGAATACTTCACGCTTTTCGCTCTCGTTACAGTGCGCGGTGCTTTTATTGCGATGCCGAAAAGGCAGCTGCCATCTAAGGGTTTTCAGTCAGTCAGGGCGAAATGAAATTCACCTTGCTTGAGCACATTAAATGTCGGCAGGTAATTGCTTTTAAGGTTTGATTTTCAGGGCGGTGGGCTGGAAGAGAACAAACACAAATGCCATAACCATGCAAAAGGAAAGAACGCAAGCTGGGCGCAAAACATGAAAAGATCCCCAGCAAGGCTCTGGCAAATGAATAGAGTAAACCAGTGTAAATTAAGAGATGCATCAAGGTGGAGGCAGGCGAGACGGAAAAGAATAAGGCTGATTTGCGTAATCTCCTCAATGAAATTGACTTTTAAATACAATATTCAATTTGTGTGTCTTGTTTCGGATAATAATAACAAAATAATATGCCCAGGACATAAAAGCAAACATCAAAATGGCAAGAGCCCAGCTTAAATAGTGGAACGCAATTCCATGAAGCTTTTCCAAGGTACAAACACTCTATTTGACGGCCTTCACTAACAAGGGCATATCGAATTAGTTCTGCTCCGGCCTTTCAGGTTTTACAATAATAACAAGGCAAAGCTTTGATTCATGACAAGATAGGAGCTTTGAAATATACAAGTACATATAGTGCAAAAAAAAAGAAACAAGAAAAGGCCTTCATGAAATTTCAGCAGCATACTGAATGTTTTGGACACTTTCTGAATGCTGCCTGTCATGGTGGAATATTATATATTAACGTACACAGGATACGATGTAATCATTCACTGCAATGCACGATACAGCAGCTTATTGTTTAAATACCAGTAATACTATGTTTGAAAAATTTAATTATGCTCCCATTTGTCCAAACAGTCTATGAATTTATAATGAATGTCTTCATGACCTAGCAGGCCCTGCAGGACTGCGGTGGTGGTTTCTAGCATTACTGTTGGCTGGAGACATTATGTTCTCTCTGAGTGGGACGGTAATCACAGGCATTCAAAAATCAATGCGTCTCTCCGCCAGGCCTCATTAAGGCTAATAGATTACCTCCTTTGTAATGACGAACCTGTTACTAGGCCGTTACCAATGAAACACAGGTGCGGCGCTCCACGAGACTGGTTAGCAGTGCAATCAGAGTGTTTACACCAACTTGTCGGCGAAAGAGCGGGTGCATTCTCCAAGCGACAGCTTGGGCACAGACGAGAAAAACAGCCGGAGATAGAGCAGAGACCAGACCTGAAATCACTCTCATTTCTCCCATCAAACAAAGACAGAATTATACAAAAGGGTGAGACAGGCTAGTCAAACAAAAAGAGGACAAATGAAAGGGGAGGAAGCACACTCGTAAAATCCAGGAAGGTAGTGACAGATATTAAAACAGCACGGCGATCCTGGAAGGTAATACGGCAAGATTAGTGTGAGAGGAAAGCGAGGTTGGAGGAAGCCAGCGCATTTAATTTGCCAGCCTGTAAGACACTAGTGTTGGCGAGAGCCAGCCATGCAACACAAAAGCACTGTGTTCCTACAGAAACCTAAGACGGTGGATTCTTTTTCAATGTAGATAGATAGCAATCTCTCGCTTTCTGTCTCTACCGCTCATTTTTTTCTTTACCTGTCTCTCTCTCAGTGGTTCACTTACATATGCACATATTGAGAATATGTTAGGGATGTGTAAAACAACATATATTCAAAATTAAACAGTTGTTGAGTTTCCTGAACAACTAGTCATTTAGTCTGTCTTAAGGGAGCTCTGAATATTTAGGGTGGTTTCAGGTTCATTTGATTATGATCATAAGACACATACTTGTGCTAGACGGGAAACGGAAAAAGAAAAATATGCAGAACAGAAGGAAACAAGATGTGTTTTTAAAGGTTTTTGAGATGGCTTCAGATATACACCCCACATCACCTTTGCACAGCTATCTGTTCTGTGGAAAAACACAAAAGAAAATTCAAACAAATGTTACCACACTCCAAGTTTATTAAAGTATTATGAGATGAACTTAAATTATGTTGAATTAGATCCTGGAACCCCTCAAACTCAACACAAAAACAGTTCCATCGGACCAACAAGCCATAACATTCAAAAGTTAGGGTTCAGTTTGATTGATTGATTGATTGTGCAATAATTAATTTGTTATGATTTTTATCAACAATTATGGTGAAGATAAAAAAAGTAAAAAAGACTTATATAAGTAAATGCTGTTTATATATATATATATATATATATATATATATATATATATATAATTTTTGTTTCATCAGAATCAAATAGATTAAGAATTCTAAAAATGTATGTCGCAAAGTTTCCACAAAAATATTAAGCAGCACAACCATTTTTTACACTTAAACATTAAGATATGTTTCGTAATCACCAAATTAGCATATCAGAATTATTTTTGAAGGATCATGTTATTATGTAATAGCTGCTGAAAATCAATCTTTGACATCACAGAAATCAATTGCATTTAAAACATGAAAATAAAAAAAGCTATATTAGATTGTTGATAATATTTAATTAATCACGTTTATTTTTCAGTTCTACCTGCCTTGACCTAGTTCCACCTGTGTTTATTCATTATCACGTTTGTCTCTGCTCATTTAATCCCTGTGTTTTCCTGAGTTCCTTTGTCCCGTGTTAGTTTGCGCTTAGATGTTTGTGGTTGGCCATTCTCCTGGTTATTCTCCCGAATTTCTGTTTGATTTAAAGACTGTTTGGTGGATTACATCTGCATCATGCGCTTGTCTACAGACACACTCCGTGACAATTACTGTTTGTGCTATATTTTTGTTCAAATAAATGCAGCCTTGGAGAGACTTCCTTTTATATTTAATATAAATATTTAATAATTACTGATCCATGCATTTATCCACTGATCTTAAAATCCCAAGATTTAGTTTTCAAACGAAATGGGTCACAAGTTTAAAAACGACTCTCTTTCTCAAATCAGAAGTTAATGAGAATACAGTGGTATGTTAATGTACAATGCAGCCATTTCTAATTATGATATTGCTTAAACTTTATTTGTGACTTGACTTTTATGTAAAGGTGACTCCCATGCACTCACATATTCAACAAAGATATGTTATACTCGCTCTGGCCAACAAATAATAGTCAAATTTATTGCCTCAGAGTCTGTTTCTTGTTCTTTATAGCTCTCCTGGACAGATAAACCAGTAAGGACTTGAACACAATTCATACAGCTTGTTTAAAGCTTGCACCTTCTGCTCACTATCTGTTGCTCTGGAAGTGTAACTTTTCCGCCATCAGTCTTGCGCACATTTAGACGAGAGGGGCATTTAATGTCAGATTCAAGCATGCCTCCACACTCGAGTTGTGAGGAAAAGGCTGGAGAAGTCATATTTCAGCTCAGATTTATGGGAGGAACTTCGCCACTTCGCCCGCGCTCTTTATGTCCCCGGGCTATTGAAATGAACAAACTGTTCTGCGAAGATGTGGTCGTGAACACTCAGGAAGAGGAATCGCTTTATCACTCCCTGTGACAGCAACAAATCAGTCGGCTTGAGGCACAGGAACACACACTCGCAGACGGATGTGACGACAGGCCCTCCGACATTTTCCACAACTTTACGAGACACCACGATCATAATCCAAACAAAAGGGAACGGTGTCTTGAATCTTCTCAAAAAATGACTGTTTCTGTCACCCTCTCTCTCTTTCTTGTGTTTGTCTGACACGGTGAGATGAAATCCCATGCCTCTCCAAGGCTATCAACACACATATACCTTCAGAATACACTGATCAAAATCACTCATGCTTAATTTGAATATAATGGAGAGCCTCTCCTGGATGAGGGAGGCTTAATTATAGCTCTCTCCTGTGAACTGTTCGTACATTGACAGGCTTAATGCGAGGCTACTCTCACAAGCAATCTTCCCTGTCCAGGTTCTTGCCACCAATCATCCACACACTACAATTTGACTGCCTTAATATACGGCCCCTCACATCTGAGGGAATATGAAGAACGACTCCCTCCTTAGTCACACGTCCACTATTCTTTGTGTCGCTCTGATGGAACTTGTGACTGTTCGTAAGCCTAAGAAGTTCGTCAAAACGATCATACAACTGATCTTAATATTACAGTCTGTTTCCCAAAAGCATCATAGCTTAAGTAGCACTTGAAAATCATTGTAGATCTACGAGTGCTCTAAGGGCACCTTTAAGGGCAGATTTGTATTTTTTAAATACACATCTAAATTAAACGACTGAACAAAAAAAATGAATAAAAGAAGTAATGTAGGAAATATGCTTCAAAGACTGGAAAAAATAAATAAAAAAATCTGTCAATGACTTTGACGTGCACGAAAACCAGCCATCTATTGGACCCAGGAAATAACATCTCTATATAGATATTATATACAATAATATATATTTTTATTTAAAATATATTACATATTATTATCTAAAGTATAACATATAACTACTTCTCCGGGTGTGTGTGTGTGTTCACTGCTGTGTGTGTGTGTGTGCACTTTGAATGGGTTAATTGCAGAGCACGAATTTCGAGTATGGGTCACCATACTTGGCTGCATGTCACTTTCACTTTCACTTTCATAATAAAATATTATTATATTATATAAATTTGATACTTAAATTAAAGACTTTTTAAGGACCCCGGGGAACCCTGTCTTCCACTGCAGGACAGTTGGATCTGATTTGAGCTTTAGATGAATTGGAATTTTAAAGGTGCATTCACATTAACAAAATCTTGGGGCAATTTTGCAGGCAAAAAAGGTCCATTCTCTACAGTCAATAGAGGACTGATGTTTGAATCTCTATCAAACTAAGCAGCTTTTTGTAGGTCAATGTGAAAAATTCCCAGTCACACTGAACTTCATACAAAACATGGATAAACATGGATAAAGATTCAGAAATAATTATTTGTGTTGTTTAGCACTTGAACGAATATGTCACCTCCTAAAGCAATAGTCGTCATTTGTACTAAATGGGTAGCTATTCATTCATCACTCATTCATCACAACATAGTCAATAAATGCAGGATAAGTGTCTTTCAATAGTAGAAAAGCAATCGGACATACAGCAACTCCACTCCAGCCTGAGAGTGATTCATGACAAATGACAGAGAAATGATAAGTGATTAAAACAACCAAAGAAGCCTCCCATTGAATCTCAATAGAATTTATTCTTTTTACTTAAAACATTATTTGTGAAAACTCTATCAAACATTTAATGATAATTGATGAATAATTTGCACACGATGTCTGTTAATGCAACCTAAAGTGTTAATTTTAAGTTGCCCACAACTGACAAATGAAAATCAGACTGAATACTAAATACACACTTTTCATGAGTGCCAAAAAAAAAAAAAAATTGTCTAAATCATCTTCAGTGTATATTTCACAATGAAAAACGACTTTGGCGGTGGTCATAATAATCTATAACAGTGTGTTCATCCTTCATAAATCACCTCATCAGTGTGAGTACAGATTTACACACTTCCACCACTTGTTTGATTTCATCCTACACACAGAAGTGTTTGCGCTCATGTTGTTTTTGTCTGTCACACCACCGTTTTCTATTTCAGTCGTTTGGTCTTGTTTTCATTTCAAACCTAAATAATCTTACAGGATTTTCTCTTGGCTCCGTCCGCAAAAGGTTTGTAGTGATAGTGAAGACAAAAAAAAACAAAAACGCATTACCGTAAATTCATTACAGCGGCCCGGCAGCATTTATAAACACAGCGAGATGTTGTTTAAAATATCTGACTTAACAGATTACAGATATAAACTTTTTACAGCGGGAAACGAGTGGCGAAATATGCTGTGTTTACACGGGTGGAGGAAAGGTACACACGCATCTCCTCGGAGCCTTGAGTGGCACGTTAAAAAATGAAATAAACATTCAATAAAATAAACAAGGGCTGCTTGTGTACACTTCCCTGACAAAGCGCCTTTACCTTCTCGGGTGGGAGTGATGGGGTCGAGGAAGGTGTGCGAGAAAGACCTGGACACATAACCTGCTGGCTCCCGCCCTCAGGTGCTGTTAAAGAACCAGTCCAGGATGAGTTTCAAAGCTGGTTTGAGTCTGCGGAGAGAAGGAGGGTGGGAGAAAGAAGGTATAATGTTACAACACTAATAAGAAATGCCTGAAGGGCACTAAAGGGCCTTTTGGCCCTGGAACTAAAGGATGCATACAAAAGCACTTCGTCAGGGGGAAAAGAAAGGAGGATCATGAATCACGTTCAATTAAGGCGAGGTTATAGTTAGGAGGTAGAGAGAGGGGGAGGACTGCAGGTACATGCCTAAGCTCTGCCTATGTGTTTGTGTTTGTCTGGAAAGTTTGTTGTTTTTGGTCTCTAGAGGAGAGCGCCACAGAGCCGTTGCTTTGGGCAAAAGGACTTCCTGATCACCACTTCCGTACATAATGGCTGCCTCTATCCTAACAATGACAGTCCATGCCAGGACCACCTGCTGAGCAGCAGCATGCGGCCACAAATCTAATGTCAGCCAATTATAGCAGCCCCTAATCAAACGCAACCAGTTGTAATCACTATAAACGCAAGTAGAAATTTCACGCTAACCGCGAATCATAGCTGGCAAAGCCAGAGCGTGGTTATCTTTGACAAAAAGCCAAGTACGTCAGCTTTAGGTTTCGATCATACCTTTAAAGCAAAAAAAAAAAAAATCTAAACTTAAATAAAAATTACATTCATTTCATTTGTATTTAAATAAAATAGATCTGAATGATGCTAGTGCTATTTTGTCTTTAAACTATTAAATTATTTGATCATTAGATCTACCTCATAGTCGTGCATAATAAAAGAAAGGAAAAGAAAACTAAATAAAATAAAATGATAAAATAAAATGGTCTGAGGGCTCAATATTAATACTGACCATGTTACTGGTTCATAGCACCCATTCATATAGTCATAACTTCAACAAAAAGCCTGGAAAATGACCAGGACATTTACAGAGTGAAAGGTTCAGTGGAAGAATGATGATATGAGGGGCTGGAAAAAAAATAAGAGGGAAAACAGACAGGTTGTACTATGAAAGCACACCCAGCTTTTCACTGTTTAATGTCTCGCTGACATTTCTGCTGTGAGCAAGTAAGGTCCCCAATCCGTAGATTTATTTTCCCCCCTTCTTCTCCTGCCAGCCCAATGGAGACACGCTGGACAGATAAGAGAGAGAGAGGACCAGAATAAGGCAAGATGTGTTCTGTCTATAACTCAAGCAAGGTTAGTTGACCCAGACAAAGTCAGAGGTTAGAGTTCAGCAGTGGGGCAGGGGAACACGTAGCTAGAGCTGTGGCTGGATTAGATTTCACTGCAGCCTGGATTCTTTCTTTCATTCTTTGAAGGTTACAGTCGGCTGTTTGTAAAGTGCCTTTGAAAGCACCTCGATGTGTACTAAGCTTCACATACATGGTCTAAAATAAAAAAAATAAAAAAATAAAAAATCAAGTCAAAAGTGATTTCATAAAGTTTTTATAAGAAGAAAGTCTCAAGTGATGCATTGGTATATAAACCCTGCATTAAACTCTTTGCGCATTTATAAATATTGTACTATTATTATAACCTTTATTATTATTTCTTACAATAATAATAATTAAAAAAAGTATTATTATCCAACAGCACTGCATAATAAATTATTAGTAGTAGTATTAGTAACATTACTTTCATTATATGACAATGCAAAAAAAAAAATATATATATATATATATATATAATAACACTAATTAGTAAAACACTAATAAAAAATATATTTTTTTATTTATTTAGTAATAATACATGTTATGAACTACTATGAAAATAGTATTTTACTGTTATTATTAAACAGAAAAAAAAATTATAACACAACCAGACACTAATAAAAAAATACACTGACCATCTCATAACAAGCTAAAGATTGTATTACAAACTAAGCAGGTGTAAAGGATTTATGACATGCATATGAGAAAATTAACTAGCGGTTCAACAGTTTTAGGAAACATCCCAAAGTAAACAGAAGTCATTTAAAATCTGGCTGCTTTACTTTATTTTCACAGTATGTGTCTAGTGTGCTCGAGCTGTTTACATATCTGTCACTAGCTGTACCTGGTCTGGCCAAGGGTCCATAAACACACTTTACCTTCCCTCTTTCTCTCTCCCCTTTTCTTTCTCACATACATGCACGTGTACGCAGCCCATCTCTCCCTCCCTAGCCCTTTTCAGGACTGCAAACATTTTAAATAACTCGATCAGCCCTAAAACAAATAGAGGTGGAATTGCTACCCCATGCCACATCTGTGTTCTGTTACTGGTGACAGGAAAACGAAGGGGAAAAGGCGGCTGCTCTTGAAAGGCTGCCACTTTAAGGAGAAGTTTTCAAAAACACCATTGACCTCGCACGCAATTAGAGCCAATATGCAATGTCAGCAATGCCATTTTCCCCATAAATAAAAACATTTTGCTTGGGTCCCTTCAGGCCTGGACCCGGACCATTCGAAACCGAGGATATGTGGAACTGAATGAACAGAGCATTCAGTGTAAAACCTTTTAAATAAGGTTGATCAAACCGATCATCTGACCAGAAAAGAAAGAGTGGCAGGGTCGTGAATCGGCCCACAGTGTGTGTGTGTGTGTGTGTGTGTGCACGAGTGCGCGATGTGAACTCTGACACTCTGAATCATTGGCCAGATGTAGTCTGGTGTTACACACCCGACTGGGACTATAAAGATGAGCAAGGCTTGACCCAGCTGACTCCTCTCTGCTGGACCACGAGAGAGCTTCTCGACGTTATTTCAGCACACTTGAAAAAATACTCTGATTGATGTGACCAGAAAGAGCAATTGTTAAGGCCATTTTTAGTCATGTTTATTAGAACTTTAGCTGACATGATGAATGATTGAGAACTGATTTTATCTTAAAACACTGCATGTTGAACCAACATGTAAACATAAAAAAGTTAACTTAGAAGAACCCAGAAAATCTTCACAAACCCATCACCTGTGTACTTCTGTTCCTGCTGAGGAACTTTCAAATAGCTCCACCTAGTGGTCCATCTATTTTAAACGCATTTGGACCTTAAAAATACTTGTTGAATAAGAATAGTAACTATAATAAATTTTTCAATTTTTTTGCATGGTTTTATTACCATCTAGATCTCTAGTGTCAAATATTTTGCAAACAAAAGTCTGTTTCTTCCTGGCTTCTCCCAGGGTTCGGAAGTGCTGTCAAAACAGAAGGCAACAACAAATGTTTGTCATCGCTACAGCCCCTGGGAGCATCGCTGTTTGCTCGGAACAGGCATCTGGCTATTGTTAACAACGGCTGCTTTGCTAACCCCAAACTGTTGACATCCAGTGTATCTTTTACAATTTGGAAAGATAGCAGGGATTAGAAGAACACTATGTACCTTTCTGAAATCAAGTCTATCGTCCAATGATGCACTTCAAGATGTTCTAGTTTGATTTTCAGATCGACAAGAAATTCATTTATATTTTTAAATGTATACGAATGCTAAAGTGGTGTAAAAAATGGAGGTGGGCTATTACTAACACCCTTTTCCCCCTCCTTTTTTTCCTCCATAACCCTTATCGTCTCGGACTAGAGGGAGTTGGTAGGCTATAGCCACCTGCAAATTACAACTTAGTACTTGAAGAGTTAAGAATGTGTTTCTTTCAGGCTATTGTTGGAGTGCGCGGGTCAGGGGGTGGGGCGAACAGATTCTGGTAAGAGCCTTTAATCCACAGGCTGTCAGGCCCAAACCCTGCTTGACGCCCTATTGAAGTGTAACAGAACAAAACATTGGGCCCCTCGCTAAGCTCCTGCCCGGGCCCCATTCACAGCGACAGGAGAGCAAATTCTTCAGCTGCAAAGAGCCCCCTTCTTAAAGGGGAACACACAAACTTCAAAACAATTCAACAGACAGGAGGAACACATAAATGGCCAATCACTGTCGAGGGTGCATTTGTCAGAGATGGAAAATCTTGACATTTTTCCCCTCTGCATTTTCAAATCGCAATCCCACTCCAAAACAACAAACGACCTTTGCTGCAATTAAAATATATTGAATCGACTGCAACAATGCTGACATATTGCAACGAAAACGTACGATTGCCATCAAAGCATTTCAAAGCTTAATGGGTAATTTCCTAAAAAAAAATAAAAAAAAATATTATGCATATCTCATTTTATACTGTTTGCGCTAATCTAAAATTGAAGGTCTCAATATTAAGTATCTTTGCAAATTAGCAAAAAAAATCACTTTGCCACCTCCGTTGTCCTTGTGAAACTTACATTAATTTGCTTTTAAATTAAGGTTTCAGTATATAACTCTAGCCACATATTCAATTAAAACTGGAGAATGCAGAGTAGACATTGACTGAAAATATGTATATTTATGTTGTTTTTTGTTTTTTTTGGCCTTTAACTCTGAAGGCTTGAAAACAGATGTGAACGCTGCACATTTCAGTACATTTGGCCTGACTCAGACTATTGGGAATCAGAAATGGAAATTCCAAATGTACAACAAAATATGACAATTTTTATTACATTGTGATTAGCAAGGATTATTTTACCCTCTTATGAAGGGAGTAATACATTTATGAAAATGGATTTAATACTTTTCAGCTAATGAAAGCCCTGTGGAAATTTTCTGAAGGTTAACTATATACTGCTGCGTTCAAATTAGACTTAATTGTGCTATGAGTAAGATCTTGTCCTGTTCATTTTAATCAGGCTGAAAAGTAAATGAATTAAAAGTCCTGCCTTTGAAAACAAACAATCAAAAAAAAATAGCATTGCTAATTTATGAAAACTGAAATAGATGTTGTTTTAATCACATTTTATCTCTTAACTTTGAACATATAAGGAGCTATTCTGATATATAGACAAAAATTTTATTTGTGGTACTCAAGAAGAGCTCAGCAGTTGAAGTCAAAACTTGCATTAATTAGATGGTTCCACTGACCAACCACAGCTCTAATGCTCTAGGTTAAGAGATGCATATTCATGATACATGTATTCAAATGCACAGACATGACCGACAGACTCAATCCCATTCACAAGAAACCAAACCCCCACCTCTATTAGCCCTTTAATTACAAAACGGTGCAGCTGTATTAAAGGTTTGTTTAGATAAAGGACAGCATCTGCTGAGATTAGCAGTACATTATTCTTAGAAAGCAGAATAAAATGTTAAAACAGAAGACCCTCAGAAATACAGTGACATTTAGGTTCCATGTAGTGCATCTACTACCGTTGCTGTTCAAACACTGTGTTCGTCATTTTGGATCAATAAGATAAAAAAATTTGGATCAGGTCCTTTAATATTCCCATAGCATTTGATGAAGAAGAATAGTTCAATTTACTAAATACATAATGATTGAGGTTCACAAGAAAATCTGAATGATCAAGCTGATCAATACTAAGAATCATAACACTGATATGTCTGATATGTATGTCTTATTATTATTATTTTTATCATGTTAATACAGACATTGGAGATGCTGAAGGGGGCACAGTGAAAATGAGTCCCTGCAAATACTCCAGTGGCTCGGAATAAAGACCACAGTCCTCGAAGGAAAATGGTACAAACTAGAACTGAAAATAAAGCAATATTTTTAAGGGAAACAAATGCAATTTCTGTTGGAAAATAGCTATTAATTATTTTTCTAAATATATAAAACAATACTTTTACCTATATAATCATTTGTACAACTTATAACACTAGAATTGCATAATCTGTCTGTCATATATTTATTACAAAAAATACAAGCTACAACAAAATGTTTGTGTATTTTGCTATATTACTTTAGATTTATATAGGCCAATATATATATATATATATGTGACTAAAAACTATTTAGAGTCACTGTAATGCTCTGGGTTATAAAGTACAAAGTAAATTCATTTTAGTAGCCTACGATCAACGGTACACCAAAAAACCTTATTAAAAGCGTAATACACATTTTTTCTATATAAACAGCGATTCGCGTGTTTAAAATTAGGATACTATATTTCCGGGGGAAAGGACAATGCGACACACAATACAATTAAATATCTACGGATTTAACTTCAAATTATCGTTCTTATATACGCAACGACTGAGTGGCATTTCACTGATTTAAATGGGGATTTGTAAGCAAAAGATGGACAGCTATTCATCTGAACAGACGTCATGTCCCTTCAGAAAAATTAATTACAGCCTTCAAAAACGCAGTAAAATCAAACAGCTCGTACAAAGATACTCAGCCTTTTCTTATTGTAATTGCGTTGTGTATTTCAAGAAAGGCGCTGTAGGCTAAAATATATTTTATAATCGTTCGGTCCATATTAAATTTAACAAATACCAGATATATTATCATTTTGCTGATTACCTGTAACGTTACAATATTTGGAGTCTAAGAAAGAGTGGAAACTATGTAGGGGCATTTAAACTGCTAAAAAACAACAAAAAAATGATCTCATATTATCATAAAGTCTACAAAGCGAATCTGGAACGTGCCGCAAACCAAACGTTCCTGAATTCCGATCTACAACGACAAAAATGTATTAGAAGCCCGATAAATACGTTTTTTCCTGAATCCTTGTATTATGGCGCCTTCTTGTGTCCAGTGCCCAACTTCCACGATTATCCCCAAATGAAATAAAGTTATTCACCAAAAAAAATGAAATCTGTCGAGTTTACTCTTCCAAACCTGTATGATTTTCTTTTTGAAACATTAAAAGCTAGGTCAGACAGAAGGAAAGCCTCAGTCGTCATTCACGGTTGTCAACAAAAATATGCAAGTGAATGTTCACTGAGGCTCATTTCATAATATTTTGCAAAGAATATAATTTTGTGTTCCACTGAAGAATCGGTTATATAAAAATAATGTTCACAATATTAACATCATAAACTCTCGTTTTAATGCACAAATATTATACATCTATCCTTCGGTTGGACAAAGCATTAACAAACCAAAGCAATCTTGAAGACAAAACTGGATGTTATGAATAACCAGCAGATGGAGCCATTTACCATGTATAATATATATGTATAGGTCCTGCTAAAAGTGCTCGCCAGACGTGTTTACGTGTATAAAAATACTAGTACAATAAACAGCACACACACACACAAAAATGTTAGTTGTTTTAAATGTCTACTGACCTGTATGGTACCAAAAAAATACCATATCTCACACATTTTCAATTTTTGATTTTTTTTTGTCCATGTAAATAATCTACCAATAACGTTTTGTGTTGGAGGTGCCAATAACAAAAACATAAGCCTATTTAAGTTGTCAGTTTGTTGCTGTTTGTTTTTTGTTTTTTTTCTTCCCTAAATTGTTTCAAACTGATCCGAGCGCTTCATAAAGGCTCTGCTTGAATTAAAAAAAAAAACAAACATGTTGTTTACGCCAAATATAAGCTCAAATTAAGTATCTGCTTTACTTCTTCCAAATTGTCCAGCTCAGAGGCAAATGCAAACCGTGATAGCCCTCTTAAAATCCATCCATACCTAAGGTACAGATGTGTAACAATTTTTTTTTTTTTTACTTTCTTGAAACACAAGGCATACATGGAAAACAAAATTCCCGGTGTTATTGTATTTCAGAATACATTTGAGGCCATATTTAATTTTCCTATACTTAACATTGCTGAACTATTGAGGTTGATATGGCCACTATATAGGTGCAAAGTCATTGTATAGTTGTAAACTGTATTATTTTTAACAGGGTTTAATTAATTCTGCTTTAAAAAAATCCATTTGAGTATTTAAATGACTGTTTTGAACTAGTTACATGTAGGCCTAACTGAATGACGTAATTTAATTACAAAATAAATGTAACTGTCCTATTTGGGTTTGTGCTTTATTTTTTATATTAACTGTTTTTTTTTTTCAAGGCATTGTTAGGTGCCATTGTGTCCTGTCGAAGCTATGCAAATATTTAATTTAATTTATCAAAGCTATTTAACTATCTTGTTATAAATTATTCGGTCTCAAAATAAAAAAGAGGTGCTAACGTCTTATTTTGTGGTTGCTGTGCTTTAAAACTGAATGATTTAATGATTATAATCTTGAAAGCTGGACAGTAATCAGTGTTGAGAACACACTGTGCTGTAAGGTTAACCCTGCCTGCGTTTAAATGTTTCCAAATGATTAACAGTTGAAAACATTCATTAGAAATTTCGAAAAGTAGCCTAATCAAATATAATCAGTTACATTAATAAAGTAATTGAAATAGTTACGCTATTACATTTTAAATAGGTAACTTGTAATCTGTGACCTATTACATTTCCAAAGTTACCTTCCCAACACTGCTTTCGAGTAACCCATTTAACACTTTAATAGTCACACCTTTATCTGCCAGTGAGCTCTACTACGCACTGTTCTCTGCTCTATACAAAACATATTTAATTTTTGACCTTTCACAGGCATTCCTGATCTCCCCCCAACACTCCATTCAAAATCAGTCATTTCTCACAGCCATTGACAGACCTTTTCTGGTCTCCTATTCTTAAGGTGACTCTCGACTCAAGGCATTCTTGAAGATTGACAGGCCTTGTCAGTGAGTGACAATAGTAGACCCGTTAAGTGAAGCCCAAACCAACCCCCATAATTTCACACGCCCAGTATAAAATGATTTAGTAGGTATTCTGCATGCTAAATGAGATGACTGCTGAATCTCTATTTGCATGTTGTAGGGTTGGAACTAAACTCTGCAGGGCCTCCAGGAATTGAGTTTGACACCTCTGCTCTTGAAGCGAAACCCCCCTTTTGAAACCTTTTTTGTTAAAGAGTGCAGTTTTATTTCCAGAGTGCTACAGCACACAAGCCAGTCTCATCTTTGACAACATGTGGTTTTAACCTTTAGCATGTTGCTGAAAGTGGCAGGACTAAACCTTTTATGGTGTCATTATATGTTCTCAGTTGTGTGTGTCAGGAGGTGTACTCACATTCAAAGAGCAGCTGGATAAGGGACAAGCGTTCTGATAAATGATTTATTTATTGAGGTGCGGAGGTATGTTTATAATGACAAAGGCTGTTTTGATAGATAGGCCTGAAATACTGAAAGTAGTTGTTCAAGCTGTCTGAACAGTTATTGCAATTCATCACAGCCAAAGTAAGTCAGCATTTTCCAGGAAAATAAATAGTTTATTCTCAACTGGAAAACAATTTATTTGTGGATGTCGTTTTGGGTTTCTAAAATAGCATATGTTTCATTCCAAAAAAATTATTAAAGCATTCCCACATCTTCCTTTTATGGGCAACCATATTTGCTCATTTGAGATAATGGGCATAGATTTTGGCCTTATATGATGGAAGACAAATCAATTATTTTGACATTTCAAATGCATTATTTATATGATGGTTAAACTTATTAAAGGAATAGTATACCCAAAACTTTAAGTTTCCTGAAAATATACCCCCTTTTAAAAAAATGTAGCATTACATAACTTGCTCACCAGTGGATCCTCTGTAGTGAATGGGTGCTGTAATGCAAATGTACTGTTGAATTTCTACAAATCTGTTCCACAAGCTTTAAGAAAATATTCCACCTTAAAATGTTTGATTTATTTATTAATTCAAACTTCCAGGCATAAATAAATTAGCCTACATTTAATGGACAATATCTGTGAACTGCGATGTTCAGGGTCGTTCAGGATTTTAAACGGATTTAAATCTGGGTCATTATTTCTTTCATACTTGCTGCTTTGTGTCATAGTTCTATTAATAAATGAATAAATAAATATTAAACAGGACAACTGTTTTCAACATAATAATGGGTTGTTTCTTGAGCAGCAAATCAGCATATTAGAATGATTTCTGAAGGATCATGTGACACTGAAGACTGCAGTAATGATGCTGAGACTTTGGGGAATAAAGGAAACGTACATAGCTATATCCACATTAAAAATTTAATATCAAGACATTCAGCATACAAAATAACTAAAAGTTTAAACCAACAACATATTGTCAGTGCAGATCAAAATATACAAATGTTTTTTTTCTCATCCTCACATGGCGCAAATGAAATCACGTCAGTATAAATACAGTATCATGTCTGTTAATAAATACATTCAAAACATAGATAATCAAATAAATCCTCTGTTAATAAGTTAAAATGCAAAACATATTTTTCGCCGTTTCATTTTGGTCATAGATGCATACTAAAGATCGCTTCAAGGCATAAAAGAGCCAACCCCTAAAACTGCTACACCTGAAAGCTATCACAATAGTGGTTGTTTATTCTTGTTGCTGCCATTTTTACTGAAATTGCAAAATGGTGAAAAATTATGCGCTAAGACATCTACAGTTGGGCATTATAGCCTTCATTTTTTTTTTCATACTTAAAAATGATCTGTGAAAATCATATCATATCATTACACAGTGAAATGGTAAACAGGATTGTGGAAAAACTGCTACTGAATGACTATATCATGTCTTTGTAAATCAAAAGAAATGGAAGAGGATGCAAATCATTCTGTTACCTCCATCAGAAAAAAAAAATGAGAAAGCCCAAAATTGCTTTGTCCAGTTTGTCACACAGTGTCATGCTGAATTTATAGTAATTAAGAGCAGATTTATTTTCTGTTGTTTTTCATGATTGGCCTGGTGGATTAACCGGAGTACAGACAGTACAAATGTTTAACTACTATCTCATGAAACAGCATTCATTGAAAAGAGCGTGCCAAGCAAAGTACCGTAATGTTAAATTAAAGTTGTTGAAATGCCAAATGAGACCTAACTACTCTACTCAAAGCTGCCAAGTCATTTTGTGCCACTTCAAATGTCAAAGCCGTTTAAAAAAAAAAAAAGAAAAGAAAAAAGAGCAAAATCTAAATACAAAACATTATGCAGGGATGAACCTCGTTTAGAACAAATATACCAATTGATATCAATCTGCAGGGCATATGAAATTAAATGGGCATTATATATATACTGGTAAACCATTAAAACATGGTAAATGTCAGTCATTAATTTCCTTCCTATAAAAACCACATAGACTTGTGGAACCAGCATTTTATTTTGCAAGATTGGATCTATCTATCTATCTATCTATCTATCTATCTGGCTGCCTCCCAAAACTGCAATAGTACCGGAGCAAATAACCTGTATTAACACCTCAAAGTAACACTACTGTTAATCTTCTTAAACAGTCTGATCTTAATCTGATCATTCATGAATATTGTTTAAAGACATATGAGGATAGCATCCTAAATCTTTAAATCCAATCCTCATGTTTTGTGCTACTGCAACCGTAAAGCAAGGAAAACAGAAACATCTCTTTGGTAGTGGCACACTGACATACTGCAACTAATCTGAGGAGATGCAGAAAGAAAATGCATGTAAATCAAGCCGGGTTGATAAAGTCCTTTTTTTCCTTTTGTCTATTCCCAGCCAGCTAAAGACAAGACAATGTGCTTTAAACAGAGACTTGTGTGAGTGAAAGTACACTAGTTGGCTACCGTCAGAGTCTACTTCCTTTGGATGTGTGTGTTTCTATCTGAGGTACTCTTCTTCTGAGAGACTGTCCAGACTCTCGTCATCACTGCCTTCCAGTTCTGGAAGATCTCCCCACAGCAGCAAGTTCTGCCCTACGAAAGAGACAGACTTGTATTATTTATTTTTGAAACATTTATTTAAGACTTATGTCTGAAATAATGAAAGTTTTTTTTTTTTTTTACAGCAAAGTACAGCGTTTATTTTAAACAATTATTTTGTTTCCTGCAATTTTTGATCAATTTATTGAATCCTTGCTGAAAAAAAAAAAAAAAAAAAAAAAAAACTATCACTGACCCCAAACTTTTAAACAGTAGTGTATGTGTAGTTAAGATTCATTTCATTTTAAACACACAAGAACTCACTCCTAATTTATACCAAAAAAAAAACTGAAAGATCCGTTAAATTATCATTTGGCAGCATCTTTTGTTGTGAAAAATATAATGTGCTTTTTGGCTGGGTTTCAAACAGTAATGATAAAATTATAATGTAAGGCACATCTTCTAAAAGAAAAAGAAAAAACGTTTAAGGTCTACACTGGCACTCTAAAGCATTTTGGCAATTAAGACTTCCTCAAAGAGTGACAGGCTGGCCCACTCTGTGGAAGGCTTAAATACCGAAATGCATTAGTTTGTCAATCTAGAATTTTACCTTTTAAAATGCATGGCACACCCCTCAAAAAAAAAAAAAAAAAAAGAGAAGAGAAGTGTTTTTAAGTTTTCCCTTTTTTTTTTTTATTCTACAAATGTACATTATACTTTATTATTATTTTTTTATGGCTATGAGCAGATGATATATGAAACAACAGTATGCAATAGCTGACTGATCATAAGCAGAGGGTATAGACATTGTTTTTGCATCAGACGTCCCAAACCTGTTGCATCCAGTCTATTGATGGTGGACACAGCCTCACTGTTGAACATCCAGAAATGACCATTGTTGCAGGACAGCAAGCAGGGCTTGCATGGGGCCACCACGTGATATCCCACAACATTCCCACTAAATATGCAGAAAGAGCCAGACAGACAAACACCTGATTCAAATGCTTTGTGAGGCACAATGAAACAGAACAGCAAATGGCTCAATGTTAACAATGAACATTACCTAAACAAGTTTGATGCCAATATACAAGTCTAAATATGCTGCAGTGAAAATAATGAAAAAAGATAATACACTACCATTCAAAAGTTTAAGTTTTGTAATAAAAGGAAAAACTGTAAAAATGTGAACTTCTATATAACTGTTGTTATTTATTGTAATGAATCTTAAAATGTAATTTGTTCTTGTGATGGCAAAAGTAGAATTTTCAGCAGCCATCAACTCTAGTCTTCAGTGTCAAATGATCCTTCAGAAATTGTTCTAATATTTTGAAAATTATTCTAATATTTATTGGTCAGTATACTTTCCTTCTTATTATTATTAATGTTGAAAACAGCTGTGCTGCCTAATTTTACGGCATCAGAGATACATTTTGTTCATTATTTTCTTATGAATAGAAAGTTAAACTAACAGATTTTATTTGGAATAGAAATCTTTTGTGTAACATTATTCATGCCTTTGTCACTTTTGATCAATTTTTTGCATCCTTGTGGAACAAAATTATAAATGTCCTTAAATTCCTGATCCTAAAATTTTTAACAGTACTCTATATTACCATATTTGTTATTACTAAATGTAATAATTCCATTCACTGTTTATCCTAAACAATTGAGTTAGACCTAATAGTTATTAAAACTTTACCATTTCAAACAAGCAATGTCTCTTAACTTGCATTTGCAGCTTTCAGTCGAATAGTAGCTTGCCACAAAATCAACTGTCCTAAATGGGGAAAACAACACAGACTATTAGAGATCCAACAAAGATTATGATGACCACGTTTATATATATGAAATCTGATCATGGAAACCTCACCTATTTGGTGGTATGTCAGTTGAGAACAACTCTATTTCTGTATCAGCCAAAAGTACTGCTTTCATTCCTCTCATGCACAGAAGACTGTCACAGTATATACAGTTGACTTGCGTTACACACTTATTCTTAAAATTTGAAGTAGACATTGTTGAGTTGAGATCTTCTCAAGTAAAGCTCCTAACAAAACGCCAGGTCCTGTTAAAATTAACAGGATAACAAAGAGTCAGCACTTGCAGTGAAGGCTACAGCAGATGTTTAAAAGACGACCTGCACCTGTGTAGCTAGCTAGCCGTAGCCTGTTTGCACCTGTATTACGTTAGCAGTAACGTTACCTCCAAGATAGAGTCTATTGATCACAAAAATATGACAAAATATGGCCCTTCAAATTAACATAATGGATGTAAATCACAGTAATTACAGGTCATTTTACATTCATGTTAGAAGATGTTAAGGAAAGCTTTCTCATTAAACAGCTAAGTTAGCTAGCTAACTAAAATAGATTCTACTAAACATGCCATAAAACCATTCTTACCTGTTAACGGATATCAGATCGTTCTAGATCTAGATGGTAAAGAAACACATTGTACTACTGTACAATCTCTTTGTAGTCACAACGGGGTTTATAGCTAATGGGTTTGTTTACGTCCGCGTCGTAGCGGATATACACTTCCTGAAAGATTTTCAAACAGGCCGATCTCTAACGCTGATTGGTTCCAAATGACCATATCTCACACATGATTGGTCAGCTCAAATTCCTTAGCTGATTGGTTGCAGTGCCTTTCCGCAAACCACTACTTGAAACCACTAGGGAGGGGAAGTCCGAATCGTTTCTGCAAGTTGGCTCTTTCGAACGTGTCGTTTCAAAGAATTGGTTCAAAAAGTGTTCTGTATTCTATTATCTTATTTGGGTACCCTATTGCTGTTTATTACGTTTATTTTGGCTTAATATTATTCTATATATTATTAGAATTGCCTTTATTGTAATGCATTATATAGATCTCTTGGCTCAAAAGCTTTTTCACGTTTTTTTTGTTTGTTGTTGTTGTTAAAACCATCTCCACAAAATATTATGTTCAGTCTGATGTTGGGTGTTTCAAATTGCTGCTTACTTGTTTTTGGGATAGTCTGTCCTCTACATAAAAGTCATGTAGCTAGTAAGCTAGCACATAACCTGAAAAATCAAACAACACTGAAGATGATATTAATTAAATGCGCTGCAAAAAGGCGAGGTGCAAGGTGTAAATAAGTTTCCAAAGGACTCCGGAACGAGGATACACCATCGGATTTACAAGTATTGAAAGTATTTTTTTCTCACATACGGGGGTCGCATAAATTCTTACACCCTTTTAAGCAAAACATAATTTTCACTTAGTTCGCATAGCAAGTTTGAATGAATGGTTAAATTCGATTTGTAAGACCGGGGTTGTGAACCGGTTCATCTGATTCATTTAAAAGATCCGACTCGAAATGATTCATTCACGAATCAGACATCAAAAAAAGCACATAGACAAAAACAATTACTGATTATTATTAATCGAATTATTATGGACACAACGACGACACAGATTTAAAGGGGAAAAGCAAACAATAAAAATATGACAACGGCAGTTTGTAAATATGTAATGTGATTTAATTCACTCAAGCCTTTAAAATGTGCGCATGCAATTGACATATTAAATAAAACATGATTAATGCCTCAGAAATGTATCTTTTGGCAAGTTGATAGATTCATGTCGTGTCCGTGTGCTGTAACCAATGACAATAGAGAGGGGTTGTTCTTTCTCTTCCACGAAAAAGAGGCGGGGTTTGAGTTTGGGAGAATTCAGAACAGTTCGTAACAGCAAGTCTTGAGGGAGAAATCTGCTAAATGAAACTCGATTTTAGACATGGAAATCGCCTTTTAAGGTAAGCGTCTGATCGATTCAGTTCAACAGTATATGATACGAGCGCATTAGAGAAACCGCTGCGATCCTCCGGATGAAATGCAGGAATCTCCTTAAGGAAAACCCTGCCTGAACTATTCAGAGTCACCAGGGGCCTCTCTGCTTTTCACATCACGTTACTCGACAAACTCCCTCTTCATAGCCTCATTCATTTTAGGAGTATGTTAGTGATTTAAAGTCCCCAACTACCCTGCAGTGTGCAGTATTGGCAGTTCAAAAATGTGTTTTACATGATATGACAACGTTAAAGTGCTCGTTAGCCAATCCTCCCATGTGTGCAGTAGCCTATACTGGAATGTTTCTTTAACGATTTTGAAAAAATAAAAAAATAAAATAAATGGCAGCATGTCAGAATATAATCCACACCTATGATAGGCGTCCTGGGTTAAAAGCACGATGTCATAATGTTATGTGAAATATATTTTACTGTTATGAAATATGACTAAGAATTATTTTTTTTTTCAGTGAGCAGCCTACTAAAATGATGAAATGTCAGAATAATGTCAGATTTCCGCTTCAGATTTTGCTATTTAATATGCGTCACTTTTCATTGTTCAGACTAAACACTGTTAAAGAGGAGCTTTGATGAGGTTGAACGTCTGTTTAAACAAATGAAACAAAACGAAAATATTTTGAGGAAGTTTACTGGAAGGAACTAGTCTTTAGAAATCTGATCCAGTGAACTTTTCTCTGCCCTGTGTGTGTGTGCAGTTTGATGCTGGGAAGTCTTACTCTTGCCTTCATCCAGCAGTGAGAAGCCTCTGTAGCCTCACTCACTCGTCTGCCCGCCGGAGGAAGAAGGCTGAAACTTTTAAGGCGCTGCGACTGATCGCGCGGATGAAACTCTTCTTTTTGGCTTCATTTCCTCGCGTGTTGTCACGGACATATTCAACATAGGAGCCAACGGCAGCTTCATCTAATAATGCAGCGTAATTGATCATCGGCAGGAGACAATACCAATCCACCGCTTTCCATTCCTACCTATTCACTGGATATCTGTAGACGAAGTGCGGGCGAAGAGGCTTTTGTTCTGCGGTGTTTCTTGCTGTGACGGGACTTATTTCGTTTAGAGCAATATGACGTCTCCGGCTAAATTCCGAAAGGACAAGGAGATTATTGCCGAATATGAAACGCAAGTTAAAGGTAAGTGAAATATTTCGCATTCTTCCACGGCTACCATTGCGTTTTGTTGGAAAGGTTATTATCTATAATAATAAAAATGCACAAGTGGTGCAAACGCAGTCGTATAAGCCGAGAAAACCGTTATTTAAGTTGTATGACTTTGTGAGACACAATGCTAGCACTTATCCACATTTGGCAATGTGTCCGAACGGAACGATAGATGTGCGAACGGTCAGTCAGTCAGTCAATCACGTGTGAGAAGCGATATTGTCAATAGATACTAACATTTCAACCAGGTTTTTACTATTCAAAACGGAGTTAATGCGTTTTTTATGTGACGTTTGTGCTGTTTTGTTTCCCCTCAGTCTGCTTGTGTAGGTTATAATGTTAACGTATAGACAAGGCAGGGCGTTTTCTTTTGCCCTGCATGCGTGTCTCTATATGAGCTGGTGTGGTGCTGTCTTCAATTAATTAATTGTGTTTTAAACATGTCAGGTTAGTTGACGTGGATGTTTTACAGTAGGGCAGGGACTTGGCAACCCGTTTAAAGCCGTTTTGAGTTTTATCTGACCGAAAAACTGTTGTGGCTTGGCACGACTGAGCGTGAACGAAGTAAAGGTGTGTGATGCTTTGTGACAGTTCGGTTAAAGCTGTAACCTCCTCCGTTTTATTCATATAACTCTGTGGTAACAGTGTAAAGTATTAGTTTAGAGGCTTGGGTGACGTTTTCCAAAAAACTATTTTTGGAGTAGAAATGTAGCATTGCATGAAGTAACTGTCACAATACACCGCGCATATTTCTTCACTCGCACAGATGTGTGGACTCAACGCGTGTTTTTGTCTCTGTAGAGGGATTCCGTTCCCATAGAAACATCTGTCTGATGAAGTAAAACGAAGCTGTTATTAACTGAAAGACTGATTGAATGATTCACTTCATTAGTGAAGCTTCCTATCATTTTATTCACGCCTATATGTGTGCCTGCTCTTTTGTGTATCTGCCCGGTCACTGGCACTTTGAATAGAGCGACTGAACAGCCCTTGCCTGCTGCTGCTGAGTCTGGGGAACATCTCCATTAATAAGAGCCAGCGAGTTTCTCGTCTATGACAGTTTTCATTCAAGTAGGTCATTGTGACATAAATATTGCTAAACAGAACCAGAGCCTGGTTTATAGTGTCTGCTGTCTAAATGCAAGTTTTGCATAGAAAAAGCTAAAACAGATAAAAGTAGCTTAGTTATGATTGTTTTAGATAGTGTCTCAGCCTGGTCTTACTCTTTTTGGCTTGTTTTAGAAGTGTGTGTGTGTGTGTGTGTGTGTGTGTGTGTATATATATATATATATTATAAAATGTATATATATATATATACACACACACACATATACATATGTATGGTATGTATGTGTGTGTGTGTGTGTGTGTGTGTGTGAGTGTTTATATATTAGGGGTGTATCGGTACACAAAAATCACAATTCGGTACGTACCTCGGTTTTAAAGTCACGGTTCGGTTCATTTTCGGTAAAGTAAGGGAAAGAAATGGAAACATTAAACTACAGGTTGTTCATTACTATAAACTTTTTTTAACAATTTGTTTACACTTTTTTTTAAATACTTTTTAATAAAATATATATAAAATTAAAAAAAGAATAAGAAATAAAATACTGCTGCAAAGTTTTCCACTAAATAAAATACTTTGTCTCAAACCAATATCATATAATAAAATATAATGAAAAATATAAATAAATAACTATGATTACAGTGCAGCATTACCAATACCAGCTTGTAGGCCTGCTCATATTTAAAATATATATATTACTTTTCCAAAGTGTAAAGTTGCAGCATCAACAGTTTCAGTTTTTAGACCTGCTCAGATTTCGTTATTGCTTTGGACCGATCGGAATTAAGAGCAAAGGTCTGTTTAAATCCAGAAGGGAGCTGCGTTTGAATTACAATAGTTTTTTTCTTAGTTGTAGTGATGTTCACACTCACGTGATGCCTTTTGAAAACCTTAGGCCGGTGACACACTGGCATATTGCACCTGTCAAACATAGTCTATTTTGCCTTCAATATTTATGCTCAACATTAAGTATAGATATTGTTGCCGTGAAGACAAGATCCTGGTCTGTTGGCGCCCCCACTGGCGGCCTCCCTCTATGTCACCTACAGTAGCAGCAGCGCGCCAGCACCGCGTCAGGCATGATTTTGTGTAAAGACACAGAAAACACAAAGCAGCCGTCACGCAACTAACACGCAGCAGAAACGGCACGCTCACGCCATGCAGCCAGTGTGTCATCGGCCTTAGAATCAGCTGCAGGGCAGGATTTGTGCTGAACACGGAGACTTCCACCACCGTTTGGAAACACGAAAATGTACCTATGTTCCGCGCATAAAATATTGCATTCGGTCATTCGAGATATATATATATATATATATATATATATATATATATATATATATATATATATATATATATATATATATCTATGTATATATATATATATATATATATATATATATAGATATATATCTATGTATAGATATATATATATATATATATCTATATATATATATATATATATATACATATACATATACATATACATATACATATATATATATATATATATATATATATATATATATATATACATATACATATACATATACATATACATATACATATATATATATATATATATATATATATATATATATATATATATATATATATATATAGGAAATGGAAATTTTTAAATAGTTTTTTCCCTCTCTAAAGTAATGGAAATCTTGATATGAAATCTTAAGTCAGTTGCTGAATATAACGTTGTATGGTTATGCTCAGCTCACTGTTTAGAGAGCTGCAATATCTTTAAAATAAATTTAAAAAATCTAGTATAATTAAAATAGTCACTAAATCAATATTTTATGCATCATTCATTTTCAATCTGAGCTGCTGTCTTTATAAAAAAATATAATAAAAATAAAAACTATTGTCAGTTGTCCTTTTTAGTAGCCTTATCAGTTTTCTGTCTTTTACAAAACTGCAAAATTGAATAATAATTTGCATTGTCACCCCAGAGAAATCTTATTCCCAAAACACCGAACTGCTCTTGTGTAAAGAGAGACTGTGTTTTAGTTTATAAAATAAATGTAAATCTATAAACATGATATTAATTTCACATTAATGTTCCTCCTGCAGCTCCTCTCTCTGGATGCTGTGTCATATCACTTCCTCCTGCCAATTTGAACCCCCAGCCTCCCCCACAAGCAAATCCCTATTACTCTGCCATGTCTGGAAAAAAAATACCTGTAGATCAGTTTGCTCAATAATCTTGATATGACAGGATCTGGAAAGAAGCAATAATAAGCATGATTTCTTCTCTCAGGAATGGCAAGGGCGCACGCTGAAAAATGGCCTAGATTTCAAAAGCAGCTATGCCTAGTGAAACATCGCTGATTTGGCTAAATAATCTGTCATGAATTAGTGGCAGAAGAGGAAGCAGTAATTGCTTGGTGATCCATTTCTGTACTGAGGCAACCAGACATGAGGAAGAAATCTGAAACTGGAGAAGTTATAGAGAGACACATCAAAGCTCTGTACAGTTCTAACTGGATTATCATTGATTAACATCAGCTTTATGCGAAAAATACAGTTTTTCCATTTAAATCATGTTCTTACCCAGTGCACTGGAGTTGGTGCTGCTATCTTAAGCTATTCAAATCCAGTGAATACATGGGCTTCAGACAAACAAAAAATCAACATTCTGACTCTTGTTTGCAAATCTCAATACCTCGGGTTCTCCATTCAGATTTTTATAAAGGAATACATTGAATGGCTCAGGTAAGAGCTTCTCTTACCTGAAAGAACTGAAGGAGATGGAAGAATTGGCGGGAAATGTACAGCTGTTTTTCACCACAGCTGGTTGGAAGGATTAGATAATGTAACTACAGCCCTCAAACATGGGAAGTGACCATTCATAAGAGCTTTCTGAAGCTGTGGGAAAACAAAATGATTGACTGCTCTAATTGGCATTGGTAATAAAAAAAAGAAAGAAAATGCTTTCCCTCTCTTTATGAGCGGTGCCTGATGTGTTTTTAACAATAGAAAGACCAGAAGTGTTTGTACAGATTGTTTTAATGAAGATTTGAGCACAGACGTTTTCTTTATTCATATGGCATAAGTTATTGTAATTTATAGATGGCAGAGAAACCATATAGTGCAAAATAGATTAGGTCAGGTGAGTTTTGTAAATTAATTGTTTTTAATAGTATCTTGACGCCTATGTATGTAGGTCACTGTTGAATTCTTTTTGAAGTGCTGATGCTGGTTTTTGGGGGAGGGTGCGAAAGCCTGCTAACATTTTCCCTCTCAACATATTTCGGCAGAGTTCCTAGCATTTCCCTGTTTGAATGTCAGTAATGACCACGTTCCTCCAGTTTCAAGGCCCAAAACAGACGGTTGCTTTTGAATTCATCTTCTTTGTTCTCGATCTCACTCTTTGACTGCACATTTCTCATTCTGCAACAGCATGTGTTTCTGCTGACAGGCGAAATAGTGAAGTCTTCACAACCCGAGCAGCTGTTATTTGTCTTTATCTGGCAAAAAAGAGATGGAATGAGAATGAGAAAAAACTTGGTTTCATTAGCAGTGTTTTTGTATTTTCAAAACACATCTGGAGCGTTGAGCAGAAAGTGTGAGATATTGATTGGTCGAAGAGACTGAAAGATTCAGAAGATTCAATGAGATACATCAAGATGTATGTGTGTTAACATTAGCAATCTATATATAAACCAAGCTGATTAATTACATATCGATTTTTATATGACAACATTGATAGAATTGATCTCATTGTGATCCCTACTATACATCGATATCGATATTGAAGAAATAGCATTTTGATTAGATATTGCTTTGAAGGATGGCCTTTTTTGCTAGTGATCACTTCAACGCTTATGGCTTGGTTGGTTTTTAGAAAGCGGCAGCACCTCTTCCAACCCATTCCAATATGTTCAGTTAATCTGCGAGGTCGATGATGAGAAAGTCATTTAGGTTTACAGCTCTGCATCAGCCTTTGTTTACCCACGTTGCAGCTGCAACAAATCGTTATGTTTCCACTAATCTCTTTTTGTCCTTTTTAATACCCTTCCCATAACGAGCGTGCCTCAATTAGAACAGGTCAGCATTGATCCGTGACTCCCGCTTTGGCCAAGTCACTTAATGAGTCTGTGCAATGGATGGTGTGCCCAGTGCGTGGCTTGTCCTGAAATAATCTTCCACAGGAAGGATGTTTGTATAAGGAAGAAGAAGAGAGGAAAGAGGGGGAGACAGTGCACAACACACACGCATTGTTGCTATTGTGTGCTTTTGAACTGGACCCCCCCCCCCATTTTTGGACTTCCTGTCAGAGGACCTGGATCAGGGTGAAGGTCTCTGCTGTAATCACAATACCTTGTTGATTTGGTCCAGATCTAAGTTTTTAACATTGAGAGCTCTTTAACCATTGAGTCATCCGTGTTTCCAACATCTGTTAAAGAGCCACACAGATAAGAAATAAAAAGTTATCTGTATTACAGTGTATGATGTAGCTGTCCATCAGTGTAAACAATGTGCAAAGTAATTAAACCAAAAAGTACACGATTTATAAAGTTATTAGCTTCTAAAGTAAGGAGTCGACTCTGAATCGCTGAAACGAGTCATTATAGATTTCAAATCTTTTGCCCATCTCTATGTACGTCACTAGGAGCACTTTGCATAATAATCTCCGCCTACCGTCGTGGGAGAAACGGAACTCTGACCTGTCACCCCCCGCCCCTTCCCCCCCCCCCCCCGTCGGCAGCCTGTCTGCGCTGATCATCATGTACAAACACGTCATTAAAATGAAGTGTAACTCCGTGAATACTCAACGAAGAGACATGAGAGAGATATCTATAGAACAGTGGTTTTCAACCTGTGGTCCGCGGCCCACTATTGCAGGTGGGCCGCCAATTATTTTCTGTTCATTTCCAGTCCATTCTAGGGCTGTGCGATTAAAAGAAAACGTCCTAAAATCACGATTTGAGCGTGCGCATATGCCTAACTCCAGGTTCACACACTGTCTGTGATGCGCCTTTTTTCTGAGCCAATGTTGACGGATCAGAGCATTCTCACTGTGGTTAAAGGCTAGAAATAAAAACGTGCGAAAATAATTCATGTCTAACACATGAGCATAGAGTGAATTTGTTAGTGAACAGGATGCAGTTTAAGTGAGAGGAGACACGTTTTAAGTGTGCACACTCTCTCCTCGAAAAGCAGCGTGTTTCTGAGCAAGCACGACCGGTTTTGTGACAGAGCAAAGGAAATCTGCTGCGAACAGAGAGATTCGCACTCGTGCATTATTTTAATGTGCTTTCGCATTATATTTATGCGCTCTCACTGCTGACCACATACACATACTATACACACTGCAAACACCTGAGGCACCGCTACAATTAATGAGCTCTATGAACAATGCATGGCAAAAAAGAAAAAAAAAGTCCCTGTATACAGGATTTTTTTTTATTTATTTATTTTGCCACAAGTCTATACATTTTTTTACATCTTCACTATAGTGATAATTTTGGCTTATGTCTGTTCTAGAGATGTTACATCTAAATATAAGATAAAGCTCTGATTGTTTTTCTTTTGGAAATATGTTTCAAATTAATCCTGAATGCATTTATGACTGTAAAAGCACAATCGCAAAATTGATAAAAAAAATCGCGATAGTTTTTTTTTTTTTTTTTTGTCCATATCGCACAGCCCTAGTTTATTCAATAAATATAGTTTAAAATCTAGCTTCTGAGTACTAAGTTATTAACCCAACAATAGCGGGGTCAGTTAATTTTTTTGAAGTGGGCCGCGCAAACATATGTGTTTGGTTGTGTGGGCCGCGAGTTGAAAAAGGTTGGGAACCACTGCTATAGAAAGCTTGACATGTCTACTTTAAACAAGTGCTGCCGAAAACAGATATTCTGTGATAAAGTAATCCATATGAAAACAACGCGATGTCTGTTTTTCACGTCTCCCTTCACTATATCTAATGTGACCACACCCCCGCGATGAACGCGCTATTCAGATTCAAACTGAAGCGCGCGGCTTGAATACACCCACACAGAAGAAAAAGCAGCGAGACTGTTCAAGTTTTTTATTTTACTGTTTGCTTCGCGATGAGAGGAATAAGACATAATTCACCCCAAACAGATGCTAACCTATGATGCTAATGTATAGTTTACCATGGAGGTGTGTGCTGAACAACCAATCAAACCTGACTATGTTAGTTGACCAATCAGAACACAGTATACTACCGAAAGGTGGGGTTTAAGGAAACTGAATCTTTTGAACAGCTTCGCGCGAACCGTTTGGGGATCTCTGAGAATTGAGGTAATTTTAAAATGATATTTTGACAAAATGACAATGTTTTTTAACCTTGGATGGATTTAAACCTAATGTACAGGACTTATAAACAGTGATAGGAAGCTTAGAATTTTCATCTTACTGGTTCTTTAAGTACTAAATGCCTCTTTTCTTTTAGATGCAGGAGAAATGTTCAGTTCCCTCAGTCCACCAATGGACAGACAGAGCATAATGTTTGCGAACACAACAAAAAGGCTATAATTGAGAACAGATGCCTGATCCTGCTGGATGCACATGGTTAGACACACGAACTGTTACCTGACATAGAATAGGAAGGAATGGGACTGAAATCACACTCCTTAAAACTCTCATTAAACTGTTTGCACTGCATCAGCATAATTTACTGTGGAAATGAAAATGGCTGTATCGAGTTTCTGTTCCCTCTAATTAGTCTTCCATGGTGATTCTCAACAAATGAACACCAGGTGAATCCCAATCTGAATAAAAAAAATCTGCAAGACTGGATAAGAAACATGCAGATGAAGATCAAGGGAAGGCGATTGCTCTTTTTAACTGCCCTCATGAACCTGCTTCCACTTACTTTCATGCTCAGGGACCAGCTATTTCCAACTTCCTTTTCATTTCTCTATATATTAGCAAGATTGCAATTCATGCACACATGCTCATTTTCGTGGCTCATCTCCCTGATGGGTAATGCTGGACTAAATAATGTGATTTCTCTGTCAGTCAGTGTTAAATGTCCTAAAGTCCAGAAAACCTTCAAACAGGCACGGTAAAGTCATCAAGCACTTTCCCGGCGTTCATCCAAGGGAAGGTGTGGGGGAGGGTTGGCGAGAGAGCCTGCAAAGTGGAAAACCATTTACATTCTGTCTTCCATCTACTTCTTTGTCAGACTGAAATAGGCAGTCTTTAGTGGACTTTTGCATTCTGCATGGCAGGAGAACACATGCCAGTTGGTGATGTTAACTCTTAAGACCCAGAGCATTTACTCTGTTTTTACATTTAAGGAGGTGATCAAATTAAAGAGGCCAGAGTGCACACTTTGGATGTTCTCCATTATGTTTTGGCTATCCTGATTGAAGGATGACGGACAGGAAGGGGCTTACCTTTTAACAAGTGCTAATTATGGATTGCCTGTCACAAACATGGCTGTTTTTCATTAGTTCCTCCTTTGAGGATGTTGGATTTCCACAAGGAAGAGTCTTTGGGCACAAGTTCAGTTAAATAAGGCATTCATAAATATTAGAATTGTCGCACAAGCTGAATCTGGTGTAGCAGCATGTCTGTCTAAATGGTTGCTTATTGATGGGTCAAATAAAAAAAAAATGGTGCCACTAGCAGCACCAGAGGTACAAATTAGAGGTCTTCACAGTGCACCTGAGACCCGTCAGGTCCCGGGTCGACGAATGCATGATATTAAATTAAATTAAATTAAATTAAATTAAAAATAAATAAATAATGAATCTGATATATTGACATGAGTGTAATATATTTGAAAAAATTATATCTTGATATTGTCAAATATTTTACGATATTCAATATATTTCTCAATATGTTTGCATTTGCATTTAAATAATAAAAAAACTGGGGGAAGTAAACTGGGATAAGTATTAAGTATAAGTTTTTAGCAAAGAACACAAGTCTGTCCACTTTCTCTGGTTTAAGAGAACCTCTGTGGCATGAAACTATGTTCCCAACTGCCACTAAAACACTCTCAGATGGGGAGCTATTTGCTGAAGCACATATGTTTTTATTACAAATACCAAAGACTTATACATTCTCTCTGTCTATATTAAGAAAACTGGTAAAACAAATGAAAAATATTCTAAAAGTTAAATTCCTATTAGTAATTCCACACTGCCATATCCTCTGTTTCTCTATTCACACAACAGCGATAACATGTTCCCTTTGGACGTTTGGCATGTTATTTTGGGAAATTATGCTTGAATTTGAAATATTCTATATTTACGATATTTAATTTTTTTTTACATCATTGTGAAAATTATTCCGATATTATCGCTAATATTCGATATATCGCCCAGCCCTAATTGACGATTCTTTTTCTTTTTTTCCCTAATTATGTTCACTTAAGACATAACTGACTGTCTCTATGTAAATACTCTTCAAGACAGACATTTTGACATATTTTTGTTTATACTTTTCCATTTGTGTGTGCACCTGAAACCCCAGTATACTTTGCTTGTTTCTGTTCAGCTCTGCCTCGCAGTGTGCGCAGAATGCACCTGCGCTTTTTATAACTCCTTTTAAAATAAAACACGACAGTCATATTACATGATTGGACTCATTTGGTTAAGTTTAGGAAAGGCGACAGCGCAGCACTTTAAAGGAATAAAATGGCATGAGGCACAAATCAAAATGGAAAGTAAAATTAGAGTTTTTTTAATAAATACCTCACACACATGAAAGAGGCATGATAGAGACGCGTGATCTAATTTGACCAGCCACATCTAATAAGCAGTCATTGCTGTAGTTTTAACAATCTCTGTGATTTACCCACGCTGCAGCTGCAGCGAATCGTTACATTTCTCTACGCTTGAAAAGTAAATCTTAGGCATCTTCAAGACTGATCAAGATATAAAAATGGCAGATCGTAAATAATGACAGATTTAAAAACATTTTTGGGTGAACTGTGTCTTTAAGATGGCTATCTTTGTCAGCTTGAACAGTGACTCTGTTTTGAATGAATCTAGTGGTATTTATGATGATATTTGCATACCGCCAACGAACACATTCCTCCATCAGCTTGTCTGCTATGCAAAATTAAAATGCCAGCTCATCACATTGGACCTTGTTGACATAATCTCCTTGACTCTGTGGAGTGTCTCTGATAAAAGAAATGACTAAAATGAGGAAGCATTTTCTGCTCTGTTTTGCCCAAAGGATGTTTCAGTTCCTCTGCTCATTTAAGCCCGGCCGCTTTTCTTTCTCCTTCTTTCTTCTTCCTTTCCAGATCTGCTGTGGTTCTGGACTAACAATAAGAGCACTGTGTAGACCTGCAGGACCAAAGTGCTCCCTGTTCTTCTTTTGTTCTTTTATTCTTGGCCTGCTCACTCCTATTTTTTCTCTCAACCCATGAAATGATGTTTGTCAGTCAGGATGAAATATGACACATTGGTTTTTGTGTTTTCCTCCCCCTCCCCCTTCTTAACCAGACTTTTAATAATTGCAAACACATGACGTTTTAGCACACGGTTGACCACACACTTTGGCATGTTGTTTACTTTGTATTAATTTCCATATGGCACACTTCAGTCTAGAGACCGTTTTATGAGTGACCACGGGCTATATTGCCTGTATAATACTTATAATCTATCTTGCATATCCACATGTCTTGACTTTTAGATTGCCTGCAAATAGGATCCAAAATAAAAAATGCACAGAATAAGCGAGGGGCTATAAAAAGCCTTGTATATCAACAAACGCATATTCATATCCTCAATTTAAAAGTCAATAAATAAAGAATAAAGGGCAGCACCTCCTTAAAATAAACCCAGCTTAAATGGAAAACAATTGAAACTGAGGTATTGGATGTCTGAGAAGTCCCTTGGGTCAGGAGAGGAAACAGATTTTTTCTTTGTGTTAAGGCCTGCTTTGTTTCCTGCCTCTGTTAGGCCAGTTCTTGATTACAGTTACTGACCGCTACGTGGCTTTCTGGCTCACTTCCTTATTTGATATCCAGCTGGATACTGGTTTAATCCACCTTGGTTTATAGTTGATGGTTTAAACGATGGCTAGCTGTGAAATTGAGTTAGCGAAGAATACAGAATTGTGGGATTGTGAGAAGAATATGACATTTACCATCCCCACTTAGCATTCAGACACCCTCAAATGCCTTGTTGTTGACTATTGCTTTGTGCTGTAGACTGGAAAAAGTATTGGCTGCCAAAAACAAGACATCTACCTTCATCTTTTGTAAATTTATGGACGTAAGAATGATATTTAGGTGTGTCTCTCTTCAGCATAATTAAACTTTCCCAGAGACATGGTTTTCCTCCAAACCAAAACTATTATAGGTATCTATTTTCCCGTCAACTCTGATCACAAAAGTCTGACAAGTAGAATATCTTTTCCACAAGATTTAAGCTTTATCTTACGCTTCTTTATCGTGGAAAAACTCAGATTTTCTGTGCCTTTTACATTATTTACATCATTTGTTTTAAAGGGGGGGGTGAAATGCTCGTTTTCACTCAATATCCTGTTAATCTTGAGTACCTATAGAGTAGTACTGCATCCTTCATAAATCCAAAAAGTCTTTAGTTTTATTATATTCATAAGAGGAAGATAGTCTGTACCGATTTTTCCCGGAAAAACACGACCGGCTGGAGGCGTGACGTGTGGGCGGAGCTAAAGAATCACGAGCGCCAGTAGGCTTTTGCTTTGATAGCGTTTGGAAGCTGTGACATTACGTGAGGACAAAACCAACCAAAACAAACCATGGCTAACAGTCAGATTCAGCGTATATTTATGATCCAGAATCAGATCCAGAGGCTGAAATTTAACAAGAGCAGCAGCAACAACAGCGTCTCTATGTGGTATGTACTGAAACTGTATATATTTGCTTAGTGGTTTTGGGAAATGACTAAGTTCCACTTTGTCATCTTTTTTTTTTTTTTTTCTTTTTTTTTAAGCTGTACATGTGGAAAGTGCAGTTTGATGCCAACATCGCATGTTGTTTACTTGATGTGCTTACTCGCCGATAGCTAAGTTAACAACACAGAGATATTTGAAGCAGTTTTACTCACCGCATGCGGTTCCAACACACGTTCGTGACCCTTTTTCGTTGGGACTGCATTATCCTTAAGAAATAAACAATGTGCAAATCCGTCGTCAAACTGGGCCTTGTTTGTAAAACAAGCATCTTCAAAATGCAGGGAACAAACACAAACACTTGCACAACTCCGTTGATGCTCTGTAAAAATAAACTCCATCCACTGGTCCCTTAATGCTGTTTCTCTTTAGGTAATCTGTGCAGGGTTGTCTTGCCCTGGCAACCAAAAACACACTCCTTTTGTGACATTTCGCGACGCTCTCGCTCTGATCAGTGAATGAATGTCTGTGCTCAGCCTATCAGTGCGCTGCTATACGAGAGCGCGCGCTCTTCCGGCAGAAGTGCCCTAGGACCCATATAAGGAAATTCTGCTCCATCTAACGTCACACAGAGCCATACTCGAAAAAAACTTTCCGAAACTTGTGACAAACCGGAAGGAGTATTTTTGGAACAGAAATACTCCTTCAAACGTACAACTTAACTTTTGAAACTTTGTCCATGTTTAGCATGGGAATCCAACTCTTTAACAGTGTAAAAAACTCAGTATGCATGAAATAGCATTTCACCCCCCCTTTAAGACTGAACCGTTTTTTATGATATAGCTATTCAGTGGCTTTTAATTCATTACTAACCACAAAAGCTGAGTACTTGGTTTCATGGAGAGTCTATATAGTTTTCATTCCTTTTCCGTTTTTTTTAATTTATTTATCATTATTATTTTTTAATGAATTTATAATTTTTTTTCACACTTGATTATTGGATGTACTGGTCAGTATTGAGTATTTAATTGCTGTTTTCCATTTTCTGTGTTTCGTTTTTTTCTTTGTACATCTTAGCCAGAATTTTTTTTATCATGTATTCCTACTATGTTTACAGTATAACTGCTAACAGACGAGCTCTTTTTGGCTCTAAATGGAGAATATTGGCAAAGATACAAGCTTAGTGATTAGTCCAAATCCACCCCATAGTAAACTGTCATCAGGAACAGTATAAGATATCAGCAGGATTTTCAGCATTGGAAATGAGGTACTTTACTGCACTGTTGCCATGAGCCATGCAGCAGGGACATGGCTTGTCTGACTGGGTCACACATCTATTAATGCTTTTTTAATGAAGAAATTCATCGCTGCTCTTTGTTTTTCTCTTAATATGTGGTCTCTTTTGTTCCCCCATCCACAAACATGCTCAGATTTGCTCTGATCTGATGTTGGGGGAAAGGAGATGAGCCAAGTGTATGCCTCATCTGTATTCTGATGTGCTAGCACAAATTACTTGGAGCCATTTTAGGTGTTCCAATGTATCAAAGTGTTTTTCATTTTGATTTTTTTTTTCTGTGTGCACCATGTGAGCGTAGGCTCAAAGAGACAAATTCCTCCTCCACATCAGCCCAGGTTCGCTTTGAACTTTAAGATAATGTAACTACGTTACGGTATGCCCACCATTACACACGTAAACTCTTCTACCTGTGTAACTTCAGATTCACTAACGGCCTTAAGCTGAACACACATTACAGGCAGAAGGTCATTAGCTTGTGTACATTTAAAGACTTTTGATTTCTGACAAATTGGTGCACGCTTTACTCAACCAAATCACACTATTTTTTCTTCATGATAAAATCAGGACCTCCCCCAGACCAGACTACTTGCAGACTTCAGTCTTGTAGTGCGCACTTGGCAGGAAAGGAAAATAAATACATATTAGTTTCACTATCCGAGTGCATGCTGCGGACCGAGCCATTGAATGGACGCATACACTGAAACCAACATTG
Organism: Carassius auratus; assembly: GCF_003368295.1. Classification (NCBI taxonomy): domain Eukaryota; kingdom Metazoa; phylum Chordata; class Actinopteri; order Cypriniformes; family Cyprinidae; genus Carassius; species Carassius auratus. The sequence goes on from NC_039253.1 coordinate 17,148,780, forward strand.
TGTGTTTTGGATTACCCACAGACCCTTGATGAGCAGCCCTTGGAGGTTCCTGTGAGTCGGGGACAGGCGGATCTCAGCCCGCCGTAGGCTTTTAAGGCTCTGGCTTTGTTTTACTCAAACCAGATGTCCGCTCACCCTGCACATGACTCTATAATGAGAGCCAAACCTGAGACTCTCATTCCTTTGCTTCATGCATCTGTTTTGCACAATATTGCTGCTTACATAATAATTTAGGGGCTTATTTTAAAGTTTGAAGGAGGTTGCGCTCCTTTGAAGTCTTTGCACAGCCCCTCTGTATGCTGGTACATGTTTCTTCCCTTTCTCCAGCTCATACATTGCCTGCATGTCTGTTTCAATCAATGCACAACCTGAGATGATAATTAAATCGAGATGCATCAGACGTGTCTTTTAAAACTCCAAGGTGTGCTCTAAATGTTTACCATTTCATTACTCCTGAATTGTTTTGCCCAGAGCTATAGGTAGTTTTTCATTTTCTGAGGCGTCTTGAAATATACCTCAGTAGTACAAAGTTTGCATGGTGGAACTGCTAAGTATGTATGCAGTTACTAGACAATTATGGGTTATGAAACTATACATGTATAAACATGTCCTGCTGCAAACAAGCAGAGAAATAATGTACTGGAAAAGCAAGAGCTTGTTCAGTATCAGGTGATTTGAATCTAAGTGAACTACTTTTATTCGAGTACAATTTTTCTTGATATGTCTAAATCAATCTGTTTAACCAGTGAAAGACATTTTAGGGGTCAGATAAAACAGAAATAAATTCTTAAAGTACACATTTGCACTTTATCAAATTGCTCTTTATATGTAACGTGGCATAACGTTGTAACATTATACTTCAATAACTTGTATTTATTGATGCAGATACAAGTGTGGATACTTTAGCTGTGCTGCAGCAATTTATCTAACAGAAAGGACCATAATTGTATTGTCAAATATTTTAACTGTAATTTATTCCTGTGATGCAAACCTGAGTTTTAAGGAGCCATTGCTTCAGTCTTCAGAAATCATTCTAATATGCTGCTTTGCTGCTTAAGAAATATTTCTTATTAATGTTGATACAGTTGTGCTGCTTAATATTTTAGTGAAAACCATGATGCATTTTTTTAAGATTTTTTGATGAATAAAAATTGCATTTGAAGTAGAAAATTTACATAACTTTATTGCCTCTTTTGATAAATTGAATGCATGCGTACTGAATACAATTATTAATGTATGACCCCAAATATCTGAACGCTTTTTGAACACTGCAGTCAAACCCAGAAGTTCACATAAACAATTAGAAATGATCTCATTTTGAAATAAATTTAATAGCAGAGCTACTGCAAGCGATTTTTAGTGCTGCAAATCCATTCATCCTTTGCTGAAATTTCCGCAAAATTTCTTCAGGGAGAGAGCATGTCATGGTTGCTTAGCAACGGCAGACATCCCAGGGGCGCAACTGCCCGAGCGCTTTGGAAAGAAGGAGAAAGCAGCGTGACAAGTGTTTTCCACGCGTTTTTAGGCGCGATATGTGAACCACTCTAATGCGTGTTCGAAAACCAGCGCCAACACAGACTTACTTTATTTTTTATTTTATCCTTACTTCAGCTGCTACGGGTGATCATACCAATAACTTGTAATCTTTACAAGAATATCAGAATAATGCAATGAGCAAGTCTGCTTTTATTAGACACTTAATAATATCACATCAGTTTGTACTTTTAAAATCGCCGAATCTGCTGCGGTCGTTCCATCACATCTGCAGCAGAGACCTCAACCAGGAAGTTCGTCACCAGATCACACAGTAACCAGTTAAACCGTAACTCCGGAGAGTGCCAAAATGTTTTCCTCTGAGGTGCTCGTGCATCGCAGTTGTGCTGCCGTGTTACACCATATCGGTTTTTCAAAGGGTACAAATGGCCATTTTATTTGGCCTCTGTTTGAAGTGTTCCCATACTTTTGATAACAGTGGTCTCTGTTTTTGTGATAGAATGCAACTTTCTTCATTCCCAGTATGCCATTTCGCGAGATGTAAACAGTGTGACAAGTCGACGCATTTCACGCACATCGACGTATTTTAGTAGTCGGCGTAATCGCACTAATCTGAATTACTGACATTATGACATGTCAATTATTGTTGATGCTGTTTTACTAGGCAGAATAGTTCACAGTTAAGCAGTCCGTAAATACTGCACTCCCTGACCACAGCACTCTCTCCATTAAACAGTCACAAATGCCAGTGTGGTCAGTGATCAAATGTAAATCCATTGGCAAGCTGTGGGCCTCTACAGTTTTTCCTCTAAGTGGTAGTTTAGTGAGATGTTTCCAGCCTCTCATTTTTATATGCTGGTTTCCCGTGGATGCTTTCTGGTATTTGAGTACCAGCTGAAATATTTAATCCACAACATGATTAAATTTGATCATTCTGACATGACTTGAAGGCATCATTAAACACAGAAAGACTTCAGAGGTGATATGCGACGCTTGTATGAAGACTGAGCAAATCCACTCTTCTGCAAGCAGTCATTAGTCCTTCATTTCCTGATACACAGTGCTTCCTGATTATGTTTTCAGATCATGAGCATGTGTTTCTGTTTGCATCTTTTTTTTCACACCTCCAAAACATAGGCATACACTGGTCACTCAGAAATAAACTTAGAAGCTTGTGCTTATGTTATGCCTAATCAGAATCAACTCAAGGCACCCAAAATCTCACTTGTGCTTACACAGCCGCTCCACAGATGTAAACATGTGCTTCATCTCTGTCTTTCCCTGTATTTCTCTCTCTCTCTTCATGAGTCTGTCACTTTACAAAGGCCCCATTGGAGTTGGGAGGTAATTACTCTTGACACTAAGGACGCCTGGCTATCTGACCCCACACTGGAATGCTGAACAGACAGAAAATCTTATATTGCTGTATGATTTAGTCACACTGTAACTACAAGGTATTTCTCAGGAGCTCACTGTATAATTTATAGCATGATAAGATGTCACCCTCAAGCACAGTCTCTGATCCCATCAGTGTAACATTATCATGGGAAGAAAGACAGAGCCCTTTTGTTGGATGGATTGATTAATAGTCATAAACATGTTTCATATGAGACTTTATTTCAGTGTAGCTCTTTGTACTTTATTGCAAGATTTATCATCTAAAATTCAGATTAGGGGGTTGAAAAAGTGTCTAAATCTCTTATTTATTTACTCGCTTTGAGGGCTGAAAACCTGTCTGAAAATGTTTACATTTACATTGAGATTTTGGTCTAATAAATAGTTGTTTGCTCTGTTCCAAACCTGTTGTTAGTGATCAAATTGCTCACTATGAAGTTCCATGAGAGTTAGGGAGTTAGAAGGTAGCTGCCATAGTTTTGTTTTTTTGCAGAGAGAGAAAGAGAGAGACTGAGAGAAAAGATTGCTGACCGTAGCTTTAGAGTTCAGATATAGTTGTAGCATTTGAGCTGAGCGACATCAAACAGCTTCCTGGTTGGATGAGTTTCCAGTCTCCCTTTAATGTTCTTCAGATAAAACGAACATTAAAGGTGGTCCAGAAAAACGAATGCATGCTGGGATCGCAGTGTTCTTCCTTTCCAGCCTGCCATTTTGAAGCAAACATTATTTATTCAGGAAATAGCAGACATGTTAGAGATCATCAGTAGCTTATCTTCCTAAGAGTCTGTGTATATGTAGTTATAGCATGCAGTGCAATCAAGGTTTACATTTAGTGGGGGTGGGGTGGTTGTCAATGTCATTTTTTGCCTTTTTTTTTTTTTTTTGTGACCCGACCATCAGTTAAGATTTGAATCTTTCAGTCATAATGCACATTTAGTCATGACAGCTCAAATGGTTTGCAGACAATTAGTCCTGTGCGGTGTTTACTAACATCACTCAATACGACTTCCTTTTTACGTCACTTCTGATATGGATAACTGGTTAAGGGTTGGGGTTTCTGGTCCCTAGTGGTTATGCTCTTTTTTTCCTTCATTAGATGAACTAGAATGCACTCAATAGACTATAAAATTGGTTTGTGAGTGCTTCAGTGATTAACATAGGCCTAGTTAATTTAGATGTTAATGCTTCATCTATGTACTCTGTCTTTCTGTCTGTCTTGAAGTTAGAGGAGAAAATTAGTTTCTTGCTCTACCCTACCTTTTTGAACTGAAGTACACTAAGAACAAACTGTGTGTGAACTTTCTAATGTGATTTCATAATATGTGAAGTCATGCATGCACAATGCAGAGCTAGTGCAAGATGAGCATTTGTGGTTAAAACGTGTGTGTGTATGTATTTATTTATTTATTTATTTTTGAAATTACATTTTTCTAGAATCGTGTAGAACCCTTTGAAACCGCATTGGAACTGCAGTTTGGATGCCATTGAAGTCAACTATATGGAGAAAAATCCTCAAAAAACTTAATTTCTTTGTAACATGAACATCTTGGATGACAGTGGGGTGAGCAAATTTTCAGGGAATTTTATTCCGGAGGGGAACTAATGCCTCAGGTCATCAGTAATTTTTTGGAGTCATTTAGAGTCAAACATCTTATGGGTTTTTAAATAAAGCTTAATATTATGTGTATGTTTGTGTGTATGTTTGGACGCTCTTACTCACTGGAAGTACTTTTTTTTCTTGTCCTTAGCAGTACATCAATAATTAAGCAGCTGATGAAGAAAACACAAAGTAGTAAGCAGGAGCTACCAAACATCTCCTTTCACTTTCTCTCATCCTCCACTCTGTTCTATGGCCAGTAAAAAAAACCCTCAGCAAGCGGTTATTAGGTGAGCCTATGCTCTTGGCTTCAGTAACAAACAGAGCTGAGAGTAGAGATCCATGAAGACAGGTGTGTGGGAATAGACCGGGGAATGGAAGATGGGGAGGTTAGCTTAAGCTTTGCTTGCACTGGCTGTCACTGCCCTGTTCAAGGTCTCTCTGATAACATGACCCCTTTACTGCAGGAATATCCATCATGCGGCCCAATCTTATTTGTTCAGCCCGGAAGAGCCAGATCCTCCATCCTTCTGTTTCCTCGAGCCACAAGAAGGAAAAGGTGTGGCTGTGAACACAGCCATTGTTTTTCCTCAATATCTTACAATGGAACAGATATTTAGTGTTTTTTACGAACGCAATAGCTGAATACATACGCATTGCATCAATGCAGGCCTTTCTCTAGGTGTCCCAGACTCATGCTGTGCCCCTTTGCATTGTTTAATGACACCAGTTGGGGGGATTCTGGCATCTCGCCACTGACCTCTGCTCTTGGCAGCCCCTGTGCCTGTCAGCAGCGTTGCCAAGGCAACAGGAGACCCCCCCCCCATCACCACCACAGTGGCTAGAAACAATCTAATGCATGATGTTGCTGTGGAACACTTGGATGAACGGCACAACGGTGATCAGAGCTCAAACCCAAGCATCCGTCATCAGGCTGTAGGTCAGTCTGAGCTGTATTTGCTTTGCCGCAGCTAATGTGCAGTAGACTGTGAATATGAATGCGATACTGAGCTCGTTCTCCTCCCCCCACCAGCTTCACAAGCTTTGCCTCATTTGGCAGTCTGACTCCATTGCTCTGGAATGGGCTTGTATGTATTTATCTTGCAACAATAAGTAGTTAGAAATTACCCATTTACTTTTAAAAACTGATCAACTGACCTTTCTGTCAAAACGATGTCATCTTTCATTTGATTTTGGCTCAATAGCTCAGTGAAATACCATCACATGTTTGCAGTCTCTTGGCTGTTAAGTTAGTATACATTCCCTCTTTGTACTTTAGACTGGCCCACCTCGGACAGCCTCGCAAGACCCCTCCAGCAGATCCAATATCCTGCATCTACAACACAGGGGTCCTTCTTAATCCTCTCCCACCACTCCCATCTTCCACAAAAACCATCTTGAAATGGATGAATGTAGAGTCGACTGACGCTCGGGTGATCGTTTTGGTCTCATTGTAGATTTTTAAGCTTGGTAGAGGTCAAACGCTGACACATGCTGATTCTCCAATGCAAAGCTGAATGCCGTATTGCCAGTCATTGGGAATTGAAGCTAAGCTTTCTGACCTTCAGTGGCTGTGGATATGGGCTTTGGAAGTCAAACATATCTCAAGGGATTTTTTTTGAGCAACTCTACACACAGCTGGCTGCCTCTGGAAACTTAATGCTACATACAAATAAATTGTAAATTGACTTTGTTCAGCTCAAATCTTCAGTTGATTCTTGCTGGCTTCAGCAAAGGCAGTGCTGGCTCTCTACATTATGTCCAAAATGTTGAATTCCCTTATTAACAGTGGTTATTCACAAGTAAACATTACAGCATTACCATAATCACAGCAGGCTAATCAGGTTTTGCAGTTCTCTAAATTGCCTTTTGCCATCTTGTGCACAATCTGGAGATATTTAGCGTTTGTAAATCCGATTATTCTCATTTACATTATGCAGTTTCAAATGCCCCAAAGTGTTTTGTGCAGATTCTGAGGAGCTCCATGAAGGTTTCTCCTCGCCATTAAGGGACAATTCTGTACTATTGTGCAAAACAAAGAAAAAAATGGCTCTGAAGCAATTAGCTCCGAAAAATAAAACATTTAGGTTCCAAATTACTTTTTAACTTGCCAGATTATAGAATCGTTAGTTGAAGATGGTTAAGAAGCATTTTAGTTCCTAATTTTTAAATGAGCTATAGCTTGCTCCCACTGATTTAAGTTTGATATATTAGTGTGTTATTCTAGTATTTATTTACATTGTAGTGCTGTCATTTAAATTAGAATTTAAAGAATATTTCTATGTCTATGTCTGTTAGAGATGGGAATATAAGATGAAGAATACGCCAACTACTAGTGTTTTTTTGCAATTTATAAGTGTTTTTTATTTATTTATTTGTTTTACCATTATTAATTATGTTAGGGAGTCAGCTGTGAACTGTTGTGACCCAGTTTTAATGGCTCTTAGTGACTCACTGACTGCTTCTTTTGTAAACATTATGTGAATCTTTTTGAGTGACTCATTAAAAAGTACTGTTTAAAATAATATTTTTTTTCATGAATTGGACGTAATGAGTCCCACTGAGTTTAAGAAATACTGGCACACTCTAAAAAGAAGACATCTGACAAAAAAAAAAAAAAAAAAATGGATGCACACTTAGCTCTCCGGACTAAATTTCAAATATTGTCACACATTTACATTTTTTGTCACTTTTTGAGACCATTTTAGTCATAGTTTTGAGCACTGAGAAACATTAGGAAGTGGTGTGGGTATCCAGACGTCACTGTGGTTCTCATCATCTGTGTTATTGCCAGATTGATTCTCTCAGTCTGTCAAATATAATCGTGCCTCCTGCTGCAGGCACAAATGGCTGTTCAGTTTTCTCTTGCTCACAGCTCAACCCACCCCTGATGAAACCCAAGGGGGAGATTAATTTCTCCTTATAGCTCAATGTGCTTGCACTACAGCTGACAGCTTTCATTGCAGATGGTTATTTGCTTGATTCTTGCACTCAAATCCGGCATGGTTTATGCAGCGATATCGCATCACTATGATCTTTTGTTTCTATGACAATTCTGCAGTTTGCATCTGTGTTATTGCAATATGTAATCTGGCATATCTTCTTATACGTCATGGTGTTCTAGAACACCTGCAGTTACCTTATGGTGCCGTCCAATTCATTGAACACACAGGAACAGGAGGTGTGATATCAAGAACAGTGTGTGCCAATCGCTCCCTCCTGCATTGCAGCTTTCTGCGTCTGGGGGTTGCAGGATCTAGAGCAGCACCAGACATTCCCTAGCAAGTGAGGAAAAAAGAAACTTGTGATGAAAGGAATTGCCGTGGATCTTAAAAGTTTTTAAAACCTGTTTCGAAGGATGGTAGAGCTTGCAGTGCAAGCCTTAAATCAGCATGCCATTCATGCAAAATGTAAAAAGCTATTTTGCCTTTAGTGTTCCAATACTTATGTAGGGCACTGTATATGTAAGTATGTATGTATGTATATATAATGCTATATCAAAAAACATTTTAATAATGGAAAACAAACACTTTAATCATATATTTAGAAATGTAAATATTCTACACTCAGATTGATATAATTTTCAACAGATTTCATTATTGGAACAATTTTTCCTCTCCGTTTTATCCTTGTTTTCCAGAACAAATTTTGCTAGTTTGCATAGGTTTTTCAGCATGCCAGAGTGTATTTCTGCTGAAGTATTACAAGACTCCCTCCTCTGCTCTCTCTTAGTCTGCATTGGCCTATGTGGCGAGTGGGGCGGGGCCGAGAGGCGTGGGAACGAGGAGTGAGGCCAGGTGTAGTGATTGGAGATGAGCTACACCTGAGCCCCACCGCTAGTATCGAGTCCCACGTAGGAGATGGAAGGATGTAAAACTGGAGTGACGACCGTGAAGGACGAGAGAGGACCAGGCCTGGGACATTATTTTAATGTGTGTGCTTTTTATTTATGCGCACCAGTCGGCCGTGAGGGGCTGGTGCGCCGTTTTGTATTTACTTTTGATTATTAAAATGCTTTTTGATTGTGCGCCGGTTCCCGCCTCCTTCTTCCCGATGAATATGGAGATTTGTTTATTACAGCCTATTTCCTGTGTGTTTGTAAATCTGCGGCAGAAGGTGAGGACAAAGGAAGTTTAATCCCGTAAAGTTATGGGCTGATAATTATCAACAAGTCAGAGGTAGTTTTTCCATTTGGCCTTTGGATCCTTTTATGGTCTCTTTGTTTTGCTAACCAACGTTGAAGTCTGTGGTTGTTGCAGTTGTGACTTCCTCCATGTTTGCGGTTGAGCTGTGTGTTTTCCCAGTGCACCATCTCTCCTGGTGATTGCAGGCTTTCCTCCATCTCTAAATGGCTGTCGTATTTCACCTTGCATGCGGTGTCACAGCCGCCACCCAGCCCTGAAAAACCTGCCGCTCTCCAACTCATTACAGCGACACGTTGCTGTTTCCCAGTCGAGTGGCTAAATCACTCTCGCACGCTGCAGGCTGCTGGGATGAGTTATACTAAGAGTGAAGTGAAGGGTGGCGGAGAGAGGAAGCTGCCGGTGATTAAGAGATTGCAGTCATTGGAACAACTAATTCTGATTCTGCTCTTTCTTTCATGCCCTCTCTGTTCTCCTTGAGCGTAGATGAGGCTGTATAACATGATGTCAGCACTACTCATCTAATAAGATTGTGGGAGATAAGTTTTCCTCCCTATAAAAGCCTGATTATTTTGTTCTTTCACCACAAACTCTTCATGTTGGGTGTGAGTGTGATGTGTAGGGTTGGGAATGCAATCGGTTCTCATTCAGAATAAAACAATGAAACTAATTATTTTCACGACTTTCATAGGACAATGCTTTTTGTCTACCAAATCTCATAATTGGAAAAAAAGTAAGAAAAAAAAACCTTACACTAAATCTCATAATTGAAAAAAATAAAATTCAGATTGAAATGGATATACATTAAATCTAAAGGATTTACGTAATTATATATATTTTTTTTAAATGACTCCTTAAGTGAATTGATTGAGAGGTTCATTCACTGGGAATGTTTGTATTATATCAGGTTTACATTTCTAACAGTTTTCTAAATGGTGTTCAGGCCAACTTAACGATCCCGGTGTCTTAACGATTTATATATATATATATATATATATATACACACACCATTTAGAAAACTGTTTGATATGTAAACCTGATATAATACAAAAAATACAAATGTAAGACAAAAAATATAAAATCTATATTATTTAACATAATTGTTAAATGCATAAATGTATTGTATTATTCTTTTCTTAGAAACAATGACAAAAATATCATGGTTTCTGACCAAAATAAACCACTGAAATGATAACACTTTAAATTGCCATTTTAACACTTTAAAATGTATTTATTTAGTTAGTTATTTAGGGTTTAGTATTTTTATTTATTTATTTATTGGTCTAATGACTCACTCCATAAATTAAAGAGATTTTTTCAAAAAAGTATTAGAAGAATTTTTAATTAAACCATTAAGACACCAGAATCGTTTAGTTAATTCTGAAACAGAATCTTAAACCTCTTAATATTCCCGTCCCTAATGCTATGCAATTCCTGCATCACTAAGGACGGGAATTTGATTTGGTAAGCTGCAGTACACAAACGGCCATAAACCTTGTTAAGATGAGAAATGGTGCATTGATTCAACCGACTTGAAATACCTGCCTTAAATCTTCACAGACGAGCACCATGGCTCTGGAATGTCTTTTCTGAATTTTGATTATTCAAAAGCAAATGTTTTCCTGAAGATTTTGGCAAGTCAGCAGCTCTAAAATTCCCTGGGTCAGGGAATAGAATGGCAGTTGCTGAAAAGGCTCCACATGTTCTTGGCAGTTTGGCCACTTTAGAATGGCCACGCCACTCCAGGCCCGGCCCGCTAGCACAATGCAAGTCTGTGTTAGCGAGCAGGAAGGAGGTTTGAAGTTTACAGGAGTTATAATGTCGGCCTTGTCTGAGTGAAGGAAAGGCCGATCCATTCTGAATGAGTTATGGCACACAAGGCCAGACCTAGACAACGTTCTCTGCTCACTCCAAGAACAGGGTTTGTGAGCTACTGCCACAGCTACTTAACATTTAATTTGTGACACAAAATACTTTTTAACACATCTGTGAATGTTATTATAGCTTGGATCCTTTTACATCTTTCTGACCCCCAAATTAGAGAATGGTTTTGATAAGACTGTTTACAGTCTGTGCGCCTGTTTGTGAAAATCTCAAGCAAATTTTGGGCTGCAAGGTATATTGAAATAAAATCAATATCGTGATATGGCTCAGTGCAATTATAAAAAATGTGCAGACTGTGATTTAATGAAATGAGTATATATGTAGGGCTGGGCTATATATATCGAACGCGATGATCACAGGCATCTAGTCAGTAAATCTGGTTCTGTAATTACCGCCAAATCGCCCTCACCTGCTTTCAAATGGAGCGGCATTTAATAGACAGAGCCGTAGATCACAGACAAGCTACGCAATATTTCGTTCATTATCGCAGATGAATCGCCTCTGATAATGAACGCGATATTGTGTAGCTTTTCTGTAAACTACGATTGTCTACCAAATGCCACTCCATCTGAAAGCAGACGATGACGATTTACCACTTATCAGGGAACCGGCTTTACTGAAGAAATGCACGTGACAATCGCATGCGCTATATCGCCCAGCCCCTAGGTATATGCTTTATTTGTTTCACCCCACTAACTCTAGAATGATGCTATCATCATGCGTTTTCTATGAAAGCCAGTTTCTGCCACTGAAAAATAATTGTGACTTATCTGATAATTGTAATTGTTTTTATCACAATTGTGGGTTTGCATCCTTTTTTTCTCATAATTGCTTAATACAAATTCACAATTCTGACTTTTTTTCTCAGAATTGCGAGATAAAAATTTACAATTCTGACTCTTTTTTTTTTTCACAGATACAAGTTTGTATCTTGTAATTTGACTTTTTTTCAATTGCAAGTTATGAAGTTCAGTTCTGAGCGGGATTGCAATTGCATGTTATTAAGCCATAATTACAATTCTGAGAAAAAAGGTCAGAGCTGCGAGTTTAGATCTTGCAATTCTTATTTTATAACAATAAAAAAGGTAAATGCGACATTTTATCGCACTATTGTTATTTATGTCTTGCAATTGTATGTTTATATCTCACAAGTTGTGAACTTGTAATTGCAAGAGAAAAGTTTGAATAGTGATACAAAAAGTTGCAACTACCTTTTTATTTATTTTTTAGTTGGCGGAACAGGGCTTTCATAGTTCTTATATTTCAATACATATTGCGGATATTGTATGTTTCCATCCACCTATTTTGATGTGCATTTTGGAGTATTGCATAAAAAACGCTGAATGGATATGCTAAGATGCACATAAATTCTAAAAATGCACATAAAAATATTATGCGCACAACTGAGTGGGATAAACTTTTTATTGAATAAGAAAAAAATACATAAACTACAACGGAAACACATTTACCAAATAAATTCCACCATTCGCATTGAAAAAGTCATGTGACTTTGTTCTATGAGACGAGATAGCTTGACTAACCAGTGGACATATATCATTCACAGCATCTATATGTTGTTCTGGACATTCAGACAAGGATGCCTGAGGAAAGTCTGTCATATAAGTATTTCTGTTTAATTACGGTCTTACATGACTGCGTTTCCAAACAGCAGGCATGCACCTTTAAAAACAATGACCCCATTTATTGTGTTATGTCTGCTCTCTCTGAAGCGCAAGTAATTTATATGAAAAAATTATTATATTCAGTGGCTTCTCCTAGTTTTCTTCGAGATATTTAGTGCCAGTTTATCAGGAAGAGACTATTTTTTTCTCTTTGACTCGTTAGATGGAAACGGTGCTTATTCCAGTTTTGCGCACAAGTTAAATTTGCATTTGCTTTTGCATCAACATCATGCAGGCCCTAGCCTCAATTGTTTGGTTTTTGTCAATGCACTCCAGGCCTTGTGCATTTCCATTATATCAGATTTTGGCGATGAGGTCACAGAGCTCATACTGAGATCAAATTGCGTTTTGCACCACCTGGGTTGAAAGACCAGAAATGACCATAGCTATTAGGTTACCATGCACTCTGACGGTCCCTTAAAAACAAACAAGATGCCAAAATGAGTTTTTATTGATTGGTTGTCGAGCTGGTTAATCTGTTTGCGGTTGGATTGTGGGTTACAAATGTATTGAATGTCTTATATTCTGCCCATGTTCACGTTAAGGTTGGCGGATTAGGATCTGTCAGATATTGTCTTTTGTGAACACCTGATGTTTTTCCCACGGTTATCACTCTGTTGGATGTAAGAGAGGCTGGCTCTGGGTCATAAAAGGATACTTTTATATGTAATGCTGGTTTTAATGACAGGACGCCTGTGTTGTCTTGAAAAAGTGCTGTCAGCTGATATGCTGCACTCTTTGATGGAGCTTGGGTGTTGTATTGTGCACTTCTACTTGCCAGGATGAGATCGAAATATCTCACAAAAGCAGTCTAAAAGTGATATGCTTACTCGCTGGTTATGTTTAGACTAGCCTGTGGTATGTTTCAGGCTGCACGGTGCTGCAAAGGTTTTTTTCCCCCTTTTTTGAAGAAAGGTTACTGAACTTGGTTGTCAAGGACATAAAACTGTCAGTAAATTTGAGACCAGATATGTGAATAAAAGAAAAGAAAAGAAAAGAAAGCTTTTTATTTTGTGTCATTTGCAGTTTAAGTTATGTTAAAAAATGTTATTTGACTCATAAAATGCTATGAAACTAGAATTAACAATACAAAGAAGTCCATCACATTGTTTCCAGCACAATGCTGCTATACCCAATTTATTATTTGAGATGTGCAAGAAGTGACACTGTAGTGGAAATGACATTCAGTAAAAAGATAAGTTAGATTAAATTATCTAGCAAGATCTATAGTTGAAGAAACACTTATATGCATGTAGTAACTGTGATTTTTGCAACATGCCCGATTAATTCCACAGCCTCTCTTCGCATCATTAGATCAACCATGAAACTGATCTCACATTTCTCTGTCTCTCTTCCCTGCTTGTGTTGACACATGGCTTATGTTTGCTCAGATGTGAGTCTCAGTAATGCATGACGGTACTGTGTTCTACTGAATGTAAGCACACATTTAAAGCAATATAATGTGTGCTTTTTTCTAACATGTTCCTTTGGTCTGAGGATATATACCATAAAGTGTTGAGTGGAGGTAAACCACTGTACACTCACAATTCACCAGTTTCCTCATGCAAATACTGCTGGAATTCAGTGTATTCCACCGCTTCACTGGGTGTGTGCTGTGTCCACTTAGAGAACCGTAATTTAATAACCTCTTTATTTATGTAGTATTAAAAGGATGTGTGGATCCGAAGCCTTCTCGCCCAAGCTACTAAATCATCATTACACAGACGGCGTGCTTTGAAATCTTAATGTGCTTTTCTGCCGTGACTGAAGGGCCGTCTAATTCCCTCCCCAACACAGTGGCACTTCAGGTTAGAGAAATAACACTCTAAACCCGCAAAGTTTTATATAACCCAGCCTCCAGCATGCACACATGGCCACAATTAAGATGTTCATATACCGCTGATGTGTGTGGGTTTGCTAGCGCATGAGTACCTGTGAGTTTAAGGCATAGAGCACTTCGATTTATCATCAGCTGTCAGACAGATCTAGTACGTGTGTTTTTTTCTTTAAGCACTGCCCTTGGTAGAAACTGCAAGGTAAGAACAGTGTGCAGCTAATTCTTGGAATAGACATCAGATTGTTCTGTGAGCGCGCAAAATGGCTTTGAAATTGAAAATTTGAAAGTGTGTTTACCCTTCATATAGTGTGTAGGATGTTTTAATGAGAATGGTATTATAAAGTGGAGATGCACAATAAGTAATCTCTGTATTGGTCATTGTCTTTTTTTTTTCTTTTTTTTTAACTGGCTGATAGTGTATATTTTATTTTTCCATCCATCTGAAAGTGTCATATAACATAATGTTTTAACTTGGCTTTATTTTTGTAATTTATTTTTTGAATTTATTTTGCTGCATTAATGTTTTTTTATCTATCTGTCTGTCTGTCTATCATTCTCTTTGTCTGTCTGTCTGTCTGTCTATCATTCTGTCTGTATGTCTCTGTCTGTCTGTCTATCATTCTGTCTGTCTGTCTGTCTGTCTATCGTTCTGTCTGTCTGTCTGTCTGTCTGTCTATCATTCTGTCTGTCTGTCTATCATTCTGTCTGTCTGTCTGTCTATGATTCTGTCTGTATGTCTGTCTGTCTGTCTGTCTATCATTCTGTCTGTCTGTCTATCATTCTGTCTGTCTGTATATATATCATTCTATTGTACTATGTTTCTGTCATTTTATCAATTCTATCCCTTTTTTATTTAAAGTTACTGATATCAGGCATTTATTTGTTACTGGCCACAACAGTAACAAATAAATAAAATAAAATAAAATAATTGTTGGCTAATCATATCCAACAAATATCAATATGCCCATCCATATTATAAGCATATTATATTTGTTTTTAATTTTTGTATTTATAATATTGTATCATTATATTTATAATACGGTAAGCTTTACTTTAGGGAAAACAACAAAATCTGGAAATAACAAACAAAACAAAAAAACATCCATTTGTGGATGTCAAGAGTAGTGTTTAAAAATAGTGTTAGTTTAAGTTTAAGGTAGTGTATTTCTGGAATAGTTATATTTAGCTTTATATAAAAACAATAGAAGTGTATGTATTCATTTGTGTTTGTTTGACTGTTAGCTCATCACGAGAAAGAGACGCAGCATCTCGGGACTAGTACCTGGCACACAAAGCCCCAGCATACGTCAGCAGAACGACAGCTAACTGTGGGCCCGTCAACACCCTGAGTGGGTGCGATAATGCAGGCATACAATGGGCAGACAATGAGCACCAGGCCGTTCTGCGCCCCGCTAATCTCATTTCTGCTTTCTAAGCAGCCAGTGCTATAGTCTCCTCCGAGGGAGGAGGGGGTGATCCGCCTGTCAGCCTACCTCACATGCCCGTAAACATCATCCTGGAGCTGTGAGGACATCAGCTCAGCCTGACTGCAGGTGGTCACCAGCCAGAATCCTTGTTTTGTTCATTTGCTCAAGTTTCATTTTGAAAACAGCATGTGGCTGAGAGATATGATGTCAGTTTCTTCCGCTGGCGCCGACAGTTCGGCAGTATTAAACAGATCAAGCTCTGTAATGTTGTTTTTGATCATTAATTGATGCATATTAGAGACATTGTTGGCCTGTTCAAAGAGACTTTAAAGCATTTCCCTAGAGAGTTTTAAGATGCCATTCTCTACGAAACCCTGTGGTTATTTTATCTTGAATCAATAAAGACACCTGAAAGGAGATTTTGTGGAATGTACGGAATGGAGAACGATGCCTGTGCATGTGAAATGGTTACACGCTGGTTTAGCCTCACAATGCTGTCTGCCATTGTTTATGGTAGATATTTCTTCAGTCTTATTTTTGAGGAATATTATTACTAGTAGTCTGCCTATATGTCTTCTCTTTCTCCTTCACTTTCTGTTTTTATGATGTTGTTATGAGACTGTAGATCTTTATGATTGGAAAGCAGGTGATGGTATCACTGTTCCACCCCGAACTGGCAGTGCCAGCGGTTATCTCCAGCATGGGAATGTGACGTTCTGATAAGCTCCCTTCATGCCCCTGCTCTCTGGCTCAACGCTCATTCATTTATCCTTTCTTTACGATCTGTATCATTTTTTTTCTTTTACCGTCTCGTTCTTCTTGCTCAGTCATAGGACTGGATAAGATGAAGATCTGCTGCATGCAAATGGGGAATTGTATAAAGTCAGTGCATGCCACTTTTGAATTTCATAACACCTGTTTGGAAAATAGAAGTATGCCATGTTAGTTATTGGCGAATATCTATAGATAGATAGATGCGCATGAAGGTAAACTGATTCTAAATTCACTTGTCGCACACAAAAATTATACATTAATTTGTTTAAAGACAAAATCTAGTATTTTAATACCAGCCATTAATCAATTATCAGCCGTAACATGAAAATAAATATTGGCTTATTGAAATCGGCCATAACGTGTTGTTTTAACCAGGCCTAAGGCCCATTCACACCAAAAATGATAACAATAATTATAAAGTTCTGTCATGAATTACTCACCCTTATGTCATTCCACTCCGCTTATCTTTGTAACACCTATAAAGATATTTTTGATGAAATCTTAGAGCTTTCTGCATCATGCTACTCTCATGAATGGCCGGTGACGCTGACGATTATCATGCGTCTCTTTCAGTGAATCGCACGCAGTTCTGTGATCAGTAATTAATCTCCATCCGAAGGCCAGAGGGCCCTCTCATGCAGAAAATGCAAATACAACACGCAAAAGAAACCCAGGAAAACCCTATAGCGGTAGCTGAATAAACAGAAGATTTAAATGCTTTAATTGATTCAGTGTGACTAATAAAAACATGACTAAGACAATATATGGTATATCTGTGTTCTTCATATCATGATTTTCATTATAATAAAAGTATATCTATAATGCAATGCTAATCGACATAGCCTTTATCATTGCTTAAAATACGCTGAAAATATTTTGCGTGCCGTATTCTTTGTAAGAAGAAACATCTCACAGAAATATTTATTTCAAACACTCGACTGACCTTATAAAGTGAGTTTTGAGTAAAAACATGTTATCAAATATGGTATTTTCATGTGCTTTCAGATGGAGCAGCATTTACGACACAGAACTGTAGTTCACTGAGAAGCTACACAGCTGTCATTATCGCAAACGATTTCTTGAAATTTCCTAATCGTATGATTATCTTCTGTGATTTATTTTGTAAGGGAAACAGGTCAATTTAGCTCAAAGGGAATCATTTAAGATTTTAAAGGGAATTTGAACAGAATCACTGTTTCACGGCTGTTCACGGAGACGCGCCTGCGGTTCAGTGAACGAGCCGTTTAACATCAAATCTGCGCTGGATACTAATATCCAAACTATAGTGAAAACACTATCAATTAGCACAGTAACAAGATCGGCAGTTTAAGACATTAACTTGTAAGCACAAAACACAAGATACTTCTCTTTTCAATATGAATAAGGCTTTATTAGATAAATCTAAGACATATAAACTAATCTAACACATAAACGCACGCACACACACATTCACACAAGTTGCAGGAAGGTCGAAAGTTAGGGAAAGATGAGTTTAAGAGAATGGAAATATGTAATCCCAAGTTTACAGCAATACGTTAAATTGCATAAACATGAACAACCATCAATCACGTAATTAGCCTTTGCATTGAGTTCCTCAATGTGACTAAAATTATATTAGATACACCAGTACAACAAATATCTGGGGATACGTTGCCTTAGTTTCCTGTGAAAGGGACTCCCGTTGAAAGGGGTATCCCGGTGTCGCTGATTGGCTGGAAGTTCAGTAGTGAAGTGACGTCTTGGGAAGCCCGTGGTTGTTGGGCGTTGGCTGACAGTGCAGAGTCGTGTGCGCTGGTCGAAGTTGAACGGGCATCCGAGGTCAGGCGTTGGAGACTCGACGTTACAAAACTTAACTCAGAACACGAAACTCTCAAACGGAAAAGAAAAGAAATAAAGTTTGACGAGACTAGGTTGTGTTCCTTCTCATAGTAGCAGCAGTAGGCAGGCACGCTGGAACCGCGCTCAAAGAACAATGACGACTAACCGCATGGCTAGATGCTTATAGCTAAAGCTAGGTAGCAAAGCTACAAGCTAAAAGCTAAGAGCAGGCATGACTGATAGCAGCAGCTAGACTAGAACTAAAAGCCGACTAAAAGCCGACATGGCTAATAGCAGCAGGCAGACTAAAAGCAAGGCATGACTAAAAAGCCAAATTACATCGTGTCCAAAGTATTTAAAACTTCCTGTTGGCCACCCCTCAAATGTTGCCTTGACCAATCAGATATGTTCTTGAGTCTTGGGTATCATAAATCATTTGTTTATCTTACCAAGCATGTGGTTCTTGCCTCACAGGGTCTAATTTTGGACATGATTCCTATAACATGATTATGATATATTTTACAAATAAATGATTGTCAGGGCAATATCAAGCAAGAAAATTCAATCACACACATATCAAACACGACTATGTACCCTTCAGCTATACCATAGTCATTTAAAGAAAACATACACGATAAGTGATTATAACATGATAGTCAAATGTGTGGGTTACACGTAAATGAATATGGAGTTAAGCAATAGAATGATTCATTCATAAGTCTTTTTTGAGTTCATTCTGGTCCATATATAATGTATAAAAAGGGTTTCTTTGCCATTCTCTGGCAAAGGACTTTTCTGTGAAGACAAAGGTTTAAAGCCCTTCCCCCTTAGGAATTTCAGTCTGGTTTCACTGGCTGGGGGGGGAAGTCAATGCAAGTATTTAACTTGATCTCCTGGGTTTACATGTGATGTCCAGCGTTGCATTCCAATCACGAACAATAAATTTGACAATCTCTTCTTTGAATTAAAATTGTCAATAATTGTTCTATTGGTGTTAATGTTGAAAGCTGTTGTGTGAACAAGTTGGTTGGTTGGTTATCTTGTTTGGTTCCTGTGGCACTAGAACTGATTTATGACTTCCTGAGGAATTCAGCTCATGTTTCAATGCACACAGCTCTGATAGACTCTTTGATTTGTCTGATTTGACTCATTTCTGCTACAATTTTTTTATTTTTTTGTGTAGCATGTCAGAGAACTACGGATCTGTGTAATAAATGCTGCTCCATCTGAAAGCAGATGATGGAGATTTACCTACTAATCACAGAACCAGCTTTTGCATGACAGGCGCAATGGTTTAATCGTGAAGCCCTAGTCCTTACTTCCTTTCTTGGGCCACGAACATGTTAGTTGCATTGCTGTCTATGCAGGGTCAGAAAGCTCCCGGATTTCATCCACAGTGTATTAATTTATGTTCTGAAGAGAAACAAAAGTGAGTAATTAATTACAGAATTGAAATTGTTGGGTGGCTATCCATTTAAAGCAGCCGAGTGCTTGTAATAAACATAACTGTATAATGTGTGAATACTAATTTATCATTACAGTTATCTTTATAGTTAGTTTTCTTGGTGGAAATGGGCTTTTAAAATGTCAATATTTTTAGCGCTATTAATATTTCAAAGCAGGTGACTGGAGTTGTAACTTTATAATGGGTTAGTTTGGTGATATTCTCTTTTTTTTAGTCCGAATGATGCAGGCATATGCCAAATGTACTCTTTAGGTCCTCAACAGGAAGTGACACCCACAGAGACCTTAATGAGGTCCGCTGTCTACTAAAAGTGCAGGACATGTCCATATCAATCATTTGCCCTCTTTTCTTGTTCTCTTTCTGTCTATTTTTCTCCCTTGAACTGAGAAGAACTTCAAACGCATCAACCTGACTAGTCGCCCAGAGTTGTGTTTAGACCACAGAAGGGGATATGACCTAAAATATGTGAACACCTCCACACTATATTGTGCATGCATCCCTACATATGCAATCTAAATATTGTTTAAGGTTCTTAAATGATAAAAAGTCTGAATATCAGCTGACAAGTGTGTTAAATTATGCCTCCAACAGATTTGTTTGCTGGCCCAGTTTTCTGTGAAAATGACAGTGCACCCTGAAAATCCTCAGCCTTGCGTATATATTATTTATTGTGGATGCCACCCACTGTTTGTCTAAGTCAAGCATAAAGCTTTGCTTTATTTATTTATCTATGTTTACTGCACATCACAAGTGCAAAGCCATTTCTTTGTGGAAAAATATCCATGAAGTCCTCAATTCAGACTAAAACATTGCTTCAGGTTACGAGTTACACTTAAAAAAAAAAAATGAATTTGATCTGTTATTTTAGCATCAAAAACTTCCTGTCAAAGCTTACTGGATTAATACTCCCCCTCTGAAATCCCCGGGCTGGCAGAAAAGCTGATTATTATGCTTTGGCTATTTGTAAACACAGACTGTGATGGTGTCTAAGTTCATCAAGCCTCATGGTGGAGTTTTGCATGTGTGTGTGTGTGTGTGTGTTTGTGTGTGTGTGTGTGTGTGTGTGTTTGCACTAGGTTTTTTGAATGTGGGAGTGAGAACTGTGAGGCTGCCCAGTGCTCTTAGAGAGATTTGTGTAAAAACCTTGTATTTTCCTCAAGATCAGGGGCTCTACATCATGCTGTTAGTGTCTTTCTCCCCGTCTTACCTCAGTATTTGATAGTGCTGTCTGTACCGCTGAGGGGTTCAATAGAGTAATCTGTCCATCAGTCTCACGGTGAAATAGGTTTTCTCGCAGATAATCACCGTATGGGAAATTTGAGCTTTTCAAGCAGCTGTCAATGTAGACAAAGATTGGCTGAGGATTTGTTTTTATTCTCCCAGCCAATACAGTATAAAGCTCAACTGGATTTTTATATTTTCTGATCAAAGTGGCATTTTGCACAAATTGTACATGCAGAAGATGCTGACTTTTATGACTTTTATGTTCGTTCTTCCCTCATTCATTTGATCAGTCTATAGAAATTCATATTTGCATATTGAAAAACCCTTACATAATGCAAACTCACCTTTCAGTGACAACTCACCTTTTTGAGATCAAAATAGGTCACCTATGAGATTTGCTCAGTTCCAATGAGAAAATGTTTTTATGTGCGGGGAGGGTTGCTTACAAGGGTACTTGTAATCTTACAAGAATAACTAAAGAACTGGTTGTGTCAATGAGTTTTGTATAGTATTACTGTTAGGTTTGTGTGTTATGTAGAGAATAGTGTGTTGTGTTTTGCAAAAAGTTTTTTATGAAATTGAATTATTGTACGGGTTTGCAGATTTGGTGTGTGCTTCTGCTGTTTGAGTGTCAGCTTTCAGACATTGTGTGACAAGTAAAGATTTTGTGTGTAAGCAGTTGAGAAAAACTGTAAATAGCCTGCATAGCACTTCATCTTTTATTACATTGGATTTTGACCAAATATATTCATAGTCTTTTTTTTGTAAAATGTTGCAACAAGATGTAAAGTGTGTGTGTGTGTGTGAAAAATTACAGTTTTAGACAAATAAGGTAATACAAATATTTTCAAAATAGGTGTAAGTAACTACAAATGAGCATAAGATAATATCTTTAAAAGAAATTCTGTGTGGAGCATGCCCATGACCCGTGCAAGGTTCTTACTTTAAGACCCCCCCCCCCCTTCCTGTTTGCTTTTCAGCCCATAGCTCTCTTGGGCTTTTAATTCGTTTATTATTAGATCTCGTGGTACCTTTTCTGTGCTAACCTGGACATGGTAAATTGGTTTTAGGGAGCCTCAGTATGTCGTCCCGTAATTCCTGGCCACGGTGTCCATCTCACCAGATGGCTTGTTGGTTTTACCGCATGTGGAAGGAGTGATGCTGTACATGGCACACTGGAGGGAGGAGCAGGGGACCAGACTGCAGCACAGATGGCCGTGTCCGCTCATGGCATTGGGTCCGGGGAGGGCTGGTAAGGCTGGGTAAAGTAAGGAAAGGCACCAGTGAAACAAGCCCTGAAAACGGACAGAAGGTCAACTCATTATTACGGCCAAAAGCAGATCAGTATATCATGTTTGCTTTTTAAGAGCAATTTTGTATGCATGCAGTCTGAAACGGTCTGCTGGCTGTGATCATATCACTTATATTATACTGTATATTTATATCAGTGTTTAGTTTCTTTTTTATTCCGTAGTTGCAACTAACTGCATGCCATAAAAAAAAAAAAAACCTGTTCTTTAGCTATGTAAATATCCCTTCAGGAAATCAGATGTCAATTCAGTAAGTACTTGAAATAAATAGTACACTGCTATTCCAATCCGAACATAACTGCTGTCTCAGTAATAGGAACATTCTGTGTTCTCATTGGTTGGCTGAAATAAGAGCTGGTATTGTCAACATTTATTTTTATGGCAAGTGGAAATGAAAGGTCATGGAGGGTTCCTTTAATAATTTGACTGAAGATGGCTCATATGTGACCTCAACCTTAAGTGTTCTAAGTGAGGAAGAAAAACACATTAGTGTTTTAAAGGCAGGATGAAGGAGACTGGAAATGGAGAAAAGACCTGGTTAATCGGTTAACTACACACTTTGGTATGACCACCATGTCTTTCAGTTTTACTGAAAATAAGAAAGGTCACAAGAACTAAATATTTTCTCTGACAGCACAGGGATTCTGTAAAAATAATATCTTTTAGTATTCTTTTGAAGGAATATTTAATCAATATTATTATGTTTTCATTTTGGGCAAACTAACCCTTTAAGGTTTCATATTATTATTTGTGAAAACCATATTTTTTTAAGGTTGAGTGTAAAGATTTTTTTTTCTTTTTTTTAATGCTTCGCTGTTGGTCTTGGTCTCGGGTTACAAGAGAATCATCTCAGAGTTTTCCTTCTTTACCACTATATGGAAAATTATTTCCGTTCAATGTAGCTTACAGACTACAGTGAGACATTGTCTCAGATTCAGTCAGTTTTTCTGTTAAGTAAGAAAATTTCCCCCCGGTTTAACAGACAAAGTTTAAGCCTAGTCGCAGACTAAAGTTAAATCTGAGCTGTTTAAACTGAAATAAACTGGCACTAATTGATCTTAAAATATATCAGTGCCTTTGTTTTGTCTCAAGATGCACACCAGTAATGTTTTTTCTAAGGGATGTTCATAAAAATTACTTCAATGTCCTAATCGAACTATGGCCTAATCCTGGTTAGTCTAAGCCCTGTCTGTGAAACTGGGCTTTCGTGATGAAATAGCAGGATTCCAAATATGAGAGAAAAACAGGTTTCCCCTCTCACAGTCTCAGTCTGTTAAGCAACCCATCATCTGCTGAACTAATTGGCTGTACTTCTCCTCCAGCGATTTCACAGATAGCAAAATAAATTGATGATTGATGATGATTCATATGCCGATGCCACTCATCCGGCTGTGCTGTTTGATCTCAAAGTCTGTTCGGCTGTCATCACAACAGAAGTTCAAAAAACGTTCAAAGAAAAAGATGCACAAACCTAATTGGAACAGGAATTTTACTTTATTACTTATTTATTTATTTGTTGCCCCTTGCCAGGAGTCTATGATGTTTCCTTGGGGTTTCCCTAACAGGAATGATGTACTGTATAAAAGTTTCGGGTCAGTAATATTGCAGTCAGAATAATGCATTACATTGATCAAAAGTGACAGTAAAGACTTTATACAAAAATCTTATTTTAAATAAATGCTGTTCTTTGGAAATGAATAAAACAATTGCAATTTAAAAAAACTTTTAAGCAACACAACTGTTTTAAACATTGATAATAATAATTATTATTTAGCGTCAAATAAACCTCCATTCTGGTCAGATAGGATTTAACTTTGAACACAGTATTCTTGAGCCAGTCGAGCACTTCAACTGTTAAATGAACCCGATGACTTCTCAATGATTTGCTCAGCAGTAAATGTTTGTAAATGGACTGCTGAAAGTGTTAACCGAACCATGTGCCAATCGCTAATTGGAGTAGTCCAGCCACAGTCCCTGGCATTATATCTTAAAAGCCAACGTTGCATGATTGAGGACAGTGACACTGAAGGAATTTCAACCTTGAGAAAGTAAGGAAAGTTTGAGGCAGACATCGTCACTGGCTTTGCACCGGCTTGTAGAGTGAAGTAACGGTTGACTCCTGTTTTTCTAACAGCCAAAGAATTTCCCTTCTACTCATGCCCAGGGCAAGTCTGGCCTGAGGCCTTAGCAAACAAAACTAGACTAGGAAATGGAATCTGCTAATGTTGAAGAGAACGTTTTTCTTTTTTTGGCCATCTTTCTTTGTATGTTTCACGCACTCACTTCCTCTCTCTTCATGTAGTATAACATGACCTACTGAGTGATTATGAGGCAGGCCGTAGAAGCCTGATGGAGGGTAACATCTCTTCCCCTCTGGTACAGTTCCAGTACAGAGCTGGGCTTCATGGGAGGAATTTCACCCCACTGGGTGTACTGTCCTTTGGTCCATTCCTGACAAAACTTACTGGGTGAGAAGAACCACTCTCCATCCACCAGATGTTTTCATTATAGCTTTGGTGGAATGCCCTGAACCGGTGCCACCAAATGGTAAACTGATCTCCTTAGGTAGGCTACTATGCAAACTTTAACTTATGTAGCTTTAAGGGATAGTCACCAAAATATGTAAATGCCAAACTGAACTTATTTAGTTTTCAACTTGTTAACTCATTCATTTGGTTTCGAAAGTTAAGATCTTACAAGTTTTTTAGGCCGGGGTGTCCAATCTTGTTCCTGGAGGGAAACTAGCGTAGCTTCATCCTGCTCCAACACATTTGTCTGGAAGTGTTTAGTAATCCTGACCATGATTAGCAGGTTAAAATGGGTTAAATTAGAATTGGACATGATTATTTGTTCAAGTGTTCCTGGAAAGTTTGTATTCACGAGCTGTGAAGTCATACTTATAACTTTAGGTACATTCAAATTACTTTATTGGAACAAGCTAGGAATGAAGCTTTTCTATTATAAATACAGCTATATTTTACACTCTACAGGCAATACATTTTAACTAAGTTAACTCTTTAGGTACTAATACTGTTGTATTTTGTAGATTGAACTAACTTCATTGAAAAACTAAATAAAACTTGAATTTACTGTCAATTTACTAAATCCATTGCATTCACTGTGTTTTCTTATTGACATTCTCAACTCAGAAACTCTTGGCTTGAAGAAAACTTCACCCTACTTGTGGATTATGTGTGTACCTGGTCTACTGTATGTGCTTTCCTTTGTTTCCACCATCATTTGTTTTTTCCATTATTACTTCAAGAGACTGAATCCTGTTAAATGTGTGTGCGTTTGTGAACTATCCTTGTTTTGTACGGATGAGTAGGTGACAACAGTTTTTCCACCTCATCAGCTCTCCTGGAGTAACATCAGCTGTGTAGACAGAGGCTTTTCCCAACAGGCTCTCCTCAAGGAAAACTCACGTTGTGTTTCCTGATCCGCACTGAAATAGGCTAGCCGAGGAGGAGGAAATATGGGTCGCCATTGTAAAGCAATAATCTCCTTTAAATGTTTTAATGATTAATCGAGGGAGTTCAGCGAGAGGTTTTGATTTTCAATCTCCCGTCCCTCAACGTTCACATACAACGTGGTTTCCACAGTAATGGCTTTGATTATGGAAATTGGGGAGAATGAAGGCTATGATAATGTTCTGTCAGCTTGAGTTTATTTTTGAGCCTGATGTCACACACTTCCTCCTCCTTTTGTTCCACCAAGGAGATGTTTATTTTGTCCTGACAGCTGCTCTCTAATTGGAGCGTGTCCCTTTTTATCTATTCATTCGGATGTTCATTGGTGTAGTCGGTGCTGGTGTGTCAGTATGGTGTCATTCATGTGCTTTTCTCTCTTCTTCACCTTCCTCCATCTCCATACACACGGCACAGGATCTTTTGAATGGTTCTCACAAAGAAACTCAAACACAAATCTCTCCCTCATCAGTATAATGATATCCAGCATACAATGGTCCACTAATACTCTTAGAAGTATAGTTCAGGCATTGTATTCATTAATTTGAAGCTTTGTCACCAAAGTAATTTTCCTCCTCCTCTTCCCCTATTTCCTGATTTTGTGTCATCATGAGACTGATGTATATTATCATGTCTCAAGTATTTAAAGACCCCATGAAATGACTTGACGTCATTACATATGAAAGAAATGTGTATTTTTTCAGTTAAGTTTTACAGATAAAAGGGTCCGTTGTGTACTCTCAATAGTGTAGCTCCTCTTGAAGCATAGACTGTATGTAAAAACAAAATGTTTACAAAATGACCTTTGTAGACTGAATCAAGAACCAATGACTCTTATGAACCAGTTCCTTTTAGTGATTCAAAAACATACAGTGCAACCAGGTATGAATCCATGTTAAAAGCTTGAACACGGTGCAAAATCTACATTGGGAAATCTTTTACTCTCTTACTAAATTCCTTATCACATAGATTCCTATTGAATGGCTGGATGGTTTTGCAAACATTCCTAGAGCAATGCAAAATGTAACTGTACTGAGTTTTAGATTATTTCAAAAACATTTTAGCTATTTATCATCAGCTTGTCATCTTTTTGAAATATTCATTAAAAGAACCAACTCGGAAGAGTTTTTTTTGTTTGTTTGTTTGTTTGTTTATTTTTGGAATTGGGCCCCATGGTCACACCTAATGTTTTTGATTAACTAAAATGAACTGGTTCATAAGAGTCATTTGGTCTTGATTCAGCCTTCAAATGTCATTTTGCATACAGTTTGTTTTTGCGTGCAACCTGTTAGGACATCTCATTAAAATTTCCCATTATTTCACAGTACACATTCTTTTTATTACACCAAGAGACTGCAAGCTCAGTTTCACAACTAAAACTAAAATGTTTTCCCATGGCACTAGCAAGATATGGAGTAAAAGATAAAAACTCACATTTTTATGTCATTGGGTCTTAAAGGGTGGGAAAATTCAGCATGCAGTGAGGAGAATTTTGTTTGATGTGTGATGACGTTTTCTCCATCTCAATACAGAAACTGTATTTCTTACCCACATTTTGGTTTCCTTCTTTCTTCAATGAAGGCCGTGTCTCAGGATTAGGTTTGGCATGTCTGTAGCTATTAGTGTCAATAATACTGCTGATATGTTATAAAATTATGGATGCACCAAAATGGGGACCCAAGGCTACATACCACAGCTGGAAAAAAAAAATTGCTATTCTTTAATGTTCAGTGTAATTTGGTCTCTCATTTGGCCTCAAACTGTAGTTCAGGTGCTCAAGTGCTCAGGTGCAGGGCCTCATCCCCGCCAGCTGTTCTTCTCATTCCCAAGAGTCTTAGACAAATTCCTCTTGCATTGTGGAGCTCTCTCCCTCTGGAGCCAGCTGCACAAACTAACTTCCTGTCAGCTCCCTTTTGCTTCCTGTTTGCTCTGATGAATTGACGGTTTCCTTCAAGCTGCCTTTGGTGACGCAAGTAGTTTACGCCAACAGGCCCACCTCCTGGAAACAACTGGTCCCTTTCAAATTTGCCTTTTTTTTTTGGGACTGTATCCCATAAAAGTTCCGAAAACAATAGCACAGCTCAGAGCTGCACAATGCTCTTTTTCACAAACGCACCAATGTGTGAAACTTCCTGCTATCTTCTTACACCCCATCAATGGGCTATTATGGTTTGTTGTCAAAATGCTACTGGTTTATACATTTTTATCAAATCATTTAAATACTTTAAGCCGCTATATTTTAGGTGTCTAGACACTTAAAACTGTTATAATTAGAATTATTTAGATTCTTAGAATAATTTCTGGGCAAATGATTAAGAAACGTTAGTTTGTAAACCCCCGCTGTCTTAACCTCTCAATTAAATATGCTTTCAGATCTTCCCTGACAGATTTGAACTGGTTGAGATGTTTGTTGTGATTGATTGTCTGGCAGAGCACAGGAGAGGGGTATATTTAGATGCTTTAATTTACAACTTTTTGAATGTGTCAGAGCGTTTGCTTGCTGGTGAATACCTTAGACATCTATGTACCAACCGTGTGAGGAGGACTAATGTCAAAATAACAGGCTTCCTGGGCTGTTTGTGTGGGTTTGTTTTTTCCTACACAACATATTAACCCCTCATGTTATCTCTGTTAGGTTTGTTTCAAAGTGACACTATGAACACTAATCTCGCCTGTTTAGTCACCATGTCACCCCATTGTTCACACACTTTGAACATGGCTTGTTTTGGTGGACAGCACCAAAGTCTTGTCGTCCACCGCCTAGTGATTTCTATCTCCTTGCTTTTAAAGCTCTGGCGACAAGTCTGGGGTTTAGAGCCCTTAGCCAGGGCTTGCAATGAGATATGACAGATTTGGGGTGGGGTTTTTAGGGGAGCCGGCTGAGATGCTCTCAGGGAAATGAGCAAAGTGACAGCTGGGATGAAGAGGGGAGGACAATTGATTTGGCCTTGAAGAGACAGCACCATCAGATTACACACCCCTGAAAACATAGTTACATTGTAGTCTTTAGAACATCAATTTTTTATTATTTGTGTAGTGTTTTTCATAATACATGAATCTGTAGCTTGACATATATATATATTTTTTGCCATTGATCCATATGCCATGAGATTGTCTTTCAGTCCTTTGTCAGATGCCAGCTTGCTGGTCAATCTGTTTTGCTCACTTCCGCCTTTCCTTTTAGTTCGAGGCAGTAGAATCAATAATGCATGGCTGTGTAACACCCTGACTGAGCAGATATCTCAGCAGGTAGCTGTGATGATTGCTGTTTGGGGACCTGCAGGTATTACTCAACACTGTGTTTGGTTCTGTCCTATAATGAAGGTCCCAGCCAGCGCTTTGCAGCTTGCTCACCGTCAGTTGTGTGTCACAAAGACTGCAATGTAGGCATGAAATTAGATCATTATTTAATGCTCGTTCAGCAAATGCACACTCAAGGAGGCAGGGGTCACTGCTGTCTGATTACTCCGAGATGGTTTCATATTTTGTGTGGCTTTATTTTCATGCTCAACTAATGATACCCAATCAAACAGGCCATTTGAATCAAAGTTAATTTTCCTTGTTTGTTGATACAAAGAAAAAAAAGAAGTGCTCTTTCATCAAAAAAAAAAAAACCTGAAGTAGTTCAAATTAATGTGATGCAAGAGTTGCTTTTTGTTGCACCTGCAGAAGTAAAACCTCCGCTTCCCCTTTTGTGTAGAATGTACTTACCCTGTTATGTAATACAAATATAATTTAAGTTAATAAGTTATGTGTAGTACGGTATTTATAGTATTTATCAGAATGTATTATTATACTTTTATATTATAAAAGTATTATATTTAAAGTAATATATTTGTCGTTTAATTCTATAATGTTAACTTTAAGAAAAAATAAATAAGTAAATTATATACATATTTATTGTCCATTTTAATGGCACAGACATTTGCCATATTGAGTATACTGAGGTTTGCTACATAAAATATTATTGTGACTTCCAAGTATATTTCTGGCCTATGGGCTGAGTGAATGTGAGGCATGCTAAACGTGAAAAGCTTTTTTTATTAATTAATTATTCATAGTGTTCAAAAAGTGTCCAGTCTGCCTTCGGAGGTGGATATGGAGCTAAAGAGATTTTTTTAAGCCCCCCCTATTTGTATGTTTTTTCCACTCAAGCTATTTTAAAAGATCTTCCCATAGATGTAGAACAGCAGGATGGCCAGAGAATTGGTAGCACAGTGTTTCTCAGACTTGGGAAACGTTTTATGAGCCCCTGAGACAAATGCAGAACATCTGACTTGAGTTTCCTTGTGAATGTGGTTGGATTATACTCTTCCTGCTCTTGGTGACAGCGATGGCGTTTACTGCTCTTCTCAAATCTCTACTTGAAAAGCAGTGAGTTTCATTTATATTTCAGCTGATTCTGAGTTCATCAGTTGTGATGCCATTAAATCCCATTAAATCTATGCCAAGGTTTCTTTCTCTAGCCCACACTGCTTGGTTGGGTTTGGTTTGTATATAGACATGGATGAACACATATTCAGCCACAAGAACATCAGAAACACTCCACCACTGTGATTGAAATTTGTAAAAATTACAAAAATGCGCGTGTTATTTTTTATTTTATTTTTTTTTACCCACCCACTAGGCACATAGAAATTTTTTGGAGATGCCCATACACAAATCTGCATATGCATTCGTCTGTTTCCTTTTTGTCTGTATTTATCTCAATAAAAATGAACCATTGAGCTCAAAATTGCATTATTAGGCCCATGTAGGCTTACTGACCATGCTCTATCTGTGCGTATTTGTAGACGCTTTGCTTTTTGCTAAAATTACAGGGCTCTCTTTGAAAGCTGAGGCATTACGATGTGGCACTGACTCATTTCCTATGATCACATGATCATACGGACATCAGAAAATTACATGTGTCAGTGGTATCGACACATGTTGGCATGCCAGAAAGAAGGCTTGGGTAGTTATTATCCCAGACGAGGGCTGCCTTATGACATAGTCATGTAAAAATCATCACAATGAGTTATATGAAGTGGGACAAGCCCAGTCCTACAGTGCTGGGATGTACTGGAGTGAACTTTGTTGTGTTTGACTTGACCAAGACACAGAGGCTGTGGAAATCCCACTTCTGTGTGATGTCAGAGTGAAAGTGTGCTCTCAGCGCAAAAGCACAATGGAGTCGGGGCAGCTGGGTATCATAGCCCTGGGACTGTCACACTGTTCTCCTCTCTTCTCCGGGCTGGAACAGTTAGAGCATATGGAGGCAAAAGTCATAAGATTTCTTCACAGCAGGAAATGCAAAGGTACTGTTGATTCTTGGACATTCTCAGGTTGTTTTCTCATCACTCGTGACACTGGTTTGACAGCTAAATCAAGACTTGCCATCAATACATCAAATGAAATGTGATCCTGCAGCTATAAACGATGAAATAGGTGCTACTTTGTGGTTTTTAATGTTTGGATGAAGGACTTTGCTTTGCTTTGAATAATCAAACTGCTCTACAACTGCTCAGTTAGATGGCTCTGCTGTATTGTTTCATGTGTTTTTATTTTTTTATTTTATTTTTTTAAGTATGCAGGACATGTACTGTAGGTCCATCCATAGTTCCAGGCTTCCCAAGAGCGCACGTAAACATCATGATTCAATATTTCAATAGGCTGTCGGGATTGTGCAGAGTAAACTAATTTGGAGCCGTGCTTGAGTGCTCGGCGAATGTTGGACAGGGAGAAAGAGAGACGGAGAGAGATGCAACGGAAATAAAAAGTGATAACAATGGATAAACTCTCTGAAGATGTGTGTGTGTGTTTGATGAACCTCTGCAAAAAGATCTCCTGATATGCATTGTTCGTCTGTCTATTGAATAATTTTAAGCACCACTTGACTTAATGATAATCATAAAACCTGTTCTTTGAAACATTGTTTTGTGCATAGAAGGTTGAAATATCTTTTCACTAGCTATTTTTGACTTTGTTTTGAAGAACTAGACTGGAGCCACATATACTAAATTGTGAAATGTGGATTATTTTTTTTATCAAAGAATACTGCAAAAAAAATATCATGGCTACCACAAAAAAAAAAAAAATAAATAAATAAATAAATAACATTGGTAATTATAATGATTACTGAAGGATCATGTGATACTGAAGACTGGAGTAATGACTGCTGAAAATTCTATTTTGCCATCACAGAAATAAATTGCGTTTAAAAATAGATTACAGTGGAAAAGTAATAAGTGATTGTAATAAATAACAGTAATTACTGTATTTACTATATGTTACATGCAGCCATTAGAGACTTCAAAAACACTTAAAAACTCATACCAACCCCAAACTTTTAAATGTTAGTCTATAGATTTAGTGTGCGTTTTTCAGTAATTCTCCACATTTTCCAGGTGGTTCTGAACACCTTTAGAATGCAGAACCAGAGTGGGACGTTCTATAATAACTCTGCTTCTTCTGCTCCTCTGATTGGCAGAGATCCGAGCCCAGTTGGTGGAGCAGCTTAAGTGTTTGGACCAGCAATGCGAGCTCCGCGTGCAGCTCCTGCAAGACCTGCAGGACTTCTTCCGCAAGAAGGCGGAGATCGAGATGGACTACTCCCGCAACCTAGAGAAACTTGCCGAGAGGTTCCTGGCCAAGACTCGCTACACAAAGGACCCTCAATTCAAGTAAGAGAACATTTGGCCGTGTTTCCAGCTGATGCATCATAGTCCTGTGAACCGTGCCATTACCTGGGCACCGTTTGAAATCAATAAGTTTATTTTTTCTCTTCTCACACACTCTTCTGATTACATTAGTGCTGTTTTGCAGTGAATGTTGAGACGGTTGAGTAAACTCTCACCAAGTCTCTTCAAGATAATTTCATTAAAATCTTTGGTAAGAACTCATAACTATCATATTTTAGCGTGCAGGCTTAAACAGAGTCTCCTTATTTGTCAGAATGATGATGAATCAGCTTTTTACGATGTAAATACAGTTTTACAGTCTTTTCAGGCTTACACAAGACCCGCTGTTATATAAAAGGCTCGTCTCATATCTCTGATGAGATAGCAGCAGGGATTTTGATCGTGGAATAAAGTAAAAAAAAAATCTTCAAAGTCCTTGGTTCTGCTCCAGTGACCCATATTTGATCCTGATTCTGTAGAGTTATTATGCCGTATTATGAAGAAAAAGCTGGTGTAATGTTAAGAAAAGCAAGTAAAGTGGAGCATTTATGTTCTTACTCAAGCTATAAATGCTTATATCATCCTGTCTGATTGACTGCATTAGCTAATAATGCTCATTTTATTGTTTAGCATGAAACAAAACAAGCTTTGAATGGTCTAATGTCATTTTTATACATAGGGCTAGACTTTGAACAGGCTTTTTAAAGCTTAGTTGTGTTGAAAGGCAAGTGGCAATTATGCTGAAGCCCTGGCATTAAATGAATGCAGGTTTTCCTGATACTTACTAGCGAGCTTTGAGAATGATGCAGTCTCATAGCAGTCATTATGACAGGATACGCTGTCGAAGAGCCTATTAATCAGTGTTATATACTGTCTAAACGGATCTCTGTGGTCTGATGCTTGGATCCTGTTGGATTCAGGTTGATCCTGTGAGGATGTGGTAACCTCATCCTAAAAGAATAACAAAGAAAAGCTTAAATACCAACTAAAAGTTAAAATTTAAAGTGTACTTCCTTGCCCTGGCTTATGTGTGAATTATGACACAGTCTGTATGTCTTGATAACTGAAGCAGTATTTGATGAAAACCTTTATGACTGTAACAATAATGTCTTTTCAATCTCTAT
Source organism: Carassius auratus (assembly GCF_003368295.1). Lineage (NCBI taxonomy): Eukaryota > Metazoa > Chordata > Actinopteri > Cypriniformes > Cyprinidae > Carassius > Carassius auratus. The sequence goes on from NC_039253.1 coordinate 17,182,079, forward strand.
CAAGCAAAAATTTTGCTTGCGTTAACATTTATCAAGGTGCTTTTGTAACTCCCAACGGCCTGTATTTGCAGTGACACATTGTCATCCTTTTATTCTTGCTGTGTAAATAGGTCGGACTGGATTGGAGTTGTTTTCCAGGGTCTAGTATGCGCACCTTGACAGGTTTCTTTCTGGCAGTTGTGCCCCAGGCACTGTTTTGACAAAGGGGATATCCAGTGCTTGAACTTTTCCTTTATTTCATTGTTTCTTTCATTTTCCACCTTGTCATGTGCTTCTCTTTACTCCTTCCCTCTTTCACTCTCTGTCTTTTCACGTTATTTTGCTCTTTGTATTTGCACTTGCCTTTTTTCGGTTCCTAATATAATGGTTTGAGTGCTAGAGGCTGGGTCTGGGGAAAGTCAACATACGGCTGGCTCTCTGACAGCTTCTAGAAATAATCAATAGATAGCACTATTTTTTTGAGAGCAGTTTTGTGTGACCGCTCTGTACCCAGACCATGGTGCACATGAGACCCCTGTGTACCTTACACCCTGGGTGTAAAAAATGAGTTAATGAAGTAAAATGAAGTAAAAAATAAAATGTATTAATATTAATCAATAATAATAATTATAATAGAGAGATTATATTTATGTTGATTTGAACAATTATCTAAATAAAAAAACTAATTTTATGTTAACAAATGTTCCTGAAAAATATAGAAATATTGAAATAATAAGCAAACAGTAATAATTAATTATGATCAATATCAATAATTTAAATCAATAAGAAGAAGAAAAATGTATTTGAACTTATCTACATTTAAATGAAACAAGTGTATAAAAAAATTCATAATAATGGATGGATGGATGGAAACAAACGCGTGAAGAAGAAGAAAATGTCATATTTTAGGATACTGCCTTATGATTTTTCTAAGTTTAAGCATTAAGAAACTTCTCCATCATGTATTTTTGGCTCTCTTTTGCTTGCATTTCCTCTCTGAGAACTCGTTTCTTCATTTTAACATGATTTCTTGTGCTTTTCTGTTTATTTCCTCATATTTCTTACTTTTCTGCTTATACTAGACTTTCAATGTGCTAATTTTTTTCGGATACCGCTGGGAATATGGGCGGGAGCAGGATATAACATCAGGCACCAAGGTTTCCCTTCAGTCACAACATGGATTCTGATGTGCTTGTACTGTGTTTTTTTCGTCAGCGTCGAAAGCATCTTATTGTATTGTACTCTCTGTCTCTTTCTCTCTATATAAATATATACACACTAAGCAATAAAAAAATAATAAAATGTGTTATCTGTTCCTGTTTCCACTGACACTGCGAACCATGCAGCTTCCTTTTTTATTTTATTTTTATAATCCTTTAAAGATGTATTATATAAAATAGGACGCTGTGCTATGGCTAAAATTTCCGCTTCCTTAATTTTTGAATTTCTGTGCTGAGAAGTCACAAAGTGACGTATCGATCTTCTACTGGTCCCACGTCTTCACGTGATGCCAATTCGCAGGTCAGAGTTCACCAAACTGAACTTTGGAACGGAGCAAAATGCGATTTTTTTTCTTTTCTTGCATTTCCGGTCTGACACATTTGCGTGCGTATGAATGGAAGTCAACGAAATAAAAAGTGCAGTGTGACCGCCCCCTTAGGCCCGCATTATACAATCACAATCTTATCCAGTCTAAATACTAATCAGTCTAAATACCCTGCCCTCCGTGGGTCCCTTCAGCCCTTGGAATCCAGCTCTGACATCTGTATGTTTAACAGGCAAAAGGCAACATCTGGTACAGTGATGCCATAAAGGAATGCAAGGTATTTTCCAGTCCCTCTCTTCAAGAAGAACGTAGCTGTCGGTGAGGCCCGACCTACAAACTGAGGGGCATCTATGGAGACCCCTGATAATATACTGTTTATGTTCTTACAGGGTAGAGTTCAGCTCAATGCCTTCCATTCTACCATTTAAGGGTTCAAAGGCTCCTCTATGTGTGGTATGACAGTGTGCGTCACTTCTTCAGGAAGCCAGCAGGAGGCCCGATGACGAGTTGCCAGACAATGAATGGACAGCATGGTTAAGAAACACGAAGTCTACAATGCTAACACACAATGGTACTGACCAAATTTCTAGCGTGCCTGATTTTCTACAATGGATTGAGTTGATACAAAGAAGCAACTGACACTCACCACAACGTCTGGACACATGACAAATAAGAAGGGTGGTGGTTACACTGGTGCCACAGAGGAGCCGTGATGTGTCATATGCTTAATGGTCCACTCTGCTGATCCAAGATTACACTACAAACCAGTTCTCAACTTTTCCCCCCTAGTGGTTATGGTCAATGCTGGTTTCGTCATTTCAAAGTTTTTAAAACGTTGTCATATGGTGTTTCACCACTTCCTAATGTCTTGAATTTCATAGTCTACCATTTTAGTCCAGGGTTATCAAATCCTGCACAAACAGGCCCACCTTCCTGCAAAGTGTAGCTCCAACCTGATTGGTCGGAGCAAGATGGCGATGTACCTTTTCTACAGCAAGATTTTTCAATATTTCTTTAAAATGATGTATAAAGAGTATGCAGGAGGTGCTTTTTTGAATGTATGAAGGTTTTATATATATTTCATCTTATATTGTACATTCAGCTCAGCTGGTTTTATTCGACATTTATTTTTATTTATGTAATTTAGTCTTACAAATTTACCGTCAACTACAGAAATCAATACATTTACTGACACTGGACTTCCACATACAAGTGTCATAATGTTGTCTGTTCTGCAGTATCCTGTCTCATGATAACTCCCGGCCCATTTGTGAGGAGCTCAGGGTTAGTTGACTAGAGGAAGTGAGTCCGTCTGTTCTCGTGTGTTTGCCTGTTCTTCATAAGTGTGTGACAGTAAGAGAAAGCAGGCAAGGCAAGTTTCATTTCCTCTCCAGTCTGACTAGCTTGACTGATGTCTTCCCAACATCATGTCTGAACAGAAACTAAAGTCTTGTAAAACACTTCTCACTTGAGTGAAAAAATTCCCCTCAACGCCTTCTCATGTACCTTCCAAGCGATATTGAATGAATGGGTCACTCTTCACAGTTTACAGCAGACTCTGGTGTTAGTATATTGCCAAGCTAATGACTCTATGCATGTATTGAAAGAAATGTAGTAAAATATATATATATGTATTATTACAATCTACCATAAATGTTTTGTAATTTAATGTGTTTTAAAATGCAATGCATTCCTGTGATGGCAAAGTTGAATTTCCACCAGCAATTTATTGCATTCTTGCTATTTATTGCATTTATTTCTCCTCATAGTCCTTGTGTACATTCAGTACTTCTCGTTTTGCTTTGTGAAGTCATTTCATCAATCAATTCCCATCATTTTACTACAACCAATTGCCAAGAATTATTTCTTCATATTCTTCATCTCTTAAAATTCTACACATGCCGCCGTGTCACATCCCTGGTGTCATGTCACCTAGGAATGAGCTCTTCTTGGCTTTGCAGAGCATTCCTTTGGTGAAAGGCCGGTTCTGTCTGCGATGACCTTGCTGTTAATTGGGCAATTCCTCCATTCACGTGACCTCAGCTTTTTCATGGCCTTCTAGAAATGACCTGGAGCTCCCTTGTCTGAATGCCCATTGAAGAACCCTTTCCGGCAGCCAAGGGGCCATGCTAATCTCATCAACATCCCTTTGTTAATTGCTCGAGAGGAATTGAGTTTCTCCAAGGACTCCATCTTATGTGTTTAAGCATGTGTTTTGCTTCTTTGCATATGAAAAAGCAAATTAGTGTGTTTGGGAGGATGTTTCTCAGGGCTGTCAATGGCTCAGATTGGTTTTACTCATTCAACAAGCATTAAACTGTTGGTTTTACTTATTGTATTCTTATTTTTTTTCCATATAATTTGCTATTTGTGAAGATTTAAAGATTTGTTTTGTTAATATATTTGTGTCTTCTCATGTCCTTATGTTATACTGTAGTATGTCTTGCACCATGTGTCAGTTAATGGAGGCATTAACACTTTTGGCACACATGTCTGTTGTTTACCATCAGGAACTTGCCTTCTTTGAGTCCTTGTTGTGCAAGACCTTTATTTTTTCATTCACTTTTTGCTACATGCTCGAACCAGTTTCATTCTTCCTGTTTCCCAAGTGTTGTGCGATCATTGGCAGAGCAAACATCAAGATCTCATTCCACTCCTTACCTCAGCTGTAGCCTCCAAAACATCCAAAAACAATTATTTCTGCTACACTTTTTAACCGCTGTTCTTTGAATGGGGGTAAAGGGTGTCTGGGAAAGCTGGTGGAGAGAAACATTATTGGTGAGAGTGGATAGTGTTTTGAACACACTAGACTTATTTACTTCCAATAGTAGTTGAATTGTGACTGCTGCCTGTGTGCCGCTTGTTTTTATTCAGTAGGTCTGCATATTTAACTTTTTTACTAAGGTATCATTCTAACTAAAATATAAACTTTATTTGAAGATACTTATACTTGGGCTACAACTTGATTAATGGTCACAATGGCATTCCAATAGAGTCTGAAATTAGCATGTTGCTAAGATAAAAAAGACTTAAAGGGTCCATTCACCCAAAAATGTAAATTCTGTCATTAATTACTCACCCTCATGTCGTTCCAAACCTATAAGACCTTCGTTCATCTTCAAAACACTAACTTAGATATTTTTGATGAAATCCGAGAGCTTTCTGACCCTGTATAGACAACAGTACAACATTCCACCACCATTGTAGATGTAGATGTCCAGGGCCGGCGCAAGCTCAAATGCCGCTCTAGGCAGAGCACAATCGTGTCGCCCCCACCTCACATTCACAATTAGGGATCCTTAAGATGCATGTAAAAAAACTTTTTTTTAACTATGAAATTACACTAAAATAAAAACGTTCAAGCATGTTTTCAGAGTTTTTTTTTTTTTCATTCTGCAAAAAGGTGAAAAGGGACACAATGCAACAGCTGCGTATAATTTCAGTTTTATAGACTAATACATAGTGTACAGAATAAAACTAAACATATGCACACAACTCTTTAGCTCCCAAAACTGGAGGTTTCGATTTTTTTCTTGACTGATACACACATTCACAAACCTACATTTCAGAAGCGTGCGCGTAGGGCTTTCTCAGCGGCAAACACTTTGATTGCGTCCACGAGTTTAACTTGTACTTCGGAGATAATTTTTATCAGTTTAAGTTTTGAGAAACTGCGTTCTCCAGGTCTCACAGTGACAGGGAGAGTGAGAAGCACTCTAAATGCTACAAAAACATTTGGAAAATTGTTTTCCATCCCTTTTTCAGAGACGAATTTAAACGCATCCAGTGGTTTAGATCCAGCAACCAGGCGTCTGCCCAAAGCAGACAGCTCTTCAAACAATTCATGCCCATCAACATACCGCGAGTCTCCATGAGTCAGGGCCTTTTCCAGTCCTAAGCAATCGCGAAGAACTATTGTATTCTTCTTTTCTTTGAGAAATGCGATGTCATGTAAAAAATCCAAATACGTGCCCATGGTCTCTAAGCAGCGAAAAGCGCTCTTCCACGGAGGCGATTACTAATGACCAGATAATTTTATTAATTTTGACATTTTTGAATATACATTAAAGTATTTTGCATGCATATATAGACCTACTAATAGGGCGCTGCCGGGCGGGAATTTTTATTCGAAATGTAAAATTCGAAATGTTTTTTTTAATTTATTTATAGCTACTAAAAAAATTCTGTTGAAGTGCCATAATTGTAACCTATGTGAAACAAATAAATAAATTAATAATTATCTCTCTCTCTCTCGCTCTCTCTCGCCTTCTCTCTCTCTCCCCTTCTCTCTCTCCTCTCTCTCTCGCCTTCTCTCTCTCTCTCTCTCTCTCTCTCGCCTTCTCTCTCTCTTGCTGCGTTGGCTGAGCTGCCGCCCTAGGCGGCTGCCTAGTTCTCCTATAGGCACGCGCCGGCCCTGTAGATGTCCTTACTACCTTTCTGGGCCTTGAACGTTGTGGTTGCGTTGCTGTCTATGGAGAGTCAGAAAGCTCTCACATTTCATCAAAAAATATCTACATTTTTGTTCAGAAGATGAATGAAGTCTTTGAAGGAAATTTTTGGGTGAAATATCTTTTAAACACAACAGTCAGCATTGGTTTGTTACAATTTACAAGAACAAAACATTTTAAATGTTAAATAAATAATAAGGAATATATACCTGAACAATATTAGAACACTTTCCTTTGCAAAAATTAGTAATGCTTGAGGATCCCATTACGCTTACGATATGAATCCCTTTTGCTGACCTTTATCATCTTTAGAAATAACCTGATGTTTGATGAAGACAGTATATTTGGTCTTTTTATTCTGATCCCATCATCAAAAGAGCTACATGGGGACCGAAGAAGTGAGATGTGCCCATTCCTTTCCACAACGCTGACAGATGTTGAGCAGGAGAACAGGCTGTGATGTACCTCCACTGAGCCCCCTGCTGAGCTCTGAATGCTGGCTGATTTCCCCTCGCTTTGAACTCGTTGGGAGGAGTGTCTGTCTGAAGTCTTGTCGGCAGGCGAAGCCAGAGGGAACGTCCTGTACAAAGAGACAGGATCCCTGTCGAGTGATATGATTAATCCAACGTGCTCTTCAGCACGGACGACTGGTGTGAGACAAGTGTTAATACACATCTGTACATCACTTGAGATTTATTAGACTCAGACTACTTCAGGACATCAGCAGTGCTTGGTTTCAGCCCAGAATATGTTTTTGTTTTTATATTATTATCATTTTTTAAATATGCTGAAATGGGTTCAGATGATGCTGATGTCCTGCTATGATTTGTGCAGCATAAAGTGGGTCTGATTTTTCAAAGGTAGCTAGGTATAGTGTGCTTTGGAAATAAAATGCTTTTGGTCATGTACCTTAAAAATAGCATGGTTTTTGGGCATGCACTTTTAAAATGATTTGGATATGTTCACTATAGTTCAAAAGTGGAAGTCTTCTATCCTAACCAAGGCAACATATATTTGATAAAAATACTGTATAGTAAAAACTGTGAAAAATTATTGCAAGTTTAAAAAAAAAGTGTTTTATTTAAAAATATTTTAAAATCGAATTCATTCATGCGATGCAAAGCAGAATTTTCTGCAACCATTCAGTGTCACATGATCCTTCAGTAAGCAAGTGCTCAAAAACATTTCTTATTATTTGTAATATTGAAAACAGTGCTTATTTAATAGAGCTGTTTAATATAAAAAAAAGTGTTTAACTAGAAATGTTTTGCAACATTTTAATGGTCTTTACCGTCTCTTTTGATGAGTTTAATACGTCCTTTCTTAATAAATTAATTAGTTTCTTTCAAACTTTAGTGTATGTCATTATATCTGTTTGATACACCCTGTGGAAGTGTTTTTTTAACGAGTTTCAGTGTTTCTAAAATGAGCGAGGAAATGGAGTTTACCTCAACACTTATGCCTTTGCAGGTCTCAAGTTGTTTAGGCCTTAAATGTACACGTTTGCATACCACTGATGGATAGAGGTGTTGTTTGTTTGGGTAGATGTGATGAACGTTTTAGTTCTCACAGATGCTTTGCACTACAGTTAACAGCAGGACCAAGGTCATGTGTTAGCGGTTCCTCTGTAAACAGACGGTCTGTAAAACATTAACAGACAGCCGGATGCTTTCTGTGGGTTCTTTAGATCCATTCCTTCCTGATTCTACCCTCTCTGTGGACATTTCAGACCGTCTGGTCAGAAGAAACATCAGGTTCTGCCCAACCCGTTCAGAGGCATTTAAGCAGCAGGGAACGGGTCCCACCTCATGTGCTTCTACGGGACCCTCAGCATCAGCTGTCTCCTCTGGCATGTACAGGCCGCTGAGTCCATACTTCCAGCATATGATCAGAGTAATGCAGGGCTTAACAGAATTCCTCTTTGGCGTGACATCCATTGTTCTGTAATCCTTGAGTGAACTTTACATATAGGGCAACAGGTTTGTCAGGACGGGTCTATATCCATGCGTACCCTTCTAAACTATACCAGGACTGTAGGAGTTTGGAGTAACATTTAATATCCTAGGCTCATTCCCTATCAGAGCAGGAGTCCAGAGGGCTTTTTTGAGCTGATTTATTTGTAATGATGATGTCTGTGTCTCAAAGGCTGTTCACAGTGATTTGTAGCGACAAAGCAATCCGAAGTCATTAGTTGTTTAAATGACTGATGACTGATGGCGATGAGACTTTCTGCATATTAATTTATAGTCATCTTCAGGAAACGTAATGGCCCAAAACTGCAATATAAATCTCATAATAGTGTACATTTAATAACCAACAAGATCATTTCTGATGGATTATTGATATATTACTGAAAACTGTGTGCTTGTATGTCTATAATAATGTGATATAATGATTCATTTGCATTATCAAAAATGTTTATGAATGTTTATGCCCTGGTTTTCTGTATAAAAATTGTGTGGGGAAACACAACACCATTATTATTTAACAATTAATTTAGAATTTACTCCTTATATTAAATGTTTTAAATCTATTTGGCTTGAAATTATTTGCCCGGATCATTTAGTTATGTTCAAATGATTCCTCTGAATATTTCTGATTATGTATTGTGATTGAATTGTTTGTCAGTTGTTTTGCAGCTATTTTGCAACTACTGCAAAAAATAAATGTGTTTTTTCTTTACTCTTCTCTGCAGGAAAGAGCAAAATGTCCTGTCTCCAGTCAACTGCTGGAACCTTCTCTTGGCTCAGGTGAAGCGAGAGAGTCGAGACCACGCCACTCTTAGCGATCTCTACCTCAACAACATCATCCCACGCTTCGTCCAGGTCAGCGAGGACTCAGGACGCCTCTTCAAAAAGGTGACATTCGTCTTTGCATACCAGTCGATTTCTCTTTTAAAGACTCTGTAGTGCTCATTGGGTTTAAGACCTAGTTTTTTATTGGCTTCTCAGTTCAATTGATCATCTCTCTCTACTCACTGACGTGCCAGTTTTGAATTAATTTGACTTTTTTTGCTTTGATTTATTATTGTAATAATTATTAAATTTTATGTCTAATATATGATCAAATTTGTCTATATTTATCTTAATTGGGGATAGTAAAATGAATGTGTTAACAGTTTGGTTCATAACATATCTTCTGTGGGTTCTTATGCATGTTTATGCTCATTAAAGTTGATAGTGAGATTATTAGAATCTTAAATCTCAAGCAAACAGCTTGATCAAACAGCCGATAGATGCAATAAAGCAGCCAGCCTTTGGGGTCTCATTCCTCTTGGCTTGTCTAGACTGGTTAGACAGGCAGGAATTCAGGTCGCTCACTATCTAGACCCAGAGATGCTTTCTTATCAACACATTTTCAGAGTACATTGGTTATCCAGGTAAATCCTGTTCAATCTGGTCTGTTTAAGGTCAGAGGATGAAGGAAACTCCAAAAATGAAACATTCTGTAATCATTTACTCACCTTCTTCTTGTCTTAAACCTGTATAAATTTCTGTCTTCCGTTGAAACATAAAAGAAGGTATTTTGAAGAATGTGGTTGCCCAAGCAGATTTCCGTAGTATGGAAGAATTAGTATGGAGGTAAGTGGGGACCAGAAACCGTTCGGTTGAGAGAATCGAACTCGAGAGGTGAACTACAATTTAAAAGTCTCCCATCAATGCATCAGTTGAGCAGGGTGTTTTGATAATTTCGAATGTTTTTTTTTTTTTTTGATAAAACCTCTTGTGATATGGGCCTCAGCTATGCATAATTTAAGGTGTGCTGCAATTTTGTCTTCTAAACTTTTCTAAAAATTCCAAATCAAGAAAGGGCTATTTTTTTTCCTGAGCATATCTAGCGGCAAGAGACTCTCAGACCCCAATCAGCACTACTTTCTCTCCCGCTGTCTCTCTGTCTGTTCGGTTCCTATGAGAGAGGAAGAGATGAGCCTTCCTATCAACATTCTCGACAACTCTTTCTGTCTCTCTTTTTTATAGTTTAGCTCACCCGGCCCTTCGTTCTGCTGGAATATCGGTCGTTTAATTGAATGCTCCCGGCCGGCCTCTCTCTAGAGGCTTCCTAGGATTCGCTGAAGTCTGTGCAATTGGTCTTACCCGAGCGTCAACCTCCCGCTCTCTCTCGTGAAGCCAATAAGGAAGTGACTAAAACTGCAATTCATCGACTGGCCGCTTGAGGCTGGCTGCAAAAGGGAGTCGATCCCATTGACTCCCCATGTTTAAATGCTTTACAGTAGAAAAAAACATGTTTACAGCCTGGTTAAAAAATTATTTTGGTCTACATAGCTAATTTTGCCCTTCATGACAACTGTGAGGAGGGTGAATTTTTTATACAACGCTTCCGTTTAAATTATTAAGACTTAAAGTTCTGCATAATTAAGGGCGTGGCCACTTGAGTGACAGGTGGATTTTCGCTGCTGACACTGCCGTCGCACTAGGTGATCGTAGCTTCAGCAAGTAGCTCCTGCCTTTTTGCCCATTTTTGATTGTCCGGGAGAGTCTCGCGGTGATGCACTGCCAAGATGTCGACGGCCCGCTCTGCACACTTTAGGATTCAAAAACACACTTCAGGAGTCTACGGGTGACGTCACGGACACTACGTCCATGTTTTTATACAGTCTATGGTCTTACCCCACTTCCCAGTGCCACACACCTCCCACCTGTCTTAAAAGTGCTACGACATGCTGTAGAAAATTCTGCACTCTAGATGCAATATAATTATAATATAATGTGATATGTAATTAATTTAATTTTTACATTTAAACATATTTTCATGAGCAAGAATAAAAAGATTGTAAAGCAGTTTTCTACCTTATCAAATGTGGCAGCAAATAGTAGAGAGACACAATGTTTATGGAACAAAGTATCTTGATAAAAAAATACAGGAATATTATTATTACAATGACAAATTACTGTTTTCTATTTGAATATATTTTAGATGCCATCTAATGCTCACTTAAAGATAGTATTTACTAACACTAATCTTCAGCAAATGGAGATCAGTTTTTCATACTTTAATATTATGATGTATAAATTTAGCTGTACAGATTAAAACGATTGATATTAGTGTTTGATTTTTTTATATATTTGCTCATAACTTGTGGAATATCTGTCATTTATTACTGAAAATAATTATTGGAATATATTTGTAGGCCAGAATTTAAAATTGGTGCATAGACGTGTTTGGAAAACCTCTTTGGAGACTCAGTGCCACTAACACTGGCTTTGATCAAAATAAATTGAAAAGATTTCTCTTTACCAGGAAAACAGTAGACTGAAATATTGGCTGTGCTTTGGACACCAACTAACAAACATTATTCATGTTATGAACTGATGATTTTTCAAGCATGTCTCCGCAATGCATGATTTTGCAAGCATGTTTTATTGTTTTTTTGTTTTTTTTTTACATTAAGGCAAATGATTTTCATCAATTCAACTGCATGCTCTTGTTTATTGGGGGAATTAGTTTCGGAGGCGCAAAAACAATCATTGCTGATATCAACAATCCTTTGACATGTGACTAATGTTGAGTGCCAGTAAACCAATCCTTTCACACACAACCCAAAGTGATGCTTCTTTGACAGATTTGTTCAGCACCAAAATCTATCTCCTGCCAAGCTCACAGACAAACGTGTGATCTTTTTCATTTAACAAGTGCATCTCACGATTACGGCTCATAAATCCATGTCCTCCCATCCCAGTGCCTCACCCCTGTTCTCCAATAGATTTATAGGTCCTTCATGGAAAATCAATAATTTACTCCCATTTTTGGGGGCTCTTTTGTGTTGTCTTTGGAGTGTGTCTCCGAGCAGATGGAGGAAGGCAGCTCTGCCTGCTCCGACCGCACTCCTGAAGATCCATTGCACTGCGGGAATGTAATGCTGCTTGGAGGGGAAGTGTTAAGTGTCTCTGTGAGAGGCGGAGCAAGAGAGAGGAAGGAAAAGTGGAAAGAAGTAGCTTAGACCTAACACTCCTAATATAAAGAACAGGCTGAATAAATCCATCAAATGCTCCATATTGAACTGGTCTGAATTGGGCAAACCAGCAGGGCAGACTGGAGGCAGCACAAATGAACTTACAGATTTCAGCTGGGGAGACCATATGCTTCTGAACTATCTCCAACACATGACACGAAAATGTAATAGGACAACATTCTCATAAAAGTCTTTGGATGTTTGTTTGGAGGTATTTTTAGGCATTTCCACTGGAGAAATCTACTGGTCTGAGGTTGCTTCCAGTGATGTTATTCCTCCAGCGCTTTATAGCTTGAGAGGTTGTTTTGGGGTTTATGAATCCCGGGAACAAGAGCTCATATGTCTATGTGTGTCTTGCTAATTATGTGCGTTTGTGATTAAATTAAGAAAATATTATCAAAAGTTTTTCTTCAGTCTCCAGTCTGAAAAAATAGATTCACTTTCTAGTACTAATGCACTTCAATTTTTGAAAATTATCTTTTGAATATATGTACACAAAATGTGCCCTACTTCATGGCCATCACACACTTGACAAAAATAAACCAGATGTATAATTTTCTTTTTATGCCTTAATACAATAAAAGCTCATTATAGTAGTTTGTGGATGGAACTTCAACATTGTACAGCAGTATTATTTATATTTATATTTAAAATACATTTTAATATAAAAAAATTACATGCATAAATGACATGTTTTACATCATTGCAAATAAAAATGAAAATAATTTGAAAAATGTACCTAATTAGATTATTTATTTGTTTGAAATATATTTAAATCTATAGATTCTAAGAATCTTTATTTGTTAATATAGTGGGTTTTTTTTGTTAGTTTTTTGCTGTGTTTTAATGCCAAGTTATGAGCTCAATCAGCTTGACAAAATTCCTCAGACATGTTTAGAGAGGTGAAGTGAACATCTTTAGACAGGCAGTTTATTCTCGGCTCTAAATCTGGGTGTTCTTGTGCATTTTCACATATTACTCAGTCCACTGCCTCCAAATAAAACCCATCAGAGCTCCATTATGAATGACTTCCTAAAAGGGGATCTCCTATGGGACACCTCTCTACAGCCTACTCATCCATCTCAGCTTTTAAAGGGTTAAAATGAACTCTCAGTGTGACTTGATGATCACTGTCTGTGAAGATTGACAGATTGACTGTTTGTGAACACACTCTATTTCCTTCTTTCACCCTTAACTTCCCTCCTGCCTTTTACACCCATGCTCAAACTTCATCTCCTTTCAGCCTTGTGTTTCTTTTCTCTTCCATCATTTCCATCACTGCTCATCCTCAATAACTCAAGGGCTAATTGACATATGACCAAAAACAGCCCTAAAAAGAACCTTCAGAAACAGGAACACTCACTAAAATGTCAATGTGGGGAACAGGGAAGCAGTGACTGAGTCAAAGCCCTCGGTGAATGCTAGACATTTTCTTGGCCGGCTCCCAAGTTATCAGCCCACAGCGATTGAAGTTTGGACTTGAATTCGCAAGCACTTCATTTTCATGTCATGCTGTGCCTTCATTTCCGAATTTCCTCTTACAAGATCCAGCATCCACGAGAACAGCAAACCACCATTTCTATTTTACACAGAGTTTACCAGACCACTTTATTCCACAGTCTTTAAGAAGAAGTCTTATCAAGATGATAAGTAAGGTTTTCCAGTTTAAGTTCAGCTGGATACGTTTTTGACATTCATTGTGATTAACAATGAACTGAAATTCAATACTTTTGCATTGTCTGTACACTTCAGTTTTGTTGAACGGCTCAAACAGAAGTATAACCTTTAGACAATTGCGTAAGTTACTATTGTAACTGAACGAAGCAACACTAGTGACTTAAAGGGATAGTTCTCACATGATATTTGGGGTAGAATTTCCCTTTAAAGCTGAAGTAGGTAACTTTTGTAAAAATGTATTTGTGAAACCTGTCATTATGTCATGACAGTAGAATATGAGATAGATAATCCGTGAAAAAATCAAGCTCCTCTGGCTCCTCCCAGTGGTTCTATTGCCATTTGCAGAAATACATCGCTCCCGGTAAGAAACAACCAATCAGAGCTGCGGTCCATAACTTTTTTTTGTGTTCAAGATTTACAAAATGTATATAAGCGAGTACACCATGAATCCATTTTCCAAACCGTGTTTTTAGCCTGTCCTGAATCATTAGGGTACATCTATAATAATTGTTTATATTCTGACTATTTTAGATTGCTTCGGGGGTACCGCAGCGGAGTAACCCAGTACCGTTGTGATTCTTAATTGACATAAACAGAGAGAAGTAGTTCCGGCTACGATGTTCTTCCGCAAGACGCAAGCAGTTCTGTTTATTAACCGCTAGAGCGTCAAAAGTTTCCTACTGCAGCTTTAAAGTAAAAAATAAATTGATATTTAAGCCGATTTTATTTCCATAATATGACATATTTACAACTTGTGCGCCATTTAAAAACTCTTTGAACAGCCCTGTTTTTGATGTGCCCAAATGTCTGAATGGTTAATCCAGCCCAGTGTGCAGTGTTCCAGTATAATGTGACCATTTGGGCGAGATCGTATTGAGCTAAATGTGTTAGAGTAAGCTGGTGATGACATCCATTACTGAAAAAGCAGAAAACATCTCATCAGTTGAACAGTGACAGCTTCAGGGCTCACAGCCCAAAACAGATTATCAGTTGTTATAGAGAACAGGAAACTACTGTTAATCATGATCTACACCATTATTATTTTAGACTAATGTTTTTGTTTTCTTCTTTCTTACAGAGTAAAGAAGTGGGCCTCCAGCTGCAGGAGGATCTGATGAAGGTCCTCAATGAGTTGTACACGGTAAGATGCACAGCATAGTCAAGAGAACTTTATTTTCAGCACTAAATCTGAGGCTGTTGTCTTTATTCAGTTTTTCCATGTTTCATTATCTGTTTGTCACTTTCAGTTTTTCAAACAGAATGCGTGAATCCTCGGTTTCTTTCTTTTTATATCTTTGGTTCCTCTGCGTCAGCCTTCTGCACTGATGAGGCTTTGAGTCTCTGCTTCAGTCGAGTGGTTATTCTGGTCTCTCATGGTTGTAGTCCAATCAGTATTTTTGAGGCGTGGGGTTGGCTATAGTTACCTTTTCTTTTTTGTTGAAAATATTTTGAGAGCTTTTTGTCACTATTCCCCCATGTGTGGTTGTGTTACAGGGTGTGTGCGAAATGTAGTTTCCAAATGGCCTATAAGGAACCGTTTAATGTTTACGTGCCTTGAAATGGGTTTGTGTGTATGTGAACAAAACAATATCTTACCAGAAAGTCCATTTGATTCCTTATTAAGACAGGGGGTATGAACAAGTAGTGAATGATTTTAATTATGGTCGTCAGTCAGCAATGAATCTAACCTGCTGGTATGCGTGTAGCCTACCTGAGACACTAAAGCAGATATATTGCTTTTGCAGTGGCACAGAGGAACACTATGGAGTATAAGAGCTCTCCAAATGGTGATGATGCTTTTAGGATGGTAATACACAGCAACAGTTGTGGGGTCAAGCACAGACTCACTCATTACTTAATGCAGTCATAGAAGATTTTCTGATATTCCAGCTATGCTGTAATGTATGTTTTGCAGTTTTCATCAAGCATCAATCACTTTTTATATTCTGTTCTAATTATTTGCCACATAATATGCTATTTTTGAAATGGACAATATGAACAAGCTACGTTTCCACACATGAGGTCAGGACACTTTTCAGGAACAGGGTATGAATTAAGACCTGAAACTCTTTATGAAAACAAAGACATTGAACGAATGTATTTTTATGAACTAAAATAATAAACAAAGATTATCAAATGTGTAATTAAAGTGTAATAAGTGTATTGTTAATTTCTATAACTAATGTTAACAAATGACAGCTTATTGTAAAGTGTTTCAGGTGTTCAGTGACAATTTTATTTCAGGTGTAGTTTCAGTAATTTTAGTACCGTATTTTCCGGACTATAAGTCACACTTTTTTTCATAGTTTGGCGGGTCCTGCGACTTATAGTCAGGTGCGACTTATTTATCAAAATTAATTTGACATGAACCAAGAGAAATGAACCAATAGAAAACATTACTGTCTACAGTCACGAGAGGGCGCTCTATGCTGCTCAGTGCTCCCGTAGTCTACACTGAAAACAGAGCGCCCTCTCGTGGCTGTGACGGTAATGTTTTCTCTTGGTTCTAAATAAGTGCGTCTTATAGTCCAGTGTGACTTATATATGTTTTTTTCCTCAGCATGACGTATTTTTGCGACTTATACTCAGGTGTGACTTATAGTCCGAAAAATAGGGTAGTTTTTTTTTTTCATGTAATATTTACTTTATTTTACTTCATTTGTTAACTGTTCATTTATAGTCAACAATAAATGGAGATGAATGTTGATTGCTACCCTCTTGAAGACAAGCTAATTAAAATATTATATTACATTATGTTAAATTATATTGTTTAAATCAGATAGATCCATAAATTTGCTTGATAATTTTTTCACTTTACGATAAGATTGGTAAGAGGGTTGATTGCTTGAGCTAGATGAATACAGACCTAGACCTAAAAGAGTCTTTAATGCTATTTTGATACTGTGTTAATTTTAAGTGATGATTTATGTAACATATAATTATGTCACTATAACAATATGAGACTTGTGCCTTTGATACTTTATAAAAAATAGTGGAGAAGTTGGATACCAACATGTACCCTATTTTTGAAAAGTGGCTTATCGGGAACACCCTCAGTGGCATTATGATTACTGTTTTATTGACAGTATCCGTACCACCACAGAGACCCATGTTCCCCGGCAGTGCAGAAATTAGCAGTGGTACACTGAAAATTCAGGGATGATTCAGTGGATTGTAAGCCATGTTATTATCCAGCTGCGTTTAGGGAGTTCTGCTTTCTGATACACAGCATTGCTTAAGGCTTCCATGCATACATGCCTAGTGCCGCAGCGAAATAATCCTAATAATTTCATGCTTTTAATTTTACTGAGAGAAGAAATTCAATTAGAAATGCCCTTTGTGTTTGGCCACATATTTTTGTATTCCTCATTTTTGTGGGGGAGGAAGGAATAGTTTGGGGTTTCAGGGTGGGGTGTTCTGGGCTCAAATGTGGTAGGAGGGAGGACCCGTGATATTTGCTTTCTATGAATGGCGACTAGATTTCCCCCTTACACATCCACACGTGTTCTCCTGGGAAATGACTGTAACCCGTTCAATACCCCATAAAAAGCAAGCAAATCCTTTAATTAAAGAGTTAAGGATGATGAGAATAAACCTGGCACCGTTTTTAGTGACATCTGTGCTTTATATGAAGAAAGGAAAGAATGAATGGAAAAGCTGATGATGATTATCTCAGCCTTTTGGATCAGAGAGGAACCCCATAGGGCTGAAAACGTGATGAACTGAGTTTCCTCTTCACAGTCTTTAGCATTCTTTTATTATGAACTCAACAGTGGCTTGTTCAGTAGTCCATCCCAAAATAAATATCCTGTCCTCGTTTACTCACCCTTGTGTCGATCCAAAACTTTAGTTTGGTGAACTTTTCCTTTAAAAACTGGAAAAGAGCCTGACGATTCTTTGCACTTTACAAGAGCAAGAAAAGGCCATAGAGAGCCGCCTTCATTTATGTTTGCCAAATTCCTCCTGTAAGTGTTTCCTATTAATGATGACATTGCAAAGAGCTTATTACATTTATTATGCCCATCAAAGAGGCTGACACCCTCATGAAAGCCAGTGGAGGGAAATAGAGTCCATTAACTTTCTCTCTCTCGCAGACAGCGAGCGATGGCTTGGTATCATTTCTCCGGTCTTGGCAGTGTGTTTGATTGCAAGCACAAGAATGGCGTCACTCTGTGACATTCTTCTCAAAGGAGCAGAAGTTTGGAATGAGATCCTCCCTTCAATCCCATTCCCAAATTTAGCATCTGCTGAATACTAACTATCGAGCTTGGTGGTGTCTTCCATTCATTGGCAACAGTCACAGATGACAGTTACAGATCTTTCACCAATAGTCACTGGGCGGGATGCATTTGCTCTGTCTAATCACCGATTTCATGCACATTTAACCTCCTTTTCTGTACTGCACAGGTGATGAAGACCTATCACATGTACAACATGGACAGCATCAATGCTGAAAGCAAGCTGAAGGAGGCAGAGAAGCAGGAGGAGAAACAGATGAGCCGCAGCGTCCGACACGAGGACAGGCAGACCCAGCGCTCGCCCGACTCTCTCGCAAACATCAAGAACGAGGAGAAACATGTGCGCCGCAGTTCCGTCAAGAAGATCGAGAAGATGAAGGAGAAGGTGAGCTGAGAGATCAGAGGGTTCAAATGCGAAGGGACGGGGTGAGGAAAAAGGAGAAATCAGAGTTTCTTGGACAGTTTACACAGAGAATGTGGAGGGAAGGTGAACGTGGGCAGGAAAAGAATGAACAGATGGAGGGAGATTTCACAGAAATGGGAAAGGTGATAGAGTGGGAGTTGAGAGAGAGAGAGGCTGAAAGATGCAGAGCACAGGGAGATACAGAGGATGCCGTCACTGCCAGATGGTGTTGATGGTCCTAAACCTGATCCTCGACCGCTTTAATGACCTGTTGACAGTGGTTTAATTTATAACATGCGTCAGATACGAAATCCAGGCTTATCATGCCTAAATAACACTATGCTTATCACACAAAGCTCTGAAATAATTGATTCTGACTGGGCACGCCATTCTGTATTCATAAAAAAAAAAGAAAGAAATTAAAAGAGGTGACAAAATATAATAAAATAGGTGTACAGCAATGGTGTTTCCATATTCATTACAATTAAAAATAAAATACTGTAGATAACCAACAGAGGGCTTTTCATGTTAATTTAATTTAATTTAATTTAATTTAAAAAATATTGTAAGTTAAATATGTTATAAACTATATTTTATATACATTTACATGGAAGATTAATGTAAAGAGAGTTGAAGAAATCACTACTGGTGACTAACAATAGTCTTTTCTTGTCATTTTACATATTTAATTTGTAAGTAGCAATGTAACAGCATAAAACACAATCAGCTGGTCATTATCACAAAATAAACTCTTTGGGTGAAACAAGGTCTGATTATACACTCTGCAAAATTCCTGAAATTTCCAATTGGATAGGGTAATAATACTAAGCCCTATACGGCAGCTTAATCCATCAAGTGAATGGCTCCTCTATGAGTGTATATACTGTGTTGTAGAAGGTCATTTGATGATGTAATGAGATGACATGGGGGCAGGGGGCAGGAATTAGCATGTCTGGGCCAGATATTGCTGTCAATCCATGTCTTTGTTCTTCTGGAGTCCTCTGGTTACCATCTCTGTCCAGTACCATCAGCTTGCCAAATGATTGATGGGATCATCGCTGGGTTGTTCCAGGGCCACCTCTGTTTCCACAAGACCAACAGCAGCTCCTCTATGTGTGTCCCACTAGAGAGTGCCTGTGGTCACCCCAGCAGCATTTACAGATGGAAATATAGTACAGTTTGTGGTGGCAGCTCTAACATGAGCCTATTCAGGGAGGGCTAGTAGAAGTTAAACAACATGCCATCCATCATGAGCTTATGTTTAATGCAAGCTTTAAAGCAGTGTTAATTTCGTTGACTAAATATTTTCGTCATTATTTTCGTCACGAATATATTTTTGCCGACGAAAA
Organism: Carassius auratus; assembly: GCF_003368295.1. NCBI lineage: Eukaryota > Metazoa > Chordata > Actinopteri > Cypriniformes > Cyprinidae > Carassius > Carassius auratus. The sequence continues at coordinate 17,201,690 of NC_039253.1, forward strand.
CGAAACGAAAACTAAAATAGAAGGCACTGATGGAGACTAAAACTATGACTAAATTGATTGACATTATCGTCAACGAATAAAGGACGAGACGAAAATAGACTGTGACGAAAATCAAATCAGCAGATGGGAGAGATGAGAGGAATGAGCAAAAGAACCGGCAAAACAGAACAGACTGCATGAGAGAAGAGAACCAATCAGAGCCTGACTTATTGAGACGTGAAGCGAAGGTTTTCAGTTTTTATGAGCTCCCGGGAAGTCGGCATTCGAAGAGGTGATAGGGACTTTAAGCAACAGCCTCTGGTGGAACGGCAACGCCATTCTGGCGTTGTATTGCGCCTGCGCGAATTTAACTGCTACTTTCTGACGTTCTAATTTAACGGTCTACTACGGGAGAACAGCTGATTTGCCAGAGTCGCTACAACGTGAGAGGTTAGGTAAATAAATGTTATGTTTTTAGACTTATTTACATCATACAATATTAAAAACTCCTCTTCTGACAAAAGATTGTCATTTAACGCCAAAAGCAATCCTTCTCTTGCTTTTTTAAATTATATATTTTTTTGGATCTCAATAAATGAATTAATGCTGCGTTGCGCTGTTCTGTTTTACCGTTGCTTAGTGACTTTTACGTTCTTGGCTACAGCGGTGTGACGGCAAACTTCCGGTCGCTGTAGCCGTTCCATTCGCAGCTGTTGCTTAAAGTCCCTACTGTCTAAAAGAGCGACAAAATGTCCACAGCTCACTTCACGTTTGACGACGAACAAAACAAAACAAAGTGTAAAGCACGCAGAGCGCTCATTCGTGGCAAGAACACAACCAATTTGAAAAGACATTTACAGACGAGCCACCCGGACATTTTCTCAAATGTAATTTTACAACGATGTTCTTTTGTTTATTGAGCTAAGCAAAATTGGAATAGTGCAGTGCGTAGATGTTGTAGCATTAAATATTACGAACTGAAAAGTACTGTAAAATAACCCTTCTTCAAATTAGATGCGAGCACAATACTAATACGTAATATCATGATAAATACATTTGATTAATACTAATGTTTAGTATATTTTATAATGTTCTACTTGTTGACAATATCACAAATATTTCTATATTAGTCATGTGAAACATGAATGTTCACATCCTATCATTATACATACAAATCTAGCAATATTGTAGTATTTAAAACATACAATATTGCTAGACAAATGAATACCTTATAAAATCTTGTTACTTTTTTTATCCACCTAGCTGCCAACTTATTAAATATTTACTTTAAATGTATGCACTTATTGTTCAGCTCAGCTGTAAGCTTTAAGGTCCTGGACCTAACGTTATTTTTCTTTTATTGATGGTCAATTGGCAGCTAGTTATTGTTTACATTATCATGACAGTATTTGTTGCTGCATAAAAGCTTTTGAATCGAAATAAAGACACAGTTGTGTTGAAATAAAGTTGAATTTGTGTTTTATATATTTTGGTTAAGTTTGTTTCCTATACCAGCTGTAAAAAATTGTCTAGTAAATCTGTTATTGATTTTAGTCTTATTTTAGTCGACTAAAATACCAAGCAATTTTAGTCGACTAAAATACCAAGCAATTTTAGTCGACTAAAATAAGACTAAAATTAAAACAAATCAGATGACTAAAACTTGACTAAAACTAAAAAGAATTATAGTCAAAAGACTAAGACTAAAACTAAATTAAAATTTAGTGTCAAAATTAACACTGCTTTAAAGGGTTTTAAAGGCTTTAAATGTTAAAATAAACTCATATTTTATTATTATAATTTTTTTTATTATAATTTTTACACAAAAAATTTAAAACCAATGTTTTTCCCCATACTTCTATGACTTTATGCTTGAGTTTAAGATGTTTTGTTGCGTGACAGTAGTAAACACTGACATTGAAAGCCTGTGTTCGTTATGAACTGTGAAAAAAATATCTGTCCTTTTCTCAACCATCGTCTCATCCTCCTGTTTTTTTTTTTTTTTAGCGGCAAACAAAATACACTGAAAACAAGCTGAAAGCCAGCAAGGCCAGGAATGAGTACCTTCTGGCTCTGGAGGCCACCAACAGCTGCGTCTTCAAATACTACATCCATGATCTGTCTGACCTCATAGATGTAAGTCCACCTTTATCTCATCACTCCAAAGAGCCAGTTCAGGAATCTTCATGTGTTTCTAGTCTATTGTTATGAAGTAATGTTTACTAAATCACAAACATTCCTTCTTAAAGCTTTTGATATTTGTGACCCTGGACCAAAAAACATTTTGTGGACTTTGGAACCGTGGACCTGAACAAATAAGCTTTCCATTGATGCATGGTTTGTCAGGATCGGACAATATTTAGCTAAGATGCAACAAATTGACAATCTAGAATCTGAGGAAGCAAAAAATAAAGTTCTTTAAAGTTCTTAGCAATGCATATTACTAATCAAAATTTTTGTTTTTATATATTTATGGTAGGAAATAAAAAAAAATACCTTCATGTGACATGTTCTTTACTTAATATCCTAATTAGTTGTTTTAATCATGCATGGATTAACAGAGTAATGGCTTTTATTATTATTTTATCACTAATTATTACATTTTTTGTACTAATAAAAACAATTTCACTTTTTTTTCTGGATTTTAATTCCTTCCTCAATTCATAACTTTTACATTCACAGCTCAAAATACCAACAGAATGCACCCCTCTTTTTTCCTCTTTCAGTGCTGTGACCTGGGCTACCATGCCAGCCTGAACCGTGCACTGCGTACCTACCTCTCGGCCGAGTTTAACGTGGAGACTTCCAAGCACGGTGGTTTAGAGACCATTGAGAACGCTGCGGAGAACCTGGAGGCCAACGCAGACAAGCAGAGGCTCATGGAGACCTACAACAACGTCTTCTGCCCTCCAATGCGCTTCGACTTCCAGTCTCACATGGGTGATATGGTCAGTTGGTGTGATTATTATTGCTTATGACATGACAGTGGTGAAATGAAGTATTGGAATATGCAGTGATGGTAATTATTTTCATGCCCCAAGCAATATGCCAACAACAGACTCACAATGTGGGTAAACAATGACACACAGACATTCTTAGGCAGCTGAGTGCAGCTTTATTAATGCCAAGTGCTTTTGCTCCAAAATATCAAACATCTTGATGATATCAAGAAATCAGCTTCGCTAAATACCAGTCGGTAGTGTTACACAACGATCAGCATTGTCTCTCTGAGACTGTGTGTCCTGTTGTTATGTGTGACTCTGGCAAGACTGTGTCTCATTGCATGTCCAAACAAACCCAGACACCTCGAGAGGAATGAAGCATTGCTCAATCAGATTGTTGCACAGTGACAGACATGCCTGCTGAGAGACCACAGTTGCTGCAGGCCTGTATTATTATAGGTTGTCATTTAGACTTTCCAGTTTTTATGTTTTATATTATTCTCTATTTAATACAAAAAAAAAATTACTTCTAACCTTATAGGTGCTGTTTTATTTATATATATATATATATATATATATATATATATATATATATCGAATCATGCAGAAATTGTCAGTATTATCTGATAGATAAAGAATTATGTGTCTTAAAATATCACAACTGGTTCTGGTTTTATTTTTTTTTTATTTTATTGAAGATGAGATGTGTTCTTTATTTGGCACTTGTATCAGTGTTTAATACCTACAAACAGCCAGTTAATTCCGTTAATTTTGTTTATTCTTAATTTTATTTATTTGTTTGTTAATTAGTTGTTTTGTTTTGTTTTGTTTTGTTTTGTTTTGTTTTGTTTTGGTTTGGTTTGGTTTGGTTTGGTTTGGGTCCTGTGCCATTATTGTCACCAAACCAAAAATAATGATTTTAACAAACAGGTTTTCTAAGCACTGTCATTGGTCAGTCAAACTTATAGAGACACTTATATACTTATAGAGACTGGGATAGAAGGAAGTATTTTAGCATTGGAAAAAATTAGACACTACACCCCAACATAAACGTTAACATTTTTAATTGCACTGCATTTTTTCTGTGAAATCAATCAACAATGTTTTCTGCTGTGCTGAACTTTATGCTGATGTTTTTGCAATTAGCCAACTTGCATCAGGGGTCCTGGATGTTTGTATGTGTGTGATGAACAGAGCAGCTGGTTTTCCCCAGTGCACGTGTGCCATGTCGTGTGCTCACCCCTCAGGGAGAGGGTGGACCAAAGTGAGCCAGATGTTCCCCAGCTGCTATGTGCAAAAAAGAGAGGGAGAGAGTAGGAAAGAGAGTGATAGAGAGGCATATAGAGGCTTGCTCAGGTTACTCAGTTCTTCAGAGCATATGGGGGACATCAGTTTTATCACTGCTGGAGATGAACTTGCTTTACTTCTCATTCATTATATTGTAGTTCTTAAGCACTCGCTTCTCTCTTTCTCCCTCAGGTGGGTCAATTGTGTGCCCAGCAGCCCGTGCAGGGAGAGCTGATCCAGAGATGCCAGCAGCTACAGTCCCGCCTGTCCACACTGAAAATAGAGAATGAAGAGGTACACATGGTCCAACAAATATAATGTGCACAACAAATGTGTGAACATTCATTCTTTGTTTATATTACATCTGTTTAACTTGAAACTTTTTTGTGCACTTTTTTGTATCAAAGCATTGATTGAGTAAAATGATCTTCAATTCAGCATTCATCTTTACACATACATTCCTAACTCCATGGATTTCCATTCAGTTGAATTATTTACATTTGTACATTTGGCAGACAGTTTTTGTCTAAATCAAACCTATTACAAGTATTATGGCTAATTTGATCAAATGTTAAGCTATGAATAAGAGTGTAACTCCGTTTAACATTACCATTCAACATTTATGTTGAAATCCATCAACAGAAAATGTGGGGGAATTTTTATTTTTTATTTTTATTTTCTAGTAGAAGTGGTTGGACTTGGAAAGTAATATAACAGTCTTATTTATTTTTAATTTTAGTGTTTGAATAAAGCATTAAACTTTCTCCATGTTCTGTTTATTTTTTATTTAATATATGTTTGACTCAGATGATTGTGATATTAAAAACAAAAACTTTGCAGAATGATGGTTTCTCTGACAATGGAAAAAACTAATTTACTTAATCAGTGTTATTGACCCATTTTTCAGTAAACATATTTAAACATTCTTTTTTTTCCCAGAATGTATACATTTTTTATTTAATAATCTAATCTCTTTTCTTGCTTCAAAATATTAATCTAACAAAATGCAGTGAAGTTATTCTCATGAATAATATACAAATCAATAAGCCAGTGGTCTGAGAAACAAACTGAATTCAAGACATTAAGAAATCTTAATATCATATGCAAATTTGTTCCTTGTCTTGTTTTAAGGGATGTTTGGATGCATTTAATCGAAAACAAGTCCGAAATAACAACCAAGAAAATGATTTAATGCAGTTCACCAGACTGTAAAATGAAATATCTTGATCAAGTGATTGCAGCAGGAGAAAATTATGTTGCTCTATTTCACTCGTGTTCTTTGTACGTTGTAATATTGCCAAAATGTAGCAACTATAATGTTCATACTCCTTCTCCAGGTAAAGAAGACGATGGAGGCCACTCTACAGACCATCCAGGACATAGTGACCATTGAGGATTTTGATGTGACTGACTGCTTCCACCACAGTAACTCAATGGAGTCGGTCAAGTCCACTGTGTCTGAATCTTTCATGAGCAAACCCAGCCTGGCCAAGAGACGAGCCAACCAGCAGGAGACGGAACAGTTCTACTTCACGGTAAATGAGATGGAGAAGGAGAGAAATCAGTTTTATACAGGGTCACAGGGTTGAAGAAAGGGTGTGGAGGATTGGACAGTGGGAAATCTGTAGCTGAGGGCATGAAAGGGCAGAAAGAGAAATGGGAAAGGAAGCGGGTGATGAAGGGAGCGATAAGAGACTGAGTGTTTGAGATACAACTTAATGTCCTTTCTACTCTGTCAGAGTCTTTTAAGAAGCCTTTGACTGAAAAAACAGCAGTTAGAGGAGACTGCTGCAGTTAACTGCTGTTCATTGATCTGAGCTGGTTTGAAGACTGAAATTGTGTTTTATTGTAATTCGACAAAATTACAGAGGAGTTTGTTCTCCAGACACATTTACTAAATACTCATACAGCAACAGCAGAATAGCAATGGCCAGGGTGCCACTAATAGCACTCTGTGGTAACCTTGTAAGGGAGACTGGGGTTACATGGGGATGTTGTTGTCAACTCAGTAAGTATAGGGGGAAAAAAAGCAAACAGTTTTTTATATCAGTTGTTTTTGTATGATGGTTTCAAACATCCAGTTCAAAACCTCCCAAAATAATATTATTTTCTATACAATCAACTCTGTGTGTGTGCATATATATATATATATATATATATATATATATATATACACACACACACATACATATATACATACATTTATACATACATTTATATGTGTATATGTGTGGCAGTTGAAGAAAAGGTATTCTGTATTTTTTTTAAATGTGCAATATATTTTTATATTTAATAGTTTAAAGGTGTGTGTGTGTGTGTCAGGTTCTTTTTTCATTTCTTTCCATTTTAGCCCCATATAGTGTGACAGCTGTTGTCAATGTGTGTTCAGTAAACTCTATCTTTTTTTCTGACCAATAATGGTTGAAATGTCCGATAGCTTTTTGCAGGCAGTACTTTAAAGTATACTGTATGTCTATACAGAAATTGGTTTTCTGATACATACCTGCTTTAAAAAAAAAAAAAGTGTGTACAAAAGGTAGAACAGTAAGAATCCATTCACTCTGGTGTAACATGACACATATGATCAATGGAAGCACAAGATTAGCAAGCAGAGGTTTGTCACTTGATGTTGTGCAGGCTGTTTTATCACATCCTCTTCATTAGGTCCTATCCTGGGGTATTCCTCCCCTCTATCTGCCTCTCTCCGCTTTCCCTGTAACTCCCCATGTAACTCTTTCTGCCAAAAGCACTAGTGCATGGCTCCATGTGTTGGCTATCCTTCCTGAGTCTGCATGACTGTAATGCTGGTATGGCTGTGATATATGATGGATGAAATTGTAAGCATCTGTCTACCCAGCTCCCTCATTCCCTCCGCGGTTCAGGTTTCTCTCCATCCGTCTCCTGACTCCTCTGTCTGTCTCTCCGCTGTCAGGTTTCCATCAGGTCAGGGTTCTCACCCCCAAAGAGCCATAAGCTATTAGAGCACATAGATCCATTGCCTCCCTCTGCTCCAGTGGATATGAAATTAATGTTTACGCCAACAAGATGTATAGTCTCAATACTACACAGCAAATTGAAAGGGGTGGAGGAAGGATCCTTTGCCAGAAAGCCGAGAAGAGGAAGGAAGATTGATTATACTGCTCACTTAATAGCTATTCAAATGAAATTTCTCAGCAGCGTTTGTTCATAAGTGTTGAGATGCTCTAACAGTTGTGCTGGAGTTGAAACTTTTTATATTCTCTATTTCAGAAACTGAAGGAGTTTCTGGAGGGCAGGAACCTCATCACCAAATTACAGGCTAAACATGACCTGATCCAAAAGTCTCTGGGAGAAAGTGAGTAATCTTTCCCGAGTGACTTATGCATGTGGGTTTATGAGCTGTAGTTTGGGCACATTTTGAATGGGAAAGCTAATGCCATCAATAAGATACTGTGGATGTAATATTGCTTTTGTTCAATAAGCAACACATTAATTTGGAGTAAATTATATTTTAGACATGATAGTATCAGTTATTTTGTGCTTAACAAGTGAAAATACTTCAGAATAAAGTCAAAGCAGAATCCACCTTTGTAGGCCTACTTCTCAGAGAAACACACAGCGCCCTGAATCAGTGTTTTGAATGAATTGGTTGAGAAAATGATTCATTGCGAATCCTTTATAAACAGGGGTGCACATAAGTGGTCCGCAGGTCCGCATGCATGGCCGGAAAAAAAATGCGTAATGTAAATATGTACTGACAGCGCATTTGCGTACCGACATGTTTGACAGCTGTTAATGCACAATTACCATTTTAGATCACAAAATGTAGTACCATATAAGATTTATATTCAACCTGAAAGCATAAATCTAGGCAATGCCTACCGTTTCAAAGCACGATGCAAAACTGTGACATTCATCCACTGACGCTCTTTAATCAGGAGTGCTAAATCCGGAAGCGCGTATACTTACTGTACTTGCCAGCAACATGCCAAAATAAAAGCCTGCTGATTTTAAGTTTGAATATGATGAAAACACTTTTGTTTATTGATTTTCAGGCGCTTTTTTCCAAAGCAACTTAAAATTTGGGGAATACATAAAGCAATTCTTCCTAAAGAGGCAAACAAAGTAGTGGGAAATATTATATCATACTATAAAATAAATGCATTTGTATTTAATACTAGGACTGCTTTTTTATTTTTAATAATATTACACACTATTATTTAGTTTATTTACTATTATTTAATACAAAATAAAAAAACTATATAAAATGTAATAATAGTATAATTATTATTAATTCATTTGTTATAGTTGCATTTAATGGGTCACGCTATATGCAGTGTGAGGACTAAACCAAATCTCCAGGTTCTCTTATGAGAACCAGGCTGAATAATTTATAAAGACAATATGTTTACTGTACATGAAAACAAATTATCCAGTACTTGGATTCACGACTCAATCAGACTGAAAAGAATTTGTCAACACCTAAATGAATCCAACTGAGCCTGATCTTAATAAAAATGTATTTGTTTGGAAAGGGTGGTGTAGAGAAAATAATCTGATCAATAGGAAACAAGAAATATATGGAAGCTCGTTTCCGCTACTGAATAATATTTTTTTAAAATGTAATTACGACTTTTTATCTCACAATTCTATCCATGATACAAACTCGCAATTCTGACATTTCTTCTCAGAATTGTGAGATATAAACTCGGAATTGCGAGTTATAAAGTGAGTATTATAGTTTATTGTATTATAGTTTTATAGTTATAGTTATAGTTTACGTAGATATTATAGAATATCTGTTAACTTGCAATTGCAATAAAAAAAAATTGAATTGTGAGATGATAAACTCGAAATTACCTTTTTTATTTTTTTATTCATTGGCAGAAACAAGTTTCCATAAAAATATGAATGTAACGCTCAAATCTAACTAGCTATTTTCTCAATTTTAATAAAAAAATTTATTCAATTTGCACATGCAAACGAATATGTGAATTGTATAGCGAAATTTGAGGTTCAGATAAACTTTCAAAATCTGAAATTAGAATGCATTTTCTTTTCAGATTAATGAAAAATAGTGCATGTAAACATACCCAGTCACTTGTTTCATCTTGGAATGAATCCGTTATTTGAACAAATCAGTTGAGTGAATGATTTATATTACTCCCTCATTAAGACATTCATGTGTTTTGTTTCCAAATGAATCAATATTTTTGAATGAAGTAAGTTTTGAAATGTAAGCTTAAGGATGGTACTGATGTCATCAGTCTCATCAGAGCATGAAGCTTTAACAGCACAGTTTCGCTCAGTACTGCTGTCCTCTGTGCCTTAGCATGATCTTATCCACTCAAGGCAGTCCTGGATGGTGGAGGTCAAAGGTCATGTGCCATGATAAAAAAAAGAAAAAAAAGAAAATGAGTCTGTGTAAGAAAGAGAAGGGCACAGCGGGGGTTTCCTCCCATGTTCATTCCTCCAGTCAGTTCGGCCTGCCAGTGAACAGGAAGTGAAACTGAGAGATTCAGACTGATGGCACAGAGGATAACGAAGAGATAATTAGGTGTGATGGAGAGAGCAACGGTGTTAATTACTCTACCGTAAAATAAGCATGCTAGCTGAGATGATCTGTTCATTTTGATCTAAAGTAGTGATTTTGTAGATGTTAACTTTCCCCTCCATTACACCCGTCTTCAGTCTCACATGATCGTTCAGATATCATTCTAATATGCTGATTTGGTGCTCAACTTAATAATGTAAAGAATGAAAGATGTATAATTATTTTGAGAATGTTATTAGTAATTCATAGTGATAAATTTAAATGAGCATTAGATGATGGTAAATGTAATCTAAATGTAAAAATTATACAACTGACAGAATGTTCCAGCACCAATTGAAGGAAACAAAGTGGTTTGGATGATCAGCTCAATGAAGTCTGTTGCACGTTTGATGGGGAAAATAGCACATTGTGATGCCGCTGAATGTATTTGGAGGGTAAAGTTTGGATATGAGGTCACGTCCCACAGGAAGGTCCTTGTGAAAGACGAGAAACGGGACGAGTGTGTTATTCCCTAAAGGAAACTGTGTCCAGCTGTGGCCTCTTCCTCACACATCCAGCCTCCGTCTAACTGTTTTTCTCTCTCTTTTTCTTTTTTTTCTCCTCTTATTTCTCCATTCAGGTCAGAAGACCGACTACTGCCTTGCCAGGTGAGCGCTGTGGGAAAGCCAACAAAACCAAACAAGATGCAAACATTTACACTCAAGAAATAACTTGGTGCACGTGCAGATGTCTCAGGGCCATTTATAGATGAATATCTTGTCTAGACACATTCATCTTTTATTCACATCTGCTGATTTATTTATTGACGCCAGGAGTAGGTAATTTACTCTACAGTTATAATGGAGTACGGAAATGGGAATGAACCTTTAAACAAGAGTTCACAGAAGAGACCAAACAAACGCTTTCACAACTAACACTACTGAAAGCCTTTCTGAGCGCGTGTGTGTGTGTGTTTGTGTTTAAGGCCAGTGTATTAAAATATGACCCTTCTCAGGAGGGTGATTTCTACTGGTCTAATGGCCACAGGCAGTTTGTAAATTGAATGTGGAGGGAAATTAGAGGGAAAATGATCCATCGTAATGACAGAGCTTTCTCTTTTTCTTTCCATCGCTCTCTTGCTTGTGTCCATCAGCGGACGGAGGAACTCCACTGTTCGGAAACAGGTAATTATCACCATTCACTGGTAGAACTGACTCCGAATTGATTCTGGATCAATCCACTAAAGACCATAATCAGTTATTGTTATTGAAATCAATATTCAGGACAAACCATCACAGTGGTGTGCAGTGCTGGGAAAACAGTGGATTGGCATATATGTCATAAAATAGTGTGCTGATGCTTTGTGCAAACAAATAAAACTTATTTTAAACGTCAAGTGCAAAAAGGTGTTAGCTGTTCACTTTATATTCAAAGGAAATGTGTTCGCTCAGGACATAGTTTGTCATATAATAACTGCTACAGCAAACAAGATGTGCACTATTTTTTATGTATGGGTTGTATGTTTGTTTGTGTTTGTGTTTGTTTGTGCATGCATTTATTTATATTGATGTAATTTATTATTTATTTATTTCATGCATTTGTTTTCCTTTTTTGTTTGTTTTATTTAGTATATGCTCATTCTGATGTGGCCTTTTATTTACTCAGAGTAAAAGTCACTGATATTAGGTTATTATTAATCATTAATTATTTTTCTTTTTATGTAATTAATTTAGCTGGAATGACAGCGATTATTTGTACCGAGACAATGCTTTGTAGATTTTCAGTCTCTCCCCAGCCAACCCATAAAAAAAAAATTAATTAATCTAAAATAAATAAATTCAATTCATGAAATAAAAATTATATCAAAATAAATAAATAGTATGAATACTGTTTATTTATTTAATAAATAGTATTCATACTATTTATTTATTTTAATTATTATTGTTTATTATATTATGAATATTTCTATAATTAAACAACAACAAGGACACAGAGTTCAATGAGGTCATTCTCCTGTATACATAATCCACGTTTATTCTATTTCTTCTGGCAGAACAGAGAAGATATATCTTATTAAAACTTTTATGCAGGATCTTTGGCCAGAATTTGTCAGTGAGGTTGAAAAATTTCATTGAAATGCTTTAAAAATCATTTTGGAATTAACACTCCCAACCCTACTTACATGTGACGTGTGATGTGTATTTGCATGTTTACTGTCTTTGAATATTTATTTAGCTGTAAATGGGTTTTTGTGTTGTGTATGTCTCTTTTGGATAAGTCATATAACAGTAATAAAGCAGTGCATTGGGCAGATGGCAGAGGGATACATTTGTAAAATGGGCCAGTGAGATAAATTTAGTGTGCACGTCCTACAACCTAAACCCTAGAGGGGTTTGCCACCCTACAGTATGGGCGAACAAAGAAGACCCACCGCAGCGCCTCATTTAACCACCCTAATGTTCATGTCGCCCTCTAGTGAGGGATAATGATATAAGAGCAGTGTTATGTGACTAGAAAACAAACGATTTGAGAAATAAAAGATTTATTTGGGGAAAAAAATCCAACTGATGATTTATACTCCTATAAGTATGTACGAGACTTTGTGAGCTGGACTCTGAGCTGTAAAGTTCAGGCTAGACCTGGCTCAAATTCTGCTTCGCTTAGCCTTTTCCTGCTTACCCAAATAAACAAAAGGAAGCTGTGGAGAGAAGCGGTCTCCTAGCAACCATTGCCCTAGTCCCCCATGGCTCAAACTGTGCTGCTTTTTCATCCCTCCTAAATCTGTCTGATGCCTGCCTCCCTTTACAAATATTATTATTATTAAAGTACTCTGCCGAGAAACAGAGACCCTTGTTCAGAAAGGTTTCCTGTGCTGCAGAGAACCCCCTTGAACCTTCAAACCAGACCTGCATATTTTCTCCTTCATATTTAGTTCATTTTTTTCTTCTTCTTCTTCTTCTTTTAGGAGTCCAGCCAAATCATTCCCTTGATGGTGGAGAGCTGTATTCGCTTCATCAGTCGACACGGTGAGCTCTCTCTCTCTTTCCCTGATGAAATGAACAAAGTGTTCTGTTCTGCTTCATCTATTTTTCTATCACACAGTATATACAACTTTGATTCCTCTGGCACTATCCAAGGTTTTTTTTTTTTTTTAACTAAAGGATTCAACTCAATTTAATCCCAGCTTTATTTATTTTTATATACCACTTATTACTTGTGTCATGGAAAATCTGATATATCAAGGAATTTAGTGATTTCCAAAAGTTAATGGAATTGATAAGTTAATTAAACTTTTTTTTCTGGTTGTGCTCTGTTAAAAGTATTTGATAGCCTAGAAAAATTACTTCTCATTTTTAGAACATTTAGTTTAAATCCTTATTCAGAGATTGGATGGACTAGAAAAATCACGGTGAAGTCACGGATTGGTCAAATGGGGTGGAAACTCCCAAATATGTATCTGTCTGATAGACAAATGAGTCAGATACTTTAGTAACTGCTCTGACTCATTCAGTAATTCATAATATAAACAACAACAATCTCTTTTGAAATGATTCACCCGAAGAAAAAGAAAAAAAAAACTGGCTCATAAGTGTCGTAATTTTAATGAAAAACCTTCAACATTCATGGAACAATTACATTACACAAAAACTTCTTTATAGTGTGTGGTTTTTTTTTTTTATTATTATTGTTATTATTTTTTACAATTGTAAAATGTTCTTCACACTTAAAAAGGGTTATTTTAAGAACTGTTCTCTGATTTCTTTTTTTTTTTTTTTTTTTTTGAGAAATAAAATAAAGTACTGTTATGGAATAGCTGAAAAAGAAAACCTTTTGTATTAAGTTTTTATTTCAGTTTTTAAATCAGCAACTTTGTAGTTTGTAAATCTGCCACTTTTAACATGATGTGTTTTTTAATTGTATTATATGTGGGTATAGATAGATAGATATTTTTTATTTACATTTAGCATTTTATCACACATTTCAAAATTATTTATTTATAAAAATATAAAAAAATTGATTTTTAATTATTAATTTATTTATTTATTTTATTCAAATCACGTTGAACTCAGACAAACTAACAATTAAACGTTTATTTTTATTTATTGATATATTTTTGCCATGATGCTGAAGATTCAGTCGACCCAGCTTGGTTGAGATAGTTAGGCTTATATCAGTATCTGCTATGAAGTCCAAACACTTCAAGTGCCAGAGTAAACCAGTACGACACTTCCTGTCGGTTCTCTGTCCATAACGTCATGTCTGTGTTTGTACAGGTCTCCATCACGAGGGCATATTCAGGGTGTCTGGTTCTCAAGTTGAAGTCAATGATATTAAGAACGCCTTTGAAAGAGGTGAGTCTCTCTGGACGCTCATATGCTGAGTCTTGTTTTATCTATTTCGAATCACGTCTGCGTTCTTAAAGGGTTCTTACTTGTGTCTCAGGTGAGGACCCGCTGGCTGGGGACCAAAACGATCACGATATGGATTCCATTGCTGGAGTGTTAAAGCTCTACTTCAGAGGCCTGGAGAACGCCCTCTTTCCTAAGGAAGTCTTCCATGACCTAATGTCCTGTGTCTGTGAGTGTCTGCTTTATTTTCTACACCCACGGTACACGTGCGCACTGCAGACCAGATTAGACAACGGAGAAGCTTTTGTCCTAAATAAACTCGTTTCTTGTTCATGTTGTTTTTCCAGCCATGGAGAACCTCCAGGACAGAGCTGTCCACATCCGCAAATTCCTGCTGTCTCTACCCAGCAACACCCTGGTTATCATGCGATACCTGTTCGCTTTCCTCAACCAGTAAGTCCAACCGATCAGTTGGTCCGGATAGAATTTTCCCACCAAAGTCATTGGGTTCTTTTGCTTGTCTGTGATTTTTAACTCAAGACGAGGTCTGTGACAATCATTTACTCCCCCTCATGTCCTTCCAACCCCGTATCACTTTCTTATGTCCAGGGAACACAAAAGAAGATGTTTTGCAGAATGTCCCAGGTGCTCTTTTCCATATGAAAAGGAAAGGACAGAAAATTACATTTAAATTTGGTCCATATGGCTTTGGGCTCAGTGTTCCAAGTAATTTCATAGACTACTACGTTATTATTCAATTAAAAAAAAAAAAATTCTGGCAAAAATGCTGTATGATTTAATAACATATGTCCATTCGTCATTTTTTTATTTATTTTTTCATCCCTGAAGATATGAGTTTTTCAGTGAATAAAGTTAGTGGTTTGGAGTAAATGATGACAGAATTATTTGAGTGAACGATTCCTTTAAACCGGCGCCAATCTACCATGATTCATTACAGCTAACCTTATCCCAGCATACAAAGCGCTTGTGTACAGTCTAAACTTACCATTTTACGAGACCTTCTTACTACAAATTGAAATATTCTCTTACCAAAAAGCGAAGGTTGGCCTATACCCAACCTCAGCTGAGGGCTCCAGCACTCAAGCCTCTTGGAACGCGTCCCTCTGTATCTCAGCCTCTCGGTCTTCCACTTTTTTTCCCCTTGTGGTCCTTTTGAAAGACCCTCCAGACCACAACACCATCTTAGTTTCTACTCCAGCAGGCGTGTCTGGTTTTCCTAAAGCATCTGAACCCTTTCCAGCCCTCGTATCACAGCCAGAAGGGGGAAGCGAATGTGTGCTGAAATATGGTGTCGCCATCAAGCCACCATTAGTGCTCCCCTGCTGGACGTCTGTAGCCCTGGGTGAATGGCTTCTCTGTTTGCTCTACGGCCGATAGATCTTTCCTCTGCTATAAAAGTCAATGGAGGTGCCAGAATAGGTCTCTGAAGAACTGCCGCTCTCTCTAATGCGCTCTAGCATTCATTACGGCCAATCATGTACATCGTTCGTAGGTATGCATGGCATACACTCACAAATACACATCAAGAGATCTCATTTAGTGCAGTAAGAAATAAACAAAGAGAGATAGGTTATTTAAAGCTCTTATGCAGCTGTAACTGTTTGGGCAGGACGGTCCCATAAATTTGTTTTGGAGCCCCTACTGCTTTTATCCTAACCCCCGTTATCCCAAAAACACACACGGTTAAGGACACCTCTCCCAACATTTTGGACACATCCAAGTTTTCAGTAATCAGAAGAAGTGGACATATTGCAGAGTAAGAAAGGAACAAATAAAAAGTTGTAACAATTCAGAGTATTCTCACAGACACACATAAATGGGAGAAAGCTGGCTTAGGCTCTTGATAAATGAGCTGTGTAGATAGAGATTCAGTCTGTTTTTCACATTAGTCCAGCAGGAGCTGCTCTCTCCATGAGAATAGTCACATGATCAGGGATCGTTTTAACATGTTTCTGGATAGTATGACTTTTTTGTACATTTTTGTTGTTGTTTTGTTTTGATATCTGGTGCACTTCAAGCCAATGATCAGTGGGTTAATATATAAAGATAGAAATGTTCTTAAGTATAGTTCTTATTTTTTCTATATTTATTTATTTATAATTTTTATTTTTAGGACTTTATTAATTATTAAGAAATGTTCTTAAGAGCAGTGAAAGTGCCATCCTAATGTTTTTGTGCAATATTTCTTATCTAAGAAAGTCTTGGGTTAATAAAAAGATGGACAGAATGCAAGTGTGTCGAGACGGAAGTTTAATTTCTTTTAGCTTGACACAGCATCCAAAAAAGCAAGAAGAAACATAATTGGCAAAATATAGGATATGGAATATGGAGGTTGAATGATGAATTGTGGGAAACCATTTAATTTGTTTTAGTAGATATTGAAATTAGCTTTTTTTAATGATTTTTTATTTTTATTTTTATATATTTATTTTCTTTGTTTACCTGCATGTCATGTAACCATTAACAATATCAGAGAACAGTGAACTTGCAAATGTGTTCTTGTTACTAAAACATTTACTTCAAATAAATCTTAAAGTCAAAGTGGTATGGCTGGCACAAATAAAATTGATTCCTGTGTATATAATAAAATAATTGAATGTAATAATTGACATTAAATTTGCACATTTGAAAGGACAGTCCTGAGCCAAATTGAAAATTCTGGATGCACTTGGATGAAAACCGAAAATCCTATTTAATAATTATTTCATGTTTTTTAATTTAACTCAATATTTTTAGTGATAATAAAAAATAAAAAAAAAACTTATATTGAAAATTAAACAAATTAGACCAAAATATATTAATATTAAATATCAAAACATCACTTTTATGCAGTTCTATGCAAGCGTTGCTCAGGACTGTAATACTACACCATGCACTATTGCAAACAAGAGCATATAATGATATTATAACAATATTTAAGCTAACTTTTCATATCCGGTTTTGTTTTTGTTTTTTTTACTCTGTATTTTTCTCTCTCTCTTTTAACTAGTCTGTCCCAGTACAGTGATGATAACATGATGGACCCCTACAACCTGGCGATCTGCTTCGGTCCCACACTCATGTCTGTGCCTGAGGGCCACGACCAAGTCTCCTGCCAGGCACATGTCAACGAGTTTATCAAAACCATTATTATACATCACGAGACCATCTTTCCAGGGCCCCGTGAGCTGGAGGGGCCCATCTATGACCGTGGGGGAGCCGCTGAGGAATACTGGTGAGTCTAGAGTGAAGTTGGTTACAAAAAAAAAGTTAGAAAGAAGGATGAGACCGAATCCCCTAATCTTGGCAAAATTCATTGGCAGTGAATACTGGCCCCACATTTTATGGAAGCAGCTGCTCAGCCGAACCACAAAACCAGAAATCAGTTAATCAGACGAGCTTGATTTAATGCAGAATCAGTCAGACATGATGTATTGAGCATTATAAAGACCAACAGAGCCCTACAGGGAGTCAGTCACTTTTTAAAGTTCCTCCGTATATTATGCTCATTTAAGCCGTCAGTTCAATGGTTGAAGGCACAGATACATTTCCATGTATCAGCACATGACCTAGACTCCCAAAAGATGTCACCGTGAAAGCAACCAGAAGAGTGGCCGGCAGCCAGAACCAAAAACCGCCATCATGAGATCCTTTTTTAAATTAAAAACAAGGTTATCCTAACCTGCTCAAGGCCAAGTGCTAATGAAATGCCCTCCTGCAGCTTTTTAATAACTGTTTTGAATGTCATAGAGGAAATGACTTCAGATTGCTGTGTCATCGTGAAAAGAAATCAACGCATCCAGGTCAGGTTTGTTTGTGAGATGCAGGCTCTTTTCATGTGGTTTTCATGCACGGGATTGTTTAGATTGCATGGGTGGTGTAATTAAGACTTTGAGCTGGTGAGATGATGTGTTTTTAGCTCAGGGTTTAGTCAGAGTCTTGTCTCCGCTTCCTGAGGCTCTAAGTCACGTGAAGTCGACACACGTTAACAACATACTGTAGACAACACGCTGCATGCTCAGTTCCTGCCCTGATAGGAATTACTGTTCGTTCAGTATTTTAACTTCATTTATAGCCTCAGATCTGAATTTGAGATGCATGTGAAAATTCAGGGATTTTATCGAGCATATAAAAGCATTTTATGGAGTCATGGTGTATTATTAAAAATTTTTAAATTTTGATTGAATCTCAAAAAGTTGTGATGCCCTAAAAAAAAAAAAAAGGACCCAGACAGTTTTGACAGTGAAATTAAATTTATGGAGTGTCCTTAAAATGCTAAAGTAAAAGTCAAAGATTGATGGTGAGAGCAGAATGAGATATCCAGCGTCTCTGGGGAAGACATTAAAAATCACAGCAGCTTCGGACCTCCCTGAACACACACTCATCTGCTCGAGGGCGAAGAAGCCGCATGCATCATTCTACCTTAAGAGCCCAGATCAAAGCTACACTCGGTCTCTCAGATGGACTGACAGGAGGATCACAGGATCTTCTTCACCAACTAACTGCTCAATAAAGATTCACTGAAACTGTGATGGACGTGTACTTTGCCAAACCTGTCTGACAGCGTCTCCCTACACACACCAGGCAGAGATTAGTGCATTATACAGTCATTACCCTCAGGTTCCTCCTGTCTAAAGCTGCTTTCTAATGAAATTAAGCTTTTCATTAGCCTAGGCTTCATGCTTGCCAACTGTCTATGTAATAAACTGGGATGGTCTTAGTGAGATATATTCCAGCTGGGTAGAGCACTGTACTTTCACTCTACAGAGCTTGAATTTCCTTTTATTAATAGAGTGATGACAGGAAATTAGGCAGTGTTTTTGCTTGGTTGCTCAATAGGAGATCAGGTTGTTCAGTTTTTTGGCTAAATTAATACTAGGGTATTAGAGGGATTCTTGGCCTGTGAATGGCATAACAGAGTTGTTATCAGCACTGAGGCCCTTGTGTCCTTGGAAAAGAGCCATTTTCCTGTGCATTAGTACTGTGTTTGTTTTCTGGTCACAATAGATTCCGTGCTGGAGTTGAGTTGAGTGAGCGCAAGTTCAGTTTAGAGTCAAGAGGCCACAGGAAAGGCCAGCTTTGATCCTCGTATCTGGGCTCTGCTTCCTGTTTTGCTTCAAAGAAGCTCGGACACTCTGTTTCAGGGCTGAAGAGTGAGACATAGAAAATCATAACTGGTTCTCATTCACAGTCGCGTGCTTATTTTAGGATCCTTCTTCTGCTCTTTCCATCATAACTATAGCAGTAAAAGTTTGAATAAATATACTCATTCTTGATTATTGCTCATTTAAAATTTTTTGAATAATAATAAGGTTGTAAAAACCATGAAGTATTGTCAAAAAAATATGGGTATTTTATGGGGGGGAAATAGTGTAATTGTGGCTCAAAAATGGGTCCTGATTGGGTCATGGACAGCAGGGGGAAAAGGATGTCAATACAAATAATAAAACCATGCATTTATAATCATATAATATATAATCATGCATATTAAGAATAGTAAATATAAATATATAACAAATCTAAATAATACAAATAATAATTATAAATAGTCGTATGAGCTTTTAAAAGGTACAAATGTTTCTAATCAAACTTTCTGTGTTGGTGCACTTTTTATTTATTTATTTATTTACTGTATTTATTGATTGATTTACTTTTATTTACACTACATTTAAAAGTTTGGGGTCAGTTATTATTATTTTACTTCAACAAGAATGCATTAAATTGATCAAAAGTGAGAGTAAAAGACATTTATATTGTTATTTCAGAAGTTCAGTCTTGGTTAGCATAAGAGACTTCTTTCAAAAGCATATTAAAAATCTTATTGACCCAAAGAAACGGTTTGCTAATTTATTTACTAAATTATATAACTTAAAATGGAAATTGATGCCTTAATATATTTTATGTCTACAAAAATTAATCAAAATAATCCTATTTAAAAATCTTTCAAGAATTCAATTAGAAGCTGTATGCTGTAGAACAAAAGGTCTTCGAGATCATACATTTACTCAGGTGTTCAGTCAACTTTACATTTTAATTACCTTTTTTACTTGTTAATGTAGATGTGTGCGTTGGATATAAATGTTGGTGTCTGTATTAAAGCAATGGTTTAAGTTTGTGTTGTTGTCATTTTTATTGTTTATAATTGAGGGTTTCACTGATGCATGTTTCTTGTGGTCAATTCAACAGTGATAGTCCACACATTGAGCCCCCCCTGGTGGATGAACCTGCCCCTGACGCTGCCTCTGAAATCCACAACAGCGATGATGGTGAGCCCAGATGCCATTCAGACCGTACTAACAAGCACACATATTTTTCATAAAGACACACTGTTGCCGCCAGCACAAGTCAGCTCATCGTGGAAGCTCCTATTTCCCGCCCTCTTTTGTCCATGCACCCTTTCTGCAGCTCCAAACCTGTTATGATAAATGTGCTCTAACCTGCCTGGCTTCCTGTGTAATAACCCTTCAACTTTTCCTTGTGCTCTTCCTCCCTTCTCACTTTCTCCCCTTCCTGTCCTCTTTATCTCTTTGTCTTTCCCTGTCTTTCATGTCTCTAAATAGTAAAGTCAGGGTCCTTGAACGTTTCAGAGTCTGACCCCATTGAGGCCATCGCACGTTTTGACTACTCTGGACGCACCAATCTTGAGCTGTCCTTTAAGAAGGGGGCGTCTTTGCTGCTGTACAGCCGTGCATCTGACGATTGGTGGGAGGGTCGCCACAACGGCACTGAGGGACTGGTGCCGCACCAGTACATAGAAGTGCAAGACATGTAAGCTGTCTGCTTTATTGATTTGAATTAGTGCTATATCGATCAGAACTGCTTATTTAACCAGTTATTCAACGTCCTACTAGTTATTACTGATTAACTATCAGTAAGACCGCCCCATAGTGTATGTGAAATCTAGAGGTGTCTGTGATTTTGTGTGATAGGCCGGATGGATATCCCAAAGCTGACTTAGAAGCTTCCCATGATGCTGTGGAAGAGAAGGTGTCCACCAGAGCCAGTGCTGGCTCACCCACTGGAGGCCATGTAGCTGATATCTACCTAGCTAACCTCAACAAGTAAGCTAACAGTTCTGGTATACATTAATATGCATTAATAAAAATGGTGTGCAAAAAAGAAAAAGTTTTACATATATATATACATCCATTTCTGTGTGTGTGTGTTTGTGCGTGCGTGCTTGTGTGTGTGCATGTGTAAGCAAAAAATGAACTTAGAGGGTTTTTACACTGGGCTCGTTTGCTGCGGTCCGAGCCCGAGCCTGATTTTTCCCGGTGACGCCCGCAGCGTTGGTCTGCTTTCACACTCAATAGTTGTGTCGAAACCCAGGTGTGTTTTCAGTCACCTTACGCCATCGCAAACGCACTCGTAAAACGCATGGAGAACACAACGCGACTGAGCATAGTTGTCATTTTTTTGTTATTTTGGTGCTATTATGCACAGTATAATAATTAATTTTAATTATTTTAATTATTTAATCTTAATTATTTTCAATTTGACTTTTAGGAGTGTGTGGAATCAACCTCTGCTCTCTCGTGTGTTGAGGAAACAGTGATATCGACAGTGTTACGCATGCTCAGGATACTTTACTTCCTGAACAAGTGTGCACCCGAGTCCGTTGTGTTTGCACATTCACGTGAACTGCGCCACAACTCGGGAGCAACCGAACTCAGACCACCTTCTCCAGTTAGTCTCGGGTTCGGTACCCCAGTGCGCACCAGGGTCCGATGACAGCGTTCACATTTCAAAAACCGTACTCCGTTCCGCACTAAACTGCCAGTGTGAAAGCTCCCTAAATGTTGATTATCATTAAATTTTGCCTACACTAAATCCATTTTAGGATGAGGAAACGGCCAGAAGCGCCCAGCATCCGAAGAACAATCCGTGCAGCAGAGGGTCAAGGTGACGGCTCATCCGGAGCAACAGGGGGTTTAAAGACCTCGTCCATGCTGGCAAGTGGACTGGCCAAGGAAGGGACAGACAAGCGACCGGTCAGTGCTCACAGCGTCCTGAACTCCGTCACCCGACACTCCTCTCTGAAGACTAAGGTAGAAGGTCCTCAGCTCCGCAAGTCCACGCCTGCAGGTCGATCCAAGAGCTTCAGCAATCACAGACCACTGGAACCAGAGGTCATCGCTCAGGTGGAGCACAGCTCACAGGTACAACGAACCCAGAATCTGGAAATTTGATTCAGTGTGACACTGCTTTGATTGCTTTAGAAGTATTATTTAAATGCAGGAATTTTCAGACCCTGTCAGTTTTCATACAAACTTACAATGCATAAGAATGGCAACGTGTAATCAGAAAAAAACATTTTCCACTTCGAAAAATAGGGCTGAGCTCTACAAAGGAGTGTCTGTGTTTTTTAGAACGTCCTATTAATCTTTCTTTGAGCTGTAATTTCACGGCTGGATAAAGGTTCAGAATCGATCCCGGCTGAGGTTGTGTGTAATTGAGTTGGAGTTCCTGCAGTCCAGTCATTGTGAGAGTGTACTTGCTGTACAACAGATATCAGAAGAGACTGACCTTGGCTAAAGGCAGAACTACGGATGATGTTTTTTTGTTTTTTTTTGAAAAGGAGTGAAGTGCTGGAGAGTGGTCCTAAAGTCCCTTATGCCTATCTCTCATTTATTTGATCAAAAATATAAAAAAAATGTTTTATTATTATTGCAATTTCCAATATTGGTTTCCTATTTTAATATACTTTAAAGTATAATTTATTTCTGTGATGCAGCGCTGAATTTTCATCAACAATTACTCCAGTCTTCAGTGTCACATAATCCTTCAGAAATCATTCTAATATGTTGATTTATTCTCCGTGTTGGAAATTTTGTGCTGCTGCTTTTTTTTTTGGAACCTGGCATACTTTTTAATTTCATTCTTTGATGAATAAAGAGTTTTAAAATGTAGAGCATTTATTCAAAATAGTAATATTTTGTAACAATACAAGTCTTTACTTTCACTTTTTATCCATTTAACATGTTCTTGCTAAATAAATGTATACATTTCTTGAAAAAAATTAATATATATATATACTAACCTCAGATTTTAGAATAGTAATGTAGTGTATGTTGTAACACAAAATTTATATTTTGAATAAACACTGTTCTTTTTAACTTTTTAGTTATCAAAAAATCCCGAAAAAAAAGTATGACCGGTTCCAAAAAATATTAAGCAGTACAACTGTTTCTAAAATCGACTACAGGATATTAGGGATCATGTGACTCTAAATACATGTGACACTAAAAACACATGAAGGATCATGTGACACTAAATACTGGGGTAATGGTGCTGAAAATTCAGCATTGCTTCACAGGAATAAATTCTATTGTATATTAGAAGTATATTAAAGTATATTAAAATAAAAAGGTGTTAGTTTAAATTGCAAAACTTCTTGAATTAGAAAAACTAAATTCAAGTCTTGTTGTAAATTCAATAAAATAAGGAACTTTGTTTTCATTAGAAAAAACTGATAAATAATAAAAATACAAATAATTCAATTATGTTTTTGAAATTGTTTTATATAAAGTTATATACATCCATAATTTCTAATTTCTTCATTTTTCTCTTTCTTTCAGGACATTGAGGAGACTATGAACACGGCTCTAAGTGAGCTGCGAGAGCTGGAGAGGCAGAGCAATGTCAAACACACTCCTGACATTTTGCTTGACACTCTAGAGCAGCTGAAGAGCGGAGGGGCATCTGAACCCTCCAGCCCGCTTCATTCCCGCCTGCTCCGTGAGGCCGATACCTCCCAGCATCCTCTGCAGCGCAGCGCCAGCTCAGCCAGCGACATGCCCTCCACCTTCCGGCCCGGCAAAACCTCGGGTCCCAAAAGCCCTCTGTCATCAATGTCTACCACAGGCCTGTCCGCTTCTGGCTCCACCTTTAGAGATAACAAACCCCCAGTCACCAAACCAAAGCCTGTGGTGTTCCCAAAAAGCAGTTCAGCAGGGGGCAGTCCGGCGATGGGATCCCCGACCACCACCATACCACCAACACCACCGCCCCCTCCACCACCCACCGACAAGTCCTGCCCCGTCTGAGGCTTTACAGCCTCGATCTGTGATCAGGTTCTTAGTCATTCCATGAGCACCCTCTGATACTGACTCTTTGAATCTTAATGAAAAACTGTGGAATACTTAACAGACTCAGACTGATATTGGATGCTTGCGTGATTGAGCGTGAGTGTGTGTGTGTGTGGAATTAATATACACACGTGGAATGTTGGAGTGATTTTACAACACTGTTTTAGTTTGGACTGAGACATGGATGTCAGCAATCCATTTTTTCGAATCCCAAATTAGAGGTTTGGAGTTTTTCCGACTGATTTTATAAGGGACACACGAGCAGTGGAAGTGCTTTCTGAGGACACATTCTTCTGCTCAGACTTTGATGCATCTTGAATCAGGTTACAGACGGCACAGCATCTCAGTAAATGAAAAACATTTTCTGATATGAATTTGTTATACAATAATCAGTAGTTACAGTTCATATAATCCACAGTTTCTACTTAAACACACCATTCCTAAACACATCAAATAAAGGAACAGGAACTTCTTTGCATGAGGATTCACAAGATATTTGCACGGCAAACGTGGATTCCCTAACAGACGGATTCAAAAGCACTTCTGACATTATTAACTATCTAATATGTGGTTTTATTGTACTATTATATCAGAGGGCACATAAAAAAGAGGGTGTTGTTTTTTATAGAAGTTAAATGATCATGATTATAACTGGAAAAAGTGATCTAAAAATGAGGAATGTCATGCAAGCACATTATTTCTCCGTCACCCATATTAAAAAAAGAAAAGAAAACAGAAACATAATTTTATTGAATTTTCCCTAGGTCATTACTCACCTTTGGGTCTGTATCATGGTATCTGTGTATTAGTATGTGTGTTTACGTACAGTATGTATATTCTGAATCTAAGCAGCCTAACAGCAACTTTTAGAGATTGACGATGCAAAAAAGGGAAAGACTTAAAACAGACCAATGGCGGATACATGCAAAAACGTGGCTTGCTTTCCTCAGTTTCTCCAACTCGGAAAGAATAAGCGTGCAAAAAGCCTCTTTAAAAGTCTGACAATCTTCATCACACGGTCTGCCTGATTATTCCTTCGACAGAATGGATCGGACATGTCTATATTAGTATAGTAGATAAGTCGGTATTTTCCTAAGCAAGGCCTTAGTGTCCTAGAAAATGAATTGTGGTGGGATGTAAAATTAGCCTGCTTCACTTTGAAGCCTTACAAGCAATGACTGTGACTCTGAAAATATCTACAGACAGACTGAGATCAAAATAACAGAATTTTTCCTAATGTGTTATTTTCCTGAATGTGTTGTCGTGTTCTGAAAACATCTTCACAGGTGGTTACATTTGTTCACGTGTTAATGATTGGAAGTATTCTGTGTGTGTTTTTCCTGATACCTCACGAAGGCAACTGGAAACTGTCTTATCGGAGTTCTTTAGTGGGCAGGACCTTTACATGCAAATGACAGCAGTGTGTGTTTAATGTGTAATGTTAATGGTATGCTGTCGGCCGAGGCCTCCGTTCACACACACATACTGTTTACTTTCATCGAGTAAACTGAAATCAATCATTATACACTTGAATCTGCATTGTGTGTTTGTGAACAAATTAAGTCAGAGGGTGATTTTCTTTCAATATTTGTAATCATAACTATTGCTAAAATGTAATTCCTGTCCAATTGAAACCAGACTGTATAATGAATCGTCTTGTCAGATATATTTATAGTTGTCCATTCAGATATCTGTTACCAGAGAAACCATGCTTTGTATATACAATAGTGTACATTACAGAGGTACATTCTTTTTCTCCATATTTGTTTGTGGTTTTCTTTTTCTTTCTGGTACAATATTGTACAGTTAACAGCAATAGTAGTTTCCACTCAAAATATACATTCTATAATTCCACGTGTAGTCCTTGTAGTAAACATTTTTAAATAAAAACAAAAATTGCTTGCTAAATGTCTATTTGATTATTTTAAATAAAAATGTGCAAAAAAACATTTAATTACCCTTTTTTCATTATTTTACAAATCACTTTTCATTTGAAATGAAACACGCTTGCTAAACTTTTAGACTTTTGAAAATGTGCTTTTCTCCTAGTTCTACAAACCCATTTTTATTTTTGTAAACACTTATTTTTGCCAATGTTTTGATTTGATTTTTGGATTAAATATATAACTGGGCATGGATCTCTTTTTGATGCATTGTATTAACCCATTTGTGGCCAAATTTATCTCAATGGTTTCATGCATAAAGTCATGTTAATAGTGTCCTAATATGTTATGCATTTATTTGAAATTATTATTTTTTTTTTTTCTTGAAAATCGTATTTGAATGTGTGGCAACTAAAGTTGCCGGTGGGCAAATATGTTGTATTCACCCCGTCAATGTCAAATTGAATACAAGGAGAGCATTTGACATCTAACTCAAAATAACTGCTATCAACGGATCAATCTTTATTCATAAACAAATTTATCATGCATAAAAGTCGAAGAACATTTGATGCAAACCCCGAAAAAGGCTGCCTTTATCTTATAATCTCTTGAATATGACAAATCCATTTGTCTTAAAATTGTGGAACATAGTGCAGAAAAAAGTGCAGCCATTAAGTTGACCCAACAGGGTATTGTGAATCAATCAAGTTAAATGAAAAAAAAAAAAAAATAGAATTAAGAAAATATTACACCTATATAATAAAAAAAGAGTATACCTGAATGAAAACTGTTTCGTTACCAACATTCTGCAAAATATCTTCTTTTGTGTTCAACAGAAGAAAGAATCTCATAGGTTTGCAACTTGAAGATGACACGATGACACAATTTTCCATTTTTGTGTGAACTTTCCCTTATGTAAACAGTTTTAGTACAAGTAACCTAGAAGAATTACTGCAGTGAGGGTATAAGTAGATGTATTAATTTACATAAACATATTTGCATACTGTAAATATGTTAAATACCATATATGTAATGAATAGGCACATACTGTATTGATTAGGTCAGATGGATTAACCTTGACAAATGTCCTTGATGACATTAATGATATTCTTTTTAAGAAGAGTTTAAAAAGTGTTTTTTGTATCATAAATAAAAATGAAGAAAATATCACATCTATATCATTAAAAAAGGTATACCTGAAAGAAAATTAACCTTTTTTTTAGGCCCATAGTTTTCAATGGCTGACTTAATAGATCTGAATTTCAACATCATAATGTAATCATAAGCTACTAATCATAAATTTGATATTGAAGGGGTGAATACAACATATTTGCCCACTGGCAGCTTTAGTTGCCACACATTCAAATATGATTTTCAAAGGGAAAAAAATCAATAATTTCAAATAAATGCAGAATATATTAGGACACAATTAACAAGACTATATGCATGAAACCATTGAGAAAAATGCCACAAATGGGTTAATAGAATGCATCAAAAAGAGCTCCACATCCAGTTATATATTTAATCCAAAAATCCAATCAAAACATTGGCAAAAATAAGTGTTTACAAAAATAAAAATGGGTTTATACCTGAAAGAAAATTATGCTTTTTTTAGGCCCATATGGTTGACTGTAATAGGTGATTTCATATAATAATAATGTAAATAAAAACTCATTGCTTGTCTGAATTTCAACATTATAATGTAATCATAAGCTACTAGTCATAACATTTATTAGGGTCATTGACCAATTAGAATGAAATGCATCCAAACTGGATAAAGGAGCCTCAATATTTTGTCCCTTACAAGACATAATGTCATAAAAGGGAGAAAAAGAATATCTTCATCAATTAATCCCATGTGTTAGCCCTTTATCTTTCCATTCTTCCTTTTGTGTGACGGACTGAAGTTAGTAAACTGCTGCTGTCACTTGAAAAAACTGTAAATCTCTTGAAAATTACATTTCTTTGGGAGGGTTTGTCTTAGCTATGTTTCCTGGTAGTAGGGGAACCTGACACCATCATGTGATAGAAAGGAAGTGAATATCTTTTTTTTTTATCCTTTATTTGGTTGTTTGCTTGTATGTCATTGAGAAATAAAACATGGATAACATCTAGAAAAATATTTACAAGAGGAAAATGACAACTATAAACTCCCGCAATACATTACACAAAAAGTATCACATTTAGCTTTTCACACATTGGTTAGTTTGTAACATTTGTAAAAAGTGATTAACATCTTATCTATACTGTAGGTGTTTCTCTTGAACTAGAAGGGACTGTCCAGCTGCAGCTCACATTTCGTTAATTCCGTCCACGAGAGGGCGACATCCATTTTTTTGTTAGTTAGTGGTTAGAAACTTAGTACATATACTACGTAAAATGACCAACAAAACATAATATTTTAACGTGTGTTATGTTTTCTGTCTAACTTTCAGATGAAAACATGCGTTAAGAGAAAAATACACCAGTAAGTTACCCTTAACGCAAACACGATGCGCCGAACAAGGAAGTTCCTGACAGAAACGAAAGTTGCTGGTGACTCTGGTTTCCGTCGAGCTGCTCTTCTCTCATAACTTAACTTACACAGGAGGACTGCAGGTGTAACGTTAGTTAGTCCACAGAAAAACACGCAGGGATTGACACATTCGGATTCAAGTGGAAAATGTGCTGGCATCTAACACACAAATGGTTGGTTGGTTGGTTTTGCGGTTTCTTGTGTTGTCAGACAGAGTGATGAGGATATCGATATGTTTATATGAAGAGGAAATCCTCGTTACTGTAGACTGTTGGCAGTTCACACGACGTTTTTCTCTCTATATAAAAATAATAACTTGTTTTTTTGTGTGTGTGAAATACGATTATGTTAATGTATATTCCGTGTTTGCAGGTCATATAGAAAGGAAATGGATTTTATTTGACGCCTCTGTTGTGACGTGAGTGATTTTTGAGAGGTGTTGTGTTCAGAAACAAACCGGTGAGTCACTTTTGCTTAATACAACAGTGTTTGGATACGAAAAATATGTCTTTTATTCGGTTTACCTTACGTTTAGCATTAAAAATAAAGCACTTAAATCTTAATTTCATTCAACTTAATTTACTGTTTGGTTCTAACCAGGAGTTCATTGGCAACATGAATTACATATGACCTGAATGAATTCAGGTATTAACTCAGTATAATATGACATCAGATATAATTCAGTTTATCATACAGTAGACGTAGATATACTGTGTGTGTGTGTGTGTGTGTGTGTGTGTGTGTGTGTGTGTGTGTGTGTGGTGTGTGTGATAGTTTAAGTTCTGGAAACAAAAATTCACATAAATGCAGAATATATTAGGACACTGTTAACATGACTATATGCATGAACCCATTCAGAAAAATGTGGCCACAAATGGGTTAATACAATGCATTAGAAAGCGATCAATGCCTAGTTATATATTTAATCCAAAAATCAAATCAAAACATTGGCAAAAATAAGTGTTTATAAGTGTTCATAGTATTCAATGGCTGACTGTAATAGGCGATTTCATATAATAATAATAATAATAATAATAATAATAATAATAATAATAATAATGTAAATAAAAACTCATTGCTTGTCTGAATTTCAACATTATAATGTAATCATAAGCTACTAGTCATGACATTTATTAGGGTCATTGACCAATTAGAATGAAATGCATCCAATCTGGATAAAGGAGCCTCAATATTTTGCCCCTTAAAAGACATAATTCTTTGGGAGGGTTTGTCTTCGCTATGCTTCCTGGTAGTAGGGGAACCTGACACCCTCATGTGATAGGAAGGAAGTGAATACCTTTTTTTATCCTTTATTTGGTTGTTTGCTTGTATGTCATTGAGAAATAAAACATGGATAACATCTAGAAAAATATTTACTAAAGGAAAATGACAACCATAAACTGCTGCAATCCATTACACAAAAAGTACCACATGTAGCTTTCACCCATTTGTTGTTTTTAACATTTGTAAAATACCTGGGTGATTAAAATCTTATGTGACAGGAAGGAAGTGAATAGCTTTTTTTTGGTTCGTTTAATAGTTTAAATTCTGAAAAAGAAAAAAAAAGTCTTAAATGTGGAGGACAAGGCTTAGCATTAAATATTCACCATACTAGAGAATCTTTGATTGTTTTTCTGTCATACACAGATCCCATCATGTCATCCGCTTGTGTCAGCTCAATGACAGTAAGTACAGCAAACCACCTTTGGTCGCTGGATGATGTTCTTGGTCAAGGGGCCACAGCAAGCGTCTACAAAGCACGAAACAAAGTACTTTATCATTATTACAGTTTTCCTATTTCCATTACTCATACAGGTCATATACAGGTCATGCTTTATGTTAAATGACACTTTATATTGCTGTAGAAAACAGGTGAGCTGGTTGCAGTGAAGGTCTTTAACTTGGTGAGCTACAACCGGCCGTATGAAGTTCAGATGAGGGAGTTTGAGGTGCTGAAGAAACTCAATCACGTCAACATTGTTAAACTCTTTGCTGTGGAGGAGGTACGTATCTGATGTGGTTTGTGACACTGTTCAAGATTTTCCAGCCACAGCAGAGCTGATTTTTCAGATGGTACTTTGATGTTTGAGTTTCTCATGATGCATGGTGTCAGGGATATTTTTGGCCAACTTTCTCAGCATTAACAAAGATCAACTAAATTCTTGCCTGAGTAAACTCCTAATTTGCTACTTATTAATAGTAAGGTAGTTGTGAACTTATATTTATAGGTATTTAATAGCTTTAGGGCTTTAGAATATGGTCATGCAGTATATGTGCTTTATAAGTACTAATAAACAGCCAATATGAGAACTGGTCCCTATACTACAGTGTTACCCAACTTTCCAAACATCAGCTCAAAACCACTGTATATAGTACAGTGAAAAAGATTTGATAATTATTCAGCTTTAGTACACGGCTCATTGTATCTTTTAACAGTTAAACATAACATGAAACAAGGATGATAATACATTTGCAACCATTTCTATGGAAAGCATTTATATCCACTATTGTTGAGAAGTCTGAGCTTTTATTTTGAAATAAATATTTAGAACAAGGAACTGGAGAATCAAAATATTTGGAATTTGAAAGATATTGCTATTCCAAACAATTGCTCTGTATAAATAAACTCAATTTTGTGTCATGAAAAATGGTCTCAACAAAGCATTGATAATATGTAATGTTTATTGAGCTCCGAATTTCTGAAAGATCATGTGACACTGAAGACTGGGGTAATGGCTGCTGAGAATTCAGCTTGAACATCACATGAATCAATACAGTTTTAAAATATTTTAATATAGATCATTTTAAAACCGTAATAATATTTTACAATATTACTGTATTAAAATTAAATATATGCAGCCTTGGTGAGCGTAAGGGTTCTTACCGACCTCAAAACAATGAAAATATACTATGATAAA
This sequence comes from Carassius auratus, assembly GCF_003368295.1. NCBI lineage: Eukaryota > Metazoa > Chordata > Actinopteri > Cypriniformes > Cyprinidae > Carassius > Carassius auratus. Next base: position 17,233,163 of record NC_039253.1, read on the forward strand.
AACAACTAGCCATAGATTACCTTAAATGGCCTTATATGTATATCATTATCAGTTCATATGGCTGTTAACAATTTCTCAGACAAGCAGCTAACATTCCACATATACCCCATTTCCACCAATAATAGATCATTGATCTTAGAGGTGAATTTTCAACACACTGCCTTCATTTCTATTCTTGTGTATGTCAGATGCATATGAATCCGAAGCAGAAGGTTCTGGTGATGGAGTTCTGTTCAGGTGGCAGCCTGCTGAACCTGCTAGAGGGACCTGAGAATGCGTTTGGACTTCCAGAGTCAGAGTTCCTCATCGTATTACAGTGTGTGGGTAAGAACCAACAGAGGAAATTAAGTAGTTAAATTAGTTTCCACTCCATTGCACATGTACCTGTTAGGAGGCATTCCTGTGGATAAATGGAGCTCTCCTCACATTTTGTTTTTCTTCTGTTTGGTTCATAAACAGTCCAAGGAATGAACCACCTGCGAGAGAATGGGGTGGTGCACAGAGACATCAAACCTGGCAATATCATGAGGCAAGTGGGTGAAGATGGACGCTCGGTGTACAAGCTGACAGACTTCGGTGCTGCTCGTGAGTTGGAGGACGATGAGAAGTTTGTGTCCATATATGGCACAGAGGAATATTTGGTAAGAATCTTTTTTTATTTTTATTATCTGGTTAATGCTGAAAAAACCTCATAGGTGCCTCTTCCTGTATTCAGTGATTCACAGAAACTACAGCACGTGTAGTTGCTTATCAGAAATGTAATCAGGCATTTGATGTGGTTCCTTTAATCTGTCTGTGAATAAACATATTATCTGATGTTGCAAATTAGCTCAAAAGGGAAATGTATATAAATAATAAAAATGTATTTGAATTATCTCAGCTAATAGAAGTAAATGTAGCAGTATTAATATTACAGTGAACCGTTCAGTGTAATCTCATATCAGCTCTAAGAAATGTTATTTTCGAGTACTAAATAATGCATTAGAGCTTGTAGCAAGATCAGGAATCATTTAAGTGACATTAATCTGCTAGCATTGAAAGTAGGGCTGAAACGATTCCTCGAGTAACTCGATTACAAAAAGTGATCGAGGCAAATTGCTCTGCCTCGAAGCCTCTTTTAATTTATTTTAAATCTCACGTCAGGTTCTTTCGCAATGATTTTTTTAATGTGACACAACGCGTTTACGTCACCCACAACGCAGAAGAAGACACAAGCGCAGCAGTGTTTTGATTTGAGCGCTCGGGCAAACGTCAAGAGAACGTCGTGGCGTGTGTCCATTGCAAGATAGAGCTGGCATACCACAGCTAGGGCCCTATGATTTCCGCGATGCAGAAAACGCGGAGGGAATCGCGGAATCCAGTCATAAAAGCGGAATTCACAGTTTAACGTGGAATGGCACGGAATTTGCCAAATTTTGAATGAATTAATCAAAAATAGGTAATTGCACTTACATCAAATGATATGGACTAATATCTGTAAATATTAAGCCAGAACAGTCTATTTAAATATGAATCCTGCATGTCTCTGTTAATGAATGGAGCGGAAGCGAGACTTCCTTTTTGTCACACACACTGAAACGCGTGTGATGCTCGCAATGATTTCAGCGTCTGCTGTCTCACTAAATAAGGACGTGAACATAAACAACATCTCCAGAACTGCTCTGACAGACACTTCATGAGCATTTGACCGTTGTCACATCACATACACAGAACTGTAAAGGGATGTCAACCCATCAAATTAAAAGTCCGGTTTAGTTTAAAGACAAGTATTTGCCAGATATGTATTACTATTGTTCAGCAGAATGTCCATAGCCTACTACTAAAAAACAAAATCAAATTATCAATTATTGTTTTTTAGGTTTAAATTGCACAACATTTGTTCCATGTTTTATTTTTTTATAGTAAATCCCCTTTGTTAACCAAAAAGTTAAGTTTGCTTAATTTTAAATAATTAAAAGATAAATTAAATTAATGTTTTATGTGTTTAGTGTTTAATGTGCATCTCAGAAAATGCTTTATTTAAAACCCCAACTGAATGGCACTTAAATGTACTTAATTCATCTGTCAACTTTATTGTCATTGTTCACAGTACAAGTACAGACAGGGAAACAATGGTTAATAATTAAATGTTTCTTTTTGATTTATGCATTGCATTCTATACATTTAAAAAATAAAAATAAAGATTTCCTAAAAAAGAAAACTTAATTGTTCATTTTAAGAGACCCGGGAGTCTTATTTTCTCTTGCAAAATTAATATTGCACTTTAATTAAGCAAAAACACATTTTATCAGATTACTTGATTAATCGATGGAATTTTTGGTAGAATACTCGATTACTAAAATATTCGATAGCTACAGCCCTAATTGACATAATCGGATAAGGGGTCTGTTGTATTATTTGTTAAATATAACAAATGATAATGTGTCTGATTATGTAATAACTTGTGTGGTTCAGCATCCGGACATGTATGAGCGTGCAGTGTTGAGGAAGCCCCAACAGAAAGCTTATGGTGTGTCTGTGGATCTGTGGAGCATAGGTGTCACCTTCTACCATGCTGCCACTGGCAGTCTTCCTTTTATACCGTATGGAGGCCCACGCAGAAACAAGAAAATCATGTAAGTCTCCCCTGTTTTACTTATTATAATAAATTATATATAAACCATAATTGTAAAAGTTTAAATGAGCCATATTTAGGTGCTATTTTTGGTGACTTTTGGTGCTTTCCCCAGGTACAAAATCACAACAGAGAAGCCAGAGGGAGCCATAGCAGGTGTGCAGAAGGTTGATGAGGGACCCATTGAATGGAGCTACCGACTGCCACACTGCTGCCAGCTTTCAGAGTGAGTTTCTCTTTGAAAAAGTGTGGTCAAAATCAATGTGTCATACTGTATCAAGGGCCATCCACACCGAGGATGATAACTGTATAACTACAATGTCTTGATAATCATTCTAATTCAATTTGAGGAACTTTTTTTTCAGCCAATGGACTATAAAAACTGCCTAACTGCAGCTCATGCATATAAAAACAATGTTATCTGTCAGTGTGGACACCACTATTGTTATCCTGTTTATTGTTATCGTTCTTTGTGTGAATGGGTCTTTAAGGTCCTAAGTCATGTCTAATTTTCATATTGGCCTTAGTTTTTTGTCTACTGGAAATTTGTAATGATTAAAAAAAAAAATCCACAATATAACAGCGCATTGGATTGTTTTCATTCATGTCAAAATAAAAATAGGTATATATTGTGACTCATTTAAGTTTCATGCATTTATTTATTATGAATTTCTTGATGGTTCTCTGAACACTGAAGCCTCTTGGTAGCACATGACCAACGGCTCTGTTTTTTCGCAGGGGTTTAAAGACCCAGCTGGTCCCAGTGTTGGCCAGCATACTAGAAGCAAATCAGGAGAAGTGTTGGGGCTTCGTCCAGTTTTTTTCTGCCACCACTGACATTCTGCACCGCATCTCAGTCCACATCTTCTCTCTCCAGCAAGCCACAGCACACACCATCTACATCCACTTTCATAACACGTATGTGGGCTCCTCGAGAAGAGATTTCTAATCTCTTCTCCACAGCAAATACAGCTGAAGTACTCCATGCAACTTCACTCAAATGTGGCCCAATACATTTTTAGGTTGCTGTATAAGGAAATTCTGGTTCTTTTTTTTTTTTGAATGCGGATGCCATGTAGGTGTAGGCTCCCAAATGGTCATTTAAAATCAATTAAAAATTATTATCGGTACTCACAATTATATATAAGTATGAATAAGGCTGAATTACTTTTCACAGTGATTCCAAAATATGTGGTTGTTGTTGTTATCCTCAAGGGTCTCAATCTTGTTTGAGGATGTTCAGGCCCAAACTGGAATTGAACCGGCAGCTCAACAGTACCTTTTTCTGGGTCATCCTCTCATATTGGAGCCAAGCATGAAAATAGTGAACCTTCCCCCAACCACTCCAGACCGCCCTATCATTCTCATCAGCCGACATCCAGAGAAACTAGTAGGCCATCCATACAAAGAACGTACGGTCATAATAAATGTATTTTTTCTGTGTGTGTGTGTTCCTGGTCCCAATGCCAAGTTTATGAGCCATATTATAAATCCTGAAGTCTTAAGTTTATGTTTTTCAGTGTAATTTAGTTTATTTATTTTCATAAATAAATTGTTCACATTTACAGAGGTAACTTTGTCTCCATTTAATTTTCCGCCATCACATCTTTAAATTTATTTTTTCTATAGCTGAGGCTCCAGCGATGCCCACAAAGTTTGACGTCATGGCAGATTACACCTTCTCCAAGGTAAGCAAGCCTCTTCGTTATTTTTCTTTGGTGCTTATTTTTAGTGAACATTATAACACCATTATCCCTGAGTCTCACACTGTGACCTGTTGTTTTTTGTTCCTCCTAAAGACCATAGTCGGGGTCATCCATCAGTACCTTCGGATAGCCCGCTCACTCCAGAAGTACAGAGAACTGATTCTGCAGGGGTTCCATAGCTACATGTGAGCTCTTATATAATCACTATTCTGCATGAGTCAGTCCCGCGATAATTATTGCCACAAGAAAACCGAACCTGATCTTGACATTTTAGTGTGTCCAATAATAATATTCTTGACTTTTCAGTGAAAACACCGGTTTTGAATGCAGTAATGTGGCACACAGGATAGGCATGGTGAACATGAAGCTGGTTTGTTCTATCAGCACTGAGGAGCATCTCCATCTATTGTAAGAATCCACCAGTGAGATTCTGACTGATTTTGTGTTTTAGTTTATAACATGGTGTCATGAATCTGATGAGCGTTATATGTAGTAAGGTATTTAGTGATGGATGTCTCTTGATTGTTCCCGACCAGTGCTCAGAGGGTTGCTCATGAGTTTCCAGACTTTGTAGACCATAAGAAAAAGCTCCCACTGGTAAGAGTTGTGCTTTGTGAAATGTTTTTTTGAATAAATGAACTGGAACACACAATAGTATGCATCCTTCAGGTTTATCGTTGTGTGTAGATTGAAGAGGATTTCCAGCGGATGTATAGCAGTGGAATCAGAGAGTTCCAGAATCAACTACAGCATTTGCGTGTGATGCTGTCTAAACACTCCGAGACACTGGCCCAGGATAAGAGGTAGCACAGCCTTGTTGGGATCTTTTGGGGGGAAATTATAGTTTACAATAATAGTTTTTTTTTTAAACTTTGGAAATAAACTTTAAAACTTTACATAACATTTATCTTGCAGTGCCATAACATAGTAAAACTTTTCAGTTCAACATTTGTCCAAATGTTGATTGAACTCGTTCTGTAGAAATGGAATTCAATAATAAACATCACATATTATCACATGTTTAACACAAACAAATACGCAGGCATTCATTTATTTAAAAATATTAATAAATAAGAATCTATGCTTCATATGGTTGATTAAAATGTATACATTTGCATATTATTATGGAAGGTTTTAACATAATTTATAATATATTATTATATAAATAAAATGTATTTATTACAATTTAATCCTGTGTTAATAATTCAATAATTTTTCCTTCCTCTAAATGCAGCATCCAGAAGATGGAGGTTTTGTTGGGGAAGATTGTTGCAGTACATCAGCAGTATTGCAAAGACAGAATGACAGGAAGTAATTGGAAGCATTTTTTTTCTCTCATATTAATATAACACAACAAATTACTGATAAATCTACATTTGGGTTTGATGAGTGGAGCCAGGGCTAAAATTCGTCAGATTAGTTCTCAGTACTGTGCTGCAGAGAAGGGAGGCACTGTTGTGCTGCCTTATCTGATTGTACGGACCATTCCAGACAGGCAAGCATGGAGACAGAAGAATACAGTATAACCCCCCTTTCTGCCTGGCTGCTTTAATCATGTTAGATATGACTCTGCAGAGAAGCCAGTCAGCTAAAATAATACTTATCTTGAACTATGGTGTTGGGTTGAGGGTTTTGAAATGAGTGCTCTTACTGCTATTAATGTATTCTCTTTCTGTCCCAGAGCTCAGCTACAATGACGAACAGATTCACAAGTTTGAGAAGTAAGTATTAAACACCAGGAACATCTTGAATGAGTGCCCATTCTCACAGTGATTAAACTGAGAAACGACTATTTTCTGCTCAGGCTCAACCTGTCTTCATACATAAAGAAGGTCAAGAGTTTATTTAAGGATGACTGTTTGCAGAAATACCAGGATGTTCTGATGGCTGCTAGCAGCTGGAACAGGTATGACAGAGGTCACATGGACTGAAAATCACATTATGTATGGGCCCTAATGTCAAACATATGTGATACACATTTTATTACCGTCAAAGGTGTTTTGTCTAAGCAGCAAAAAAGCAGTCAAAGAGTAACATATGCAGATGATCATGTGAATGTTGTTTCTGCAGGGTTCTGTATGAGATGCAGGCGAGTCTAGAGCAGTTTGGAGTCGTCCTCCGCCAGAGGATGGGGGATCTGCATCTGTGCGAGGTCCAGCAGAACAAGGTCAAAAGACACTTTCTTTAGCCCTATTCAGGCATGAAAAGTTGTCCCTGTGGAGGTTATGTAAATTTAGTGTTTCACAGACTCATTTTGTGATTTTAACCCTGTCCAAAGTAGAACAAGGCAGTGTTAAAATTACACAACAATTTAGCTGGCAAATAAAAAGTTACCTTACTTTGGGTTAAATCCCAAAGAAAGGAAAGTCTGCGAGGGCAGAATTTGTATTTGAAGTGAAGTGAAGTGAAGTGAAGTGAAGTGAAAGTGACATTCAGCCAAGTATGGTGACCCATACTCAGAATTTGTGCTCTGCATTTAACCCATCCGAAATGCACACACACAGAGCAGTGAACACATACACACACACTGTGAGCACACACCTGGAGCAGTGGGCAGCCATTTATGCTGCGGCGCCCGGGGAGCAGTTGGGGGTTCAATGCCTTGCTCAATGGCACCTAAGTCGTGGTTTTGAAGGTGGAGAGAGAGCTGTTCATGCACTACCCCCACCCACAATTCCGTCCGGCCCGAGACTCGAACTCACAACCCTTCGATTGGGAGTCCAACCCTTTAACCATTAGGCCACGACTTCCCCTACATATATATATTTTTTTTTAAAGATTTGTACAGCAGTTCTCCTTATTTGTGTTGACTTTATTTGTATAGCACGACTACAGCTAAATTTTGTGTTTCACAGACTTCACACAAGTGAGCATTTCTGTTTTTCCTCACACAGCCTCTTTTAAAATTGCACAATAAATTAGTTTTTAGACCAAGTCTGGGCTCAAGCTCATCTGGAAATAATGTCTGTGAGGGCAGATTTGTATTTTTAACAGTGATCGTTGTTTACTTTGACCTCAGAACTGCATTTCATTATGAATTTGAGTGTTTTATTTTTTATTTTTTGTGCAAACTCTTTGGGTAAGTCTCTCAGTTCAGAATTAAATAAGTATAGGTAAGGAGAGTCTAATCGTGGCTACAGTAGCAATGTCAAGTCTGATCCTCTCCTTAATTCCTGCTCATAATTCATATCTCTCTCTGCCTAAACCCAACAAACTATTCTGAATTCAGACATTTATACAGTTCCTGATCCACAAAAAGCTTGGACACAGTACGTAGCATCCTGACTTTTGACCACGTTCTTCTCCATCTTTGCAGATTCTGGACAGAGCTGTGCTTCGAGCTCTCCATCAGCCTGTAGGAGCTGAGGGGGTGGATGGACAGAAAAAAGATGATGAGCACATGATTTTCAAGTATGTCATTGCATTGAAGATAACACAGCATTTTTCAGTTTCATATAATCAATAAACATAAAAATTGTTTCCAGAATGAACAGATTAAAGGTTGAGATGGAGGCTGTGGCACGGGAGCTACAGAATAACAACAACATGATAGAAAGGTACTGTATAGTGTTTAGCTGTGAAAGATTTTGTGTACAACCAATGTTTTTGTGTAGAAAATCCTTTCAAATTTAACAAGGCATCTTCTTTTTAAGCCTTGCAGTTGTTACCGCTACACTGCCATTGGAGAAAAAAGTACCTCAAGCCAACAGACCATGAAGACCTCAATGAATGCACAACCATATTTATATTTACAGAGCCTGAATCTGTGAGCTAAAGGAAAGCTAAACAAAACATCTATATATAAAAAAATAAAGTTCTTGGTTGAACCTCTCAAACAATAAAGAACAGATTAATGTCTGTTACCAGGGCAGGCAACTAAAATTGCTCGATGTGTACTGATGTGCAAAGCACAAATTGAGTTATGACTGCTCTCGATTCCCTGAACTGTACTGTGACAGGTTAAAGGAAAACAGGTGTGTTTAAAACTCTTACATTAAGTGTTCATGCAGTTACTGCATTTTATCTTCATGCAATCTATTAGTATTGACTTTAACAGCCAAGAATGAAATAGAAATATAGATCTGTTGTAACAACTACAGCAGTTTTCATGAGACTTTAATATTGATGGCACAGTGTATTCAGCTGACAACAATGGTGTAACTATTGCACAGTCATGGGATAAAGAGAGAAGAGTTCAGTCTGCTTTGTAGTTGATTCTGTTTCTGAGAGATAACCGTGCAATAGCACTAATTGAATTAGTCCATTGATCACAACAGAGTATCACACAGCATCGAGCTTTAGAGGAGGCTTTGTTTATTTGACAATGTTCACCTGGGCCTTTGAAAAACTGCACAAATTACTCCAAATGTTAGCATCCTGCAAATACTGACAAGAGTCAATAGACTCATACAATGCTGTATTACAGATCATTTCAATATGGAAAGTGAAAGATGTGTTTGGTGGGTTCTGATGGCACATTTCAGAGTGTGAGTTAAGGGGAATTCCCCACTCTGGGGGAACTATGACCTTACAGAGACCTTACAAAGCTTGCATATGTTTGACTTAAAATGGAATTTTATCAACTTTCCTTTTGCCTGTTTGTAAACTTACATGTAAAAAAAAAAAAAAAACATTTAACATGTTCACTTCTGTATTATGAGGAAAGAGGTACCCATTACATGTTTAGTAGTACTTGACAGACTATATGGCGCTAATAAATATATGAACAGAATTGGTGAAAATATTTTATTTAAAAATGTGTCTTTGTGTGTGTATAAGTATATAGGTCTATGTAGGTGTAGTTATATATAATATAGATAATTAAGCATAAATAGTTATAAAACTGAACAATACAAATAACTTATATTTGAAGTATGCAGGGGAATGTTTACGTAGGCAAATTTCTGGGAGGGCCCCATCGATCTGTGTGCGACTATACATAAAAATAAGAGTTGTAGCTTATTTGAAATTCTTATAAATAGTGACAATATCGTTTATTCATGGCACCTTTAAAATTCTCTATTTCTCAGAGAAACTAAATTATTTTATTTAGCTGGAATAACAAGTGATAATAACAGAGTTTGTAGGGGCAGCCTTGGCATTTTTAAAATTCTCTTTCTTCTATTATTTAGTGGAATAACGAGAAGTGAGCAACAATCATTGGTTAGTGAGGGGCAGGTTTGCGCAGCCAGTGACATTTAAAGCGCGCAGCTGATTCAGTGTGCGCGCCACACCCGCCGCTGGCGCTTCTATTTAGTTTGTATTCTGCCCAAATACAACTCTACGCCGAAAGACATGGCGTCCGTCACTTTAGGACAGCACCCCGCTCAACACCACCTCGACTCGGATCAGCAACTATTCCACAAACTGAAGTCGAGCGACAGGAAGAAATTCACGCGTAAATGGTCGCTGGACAAGATAAAAACACGAAACAGAGCGAGTGATATGGACAGCGGGAGAGCCGCAGTCTCAGCATCGCTAGCGTTATTCCACGAGCCGCCTTCAGCATCACACAGCCGATGCGGCACGTCACGTAGTAACATGGACGGACCGACTGTTGACATGGACCGAGAGAACGCGAACAATAATAACGGGATATTTCGCAGACACAGTGCCGGGAGCCGGAGAAGCTCGGTGAAGGACGCGGCAAAGATCCATGCGTCTTCATCCCCGCAAGAAGTTCGCAGTAATCTCTCGGCGCGGTCAAACTTCAGCTCGACAGACGAACTGGAAGGACTGGCGATCGACAAGCTGACACGGGCAAAGTCGGGAGTAGTGAAGATGCGAAGCGAGCCTCTCAGGAGGGAGGCATGGTCCATCTTCAACCAGAGAGACCCCAGGGTGAAGGCAGAGAGGGGAGAGGGCCACTTCTTCATCTCCAGACGCCTGAGCCAAGACTGGTGCGACGCCTGCAACCGCCAGATCAGCAGCACTGCGCTCAAGTGTCAAAGTAAGCGACCTCTGTCTCTCCTCTCCTCACATGACCTCAGATAAACAGAGAGATGGATGGATGGATGTAGGTTACAAGAAAAGTTTTATATTATGACAGATAGATGAACAGGTGGAATATTAGGGAAGTCTGAATGAAGCATGGATATAAAGAATGTTGGATGAATGCAGAATAGATGGATGAATTAGACTGATGGGAACAGACGAAGGGCTGGATAGATAGATAAATAGACAGACAGACAGACTAGAGTGTTGGATGAATGAATGGATGATGGAATGATGAGTAGGTGAATAGGAGGAGGAAGGGAATGCAACAGATAGACAGAGGGATGGATAGGTCGATGAACTGATAGATAGATAGACAGATAGATAGACAGATAGATAGATGAATAATTGGAGGAATGGAGGCTGGATTGAAATGTACAAATACTGAACAGTAGATCGAAAGATATATGGATATATGGATCTGGATGGATGCATTACCAAATGATTAGCAAGGTAAAAAGATAAAAACTGATTTAATGGATGAACAAACGGATGCAGGATCAAATGGGTGAATATTAGAAGGGTTAGAGGAAAGATAGATGGATGAATTAATGGATAGACAAATGGATTGAGAGTTAGATGGACGGAGGGATGGGTGGATGAATTAATAGATGAATGTAGGGGGATGCATGGATCCAGGGATAAAAAGATAGTTGGACGGATGGATAGATGGATAAATAATTAACAGATGAATAGATGGGTGGATAGATTGAAATGTAGATGAATTAATGGATTGATGGACAGATACAGATGAATATAGAGTTGTTTGGATGGTTGGATGGACTTAAAGGTAGATATGTACATGGTTATGTTCATTTGTTGTATGTTTTCAGCATGTGTAAAAGACTCTAAACATAAAGGCTTGATAAGTGTGATAAGAGGAAAAATCTCTTTATAAAACTGTTCAGCATTCAAAACCATAAGAGGAATAGGAAAGAATGAAAAAGGAGTTGATAGAAGAGCGATACATTGAGGAATGTCGATATACGTGTGTATATAAAGTACACAAGTGTTTGTTTTGCTAGCGTTTTCTGCTGAAGGGCTTGTTTGTACGGCTCCAGTGTTAAAGGAACTTCCAGTAGTGTGTGTTTGATCAAGATGAAGCATGCTGATACATGTGAAGGGTTTATGGAGGATGAGGGGGAAGTTCCCAGCAGAGGTCATTGTTTGTTTTTCTGTTTCGTTATTTGTCATGTTTGATTTAGTTGTATATGAAGGGAAAGGGGGATATCTGATGACCCCCCTCCAGATCCCCGGGGTTTACTAAATAAACACCTGTCACCCAAAGAGGTCTCTGATTGTCTGGAGATAGGAATGAGAAACATTTGAAGCATGTAAGTGAGGTACACTTGCCTTTTAGATAAATAAAGTAAGAATCTGAATTGGCATCCAGTTACCCTGTTTGAATCTAATTGGATTTTTCTTAATGGTTTAAAGTACACTTGCTTCCTCTCTTTGCATGCTTTGCCTCCGCTCTGGTATTGCTGTTGTACATTTGTTCATGCACTCCACTGTTCCATTATGCATTTCAGCTAATTCACTTGCTTTTAAAGGGCTACTATAACAAAACCCTCTGTTGTAAAAAAAGAACCAAAATCTAATTCCATTTATATTTTGCTTACAGTTACAGAAATAGATCTGTGAATGATGCATGTAGAATAGAATGACGTTATAGCTTAAAAAAAAGTGCTTCGCTGACAGTCTATTTAAGAGATTAAATTGATACAGTGCTAGAATGTCCTACTGTTATCTGAATTGAACGAGTTTACAATGCACCCCGAGAACATAAGGTTTGTTTGTGTGTTTAGTTTTGTGTGTGTGCACATGGTGCATCTGTTTGCTCGTGTATGTGTGTGCATGTTTAAAGTGTTGCTGAGTTAGCAGTGTGTCAGCAGTTCTCTTTTGGAAATGGTACTGCAGTGAACAGCTTCATAAAAGGGCAGACAGCGAATCTGCAGGGGCTTTATGGAGCGTGTCATTTAAAAGTTGGGGACGATTCTAGGATTATACATTAACCCCAATGACTGTTCTGCCCTTATAGTGCAGGGAAAAGTCATATTTGGGCGTCTCTTTAAACCTCCCTTAGTCCTTTCTTTATTAGTTTTCTTTATAAATAGTCCCTTTAAAGACATAGGTCACCTAGTATTTTTTGACCATAATAGCCAATTGAATCGATTAAAATAGTTGAAACATTCTTCGAAATACCTTCTTTTGTGCTTTGTATAAGAAAGTCACACAGGTTTAGAACAACATGAGGGTGTGTAAATGATAACAGAATTGTACTTAAAGGAACAGCATAGCCAGTCGAGCAGAATGTTGTATCTACTGAGCCATTAAAGTGTGTTTGCATAAGCTCCTGACCTTATCACATTTCATTGAGTTCCACCATTTTCATTGAAACCACGTGAGTTTTAAACACTTGTTCCTCTTTTTCCTCAACCTTTACTGTGAATGCCAGGATTGGGTGTAATTTTTTCCTGGTAGTTTTGTTGTGGTTTGTCAGTAAGAATCAGAGTGGGATACATTGGGGATTTCCAAATTCTAAATTTTGCCACTTTCAGTTCATGTTTTTTTTTCTGTGTGTGTGTGTAGCATTCCAAGAGCATGTCCTGATATGCCTCCAACATAAGCATTGGTTTCTTTTCTCTAGTATGTTGAGATGCCCCTAGCAGAGTTATTGCACATGACCATGGTTAAAGCACAACATTGTAGTTTGTAATTGTTGCTTTTTTTGTTTAGAAATATCTTGGAGCATGCTGGCAAATGGTGTGTTTAAGAGGTTGCGGTGGTGCAGACGGCTAAAGATGGAGCGTCTTGACTACTACAGATCACCATTTTAGTTCACACACCCCGTAATTACAGTATACACACTGAATGAAAGAGGCAGTCGGAAAACATCAGTGGTTACATTCGCCTATAAACGGTTCCTTTGTGATCTTACTCTCTTCCAAAGTAAAGAAAAATCACAAATTAGGTCTATTTATTAAATCAATTGTTTCTCTTAGATAACAATACCATTCATAAGTGAACAAATGGAGACTTTTGCTAAAGTCACCTGATTCTCAGAAGAAAGTAAGTCATTATTGGATAAACTATGCCTTTAACATTCTTGCACTTCACTCATTGGACAAGAAACCAAAATACAAAAATATACAATAAGAAATTACTTTTAAATATGACTTCAAACATTTCTCATAAGATTCTTCCTAGATTATTTGATCTGTGGTATTTGGTACACATTATTTTTAATAATTCTTTATATATAGAAAACAATTGTTGTTTTAAAGGGGAGCCATTTCTACCAGATCTGACATTTAATTTTTTTTTTTACATTAATTGCACCCTGTTAAATAATTTTGGACCAATCTGCATAGCTTTTTGGATATTGTTGGATGTTTCCACATTTTTGACCACCCCCCACCCCCACCCCAATATATTCTCTAATCATATATAAACAATACTCTCATTTAAAATTCAAGGAATTGTGAGAAACATATCTGGAATATCTATGAAATCTCCTGAGCGGTAAAAGAATATCCTTTGAACAATAAAATGTTCCTCTAAGGCTGCTCTTTCTTGCTCTGCCAACATACACTGTCAAAACCTGAAACCTCATTAGTTCTCGATTGCACAAATGCATGGCTAAATAAAGTTCTGTTTCTGGATTATATTATATGACGGAGTCACGGCAGGTTTAAACAAGGTCTCAAGGTTTAGTCATGGAGAATGAGTGAGTTCTCCTCAGGTAGCCTCCACCTCCCTGCTAGTGTGACTCAGAGTGTCTTAAAAAGCGTCCCTCACTGCATGGGCCTGTCTCAAAGCATCAGTCTTACCTGCTCTCTGCCTCATCTTCAGTCTGGCTTTATTTGTCTAATCTGGCTGGGTTTTTGGCAACCTCCCCCACCCAATTCAGCACATATCCGTCCGCAATGGAGGGATGCTGCCTGTCTGCCTTTGAGCAGTCCATAATCCATGCTGGAGTACAACTGTTTTTAGCCATATTGCAGATGGATTATAGCTTATGGATGCCAGTCAGAAATCGGATTGATTTTTAATTAAAAGTTTCAGACACACTGTAATACTAGAAAGAGGAATGTTTTCTTTGTGGCCTCGACGAGGAAGAGGGATGCTGCTGAGTAGATGTAATGTGTTGTTTACTTTCTCACCTTTTGGAAGTTCTGCATCCATTCATAAATGTAAAAAAAGAAGGTATTATTACATTATTAGGAGGGAAATATGAGATGTCTGCGTTATGATAGGCTGTCTTTTCTTTCAAGTGAAATGGAAACATTTATAGCTTTTACATCTCGTTGCCATTCATTTCCCTTTTTTTTTCAGTTATGAAAACTTGTAAATCAAGTTGGCTGCTTCCCCAATTCTCAATTTTGCTAACTAAATCAAACCCCTGGCACATGCTCGACTGGGTGCACCACAAAAACCCATTGAAAACGTGCTATTCGTTCTGTAGATGTTTAAGTGGTTATGTGTGCACAGAGTTATCCTTGTTGAAATACACGGTTAAACAGCAGAAGCTTTGTCTACTTTTTCAATACAACATTCACCTCAAGCGACAGATGGACTGGGGCTGTTAAATCATCACTTCCTGTTTGAGGACTGTGACTTCACAGTATTCAGGGGTTGGATAGGCAGCTAGTGCGTGAAGGCCTCATTGGTTTGATATTAGTATCAGGCAGTTAGTTTGAGTTGGAGGTGTAGAGTGGGCTGTGTTTCGTGTGTGTGTGAAGTAAAGATGTGTTAATGAGGTCTGAGATGGGTGTATGGGGCAGTTATTGCTGAACAGGAGGAGCGAGTTAGTACGCAAAAGTATGACAGAACCGTCGGGAGTTATCTTAGGCTATAATTAGGCTGCCCTCCTTGGCTACTTCTCTCTACCTCTATCTCTATCTCGCTCAGACTCGCTCTCTCTTTTGGAAGACATGGGGTGAGGACAGCAGGAAATGTGCCACCCCATCTATTATCTGCAAAGCAAATTATAAGCAAAATATGTATTGCTTGCCATTTGTTCTAGGTTTTGGCTAAAACGGGAATTATTTGGTTAAATGTGGCAAGTCTTGCTTTGTAAATGTAAATCAGTTGTTTCATGATGCAGATGAGATGTATTGAGGTTAGGTATGTTATTCAAGCCTTCGCTCATTAAACCCTTACAATAATCAAACCTCTGAATCTCTAAATTGGAATATGACGTGCATTATTAAACTTGTTTATATATTAGATCAATAATAGGCTATATTTTGTGATAACCTAACTTCTGAATCTATAACTTGGAATATGAAATGCATTATTGAGGTATTGGATCTCTTTATTGAATGCATTTATATAGGCTATGGATTTCTTAGCTAATTCATATGAATTTATGTTGGAAAAACGATACCTCTGAATCTCTAAATTGGAATATGAGATCCATTGACTTGTTGATATTTGATCAATAATATACTACAACCTCTAAATTGAAATACAGGGTGCATTATTGAGCTATTAGATAACTCAGATGTATTTTATGTACTTTGGGAAAATCCAAAATCTAAACCTATACATTTGAATATTAGGTGTATTAATGGGCTTTAGATATTAGCCAAAATCAATAAAATGCTTTATTTTATGTCAACCAAACCTCTATATATTGAAATTGAAACATGAGGTGCATTTGTGAGCTATTAGGTGATTAAAATGCATTTATTTTTTGGATAATCCCACCTCTGAATTTGAATATGAGGTGCATTAATGAGCTTGGTGATTTATTAATATGCTCTTATTTATGTATCATCAAAGTTCGGAATCTCTAAATTGAAATATAAGGTACATTATTTAGGTGTTAGCTAATTCATATGGATTTAATTTGGCATAACCAAACCTCTGACTCTTTAATTTGGAATATGAGGTATTGGATCACTAATATGAATTAATTTCTGGAAAATCTAACATCTGAATGTCTGAATTGAACATGAGGGCAAGGTGATTTATTGAGGTCACCCAAATGTAGGTTAACATTTATTGATGCTGTTATAGTTGTTGTTAAAAGAAATGGAGCAAGACACTGCTCTCAATTCTCTGTATTTATAGATATACACTAGAGGAAATGAGGAAGGTGTAGAGTGGAGGGCTAACATGTTAAGAACTTGAGGGGTCCTTCAGGACAACAGGTTTCTCAAAGTGCGGGACTGTATTCTCACACAGGAAGTGGCATGATGGCACAGAGTGACAGGAGAGAGGCAAAGAGAGAGAGAGATTGACTGATCAATCGAGATGGAGGGAGGAAGACAGGGAGGGAGAGGAAAAAGAGAGTAGGAGGCAGGAGAGCAGTGCGGCTGTGCCTTTAAGGATTCGGTGAAAAACATGCTGCGGAGAGCAAGATGAGTGGGTGCAGTCTGAGCTGGTACAAGTTCTGCACTGCGTGAGAAAAACAGGAGCACGGACGCAGAGAGACCAGAACAGGAGAGAGAGTACCACCAGTCAGCGGAGGGGGCGATTGTGTCAGAGGGTAGGGGTGCAGGGTGGCAGAAAGGCAGAGAGGAGGGGGGGCGTTCAGTGCACAACACAAAACCGAGCGCAGCCCTGCGATGGTGGACACACAGGAGCGACTGGCGCAGGGAGCCCACACCACGACACAACGGAGCCACAGGCGCCCAGCCCCAGCCGGGACGGAGGCCGCTCACGGACCAGCACCTGGAGCGGGACGCAGTGGTGGCACTGGGGTCATGGCCGCAACAGGCCGCAGATAGCGGCGGTCATGCTGCCGGAGATGAGGACGGAGGAGGCGGTGGCCAGCGCCTGCTTCGGACAGGTCTCCAAGCGCCTGGGACGCTTCTTCCGCCGCCTGCCCAAGTCCCGCTCCTGGTCCGAGGGCCTCCGCATGCTGCGGCGCTCCAGCAGTAGCGGGACCCTCATGTTATCAGGTAACTTGAGTCCGAAAGATGAGAAATATGTGGACGGGGGGGGGGGGGGGGGGCTGAGATAGAATGGGGTTTGGGTTAGTAAGTGAATGTGAGACTCGATCTTAATGTACTTTTATCCTCTGTGACTAGACCTGTCCAATTAGGCTTCAGTCACTGAGCTCCGCAGTGGCTTTCACCTTCCTTAAATAGCCTTGTTCTGTTCTTGTTGCCGCATCACATTCTCGTTCTCCTTTCCTGCTCTCTTGGTCTCTTTCTTTCCCTCTGGGTTTCCTTTTCTCTCTCATGTTGTATCTATTGTTATCCATTCATGTGCTGAATAGACATCGATCTGTAACTCTAAAAGCTTCTGTGGTTCTAGAACGTGCCAGTAAACCAGGCAGACAGAGTGCAATGTAATCATGCATATGCATGGAGTCAGGATAATTCTTCGTTGTGCTATAGCCACTGTTTCAACTCCAGATTTACCTGATCCTTTTCAGAAACCGAATGCAAAATAAATTTACATTTTCTAAACAAAATGACAAAATTTGCTCAAGTGTGGTTATATAATAGCTGCTTCACCATTTTGAATGGTTGAAAACATGTTGCTATGTAGATGCCTGAGATTTCTGAGTGAACTCTAGAGGTTTTTATGGGGTTTGGCGTGTTATTTAGGAGTTTGGGGTGATATCTTGGGATACCTCTTACAAAGTAATAGAATAAAAAACTACCCATTTTGAGGTATCATTGATATCTTTAGCACATTGATATAAGTACTGAAGTTTAATACTACAAGTATTGGCTTTCCCTAAAAACCACTTATTAATATTAGTAAGTTTGTCTGTGTTACGTTGTGTTTGTGGAATCGAATTGACCCAATGTATCATATCATACGGATTCTCGTCTCTATTTCAAGTTAGACACCCAGGCATCAGTGGATGAATTTGATCTCAGTGCTGTTTTTGGCAAAATGACGTTTTGATCAGAAGCCAAGGGAGTTGAAATTGAATTTCCCATTGATCTGGACCGGAATGCCTCTTTGAGTAGACGGAGACTGGGATACAGTACACCAGCCTAATGAATAAAAAGTGATCTGCTTTAGTGCAAGTTAACTTCCCTTCTATTCACTTGTTATCATACTTGAATAAAAAGAAAGCTACACTGATGACACTTCTTCTTTTTCGAAGTTTCGAAGAAAGTGTTTAGTGGAGATTGATGGATTCACGTGTGCAGGTGATGGCCTGTGTGTTTAAGTTTTAATAACAGTGCTCTTTTATTGACATGGACATAGCCTGTAGTAACATTTAAAGTGTCAGCGCTGAACTACAGACTGAGTGTTCTGATAATGGCATCACATCTGGCTCTTAACTCCCAGTAGACTTCACTTTCTAAGTCACGGCCAATCCAATTAGCACTAAAGCTGTTTGGCAAATATGAGCCTTTCTAGTCTCTGGTTCGGAAATGCTAATGAGTTGATGAGTACATGAGATGATGGCAGCACTTTTCTCACCCTTCTATCTTCATGATGACGTTAGCCATCAGCTCCCGCACACACTGACGCACTGCTGTGGATGACACACGCTGAGTGAGACAGAAATCAGCAGCGGGCGGTGTGAAGTTTACATGTCATGAAGTAAATAACCAACTTCTCAATCAGGATTTAAAAGGACAGTTCACCCAAATGTACTTATCCTCAAGCTCTCCTAGGTGTATATGACTTTTTCTCTTTCAAACGATTACAATCGGAGGTATATTAAAAATGTCCTGGCTGCTCCAATTGCTTTATAATGGCAGTGAGCAGTGGTAGAGATTCTGAAGAATAATAAAGTCCATCCATCAAAGAAAGTGCTCGACATGGCTCCAGGGGTTAATAAAGGCCCTCTGAAATAATATATCCATATATAAATAAACTTTATAAATCAATCTCTAGAAGCTAGAAGTTTTAAATATGGATATTCTTCATACACAAGCGCATCGCTTCAGAAGGCCTTTATTATTCTCTCTCTCTCTCTCTATACACACACACACATGCACAATAACTTCACTCAAATGCTTTATATTTCATAGTTTTTACCTACGTTTTTTTTTTTTTCCTGTCAGTCTAAAATTGTAGCACAATCTATTTCACACAAACCTGCTAAACACCACATAAATGCTAAATAACCTTTGGATGGACCCTTTACTTCTTGAGTGTTGCTTTTTTTTCTTTTTAAGTAAATTGTTCTTGGCCAGAATGAGCTGCAGTGTGAACATGGCCAAAAGACCTTCATCTAGTGAGCCATTATGTCTACGCTTAACAGAACTGTAGATATGATTGAAGCATAGAAGTATTCTGTCAGCTCAGATTGACGCCGAATCTTCGCATATGAGCTGGATTGTGAAAGCTTGGCTGTGAAATGCTGATAAGACCCTAAACAAACCTGTCTGTATTCATACTTTTTCAGCATCCGTGTTCAAAGTAAACATTAGACACACATTTCTTTATGTTCACTAGCGATCCACCCTTCACAATTGCTTTCAGTTTAAATTGGCAGTTTCCCACTCACTGTGTACTGTAGTCAGGCTGAAATTGACCTCCTCTGTGAATAAGCTAGCTGTACATGTGAGGCTGTGCCGGTCGCATGTGCTCAGAACCCCGGAGACCTGACCCGTGCAGCTTATTAAATCCATTAGATTGGATTTTAGTGCTCTTTCAGCATCTAAAAGGTTTTCCCATGCTTCACAAGACAAAACATCCTGATTTTCACTGTCGATACATTACACCTCGGTAGGCCTAACTTTCCCTAAGCTAAGCATTAATGGAATGGGGCTATTTATATTCATTATGTATTAATAGGGTATAAACAAAGAGTGCCAGACATATTTTTTTTTTTTTTACTGTGGGTTAATTCCTCCCTGGATAAAAATAATTCTTGCATTATTCTAATAAGAACAAGGAACTAAAAGAACATTTTGATATAGGTTTAAAGAAAAAAAAATAATATATATATATATATATATATATATATATATATATATATATATATATATATATATATATATATATATATATAAAATAATAAAATACACATTTATTCATTATTAGTTTGATTTTCCAAGTTTTATGGGAATTTGAATTCCAAATTTTCACATTTAGAATTTTCGGACAACAATTTATACAAGTGGAGAGTCGGGGGGAAGAAGTAACATGTTAATATAGAAAATTAACATATAGAAGTTAATATATGTTAGTATATAAAGTAGAGTTAATATAGAAAACAAAATGAAGAAACAAGAAAGCTGTGAAGTAAGGCAATAAAATGAGGAATGAAAGAGAAACAGAGAAAAAGAATGAGAGGAATCCTGGAAGAATAAAGAGAGGAAGACTCAAAGTGTGTAGTCTCTGAATGTCAGTTGAATGAAGCATTAATATGTTTACATGTATTTCAACATCAGTATGAATATGAGTATGGGTGTAAATGGGAAGACAACAAGTGTCTGTGAGAGAATGGATGGATGTAGTGATGTGAAGAGGAGTAAGAAGAGAATTTAAGTCAGTGCCAGCTGGATAACTAATGAGTGTCTAAAAAGTGATTTGACTTCTTTCATCCACATCAGAGTTAACAATAGATAAGCAAATAGGAATGCAGACACAGTAACAGATGCAGATACATCAGTAACATATACTATTTTAAAGATTATACATGCCCATGTCCCCTGTTCTTAAAACGTATAGTTTAAGGACACTTAATTTAACACTTAATTATAATTTTTATTTGGACGATATGAGAAAAAATGATATAGGATTAACAATTTTCACTTAAAAATGGATAAAGAAATTCACTAATAAAAAAATCTAAAAACATTGAATAAAGCATGAAACTGTGAAGTAGAAAGACTGAAATTTTATTTATTTATTTATTTACAGTACACTATTATCGTATTTATTATTTGTATCTCCATTTATTTGTATACTGCCAAAATGTTCTAAACATTAAAATAATTATCTGCTTATCAGGCCCTAATTTTAACATCAGTGCATTTAGTAAATGCCTCTTTTTGCATTTAGTAAATTATTGTAGAATTGCACAAAACTTAGTCTTGAGATTTCGAGCGATTTTTGTTGTGAGGCCTCTGTTAAGACAGAAGAGATCTGTTCAGTTTAAATACAGACTAAATACCCACCAATTACCCAGAACTATTATCCCTAGGGTTGTCTATGAATGGTAAAGTATGTCTATGCTTGCTCAATATAATAGAGCTTCACGTTTTAAAACCCTTCACACTCATCAAGCCTCTGATAAAGAGAGGTCATTGTATGGGAGTCTACAGAAAGGTTCTTTACTTTAGCACATTTGATGCTGTTTGAATGAACTAGTGTGTTTCATTTAAACTGCTGCTGTGTTTGTGTCTCTTCGTTGGAGTTTTTGTGCCGGTTTCCAATTTAGAAACATTAATTTAGGCTCAAATTACAGGGTTCAGTCAGATAGGTTTCACTGGGACCAGGTTGTTGGAATATGTTGCTATGTTGTGTGTGAATAGAGTAGTGCAGTGATGACGTTTTTGTATGCCACCACACTTCTGGTTCCCTCTACAAAAATCCAAATGAGCCAAGTGAAACTTCACTTTTGTTATAAAGGGCATGCTTGAATCATAGAAAAAGATGCTCAGCAAGATGAGAAAGAAAATGCAGAAAATGCTGCTGCTGACAGATGCAGAATCTGAGAAACAGAGAGTGAAAGAGGTTGTAGGAGGTGCGTACAGCTGGGGTGCATATGAGCCGTGACTCTGAGAGGGAACTGTGACTCCTGAGGTGGAAAAATGCTGATGTATGGAAGAGAAGGGGAGATCAGAAATGTCAGAAGGAAAGTAGGAGCGGAGTAGGCGCGTGAGGGACAAAAAGGCATCAGTGTTCTCGTTCCCTCTATAAACTCCCCCTTACATTCCAGCTATCGGAGGGGAGTTTGGCAGCTTTTCCAGCTAAACAACTGAAATGTTTCTACTGATCAGCAGACATGGTTAACTCAAAGAGGATGTGACTACTGTGTGTGTAAATGGGAAGTGATGTTTTAAAGGGACAGGCCCAGAGATGCGTATTTGACCTCTCGAACGGAGGACATTCCTCAAATGGCCGATTAAACATTGTTTAATGTGGCAAAGACAAGAGTTTGACCTCGGCTGTCACCAGCACTCATGTTTTATAGCAGCACTGCAGCATTCCCAGGTTATGTAAACTATGCTGCAATGCTCTATCCATGGGGTTTCTCTAGCAATGACCCCAGGCTCTGCGGCTAAACAAATACTCTAGGGTCACGATTTGATGTGCCTCTGGAAAAAAATGAATGGAGTGTTTATTAGATTTTTCTCCACATGAGTGTGTTTGACAAATATATTATGCATGGAATTTTTTTCCCCCATGGACATCAGGATTTCAGATTTTAGAAGGCAAGCTGTAGGCATGTTTGTACTTGTTACATGCATTCAAGTAGTCCCTATTTTTTTAGTTCACCATTTTTTTTTTTTATTAACAGTGAACTTTCCATTTACATATCTTCAGTTTTTGTGTGTGTGCGTGCAATTTTATTTACTTAAAATCCATTGTTGCATTGTTCATATTTAGATTACCCCAAATTAAGCATGTTTTAATTTAAGTTGTTTCATTATTGTCACTTTGATGTACTTTAAATCATGCAAAATAATGCATGCAAAATAAAACCGCAATAAAATGCATTCAAAAAGTGTAGAAACACTAAAACACGAAAGAAATGAATGTATACTGTTTATCAGTGTAGCATTTAATTGATCAACACACAGTAAAAACAAATACTGAAGATTATTTAATTTAATAAAAATTTGTAATAATTACATGGTATATGTGGTTTGTGTATGTTTTTTCAACAGCCGTTACTAAGAAAATAATTAAAAATGTTAGATTTTTTTAAATCCAGACTTATGAATGGTGGTTTAAATAATCCTTGCTTGGGAAATAGTATGAACTAAATCTGAAAATGTGGATGTTTTATTGAGTTTCATTGATTTTTGTTTGGGAGTGATTTCAGATTCCAGACAGATGATGGTATACCTGCCAGTCATATTCTGTCTGGTCCATTATTGGTGAATCATGCACACTGTATAATCTTCTACACTGAGAGCACATACAAAAGAGACGTGTTAAATCTCTTTACAGTTCTTCGGTCTGTAACCCCAGAAGGTGACGTGATTAGCGGTTGGCTGCACTCTCCTCAGATTAATCAGGTTTAGGGGGTTCAGACCGCACTGCAGTAAGGACATGTGATGATGGAGGGGAGCATATGTGAGCACAGTTTGAAGGAAAAGACATGGGCTCTGGGAGCGTCCTGTGGCACTAATTACCTCATCTAAAGAGTTTCAAAGAAGATTTGGCTGTTGTAAACCTCCAATCTTGTTCGGGACATTTAGATTTGTCCCGAATTGACTATAAACTGATACTACTGAAATCAAAGTGTTTTGATTTCTAGTTTGTCTGTACATGCTGATAAAGGAACAATCCACTTTTTAGAGTTAAACAGTTGAGTTTTACAGTTTTTGAATTAATTCAGCTGATCTCCGGGTCTGGCAGTAGCACATTTAGCTTAGCTTAGCATAGATTATTGAATCTGATTAGACCATTAGCATTTGGGTAAAAATTGACCAAAGATTTTCTATATTTTTCTGATTTAAGTTATATTGTGTACTAAGACTGACAGAAAATGAAAAGTTGAGATTTTCTAAGCCGATATGGCTAGGAATAGATAGTCCCCAGCTAGTTTGTGTAGTTGCAGCAGTAGCAGAGTTGCTGGGGACTATTTCCAGGCGCAGCGTAATATCACTCCGCCTGCTGAACCCATGGTACTACAGCAAAGTTCCTTGATTATTACGCCAAAATGAGAGTATAGTTCCTAGTCATATCAGCCTAGCCCTAGAAAATCACAACTTTTCATTTTCCGTCGGTCTTATACACAATATAACTACAGAAGAGTCAAGTTTTAAATAGGAAAAATATAGAAACTCTTTGGTCAATTCTGAGCGAGATGTTCCTTTAAACGTCAACACAAGTATTTGACCCATATTTTGTTGAGGCTCATTCTATATAACAGAATTGTGTATTATTTTAAACACTTAGTAGTTTTTACACATGTAAAAGAAGGCACTCATTTTGCAGGATGACCCATGGCACCTGACTGCCGCTGCATGTGTCAGGTTTTTTATTTAATAGTCATTGCTGTGTAAAGTTATCAGGGTGTTGCATTAAAGCGCATTGCTGATATTAGGTTTAAGGTGCAAGTCAGAACCGGACGGAAGCCTCACCTCCTCCCATAATGCATTTCCTGGCCCTGAGTCATTCTGTTTGGTTTGGACACTCTTTTTCAACACTCCCCTGAAGATTTATATTTGGCCAGTGTTGTGGTGACAGACCATCGAACATGACATCCATTTTCCATGCGACTTATCTGTGTTGTGTAGAGACTCTTTGCATTCGCAATCTTCTTCCAGCGTGAACTGCACCTCCCTGCTCTTCCACAATGACAGTAGCAATGTGTTTGGCTCTGATAATCAACCCGCTGATAATCAGTCAGCATTCACTGTTGATGTCTGTCACTCCTGCTGTGTGTAGAGACCGATATACCTCAGTCAGTTTGTTATCATGTGACTGTAAAAGCAACAAGCCATTTCTATGCCATTATCACTAAAGCACTTTGTGTTGTTGGCCACAGACTAGCCTATTTATAGAATATATATGACACTGCAGCCTCACTGCAGGACACCATGTCGTGTAAAATCACGGTCAGCCTGTGCTGGAGAAGATTCAGTGGTGCAGTGTCGTTTCCTTGGTTACTGTATGGCTCTGAGCAGTGAATATAGATGCTCAGAGTGCTTTCGAGCTATTGAATTTACTACCTGTGCTATTCATTTTATTATCTCTCTTATGATGCTAATGGGGATTTTAAGATGATGAGGGCAGGTTGCATCAGCTTTTTTAATATAAAATGTGCTAGTTTCAAAAGCAAATATGTGGAAAAAGTTCACTAGATGGGCAATTATGGGAGGAAAAAATGAACCCCAGTGTCAATGAAATGTTTCTTGGCAAAAATTAAACAGCAGCTGTCTGTTCCAGTCCTTTAATAACCTCATTTCATTGGCCTCCGTTAACCTTTGAAGATGTTGGTACAGTGGCGCCATCTAACGATTGATCTTGTGAAGCATGATTGTTATCCAATTGAGAATATATATATATATATATATATATATATATATATATGGTATTATATTATATTTTTTAATCAGTTTTGATATTATATGCATTCACCAGTTAATTTTTATATTAGATTTTAATTCTATTTATATATTTTTTTCCAAGTTAAATGTATGTGTATTATTTTATTTTATTTTTTTTATTATTATTATTATTATTATTACATTATAAAATTCTTATTTTATGTCAATATTATATATAGGCAATTTTTTGTTTTATTTTTTATTATTAAAATGCATCTCTTAAGAAATAATAAAGTGTAAGAGAAGATTCCATTATTCATCAAGTCACTCTTCCTCCTGTGCAAACGGTGCATTCTATTATATGCGACGTCCACTAGATGGCACCACACACAACAACTATGTCAAAAAGCGCAATTGATGTCAATGAAATAATGGTTACAGCTGCTATAGTTGGCACGGAATAAATTAAATAAGGTCTTCTGATTTTTATAAACCTCTATCTTGGGGTCAAGTCATTTGAGAGTGAATGAATAAGGCACTGTTTAACTGAGCACATGACTGAATTCATTCTTATAATTAATGTTTATGTGGAGGATACACCAGACATTCTGTCTAATGTAAATGAGACACTGTCACTGTTCATTCTGAAGAATCTTTGCTGTCTCTAGTTTGTGGAGCATGTGTCTGGGACAGATGTCTGCAACATGCAGATTGTCAGTTTATCATCACCAGCTCCAGTCGATTTTTCTCAAGGCTTCTGTGTTCACGCTGACACAGACATTTACAGTAAATAAAACACATGACCCAGTCCTCCTCCATCCCTTTCAAGTCCTTTTCTTTTAAAGGAGGTGAAAGAGAGTTGCCAGCCCTCATCGGCTCTCTAATCTGTGCTGTTTGTCGTGTGCTTCATGGCTGTTAGTGACTGTGTGTGTCCTGTTTGTCTCTGGCCTCCAGACTGCAGCTACACATGTCATTTGGAGTGTCAGGGGCTTGTTCAGCTGGACTGCAACCAACTAGATCAGCCGACGGAGGATTCGTCTACCCCCGCTCCACAGAGGCCCGGTGCCAAAGACCCTCAGGAGACGGTAAGTTCTCTCACTTAGCTATTATTGCTGTGTTCACACTATAAGAGGTAGCTCCTCACTATAGAGAAACACAAGGAAACAGAACTGATAGAGACTGTTCATCCCATCTGGTGGACCAAAAATGGGTCACAAGGCTGTTTTATTTAGGTCACTGATAGTACTGTATGTTATCATGCATAGTTAGAAAAGCGAAATAAATAGAATTTGCTGCCAAACTCGCAAGAGCTTTCATCTCTAGAACACAAATTTCATCTCTAGAACAACAATATTTTTATGAAATCCGAGAGCTTCCAACCCTGCAAATACAGCAACACAACTACGTTCAAGGCCCAAAAATATAGTAAGGACATTGTTAAAATGATCCATGTGACAGTGGTTCAAGCTTTATTTTATGAAGCTATGAGAATACTTTTTGTGCATGTGCACAAATTAAACCACTTCCTTTTCTCCTTTTGATCGTGGTAGTTCCATTGCTGTCTATGGGAGGGTCAGAGAGCTCTCGGATTTCACCAGAAATATCTTAATTTGTGTTCCGAAGATGAACAAAGGTCTTACAGGTTTGGAACGACATGAGGGTGAGAAGTAAATGACAGAATAAATTTTTTGGGGGTGAACTGTCACTTTAAATTCTTATTTTAAAATTTTATCTCACTGTTCCTTTAGTTATCGTTTGCTATAAAGCAAAACAGGCTTCCATATTGATGGTATCATAAAACAGTAAAATTGTGGTACTTTGACATAATATACCATGGTATTATTGCCATATTCCTTTACCATGCTTTTTTTATAAGTACTTTATGTATTTAAAAAAAAAGGAATAGTATAATTGTATATTTTAAAAAACAAACACATAACATTGGAATGTCATGTAGTAATATATTGAAACTTTTGTGATGCGGCATACTTTTTGTAAAGTGAAACAAATTTAGAAAGAGAGCATACAATTATGCAGTGATGTGCAATGGATGAAGCAGAAGCTGAATGTGATCCTCCCTGGGTTGCTTGGCTGGGACACATTAGCACATGCTTAACTGCCTCTCTGATGCTTGGCTGCGTTTTACAGTGGCAGCGAGTTTAGTCCCAGGTACACAGGAAGTGACAGCACAGTTGGGACTGAGGAAGAGCAGCAGGGGCACACTGTCTTCAGCAAAACGCACACAGAGGCATACACTTGAGCCCATCCTCTTCAAAGCATATGATGGCTCACCAAAAGGTCAAAACGGTATGACCTAGAGGCCAATCGGACATCCAATAGACTATTTCTCTCAGAGCTTTTATATTGTCCGAGTAGTCATTAGTGGAAAAAGCTTTTCCGTCCCTTGTAGTGTATCCATCTTATTTATGAGGCCCCTCCTGTCTGTTCCCATCTCCTCTAAGTCCGGAAAAGAGCAAACCCAGCTGGCCTGTGCTGTCAGTGAGATTGAAAGCTGTTGAATGGTGAGTTGTCAGTAGAGGGCATTATGGTTATTTCTCAACGGAAATGAAATTCACATTAGTCGTCTCGTCGCATAAGGCCGGGCTTTGGTCATGTGAACTACAGATTGTGTCACTGATTTGATGCAGCTTCATGCAATAAAAGATAAGGTTGCATTGTTCACAATGACCATTTATAGCTGTCTGTCATTCCAGACTTCACCACACGGGGCAGATTTATTATTCACAACTGTTCAGTGGGAATTGCATGTGAATTCCTCCATTACAAAGGCTGAATGAGTATATTTTGCAACAAAAAAGATGAGACGTACAAGTAACTTAATTTGTACATATAAAAGCCTTCGTTGGCCCATATGCCTGTGACACTGCAATAAATTGTATTATAGTTGTTTTTACTGCCATTTAGACACTCCAGAGAGATGTGGCGTTCTGCAAACAGACAGGCTTTGGACATGAACAGGAAATGCAGATAGCTCATAAAGACAGCCTCACAATGTAATTACAGCCTGAACAGAAGCTAGACACCCCCTCATTGGCTTCAGGGATTGTACAAACCTCTGTAGCCAGAAGCATTTATTTAAACAGAGCTCTTTCAGAATCACACCAGCACCAGGAACCCGGGGGGAGGACCACTGACCTTATGTAGATGAATCACAGAGATTTGTGTGTGTGTCTGTGTGTGTGAATCTCAAGGGCATTTGCCAAGATAACTCTTGGGCTTGGCAAGCACTTTTGTTCTTATATTGCCATTTTCTGCCTGTGTTTTTTTATTATTATTTTTTTTTTTCAAGAAGTCTCTAATGTTTACAGAGGCTGCATTTATTTGGTTTTACTTGTGATAGTCAAGCTGAATTTTCATTGACGATTAATTCAGTCTTCAATATCACATGATTCTTGAAAAATCATTTAATATGCTGATTTGGCGCTTTAGTAATAAACGTTATTAGAAAAGTTAAGCTTCCCTCCTGTTTTTCGGGCTGCAGTAGTTTCCAGGGTCCAGTGAAAATTTGAAATGTTCATTTTTAAAGGAACATTAAAGGTTTAATATTTAAAATTGTCTACATTAGTATTTCTCCTTACTGAATTAATCTGAATTCTAAAAGAGAAAAAGTGTAATTTATGTCTGTATATAAACTATTATTCCCAGTAACAGCTATGAGAGGAGAATATATTATTAATCAGTGGGCTAATTAAAAAAACTCCTTTGAATATTCTAAACGCACTCCTGTCATACTTCACTTCACACTTCTCTTATTTAGTATGTTTCACAACCCTTAAATCTCTCTCTCTCTCTTTGTCATTGTTTCATGAGAATACAAAATGTTCTTCATGCACATTACCCTAATATCCTTATATCATGCAGGCACAGTGCGCTGGCCCTCATGTCCCCGTGGCCTCAAAACATTAGCCCTGTTTGCACTCTCTCACAGTTAGCTGTAGAATATCTCTCAGTTTTGTTAGCCTCACTGCCCCTCGGTAACATTAACTGCTCCATCCTGAGGTCTTGTTTATCCCTTCAGTTTCAATTTGATCTGAAAGCCCCCGAAGGTCTCTTTGGGTGAGTCTCTGCAACATCAGGCACAAACAAGAAATGAATATGCTAGTTCAGAGACACCGTTTAATTTTCTTGTCATTTATTGGTTGTGAAAGTGCTGTAGACCTTGTGCTGAGGGTTTGTTTCCCCAGCTGCTGGAGGTGTTTCATCGGCTTTGACTTTTGTATAGTAGTGAAGATAGGCTGTTGTCATCTCTCGTACACTTCCTTTTCCTGTCCTCGGGTGTTTACACATGCACAGACACACACAGCAAACACACTTTTTATGTGTCGCATGCACTGCGGCCCCCTTAAAGCACCACAGCAGCTGGAGATATCATGTGAAGTTCAGTAGAAATAGAAACATGTATTTGCAAGTGCCATCTTCGGGTATTTTAACAGGTCTGTCGTGTCAGCGTAGCGTTTCATGTGGCGTAACTTGCGTATAATAGTTCATTGCAATGTGTATGTGCTGTTTCCAGCGTCCTTGACAACTTATGTCATGAAGTGGAATGGTATACTTGACCCCCACCCCTGTCTTTTTCAATACCTTTCTCTCTTTCAGTTTGATTTTGAGCTGTGTTGGTTTTAGCAGCTTGATTTAGATTCCTGAAAACCACCCAAGAGATCCTGGGATGCGTATGTGTGTGGGCTGATTTCATAATTTGCCGAGAGAGCTGTAGTAAGGCACATTTACACACTGATCTGTGTGGGATTCCAAAAACAGAATCTATGTAATGTCTTCTGGTTCTGTGGTACTGTAAGACAGTGTGAAGATAACAGGAAGTGAGAGGCTGTTCATGGGGATGAGCTGTTTAACGTCAACATGAAACAGCATCCGGGTTGATTTCACTTTAGTAATGTGACGTATCATAAAGAAAAAACTAAATTCAACTATTAAAATAGAGTCTAGATTGTTAACATTTTACCTAGGGCTAGGGAAATTTCATAACTGAAGAATTGGCAAGCTTTAGGTGAAAATGAGTGAGATTTTGATTTGCATCGGCCACAGGAAGTTGAGAGGAAGAGGAACTCTTCAGGGAAATTACGTGGTTTTCAACTAAAGTTTAAAGTACAGTAAAACTTACAGTAGGTACTGACAAAGGCACAGCATGATGACAGGTTATAAATATAGCATTGTTACATAGAGAGCCCTCCAAAGTTTCCCCACTTTGTCATCAGCAAGTGTGGAAATCAGAGACCATCTGCATTATTTAACTAAGGACAAAAGGGAGGGACAGAGGTGTTGTAGCGGTATCAGAAACATATCATATGGAGTGTCGTGACGGCACTTAACACCGCTGTGAAACAAGAGCCGAGTTCAGAGTCAGGATCTGTCCAAGCCTCCAGTTACTCCTCTCAGAATGTGTCACCAGTAAAATACCAGAGCGATTACAGGAAGGAGCGCTTAGGATGAAAATATAGGGAGAGTACAAAACCTCCTGCTTCCCTGTAGAGAAAACGGCCTGATTGTTTGAGATACATTATCATTGTCAGGCACACTGATTCCTCACAATGGGCCTCTTCACTCCATACTTCATACAGCAGAGAGAGAACTTTAGAGCCTGTATTTGACAGTGACAAATGACACTTTCCACCTGCATTTTTAGCAGGAGGAACCGTGCTTCATTTCGGACACTTTAGTGGTTTCTGTGTGATGCTTTTAGTCTGGGTGATTTTACTTTGATTTTGCACACTCCATCCGTCCATCCATCCATCTAAGGTATTGATAATTTTTTTTTTTCTGGGCAATCACATAATCCCCCTTGCAATGATTGGGTTCTAGTGAGAATTAATTGGGGTGTATTGACAGTAGCCAAAAGAGGACCTTTCTTCTTCCCGTGGGGTTTGGATATCGAACATGTTCTAGCCCCTCTATCTTTTCCAGTGATCCAGCTTATTGATTATGATAATGCAACCCAAGGCCACTGCTTCAGGTAATTTGTCATAAGTTGGTAGTGATGATATTTTTATGCCCATAGCTGCTCAAGCACCACATCAGCCATCAGAGTTTATGGGCACGGACTCAATATATAGTTCAGAACATGAAAAGTGTCTGCAGTAGTGAAAGATGATGGCAGAAATGTGGCCCAGTGTTCAATGAGAATCTAATAAAGCTGACGAGGGGACTCCAAAGTGGCTTTCAACCTCCCCTCGTTTATGGTGGCTTGTCTTTTATCTCCCTTTGTGAGGAATCGTCTCCCTGCTGGAGAAACCAAGCTGAGGAAAGCAGCAAATGAAAGAAGAGGTGATGAATGATCTAATTTTAAGCTGACACAATGCCCTAGTAACACTATGTGGAATTGCATTGTATTTAGACACTAAAGGAGTGATAGGGAATTTTGTTGTTTTAAAGGGATACTTCACCCAAAAATGAAAATTCTTCATTAATTACTCATCCTCATGTCATTCCAAACCCATAAGATCTTCGGTCATCTTCAGAACACAAATTAAGATATTTTTTAAGAATTCAGAGAGCTCTCCGACCCTCCCATAGACAACATGGATACTTACACGATCAAGGCTCAGATACATAGCTAGGACATTATTAAAATAATCCAACGTATGTATGCAGATACGTTGTTTGTTTTTTTATGCTTCGATCTGAATGTAAGCAACATGTCCGTGTACAAATGCGATACTCTCTAAAGTCGTGAAGGAGAAGAATTGTTGAATAAATCATTACTTTTGTTTTCTTTGTGCGCAAAGTATTCTTCGTAAAATCACGGTTGAACCACTGATTATGTTATTGGATTATTTTAATGACGTCCTTGTTATGTTTCTGAGCATTGATCGTGTAAGTATCCTTGCTGTATATGGGAGAGTCAGAGAGCCCTCAGAATTCATCAGAAATATCTTAATTTGTGTTCTGAAGTTGAACAAAAAGTCTCGGGTTTGGAACGACACGAGGGTGAGTAATTCATCATAATCTTCTTGTCTTGTTCTCACATTTAACATATTCCCTCAAGGTCAGGGTCAAAGGTTAAGACCAAAGCCCTGATGGGTGCAAAGAGAGATCAGACGTCACTGTAATTTTGACCTCTAGTGGAACATTTAATGTTGTAACACTATTTTAATGATTTCTGTTGGTCTGGAGCCTAGTTTTGTGTGCAGTGTTAATTTTGACACAAAATTTTAATTTAGTTTTAGTCTTAGTCTTTTGACTATAATTCTTTTTAGTTTTAGTCAAGTTTTAGTCATCTGATTTGTTTTAATTTTAGTCTTATTTTAGTCGACTAAAATTGCTTGGTATTTTAGTCCACTAAAATAAGACTAAAATCAATAACAGATTTACTAGACAATTTTTTACAGCTGGTATAGGAAACAAACTTAACCAAAATATATAAAACACAAATTCAACTTTATTTCAACACAACTGTGTCTTTATTTCGATTCAAAAGCTTTTATGCAGCAACAAACACTGTCATGATAATGTAAACAATAACTAGCTGCCAATTGACCATCAATAAAAGAAAAATAACGTTAGGTCCAGGACCTTAAAGCTTACAGCTGAGCTGAACAATAAGTGCATACATTTAAAGTAAATATTTAATAAGTTGGCAGCTAGGTGGATAAAAAAAGTAACAAGATTTTATAAGGTATTCATTTGTCTAGCAATATTGTATGTTTTAAATACTACAATATTGCTAGATTTGTATGTATAATGATAGGATGTGAACATTCATGTTTCACATGACTAATATAGAAATATTTGTGATATTGTCAACAAGTAGAACATTATAAAATATACTAAACCTTCTTATTAATCAAATGTATTTATCATGATATTACGTATTAGTATTGTGCTCGCATCTAATTTGAAGAAGGGGCTATTTTACAGTACTTTTCAGTTCGTAATATTTAATGCTACAACATCTACGCTCTGCACTATTCCAATTTTGCTTAGCTCAATAAACAAAAGAACATCGTTGTAAAATTACATTTGAGAAAATGTCCGGGTGGCTCGTCTGTAAATGTCTTTTCAAATTGGTTGTGTTCTTGCCACGAATGAGCGCTCTGCGTGCTTTACACTTTGTTTTGTTTTGTTCGTCGTCAAACGTGAAGTGAGCTGTGGACATTTTGTCGCTCTTTTAGACAGTAGGGACTTTAAGCAACAGCTGCGAATGGAACGGCTACAGCGACCGGAAGTTTGCCGTCACACCGCTGTAGCCGCCAAGAACGTAAAAGTCACTAAGCAACGGTAAAACAGAACAGCGCAACGCAGCATTAATTCATTTATTGAGATCTAAAAATATATATAATTTAAAAAAGCAAGAGAAGGATTGCTTTTGGCGTTAAATGACAATCTTTTGTCAGAAGAGGAGTTTTTAATATTGTATGATGTAAATAAGTCTAAAAACATAACATTTATTTACCTAACCTCTCACTTTGTAGCGACTCTGGCAAATCAGCTGTTCTCCCGTAGTAGACCGTTAAATTAGAACGTCAGAAAGTAGCAGTTAAATTCGCGCAGGCGCAATACAACGGCAGAATGGCGTTGCCGTTCCACCAGAGGCTGTTGCTTAAAGTCCCTATCACCTCTTCGAATGCCGACTTCCCGGGAGCTCATAAAAACTGAAAAACTTCGCTTCACGTCTCAATAAGTCAGGCTCTGATTGGTTCTCTTCTCTCATGCAGTCTGTTCTGTTTTGCCGGTTCTTTTGCTCATTCCTCGCATCTCTCCCGTCTGCTGATTTGATTTTCGTCACAGTCTATTTTCGTCTCGTCCTTTATTCGTTGACGATAATGTCAATCAATTTAGTCATAGTTTTAGTCTCCATCAGTGCCTTCTATTTTAGTTTTCGTTTCGTTTTCGTCGGCAAAAATATATTCGTGACGAAAATAATGACGAAAATATTTAGTCAACGAAATTAACACTGTTTGTGTGTTAGTGTTCTCAGCTTTAATTTGTGACCAATCTTCTTGTTTTAGATGGAATCGTATTCTTCTCCTGGCCATCGCAAAGATATCTATTAAAGGTTCCTTGTAAAAAGCACTACAAAAAGATTTCTCTCTCCACATATTTCTATTAGCGGTAGATGGCTTGTGCAGGGAAAAAGCACTGAGACATTACAGTGTGATGAATTATTTATAGAACGTGCAACAGTAATGATGATCAGTCACCTGTGGCTTTTAAAGGCTTTCAGAAATACTGCATTTGCATTTATTCATGTAAAAGATGCTTTTATCCAAAGCGACTTAAAAATAAGGAACATCACAACTGATTTATCATTAGTCATCAGTATTTGCACTACACAATAGGAGATTTTATATGGTAGCCTAATACACAAGCTAAAGCAGAAATGAAGTGCAGGAAAGAAAAGAAACAGACATGATTCTGATTGACCAGTGCAACAATCTACAGTTAAATGTATTATTCATTTTTATTTTTTTCACATAATCATTCCTTCCTTCCCTAACTATATGGTTGATTCATCATTCTGGTTTAATTAGCAGACAGTATAGTTTTATAGTATATTTTTTTTTCTCTCACATTATAAAATTAACTACAGTATAATTTAAACTATATACATGCAGTTTTTTTTTTTTTTTTTTTTTTTTTTTAATTGGCATCTCATATGACTCCACGGTCTCTTTAATTATTGCATTATAAAATTTGTTTAACTCAAGTCAGTATTTAATATTTATTTACTACAATGTCTATTTATTTATTTATTTATTCCAAATTCCAGCATGGTAATAATTTTTATTTGGAATAATTGATTTTGATTGGTCATTATGTCCTTAAATAAATAAACAAATAAATAAATAAATATTTTTATTTATATTATTATTATTATTATTATTATTATTATTATTTTTTTTTATTTTTTTTTAATGAGTGGTATAATTAATTGGCAGCCAATCTATGTTCATGACTTTTGTCAGACAGTCTCTTTTTTCCTTACATCGTAAAATAATTAATTTATGGACCATCATTTATCAGTTATCACAAAATAAAGCTCCTCAAGATGATACAAGACCACCCCAATCATTTTTATTTTGTGATTATGACCGGCTCGTTATTCGCTGTCCCTTACTTTTTGCAGATTGAACGAAATATTAATGCTTTTTGCAGTCCTGCCTGTATTAATGTCACAGTGCCATTTAACAATACTCTAGATTCATGCTGCCTGCCATCAGGGGCATTTTGCATATCAGGAACTATGTAAATTAGTCTCCAAAAGAGCACTTGCAGAGAGCTCTCTCTTTCTTCCTCTCTCTCTCTCTCCTTCTCTTGCTCTTCCGGTTTATTATGTTTTTCCATTTATTTATTTCTCTCTCTCTTTCTCTACAGTGGGAAGTCTCTTGAGTTGAGCAAAGAGCAGTTGCATGCAGGAAGAGCGATAGTGGAGGAGGGAGGGGGAAGAAGGAGGGTGTTTGCGTAAGCTTGTAGGCAGATAACAGACCCAACCACAGATGGTGGAGCGAGTGAGCAAGAAGGGGAGAGAGAGAGAGAGAGAGAGAGCGTGCGCGCTGGTAAGAGAAGAAGGGAGGGAGGTGCAGTACGTCAGTTCTCTGCTCACTCAGTCACTGAGAGGCAGGTTGATTTTCTAGCGTCTTTCAAGCAGCCATCGCAGCCTCACTGTGGACTGGAGACTTCTGCATCCATCGCAGCCAGCTGAAGGGATATTCAACACAATGTCTGTGCAACATTCTCACACCTTCAGCGCTTTTTGCAGCAAGACTGTGTGACTGTGTGCCAGTTGGTGGATGCCAATACAAGCAATTTGTATTGCTTGACATGCTTTCCTCCAGACTGGACAAATTCTTTCATCTCAAGCAGTCGTGTGTTTAAAGCTTCACGCTGTTGGCTGAATAGATCAGGAGAAGCTGCTTTTGTACAGCTGCCTGTTTGTGACCTGTAGAAACAGGAACTGAACATCAGATACCTGCCGCAACACTCGCCGAGCGTCATCCTGCAAGTTTCGACGCTTGTTTCCGGCGGCACGTGGAGTTCTGGCCCTTTACCTGAGCCTGTGGTCCCCCTCTCCCAGCCCATCCTCCCCTTCCCAACCCTGGAGCCTGGAATGGTGTGTTTGGTCCCCCGAAGACCCGCGTAGGGAGTCCCTCAAACTGGATCCATCCCCACAAATGACCGGTAGCAATAGCATGAGCAGTGGGTACTGCAGCCAGGATGAGGAGAGCGATGACTTCACCTTCTTCACCGCCAAGACCACCTTTTTTCGGCAGGCACAAACTAAGCAAGTAGCTAAGGTAGTGTATGAACTCAGATTGTGAATATTGAGCATGTATATGCTCAGCTGATGCAAAAAATTAGAAGATGTGTACGGAAGTCTGTATACGGAAGTGATTTTTTTTATGTTGAACTGCTGCATTCAAAATAGGTTTATGACCTGATATGTTTTGAGTGAAAATGTACCCTTTCTATATGCATTTCGTTCAAACCTGTTAGATGAAACAGGCTGTAGGTTTTTCAACTTTCACACAAAAGCTGTAACTGGGGCGATACCCTTTCGAAAGGTACTAAATTGAGTACCTTCAATGTACCAATGTCTAGCCATTAGGGGTAAAGAAGGTAAAAAGGTGTACCTTTTGAAAGAATACTGGCCCAGTGACAGCTTTGGTGCCTTTTTTCGGAGTGTATGTCTATGTAAACACTGTTTAGATCGACTACAAACACTTTTGATTTAAATGAAGAGTCTCTCAAGGAGTAATGGTTGGATAAGAAAGAAGCTTATCCATTGTTTTGTTTGCTGTCAGTTAATATGATTTTTATAGCAGCCATTTTGACACACTAACTGAAATATTACCCATTCCTACTTTGAAGTCACAGTTTAGACAGTATGTTTACCATTTTTTTTAAATGAGCAAGTAAAATGAAGTTCCACAAATTCTGGTAGAGCATTGCACTATCAACATCAAGGTTTATCACGTATAAAAAATGTATTCCTTGAATGCCTTGTAAGTCGCTTTGAGTTAAAGCCTCTGTTAGGGTGACTGTTGAAAGCCGGTTAGTAGGTGGAGATTGCAATGTTGAGTTAGGTCGCTTAAACTTACAATGATAAGAGCTTAAAGATGTTCTTATGAAAGATTAAGAAGCGTACAAGTCTTTGTTCCACACTAATTTAGAACGTGTTTCACAATAGAGCTGAAGTATTGAATGTGCTTATGTTATCTGTGTTTCTTTTACTGTAAGTTTCATGTATCAACATTAATACCATCCACTGAAAGCATTAATGCATGCATTAGCTGCATAGCTTGACCTTCATTATAGACTCGTTTAAACATGGCAGTGTGTACGTAGAGTGCACTCTCACACCTTCAGAGCTCTCTAATGCTGTGAGGGGAAGGAAATGGCTGCTGTTTGTGCCAGAAAGGCCCGTCCTTCCTTGAATCAAAGAACCTGTTATTTTACAAAACCCCGAAGCTTTTGCACTGGTCTCTCTCTATCTTAGACTTCAATTGAGGTAAAGTTGTTTAGTGACCAAGAAGTCAATAATAATGCAGATTGGGTCTTATAAAGTAGCTAGCAAAAGAACACCACAGAAGAGAGAATAATATCTCATGTCCTTAAAGACTTCGGACTTCACTCCTGTACCCGAGCTGACCAGCCTGACATCCCTTTCTGAAGTATCAGGTTTGGAAAGAGCTTCTCAGGATGTGAATTATTTATTCTGTTCGCATCTCTGTCTGGACACAATGTGAGCTGCCAGTTTGAGGGCATCCAGTGGGCACAGTTTAAATTAAAACGCAGTTTTAATAGGCAGCACACAGAAGGTGAAGTTAGATTTTCCTAATTCTTCTTAGCATCTCTGGAAGTCCTCTTAGAAGAACCCCAGGGTTGGATAAATGGGAGATTAGCTTATGTTCTCACTTTAGCGTGTACAGTACATTCTTCTTGTAAATTATGGGATTAAAATTGCTTTATAGATCAATAATACACTTCCTATTTACCTCGCCGGGTTAAACGCAGTAGACCGAAAGCTTTTAAACCAAGAGCACTGAGTAATAGTGCCTTGATAAATGCTGCTGCGGCTTAGTTGTTGGATAATTATTCCAGAAACTTATTAAAGACAACACATTCAAGGAAAACATCCATTACACAATTCATCTTTTGACCCAAATGACAGCTATTAGCAGGAACAAACAAAATAGCTTCCTCTTCAAGGGCAGCCAGTGGTATTTTAACATTTGAATAGGCAAAGTCATGCAAACATGAGGTCGATTGCTCAAGATTTTGCTCTCCATGAGTACTGAAAGTTTAAAGCCATCTCATAAACCTTTGTATAATTTAAATAGAGGTTCAAATTTGGTAGAGGTTGCAGCTGTAGTGTCGTTCCAGCAAATGGTTGCCTAGATGGTAAGCCGAATGAGTTGAGTTTCTCGTTTCTAAACATTATAATAGCTGTTTAACCGAATGGCTGTTTAAATTCAATCATATGTATCAGTCTGTTATAGGTAATGGTGCATAAACACAAAACAGACCCAAGCAAAATGCGCAGATAATTAAGATCTTCATTATCCAAGGCATTTGAATGGATTGATAGCGTAGGGCTTGTGTTTACTGGTTTCGTGGACTCTACGCTGTTTATTCAGGCATGCAGATGATGGGCTTTGCATTTGTGCAGGGTTGCAGAGAGGGAGGGGAGAATCTCCTACTGCACGCTTGACCCAGTAATGAGAGAGAGGGAGAGAATGAGTACACATATGCAACGTGTGGGAGGGAGCTGATCGCAAGACATCATCCTACACTGCGGCAGAAACAGCAGAGAGAGAGAGAGAGATACACACACACGCAAGAAAGATCAATTAAAAGCATTTGAGCCTTTGAAAGCATGCTGAGAAATGCAGTCTCACACCTATTGTCACCAAAGACTAGGGATGTGCATTTTGATTACTTATGTAGTCACACAAAAAAATGTGTGTGTATATGAATGTGTGTGTATCTGTATATATGTTAGTATTAGTATTATTTTTTATATATTGCATTTAATACAGAATATATGAAAATACACATGAAACATGAATGAGCTGTTAAAAATCATGCATGACATGTTCAGGAGAAGCCTTTCTCTTTTCTATAAATAGACTCCCGTTTGCTTACCTGTGTCTGACTAGCCATGGCTGATTTTACTGCAGCTGAAGCCAGTGCATTAAACCACATTATCAATGTATTCGTTGTCACTTCCCTAGAACTGATGTTGACTAACACTTGCAGCTCTCACTTCCTGTATTTTTTGTTAGTGCAGTTCTCACGCTGATAAACAGAACGTGTAGCGTCTAACCAAATTAGATTATTGGTTTGAGGCCATTCAGCAGGTGCAGACGTAGATGACTTGCATGTTGCCTGAAACTGACACTAAGGGAATTGTGTTCCTTAATCAGTCTGAGTAGCCGTGTGTTGCGCTTACGGACACCTGCCTGACATGCAGTGATGACTCTGAGATGACTCTCTGCTAGCAGGTACAGCCGTGCCCTTTTCTTTTGTGTCACGTCGGCTCTGTAAGTTGATATTTGCTCAGGTCATGCCCCTAGGCACCTTTTGTTATGTACATGGTTAACACCCTCCACTTAGGACTTCTATGACTTCTTTTCCTCTGTTTGTTTAACTCTCAGTTTGATTTAAAGAATGACCTGGAGCATTTAACAATGAAAGTAATTTTTCAGTAGAGGAAAATATATTGTTCAGTTCATACAGGTTAGGTTGGTTTTATCTGTTTGATTGCTCAAAGCAGGGTTAATTGTTCTGCCAGACATTTGTGGTTCTCCACAAAGAGCACACACACACACACACACAAAATAAGTATATATAATTTTGCATTTTATTCATTAAACAAAATAATATTTTGCAAGACATTTTTGATTCATCACAAGGAGCATTCTAGAAAAATATGTTGCCAGTGTTTTTTTTTTGTGCATTCACAGGATATCCGGGTCACGTTTGATGTAGCTTCTGTTCAGTCGCTGCTAAAATCTGACAGGTTCGATTCATAGCTTTCTCACATAAGGTGTTTTTTCTGTCTCAGACCTGAAACTAAATCATGTGTCTGCGGATGCAATTTCTATTGATGCATGAAACCTGCAGTGGAGTGTTTTTTCAAGCTTACTGATCAGAGTTTGCCTTTAGTGATGAGGTTTGTTTTGCAGGTGTAGCTCCGATCAGTAGCTCAGTAGTGTCAGCTCTCTGAATGACAGCAGATACTGTGAGCTTCAGTGAATAGACAGAAGAGATCCCACACATTACCCCCTCTCTTACACACTTACACAATTATGATGCCCTTTATTCCAGTTACAACTCCCACGCTTCCAATCACATGCACTCTTACACACTTTCTCCAGCTAAAAAATGTCATGGACAATAAGGATTCTTCCTTCACTGTGTTTCAAAAGAAGATCAGAGCTCCTTCATATATTAACACTGAAAATGTGATGGTGATGGCATATGATGACCCCGCTTGGATGTTGTGTAGATGCATTTGCAGTCAAACACACGCAATATTTCTGAAAGAGCCTAAAGTCAACATTTAAACTGGTCTCCATTGTTTTGCCCCATTGTTCCAAAAGGCCACTTTCTCTGCTTTGGATGTGAGGAAGGGAGGGAGAAAGATATATTTAGCAGCTCACAGTCCTCTGGTCACAAATACAGGAATTCCTGAGAGATTTTGGTTGTGTGCATCAAGGGATTCAAGCTATTGGGAGAAAAATTTAAAAAGAGGATGCCACAAAAATGTATATTGTCTCCTTACTTTTCAGTGTTAATAAATAATATGAGATCTATGGATTGATTTTTGATTAGTTTTTAAAAGTGGATGCGTAAATCTGGATTATTGACCAATGGTAGATGGAGGGACTGTAAGTGTTTGGGAAAACCTCTCTGAAGACTGTCATTATGTTGCAGTACTGTTTGGTGCCACTAGAGGCACACAAATGACACACTTAAATTTAAAAGCACCATGCAGGCTACATTTTCTTCATGCACAGTATAAATTTTTTTTTTTACACATTTTTCCTTCTGTGGTTGAATTATGGCACGTGCTTTTGGATAATCTCACACAATTGATCATTGTCTCTGGTCCACACCACACAATACAAAACAGAGATATTTGAAGAAGTGAATGTGACTGTTGCATGAGCGATTGCACAGACCATGAGATAACCTTCTCTTCACAGAACACTATAGGACGTCACAGTGGCTCTTTCTCTTTGCCTAAAGAAAGTTGGTTTCCAAATTTGTAATCTCTCCTCATCTCTGCAAACTCTGCAAAAAAAAAAAAAGTGTGTTACAACGGATGTTTCAACTACGTCTCTGATTAAGTAGTAAAATGGGGCCAGAGTTGGTAAACTTGCTTCATTTCCATGACTCCTTTCCAAAAAAACTTTTGATTTGTGTACACATTGGTCACTGAAATTCTTGATTTATTTTATTTTTTAAATATATTTCAGTGAAAATAGGTGTTAATAACTATTACTGTTTAATATGTTATTATTTATATACTCTAACATTTGAGCATATACATTAAGATAATTATATATCATTATTCTTTGGCTAATTTGGGGAGAAGAAAAGGATGGAAAAACATGCCAACCTTAATTTTAAGTGGATTTTACTTGTTGCAGTAGTCATTTTAATTTTAATTAGCAACACTGGATGAAATCGCTTCTTTTGGTGAGGGTTTTTTTTTGTGTGTGTGTGTGTCACCACATACCGCAAGACGCAACAGAA
Source organism: Carassius auratus (assembly GCF_003368295.1). Taxonomy (NCBI): domain Eukaryota; kingdom Metazoa; phylum Chordata; class Actinopteri; order Cypriniformes; family Cyprinidae; genus Carassius; species Carassius auratus. The sequence goes on from NC_039253.1 coordinate 17,275,324, forward strand.
CAAATGCGGAACTACTGCACATTTCCTGTCTGCAGATTCCATCTTTCATATCAAGCGGTCTCATTTGAAAAGATTTCTGAACTTTCCCTCCATTGAGCTTGTTCATGCAGGCAGTTGTAGTGTGTGGGCCAGGCAGAAGTTAATTTGTTTGCGAAGCGCCCAGATAAATTCTTCTTCCTCTCCGCTCAGGCTTAATGTTTGTGAGTTCATGTGTGTACGAGTCGGTCTCTTTCTGCTCAATGAGACATAGAGCTGCCGTGCTGCTGCCCCTGGGATCTCCATGAATAAATGATCTCGCTTTTTCATTCGTATTCTTTCGTCCCAGAAAAGAAGAGAGAAACTCACTTTGCGTGTATTACGGGGGATGCAGTTAGAAGCTAAAAATACCTCTGACAGAATCTTTGTTGCTAAGGCTTGCTCAGCAACTGAACTGGATGTCACAACCACCTAGAAATCCCCTCCAAGAGAACCGTTTCTTTCTGTCACTGGAAATGATGGAATATTTAGTGTCACATGCCCCATTTTCATACCTTCCCATTATATATACCCATTAATATTTCTACCCATAAGAGTGAATGTGTGACCCTACCAAGGATTTTGTCATATCAGTGCTCATTTTTAGATATTCGGAGGACGATACGTTTTTTTTTTAATTGTTTGTTTTTAATTGATCAAACATACATTTAAGAGCAGTTATATTTTGAAATATTACCGCAGTTTTAAATAACTGTGATTTTATTTTTTTATGTGTGACCTGGGACCACAAAATCATTCATATGGGTACATTTTTGAAGTATACTTTATCAGTTCATCTGTGAACTTTTGTCATGGTAAATGCTTATAATGTCAGCATCAGCTTTTCCGCAGTGATGATGTTGATGGCCTTTTCCTCCACAGCTCATTAATACCGCACAACCCTCTACTGTTTGATATAAAGATACCTCATCTAATCTTGAGCTCACAGTTTTTTATCTTGGTTTTAGAGTGTCACAAAAGAGGAAGAGGAGGAAAAGCCAACATCCCTCACAGAAGAAGAGATTAAAGCTAAAATAGATGACTACAACTCCAAAGTGACGGAGAATGGAATGAAATTAGTGAGTACTGATCTGTCAACAAAGCATTTGCACTCAGTGTTGTAATTTGAGCATTTTACAGTGAGAAATGACCTGACTGAAGTTGCTTTGTTATCTTCCAGAGCTCAGATGGCACATACACTGGTTTCATAAAGGTTCACTTGAAGTTGCGCAGGCCCGTGACTGTGTTTTCTGTGGATGGGAAGTCGCCAGGACCCTGTTCCTCTTCTGATAGTTCAGATGAACGCACATCCTTTTACTTGCCCAGGGATGCTGTTAAACAGCTACACATTAGCAGTAGCACCACGGTCAGCGAGGTCATTCAGGGCCTGCTGAAGAAGTTCATGGTACAGGATAACCCTCGCAAGTTTGCCCTCTACCGCCTGACCCGTCGAGACAGCCAGGGTAAGCGTTCAGCTGAAGATCAAATATACTTGAGTATTGTATTGTACTTCTGCCATGTGTAATACTAAGGAATTGTTTGCTTGACTTTTCAGATCTTTTCCAGAAGTTGACGTTATCAGATTGCCCGCTCTACTTGAGGCTGTTAGCAGGTCCGGATCTAGACAACTTGTCTTTTGTACTCAAAGAAAATGAGACTGGCGAGGTGGAGGTGAGCTTTTCTGTTCGATCGAAAATTTATTTATTTTTGTAATATTTACCCAGCAACATAAATATGATCTAGTATTTTCATAATTGAATGACACACACACAGTTAAAAATTATTGTAAAAAATATGCACGCACACACATACATGGTTTAAATAAATAAAAATGTTATTTTTTACGTTGTGGGGAACAATTGATAGTAAAACCTGAAGTTTTTGACATTGTGGCCGTTTCCCACAAGGGGATTTTTTTTTTTAAATAATAGAAGATGTTTATCTGAAAGTGTAAAAATGCAAACAGGTTTTCTGTTTAGGGTTAGGGGATAGAAAATATTGTTTGATCAGTATAAAAGTTTCTATGAAAAGTCCCAACAATTCACAGAAACAAACTTGTGTGTGTGTGTGTGTGTGTGTGTGTGTGTGTGTGTATTTGTTTATAATTTTTTCATCTCCTCCATCATTACGAATATAATTTAAAAAAAACTGTACAATTACAGTTTGAATCAATTTAGATTTAATCACACAATTTACAATGCATTCAAGGTACACATTTACATTTGTCAGTTTTTACTTTTCCTGGTAATCGAAACCTTGACCTTGGAAATTTTTTTTTTTTTTTTTTTGCTTTATCATAATAAAAATAAACGCACTTTTAGCTATGAATTGTTGTTAATAATTTTTCATGATAATGTTATGTCATCCTTTGTTTCCACTGAAACTCTACAAAACAAAATTAATGTTCTGATAAACAAATCGACGTAAGCCATAATTAACCTAACACATGCACTAAAACATAGGTTTAATAGACAGTTCTATTTCAGACAAATAGTCTGTCTTTGCTTATAAAGTGCTCCATCTTTTTTCAGTGGCATGCATTTTCAGTCCCCGAGCTGCAGAACTTCCTGATCATCCTGGAGAAGGAGGAGAAGGAGCGCATGCGGCAGGTGGAGCAGCGTTACGCTGCCTACAGGGAGAAGTTGCTACGGGCTCTGGGCCACGTCAAGAGCAAACCGGGCTAATGTAGGACAACACATCTCCTTCACCCCACTGAGCCATCCCTGGGCCAGCCTGGAGGACCAGTAGCCCAACAGACGAACTCTAAACCTCCACTCAGGACTTTGTACAAGCTCTCAGCATGCTTCTGTGAGCTTTAACCCCAAAGACGGGCAAAGGGATCGAGACATGACTAAGACGAAGAGGAGGTTAGAACTAAAGATTAGTACTTCAAGAGTAATCCTTCTCTCCAGAAATGGCACACTGTTGAAAGCCCAGGAATAGGTTTCTGGCTGTCATGCTTTTTGATATGAATGGGTTTTGTTTCATTTTTTCTCATTGTTTTTACATTGACCCTGTCCGTTTGTGTTTTTTACATGCTGCTGCTATTGCTGCTACTGCAAGTGTTACTTAAAGCATGACTTTCCCTTTGGTCTCTCTGCTTGTGTCTACCGCATGTCCTCTATCAGGGAATATCTATAAGAAAGAACGGAGTAAAAAGAGCATTTCCTGTCCAAAAAGGAAGTGGGGAGACTTAAGTTATAGAAAATAAGATGCCTGCGAAATATCAGAGGGCAAATAGAAACCTTGTCCACATATCAAAAATTACACAGTTCATGAACAATTGTAACATGCTACTGTAAAAACAAAAATGAATTAAAGGGTTTATACTGGAGATTGTCTTAATATAACTATAAACATAATAAACGTACTGTATTACTGATGATGTTTCACCCTACAGCTCAATACTTCATCCCACTGAGTCAGAATATCTCTTTCTTTCTTTTGAAATGATCGAAATGGCTGCACATCACTGTCATGAAGCACATTAGCCACTATATCTATAAAAAAAAGTGTTTGAATGGATTTGGGCTGCTTCAGCATCTTCAGACGCAAACATTTTGAGCTCCTCTGGTCCCACGTCGACTGCTACTCTCTAGAAAAAGACTGTCCGGCTGTCCCATGACGGCTTTTAGAAATGCTCAGCACTGACCGATATCCTCAGTAGTGCGCCACCAGTACTTAATGTGCAGGGAGCATCATTGGACGTGAGGATTGTGGGCTGTGGTTATCTGGTAAGCTTTTCTGAATCTCTTCAGCTTTTAGCACATACAGTAATACACAAGGTCATGTTAGATTAGAGGGCATCTCCTAGATTAGCACTCTGAAAAGCTCTACGGATCCAAACCACAAGCATCTCAATCTGTATTACACCAAAGGAAAAGAGAACAAGAACTCTGTATTGTAATTACAAAATAAAGTTTTTTTTTTTTTTTTAAAGATCTTTCGTCTGTGGTCTGCCAGTATGTACAGTAGTCAATATTATTCTGTACAGGGAACATGAGATGGGTAAAAAATTTGTCAACTTGTCAATTTTTATTTATTTTTTTTGCTTTGATTTTATTGCGCGTCTAATGAATTTGGGTGCGTGTAAATTAAATGTGTCTGTGATACTGAGGTAATAAATTTTTTTGTGAAAAGCATTCAAAAGCACGGAAATGGTTTTCCATATTGGTCAGGAATAACTGTGAACCCACAATTTGATTTTCCAGGCACTGATATTTCATTTCTCTTCTCCATTAAAAGCACATATAAGATTCCATCTCTCAAATAACCAAACAGGACATCTTTATCAAGCAGATTTATCATTGCAAAGGTTATAATTTGGAGTGGTATGTTTGCAGAGGCACTTTAAAAGTCATACATTTCCATTTGGATCACTCTGCCCATGTGTTTGGCCTGTATATTTTGATCTTGTATGGGTACAGATCCTGCTGGACTGGAAGTATCACTTCTACTCTAAGCAAGTGGCAGGGCCTTGTATGTCTGCTCAGGATGCCATGTTCCTGCTGGCAGTGCCTTGAGTCTCAGTGTAGCTTATCTTGACTGTGTACTGTAAATATGCTCTAGATGTCCTTCCCTATAACTCCATGTTGAAAGAGTTCACACACATTCAGTGGCAGTAGCCAGGTGCTTTCAATGTCTGATCCATTTAGTCCATGTGGGACTTTTTGGGACTAGTGTTTAAAATGTTAAAGTGTGGGTGTGTGTGTGTGGGTTTGTTTGTTTAATTTATTTTTTGGTTTAGTTTTCCAGTGTGTATGAACTTGAATATGTGGACAGATCAGTACTATTGGGCAAACTTTTATTTATGTTTGTTTGTTTGTTTTTTTTTTTTGGGGGGGGGGGGGTTATCAAATGTTTAAAATGTCTAGTAAGCTGTAAATATACTGAAGAATGAAATAAAAGGTCATCCTAACATGGTGATGAGTCTATTTTATTTACACTGAAATAAATGGAGCAACTGGGGTTATGAACAAATCTGTAGTTTAAATTATAAATAAAAAATACATGTAATTTTTGGAATAATATTTTTGTAAATTACTTTGTGTAATATTATAATTTGAATCCTAAAGTGTGACAAAATATAAACAAAGCTAAAAAGGGTGAAAATGTAATATCATGCTCCTAATCTGATTTTTACTTTTAATAAAATTTGTTGATAAGATTTATTTCATAATGATGTATGCATTTCAGTTTAAATTATTGTTTTAATATTTTAAAATTAAATTTTTCTATTTATAATAATTGAAACTACAAAATGATGAGTAACTCAAGTTAGTTGCCTCATTTATATGTCTATATGTGTGTGTGTGTGTGTGTGTTTTATTAAAAATAATGTAATGGAAAATATTAAATTCTTTATCAAAAACTTTTACTTGCTATTTTGTATTATGTGACCGATTTATTTATTTATATTAATATAATACAGTTTTAATACTAGTTTCAATACCAGTGTAGCATCAAGGTTGCACAAGTCATAAACAACCAGAAGAGGGAACCATAATCATGTAGTTTAAATGCAGACACATCTTGCTCCTGGTGCAAAAGATGTCCTTCCAAAGATTATTTGTTTAAGTATAGATATAGAACTTGTAATCTGTTATACTGTGCATATTAAACTATGTATTTATATGGTACTCTGGTACTGTGTAGCAGTACAACTACAGCAAGGCGCAAGCACTATATTTACACAACTACTCCGTTGTATCTAGAACAAATATGAAAAGCCAAGGATCATGCATTATGCATGTTTGTGTACACATGGCAGTTTATAAGAAAAACATGTTACTTCCAAACTTAGTTTGAACCGACTCCGCACTTTAAATAAACACTCAGTAAAATCCAGCTGCAGGTTTAACAGCATGCCCATACTTGGAAAAGTCTTGTAATATTTTAAGGACATCCAGAAACATTTTAAGTCCCCACAAAAAGAAAGCAGTTGTGAGTGTCCATCATAATGTTAAAGAGCCTTTATTTGAGTGCTCACATCCTTTCAGTCTGCCACTGAGAGGTCAGCCTGAGAACAATCTCAATATGTCATCTAAAGACACAAATATAGACAGGTTTCAGCTTCCCCTAAGACTGACTGCTAAGAATAGCATACTATGGCTGCGTTCCTGTTGTAAGCACACCCAATATATCTTGACATGTCTCACCATATCACCCCTGTCACCCTGCATGTGCTCTTCTGCCTGTGTGGATCTATATCTGGGCTGTAAAGAGTTTGACAACAACACCAGATTTGCCAAGGCAATTTAGGATATGCAGCACAGCTTGGATCACACTAGGATTGTTGTATTTTGATATTTTCCATATTTATCTTGCAATAAATCTTGCAAATTTGTTTTGGATATTGCTGTTTAGTTCTGCCATCTGTAACTTCATACTTCAAATTTCAAATTGTCAACAAAAAAATCTTACACTTACACTGATTAAAAGTTTGCTATTCAGTGATGCCATCATCATTTTTGCATACAGAGTCACAGTTGGTCTTCTTTTTTTTTACATAAATTTGCATAGTTTTTTTTTTTTTAAATCTATATAGGCCATATAGGCCATATCTATATAGGCCATTTTAACCTGCAAAGTGGACACAATGGACAAAGATACTGCATAATAACTATTATCACCCTTTGCTTCTGTGAGTTTGCATCTTTTGTAGTTATTTAAAAATTTAATTACAGTTTTATTGTGTTACCGGATTGCAAATAGAAACGTAAAAATACAATGCAAAAAAGTACAAGTGTATAAAACCATCTGAAAATTGTGTCAGTCCACTTAAATTATCTATCAACATTGTATTTAATAATAATATAATACACTCCAATAATCATTTTGTTTTACATATACCAGTCACTACAGTATTGCTTGAAATTGTGAAGAAGAAGAAAAAATTAAATAAATAAAATACAGAATTTTATTTTCAGTCAGACCATTTAATTTTATGTATACAACATAAAATATTAATAAAATCAGTTTTTTTCTGTTTTTCCATGGCCCTTTAAACGTTTATATGCCATTAAAATAAAAGTTTTTTTTTTCAAGAAAAAAATACACAGTCTCTTATATGACTAGCTGTAAAATAATAATAATAATAATTACAAATATATTTAATTTCCTCTTGCAATTTTCTGCCAGTCTAAAATATATGCTCGTTAATAAAATAAAAATGAAAAATGATGTAATCGTCATTGCTGAAATTACGCAATTTATATTTATATTCACGTTCTAGTTTTGTTTTGTTTATGTCTTGATTTAAACTCCCTTTCCAGTAAACAGCCCCATTTTGGCTCAACAGGCACTTCCTTCTTAGCCCAACTGCCCTGAAACTAAAGGAAGTTTGAGCCAGAATGGCGATGTTTTGGCCGCGCCCCGGGCAGGCCCCCTGTTTGATGACGTCGCGCTGGGCGAAGCTGAAGACGCTCTTAGCAACAAGCTAAGAAACCACTGATCTATACGCGCACCATTACGAGACGGAACGCGCATTCAAAACACTCAGACGATTCGCGAGAAGACTTGTTTGACATGTCGAAAGTGTTTGGAAGGGATTGTGAGTTCATTTGACCTCCTTGTTTTTATAGTAAAACCAAGGTAGGCTTATACTATCTGGAAAAGAGGAAACGCTAGCCTGAGCCTTAGCTGCCCGCTGGACTGTGTGCTCGCGCTGGTATGACTCTTCTGTTCAAACCAACATCACAATATTTAAGAGAGGGGAAGAGTTGAGGTGGTCGACATCCGTTTAATGTTTGGGCTCAACCTTATTGTGCTTCAGGGAGACAGTTTGTCATGACGCTTTTGTTTCCTCTGCAACTTTGAGTCTTCTTCATCATCATCATCATCATCATCATCGTAACTATCGAGGACGACCGCTTCTCACCACCATTATTTGGTCTCGTCTGATGCATTTGTGAATTTATTCACGTCTAGCTCCATTACCAATGGGTTCGGACCTTCTTGCTGGAAATACAGATACCTCTGTTACACTACTTCTCTAGACTTGCACTACATGTGGTCAAATTGATAAGCCTCGTGAAAAAGGGCTTAAAGGGGATCATGCATGAACCCTGCAACACTGTGAAATCGTCTATCTACCCTATGAGCATCTGACAAGCTTCACCTAGGATATGAGACTCTGTTGATAGTTTAATAACTAAGAAGGACACTGCATTGTTGTTTTGGATGGATCTTGCTTTAGTGAAAACATTTTTCGGAGGAAAAATAAATATTTGATGTTGACTGCATGCAGCCATGATATTGAGCAGAAAACCAGATGGCCCCATAACTGGAGGTAATTATATCCATATGAAATGTAATATCCAGCTCTGTGTGTTTGCCGTGGCTGGTCTGAGTTCCCTTGGCATGTGAAGACCATTTGAAGACAGCCGATTAACTGTTATAAATGCACTGCCCATGTTAATAATTATTTGTTAATGTACTAAAAAAGCAAATGTAAACACACTTCACAATCTTTTATTTATTATTTTTTTTTATTCCATCTTATAAAGCAGTTGCATGTATGTCAGCTTTGGAGATTATACAAATATATTATTCATATTGACAGTTTATTCAATTGCCATCTCATTAAGTGATAGTAATGCGGTCTGAATGCTTAATAGGTGTATAATATTTGAGGGTTTGTGTAGTTGCGCATATATCAAAATACCAATATTGTTTAGTTTTTATAATGTTTTGAACCCTTCATTGCTCATTTCATTAACCATGTAGTAATACAACCTACTGGATTTATTATTTTAAAGGGATTCTCCTCCAAAAAAAGTTCTTTCATTATTTACTCACCCTCATGTTCTTCCAACCTTTGATTTATCTCATATGTGTAACACAAAAGAAAATGTTTGTAAAATAAGCCTATTTTATTTTATTTTTCTATTATTATCTGTACAATACAAGCTAATGGGGTTCAAAACCTCATTATTCTTTCATTGTACAAATAAACATTATTCAAAATATCTCCATTTGTGTTCCACAGAAGAATTAAAGTCATGCAGGTCACACTCATTTTTGGACAGAATTTGCCTTAGGTCATTAAGACATTTTAACAACATAAGTCAGAGTTGTGGAAGCTGCTGAAATTGAACTGAGTCATGAAGCTTGGTTTAATATAGCCACCTACTGTGTAATGTGCTCAGGGAACTGTCTGTTGTCTGGCGCACCTGCATCTTGGTTACATACCTCCCTAAGGGGATTTGTGTTTCTCAGATGGGAACATTGTATTTTTTCTTTTATTTTTCTCCTTATGTTTGTGTAATAGAAATCCTCATTTATGTAATGGTGGTGTATTAGATGATGATGGTGTGGCGAGTGTATTAATATTTTGCTTGTGGATTCTCATTTTCACTGTTTCTTTATAGCTCGCCACGGGGACAGTCTGTATGACTCCTACATGCGCACCGATCACATTGTGAACCAGGACGCTGATGTGAATGGGCAGAGTCCCTCTGGACTGCCCCCTCTCCCCAAACACACTGTGAGTCTGACTTCCTTTTCCCACAAATTCTCTCACCGGATTCTTTCAGCGAGCACTAGATGAAAATATTAGCATGAACAGTTCTAAAAAAACCTGATTCAGTTATAAAGAACAGCTTAAATCTTTCTTGTATATTAGTTTTTCAATCTCTGATCTTTGAGTTTAATATGTTCAAACATTTTTTCACCCCCTAAGCACATGCTCTGCTGCCACTTGTGCATTTTGGAATGTCACATATTTAAACAAGCCTTCTTTTTTCATTCTGATAGTGGTACAAGTTACATCTGCAGCACATCAAGTCTGTTTATTGTTCCTCACAGCATGTGTGTCACATCTTTCAATAAATAAATAAACCATGATTTAATCAAATTTCTGTTTTTATGGTGAGCAAATACACTAAAACAATATCAGGTGTTATGAGCTGAACAGATTAAGCCTTTCAGTGAGGTCCATGTAGCTTACAGTAATGACACGCCAACGTGGGACCGGAGATGATAAAGGATATGATAATCCGATTCTACACTGTACTATTATGCAATAAATAATTCTGAGTATAAGTTGGACCTGGGGACATTATTTTTCAGTTATGAGAATATAATCACTTCTTTGCATGCTAATATACTGGTCTTCTGTGATCATAAGGACAAGAGAAATTTAATTGTTTTTTTTTACACTCAGCAATCAGTCTTTCATAAATGTTAAGTAAACAATCTAGGGGGACGACTTTGATTTTCTGGCATTCGGGTTGCGAGTAATCATCCCAGTAGTTCCAATCATTCAATAAGCCAATGACGCTACAGATTTTATTTAGGTTATGCACTCCTTGTATAGTCAACCAAGCTCTTTTTGTTGTGATTGAACAGCTGATGCATTTGGCTGTGTAGAATCCTTCAGCTCCCAACACACTGGTTTCTATTTTTATCCCACTTCTTGGAGCTGCTTTCCATGCCCCCCTCCCCCTCTAAATCAATTGGCACAGTTTACTAGGCACCTTATAATTGTATCAGCATGACCTAATTTTTCGTCCTTTGTTTCTTCTCTTTTTTTTATCTTGTGATATATGCGGAGCCAAATAGGCAATGTCTTAGCCTCAACTATAAATCTTTAAACATGGAATCTTAAATGGGAATGGGACTTGGAGCAGTTATGGTAAATTAAACATCCTGAATGTGAAAGATGGTTCCTCTGTTCCCGTTCACTTAGGAAAGCCCACTGTGACTGGCCTAAGCAACCGCTATTTATGACATGTTTATTTTGCAAGGCAAAAGTTCAGTGCATATTTAATGGTATAGTTGGGTCTAGTGGCAATTCTTTAACCATGGTGAGAATTCTTTCAGAGCGCTGTGCTAAAAGTGTGTATAGAAACTGTTATGGTGAGGTCAAACAGTTTCTAAAAGAAAATTTCCTCATCTCTTTTTTTCCAGTCTACTGAAATGCAGTTAGTTCTAGATTTAAATTGCATTTCTGTTTTGTTTTGAAACATTCAGCATGTTAGCAAGTCTTAACAATTAGACTCTTGCCTTTAAATTTTTTTCTGTATCTCATGTATGAAAGTAACGTCCTGTTCCACCAGTTTTCAGTTCACGTTCCAGTCAGACTGCAAAGATTGTGTCTGGCATTCTCTGTCGCCACAATTATCACTCATGCATCAAACCCCTCCACTAGTCTTCTGTTATTCCCATCGTTACTCTGCAGCTGATCAATTCTGCACGTTTGCACTATTGATTGTTTAACAATGGTCTGATAAAAACTCAGAGTTGCAGTACATTTATTTTTCAGTTCTGCACAGAAGCTAGAAGCAATAAAAGGAAGCCTTCCTTTGATTTTGAACATCCATTCAGCTGAAAATAATGTTGACTTTGGGCAACCTCATTTTTTCGTTGTATTACTTGATGTAGCTGTTTGACAAACTGTTAAATATCTCTTTCCTTTTGAAGGGCGTGAACAAGCCTACAATGAAGGATCACCAAGCAATCCGCGGAGGACAGGTGAAGGTGAAATATGTTTACGAGGACACCTACAACCGCAAACTTAATGGTGTGAGCCAACACAATGCCACAAGCCAGGTACCAGCTAAGCCCCAACCTGCTGTCTCCAAAGAGAGAAGCGTGGACAGCAACAGCTCTGTCAAGTCCACGGAGAGCTCAACAAAAGTCACAAAGCTCGGCAGCCCAATGACCCCTGAACAAGCTCTCAAGCAATACCGGCAGCAACTGACTACCTTGGAGCAGCAGGAGATCCACAACTATCCTGAGATCCATTTCCTGGGACCAAATGCCAAGAAAAGGCAGGCAGTAGCCGGGGGCACCAACAACAGTGGATATGATGATGACCAGGGCGGATACATCCACGTACCACATGACCACCTTGCCTATCGCTACGAGTTTCTCAAGGTGATCGGCAAAGGTAGTTTCGGACAAGTGGCGAAGGTTTATGACCACAAGTTACAGCAGCACCTTGCTTTGAAGATGGTGCGAAACGAGAAGCGCTTCCATCGGCAAGCTGCTGAGGAGATCCGAATTCTGGAGCACCTGAAAAAGCAAGACAAGACAGGCAGCATGAATGTAGTCCACATGTTGGAAAATTTCACCTTCCGCAATCACATATGTATGACTTTTGAACTGCTTAGCATGAACCTGTACGAGCTCATCAAACGCAACAAGTTCCAGGGTTTCAGTCTCCCGCTGGTACGCAAGTTTGCACACTCTATTCTCCAATGCCTGGAAGCTCTCCATCGCCATAAAATCATCCACTGTGACCTGAAGCCAGAGAATATCTTACTGAAGCAGCAAGGCAGGAGTGGGATCAAGGTCATTGACTTTGGCTCCAGCTGTTTCGATCACCAGCGTGTCTACACGTACATCCAATCCCGCTTCTACCGTGCGCCCGAAGTCATCTTGGGATTGCGATATGGTATGCCTATAGACATGTGGAGCTTTGGTTGCATTCTGGCAGAGCTGCTTACCGGATACCCTCTGTTTCCTGGTGAAGATGAAGGTGACCAGCTGGCCTGCATGATGGAGCTACTAGGTATGCCACCTCAAAAACTGCTGGAACAAGCCAAGCGTGCCAAGAACTTTATCAGCTCCAAAGGCCACCCACGCTACTGTACGGTCACCACACTTAGCAATGGCACCGTAGTCCTCAATGGGAGCCGTTCTCGAAGAGGAAAAATGCGAGGTCCCCCAGGAAGCAAGGAGTGGGGGGCAGCCCTCAAAGGGTGTGATGATCCCACATTCATTGACTTTCTGAAGAAGTGTCTGGATTGGGACTCTAGTACTCGGATGACACCAGTTCAGGCCTTAAGACACCCCTGGCTCTACAAGAGATTGGCCAAGCCTGCACCTGGTGGAGAGAAGTCCACAGCACCCAAACGGATCACCGAGCACAGCACCTCTTTCCCTACTATCATCTCCAAGGTACCCCCTGTCATGGGCTCAACCAACAACAAACTGCGGACCTCCATGATGGGTGACTCCACTGGAACTATACCTTTTCGCACAGTGCTGCCAAAGCTTGTTTCATAGAGATTCCTTAGCTTTTCAGGGATAAAGACGTGTAGCAGTTTTAGAAGTGGACCCCCCCCCCCTGTTTTGGTTGGTTTTTCTAAATGAGTGTCAAAACTTTCAGAGTTTCAATTTTTAATGAAGTTTAACAAGCAAAAACAATTTTATACAGCGATAATGTGTTTTTATCAAATGGCCTTCAGCATGTAAAATGCAAAGTTGACATCAGGGCTGTTTTATTTACACCTTGGTCTTGAATTTGACTGCTGTTGATTGGAGTGGGTGAAATTTTGATGTTGACTGCTCATCCTGTCCTTTCTGAAGTTTACACTACTTCTGCTCAGACAAACCTACATCTTTTATATCTTTAAGGGCTGTTTTGCTAATATTGTTTTCAAGGGCTTAGAGTGGATTCAGTTTTAGGTCAAACATCTGACTCTAATCTTCATTTAAAACCATTTTAAAATGTCTAGTTGGTGGTTTAAAGCCTATGTTATCATCTTAAAAATGATCTTGATCTAATTTAGATGAGCGCATTTCTTATTTTAACAGTGTCCTTTTCCAGTCACCTGTATCCCATTGTGAAGACAAAGTCTGTTTATTATTTGAGAAGCTATTGCTTTGGATAAGTTACCCTAGAACAAGATGAAGAAAGTTATATTTGCTTGTAAGTGGTAGAGTAATGCAGGTCACAGTGCTTTGTGATTGCCAGGCCCATTCCTGGCATGTATTGGTAGAGATGGGCACTATTTCACAAGTGTTGTATAGGAACGTGTTTTTATCAGTGCTGTTTTGAAAGATATTAGTCGGGTTTCGCTTGAAAGCAACAGGCAGTGTCACGTGTTAGTCTGTACATGGTAGTATGCATTTCCTCTAAGCTGCTGGTGGGGGAAGGGAATTGTTAGCTATATTTTCAATAACAGTGTGCTGTTTGCAAGGAGAGATGAAGGATATAGCTACTTCATAAGCATATTCAAAATACTAGCTAAAAATGGTTGAAGATACATCCTTTGAGATTATATTTGACCTATGAACCTCTCCCTTGTCCAGTCATTTTTAATGTTTAGTTTTTAGTAACTATTCTTGCCATATATAAAACAACATGACTAAAGATAGTCCCCCTCCCCCAGAGCTTAGCATCAGTACATAAAGTGGTTAATTACCAGTGACTCTGGTTGATAGTGTAGTCTGATATCTCTTCATAGTGGCATACCACATTGTTCCCTTTCACTCTAGGTTTACAAGAGAATCTTGTTCTTTATACAGCCGAGCACACAGCACATTCACCCACCCACAATGGCACTGGTCAATGTCTGCATTTTGAGAATTTGTCCATGTGAACCCACTATCAGGACAAACAATATATGCATTTGGTTGTTGGTAAGGTTTTTGTATGATCTAACGTAAGCATGTTTTTTTTTTTTTTTTTACACTGCCTCACTCTTTCTATCTGTGAATTGAACACATAATGTTTAGAAGCTGATTTTTTTCTAGGTAAGACACTAATATTTTAAAGGAGTGTGAAAATGAATGGCGCTTAACCCACTGGCCCTGACAGGTGTGTGCAAAGCATCTGTGTGCTACCTGGACCAAGTGGATACCAGGCAAATAGTTGTGAAAGTCCTCTTAATTGGAAAAAAAACATTCTCTTCACGCCTCTTTCTCAGGTTTTAACCTTTCTTTGGGGTTTAATAGACGTTTATAAATGATTCCACACACCTAGTGGGTGTAAAGATGGTGATGTTTTGGCTCTCAATAAAGCTGGGTTTCAAAAAAGCTTTATAGCTTTAGAGATGATGGTGCTCAAATTAGACTATAGACTCCAAACATCTATGGTGTCTTTTTCCATTCGTAATACTTTTTGGGTTCATACATGGTCTCCTGCAAAGTTTGTTGTTCTGCGTATTCTTGGAATACATCAGGGAAAAGTGTCCAGGCAAAAGTGTTTGTAGTGTTGTTTTTCTACCTCTTTCTTGCTTGTGAAATCCATCTTGTAGAGAGATCTCTACCACACAAATAACAGCATCTCGCTCCACATCTTTCTACTGAATTTTTCACCGAAGCACCCGTTCAGTTAGTTGTCCCTTTGATGTTTGTCTCGATGCGTGGGCCCCTCGGTTTGGAGGCAATCTAGTCTTGTGCCTTTAACTGAACACACTTGACTAAATCAACGCTAAGCACGGGATGACTAATGTTTCTCTTCCAGCTTTAATAGTCAGGTTTTTGTATTGCTTTTGTTTCACCCTTTTATAGAGTTTTTACTGTTGCTCATGTTTTAAAGAGAAGTGAAAGAGATGATGTAATTTTCCTTCTAACTTTGTCTCTTGGCTGTTGGCTATGTGGTTCAGAGCATGATAATTACAGAACGCATGAAAATAGGTGATAAAGTGAAACAGGAGTAAATGACAAGATTTAAATAATGACAAAGTGTGTTTAAGCAACCAAATGAGCTTGTATTAGTTTCTTTTCTAAAAAAAAATAAAATATTACCAGCCTTTTGTTTGAAATTTGTCTTTTTCTTTTGTGTGAGTGTGTGTGTGTGTGTGTATTTGTAACATTCAAAGGTTAGTATCTCAAAAATGAGATACTTTCCTTATTTAAGGTGGCATAAATTGAAAAACTCACCTTATCTACTTTGTAAATCTATGTTAAAGATTAATCTTTCATCCATGTTATTTTGAGTTTTATTTTTGTTAAATCAAAATGGTTCAATATGCAAGATTTTCTAATCATTAGATTAGAATCTTTTTTTGTGCAATAGCAACATGTCAAAAACCATTCATGACATACATTTATTTTTTTGGGGGGTAATTTGTTATTCTTGGATGTACGTGAAGAAGTACATGGTCTAGTGCTACTTCAGTTTCAGTGCAACTTTAAACTATTTTAACTATTTAAAAAACTTTTTTTTAACTGGCAAACTTTACTCAACAAATCGGCAGGCTCCTCAACACACCCATGACATACAATACTATGTAGGAATGTGCACTAAAACACCATTACAATTCGAATGAACATTAATTGCATACTTATGTTATTATTCATGACACAAGTATGCAAAATATCTAGAAGTCATAATTGGTCTTTGTATGCAAGTTTTAACTTTCTTGTCCAAAGTATTTGAGAGTTGCTTTGTACAAGTCCATAGTTGTAACACTCTTGGAGTCAGACTCATGTAAACAAGCCTGGCCTCGTTTTAAATACTGATGTGATAAACAACAGATCACCTTATAAACTGTGTTAACAAATGGGAGCATCACCTGCATTTCTAACTGCATATCTGAATAGTATATACATGCACGAGATGAAATCAAATCAGGCAGCTCATGCATGGTAATCTAGTTCACGTGGATTTGGTTATGCTGTTTTCAGCTGCTTTAAGACACCTAATGTTTTGTCTTGTCCTTGTATTCACTTTTCCAGTCTTTTTAAAACTGAAATTCTAGATTTAAATGGCAGTATTGGCTTGGTTGAATGTTCAAATTTTATAGATTATCCCTGACTCAAAAGTAGGTCATAAGACAAAGTGATGTGAAGAAACAACAGGATACTTGAAAACAGTAACAGGAGGTCTGGATATATTCAGAATTAGACATTGTTTCTCGATGAGGCAATATATGAATATGTGTTTGCTAGACTGTGATCTCCAGCCTTACTGAAACTTGCTGAAACTACCCTGGGTCGGTTGGTATTTACATATGGTGAGCTCATAAAAATACCACACTATTTACATGGTAAAAATGGATGTGTCCTTTATAGGAACAACAGGGACATTTTTGTTTATTCATTTTATATACCAGTATCCCACTTAGTCATCATATAATTTGTCATTTAGGTGATTTTGAGGATCTTGGCGCATTTTTAATAACAAAAATATCCAAATCAATGCAATCACCGTGCACTACCAAGAGATATCAGATCATACGCATAATATTTCTCCAAACATGTAATATTATGAATTCAAGAGAACTTAATTGTATTTACCCTTCTTTTTCCTTCCACCCACTTCTGATTATCCTGAATGAGCTTTGAAACATGTTGTTTGCCTAACTTCATGAAAGCAGACCTATTTTATGTTGATCCTCTAATGAAATGAAACTAGAGAGCTTTGAGTTTCATCGTATGCTATGTGTAGGTGTATCAGCTTAAACTAGCCTGCATTCAGCTGTTCTAATGTTGTTTTATTTTTTTCTTCATTACCAAAGGCTAATTCAGAGTATGCATTGTGCACCAGTGTCTCATTTGAAATACATCAATCATTCTGATTGAAAAGCAGTCTGGGAAATGTATTTACACTGAAATAATTCAATAAGATGTTACTCAGATGATGCGTACGTTATGTAAGCTAAAGTTGCTGTTAGCCTTAGCACATGTAGCATGTGCTAAAGCTAACAACAGCACATCTTGTCTGATTTCTCTCACCTTAAACATTTCAAAGTAGAACTAAAATGCTCATGTTATGTTTAACGTGGTACTACCCTTTGAAATTTTACATATGTCAATTAACTGAGACACGTGACGTGCATTTGGGATTAATCAGAGCACTTGTGTGACTATAAAATCCTGTCTGGGGCAAGTCATGACCATCTCTTAACCAGTCTTCAACATGTCTAAACAGGCTCAGAACAACAGTGCGTCAAGGTAGCCGCTCGTTTCTCATCAATCTCATTGAGATTTAGGGACAACAAGGTTGATTTAGCCTCAGAGAACTGTCCTGCTAAAAGAGAGCAGATTAAGTCAATCCCATTAAGGATCCAACACACTTGAACGTATGACCCATATGGACTGGCTCAGCCCGAATGGTCCAAGTAGTTGCATCCTTCCTTCCTCCCTTCACCCTTTGTGTCAGGGACAGTCTTCCAGCCTGAGGGTTTTACAAAGTCTTAGTCCTGTAGCCATATGGAGCCTTCAGGGGGGATTGTAAACCAGCCATTTTAAAGAGAGTGTGACAGTTCATTAACATTACTGAGGAGTATGATGAGGGAAAACAAGCTAAGGGGCTATACACACAGCATGTGTTTTTGTATTTAAATCTAGTATAATGAAAAAATAATGCAAGAGATCTTGACATATGTTTTTTTTATTATTGAGCTATGTGTTCTTAGAAGGCTGTCTTATCCACCTTTTTCCTAACAAACCTAATGCGTTTTAAATAATGGTAGACACTTCAGGTTCAGGGAAGTTCCATTCAAAGAGACTGCAACAAATGATTTCAAATCATTAGATTGTGCTACAAAAAAAATCCTCATGCCTTATTTTGACTCAAAGGGCTGTACATTTTCAGAAGTCAGGGGAATAACGTTAAGTTTGGTGTATTAATGTAACAACAATATCTATAATAGGTCTTTTCATGTAGAAACATTTGTTTACTCTGGAATGATTTCATGAAACCGTCCTGCACAAAATGAAAGAATTGGAGCAACACAGCTGTTAAAATACAGGGACTTCAGCTCAATTCAATGAACGATAACCTCAATAAAAACATCCTTTTTGTTCATTCATATTGTCGTCACGCGCTTCATGCTTTTGCATGCACTGCTTTCAGATAATGTTATTAGCTTTGGGACGGTGTGTTTCAGAATCACACGATCCTGTGCTTGGTTTACTCAATACAAGCACAAGACTGCACCTATTCAGTTCTTATAAAGGCATTTAATGAGGAAGATATTTTTATTTTTTCCCCTGACATTTATCTCATTCTAATGTGAGCTATAGTTTTATAGAGCCAATTTCGAAGCCCACCATTGCGACAGTTAGTTCAGGATTTATACGCTTGTTAACTTGAGGTGATCTAATGAAAAGGGCATTTGCATCAGTGATAAAATACAAGCACACATTACTGTGTGCCCACCTGGATCTGAGTAATAGTCATATTGACGTCTTTCATGTTGAATGAAATGTGTCAGGGCAAAGTGAGTCACTGATGTATCAAAGTTTTCACACTAAACTACTTTCCCATAAAAATGCTCCTGTAAAACACAACCCTGTCCTTATTGTGACAGTTGGTGTGAGAATCGACCACACAGGTCTAATTTGGCTGGTAAAACTGTGGCCTTTATGGAAAGATGTTAAGGCTGAACAACAGGCCTGGGAAGTCTTAACTTAAAAAAAAAAACTCTAGTGAAAAAGTCTCAGGATTGATGAGCTTGCTAAATATGAATCATTCATCTGTGGTATGTGCTACCGGACAAAAACTGCATGTGTCTGCATATGCCCTCATTGCACTTCTTTGTTTCCATTCTGATAATGTTTTGAGTTTCTGTATTGGGTGGGAGGAATACTTTATTAAAGCTCAGCAATCTTGCACCTCCCTGCCCCCCTCACAAAGGCACTCATGCAATTGCGGTCTAACACATGTCCACACAAGCCACGCACAGGTCCCCACAACTGTGGTGGCAAACAGTTTAAAAAGGTGGGGCTGCATTTTAGGAACATTTGTCCCACAACCCGAACATTCCACATTCCAGCACAACAGCCAGAGCCACAGAAACAGGAGCACTGCTTGTGGGTCAGGATGGGCCGATGACTGGCACACAGATGCGGAAAAAGCAGCAATACTTCTATGATGAGGGTGGCCTACTTCTATTACCACAGCAACAGGCCAGATGTATGAATCTCATAAGAACATGGCTATATTTTACCCATACAACATAAAAAAATACTTTCTATAAGTACTAAAATGTAAAAAAAAAAAATATATATATATATTATTATTAATGACTGAATTACAATGAACTCACGACATGTAATACGATTACTTAATTGTGAGGAAAATGTGACATATCTGTAATATTTAGCTTGTCATTTCTGAAACATTTTCACTACAAGAGTTGTATAAACTCTTAAAAATAAAGGTGCTTTACAATGCCATAGCAGAACCTCTAACATCTGAAGAACCTTTCTGTTTCACAAAAGGCTCTTTGTGACAAAAAAAGGTTCTTCAGATTATTAAATGGTAAGAAAGAGATGGTTCTCTCTGAATAAATATATATATATATATATATATATATATATATATATATATATATATATATATATATATATATATATATATATATATATATATATATATCTTCTAAATTTAACTTTTTTTCTAAGAAATGCTCATCTGAAATAATATATATATATATATATATATATATATATATATATATATATATATATATATATATATATATATATATATATATATAGCTACAGTATATATATATATATATTCAGGTTTATTTCTATTAACACAATACATTTGTAATGGATGTGCTTTTAGATAATAATAACACTGCAAGCCTGAAGGTATTCTTTATCTTATCAAGGTTTTTTCTTTTTCTGGAGGAACTTCCTCATTCATTTGTGTCTTAACTTTGTCTCATTTCTTTTTCTATGACTCCTATGCTTTGTCTGTCTGTCATCTGTGTTTTGCTGATCTGTTTGTGGCTGAGCTCAGCAGGCCTCAGACAGCACCGAAATAGCCCATGACCCCACAGTCTGCCTGGAGAGCAACAAATGAGAGTATGCTCCTCTTTGGGAGTGTCCCGAGGAGCGTCTGCCTGGGAACCCTATATTCTGTGCCCCATTCTGACAACTTATTTCAAAGGGAAGAAAAAAAATATTTTCATGGAGACCCTCAAAAAAAACAAAAAACTTTACTTTACTTTTCTGTCTTATTTTTTCTCTCTAATGTGACAGTGTTGCCTGTCTTTAAAGAGGTCACAAAACCAACATCACTGTCCTGTGACGCAACTCTATATACTGCCATCGTAATGCTGATGTTTAAATAGCCAGTCAGGAGACATCAACACCAACTGACTCCATGCTAGCGCAAGCTATCTTTGTCATCATGGCAACAGTCTGACCCAAGATATGTTTATATCTTCTTTCTTTTTAATAATGACATAATTTTTTGTTTATTTTATATAGGGTAACATAAAAAACACAGTATTGGACACCAGGCTTATATGGGAATGGGAGTATTGACAGCAGCACAAGGAATGAATTATGGCCGACCTTTTAATGCACTGAGAGCAGACATAGTGACTGCAGTATATACTGCTGTTTACAAAAGAGAAAGAACTTTTGGATTGCTGCCCCTGTTCTCTCAGGAAAGGTTTTGTTCTAAAGCAGTGCTATGAAAATTGCTGTTAGCGTGAGTGGCCTACTTTCCCCCCGGGCAACCTTCTTGTTCAGAGTGTGCTCCATAAAGATGTAATTGGTGTAAGAGTCTTGTGCAGTTTATGCAGTGCCTTCACGCAAATCATTTTATTGCAAAATACACTTAATGAAGTGCACAGTGTTGGATATTGTCAGTAATATTCATGTGTCCAAAAGCTGTCAGAATGATTTCCAAATTATGTGACGGTGTTTGAGTAAAAACCTAAAGTGAATTACCTTTATGACGCATTTTAATGTGCAGAAACTGAATCTGTATAAGATTATGATTTACCTGTGCCACATATAGAGACGTCAACTTACAAAACACAACAAGGGCCATAATCAACAAATAGATTTGTGATTTAACATTTGGTTTTGAGTAGAAAAATAAACACCAGACCTTGCAAGTAAATGTGAATATATAAATACATAAAAATATCTGCAAAATGTGTCACAGTTTACACTGATCGTGTCTCTGTTTTTAATTCACATGCACTTTGCACTTTTTGCACAATGCAATTTATAAAAAATTAAATAAAATAAAATAACAACTATTCCAGTCTGCATTGGATCTAGTGTGTGGCTAGTCAACTTTTTGTTCAACTTCTTGTTTCAGTCTTTCTACTTTAAAACCACACTAATCATAATCATAATCATAATCATACACTATTTTTAGTCATGACCTGATGATGAAAGATTTTACGGTAACACTTTAGAATAAAGTTCCATTAGTTAATGTTAGTTAATGTATTAATTAACATGAACAAACAATGAATAATACATTTATTACTGTATTTATTCATCTTCGTTCATGTTAGTTAATGAAAATACAGTTATTCATTGTTAGTTCATGGTAATTCACAGTGCATTAACTAATGTTAACAAGCATAACTTTTGATTTAAATAATGCATTAAATGTTTAAATTAACATGAACTAAGACTTATAAATGCTGTAGAAGGATTGTTCTTGCTTAGTTCTTGTTAACGAAATGGAACCTTATTCTAAAGTGTTACCGATTTTACTTAATTTCATAGCTAACTTGTTATTTGTAAATAGTGTTAAATTATCTCTGCTGTATTCAGACTGACTCTAGGCCAGAGCACATTGTGCATGGACATTGTCTCCTTTCACAGGAAGCTTGTTGCTAAGTGTCACTGTTGCTAGGTAAACAAGTTATTTGTAGCCAGTGTCAGATTTCAATTGGGAGGCTGCAATGCAGAAAAGCCTTCCTGGACAAGATTACAGGTAACTTTTGGTCTTCCCTTTCCCCTGTGGGAAGATTTGTCCTTCCTGTGGTTCACATATACACAGGAGTGGTGGCTTGTTCTTCTTAATAATATGAATAATAATTAAGATGGAAGATACATTTCTAGAGTGTGTACTGGGTTCAACAGGGTTGAGCTTTTTAACATGTTGACAGGTGAAGATAAAAACAGAAACATTGTTCTGGGCCCTGCTATGACTGGGCCCCTCATAAATGATCAAATATTGGTAATTGTTAATATTAAATAATGATTCCCTGAAAGTCTTTGCAGTGCTGAGCAGGATATTCACCTTCATTCAGCTTCAGGATGTATTGGGTCAGGTGTAATATCGAATGTGATCACAAGTTTGTCTGCATCTTCAACCACATAAATATGAACTTTGTGGTTATAAAATGCATTCTATGACTCATAAAACTCTAACTAGTTATCAACTACACTTATTTATATCTTGACATTTTAAAATTCAATTTACTCCTCTGATGGCAAAGCTGAGTTTTTGTCAGCCCAGTTTTACACGATCGTTTAGAAATTATTCTTATATGTTTTGATACTCAAGAAACATTTCTTAATATTATCAGTATTAAAAACATGTGTGCTGTTTTTTGGGGAAACTGTTATTTTTTCATGATTTCTTGATGAATGAAAGTTAAGAATTTGCTTGAAACTATTTAAATATCTTTACTATCATGTTTGATCAATTTAATGCACTCTTGCTGAATCAAATTAAATTAGCAAAAAACATAAATCTTGCTGAACCCAAACACACGCACACACACACACACACACACACACACACACACACACAGTACATACAAGTAAAAGAATGAATCATTTACTAATTACTACATCTATTATTTTCTGTCATTACCCCTTGTCAGGATCAGCTAGGGTCAAGATGTCAAAGGTATGAGAATACTATTGTATTGTAAGGCTGTAAAGCTTTTTATAACCTCTCTCCTAAAACTGTGTTTGTCCATATATTGCATATGCTTGTATTTGTCTGAGGGAGAGATGATGTGCATGTTTGTATCTGTGTGTGTGAGCGTGTTTTCAGATGTCTGTGTTTGTTGTCTTTGTTTGTTGCATATGAGCAAATGGTGAAAGAAGCCCAGGCTTTCTATGGCCAGGCCTCCTGCCGAGCCGAGCAGCTGTTGGCACGCTGAAGGAGCAGCTCAGCTTTGTTCTCCTACCACACTGACCGCTGAGTGCTTTCCCGTGTCAGCAGGACTGGGCTCAAAGCAAGGCCTTGAAGGACACTATATATCCGTCTGCTCATGACAGGATGCTGTTTGCAAGTCTCCTTTTCCACTGGTCCAAGGTCAGTTTTGTGGCTTATATTATACTGCTAAATACAATTATTTGGGTCAACACAGCTGGCCCTGGATCAGTATAAAAGGAAATGAGGCAACAGTCAGGTCAAGGTAAGTGAAGGACTCCTGCTCATCCGCTCCGTCAGTGCCATAGCAATTACAGACACTTGATCAGGGATTAAACACCCGTCACAAGCAGATTGAAGACCAAACAAACACCAAACTGTTATACTATATTCTGGTATGTCCGTTTCAGGATCAAATAAAAAAGGTTTTCAGCTTACGCCCGAAAACAACCATGCAAACCTCTATTAAAGGGAACAGAATAAAACACCACGGCTCCATCAGTATGAGATCTCTAAATAATTCAGTTCTTTAGCTACCTCAAGTTAATGTCAGTCAGTTTTGATATTAAGAATGCAGAATAGTTTCATGTAAGTGGCGCTATTATATTCGGTTTTAGCACAAATCTTACAAGGCATCTTGTGAATGATGCAGCTTGTTGAATTTACCATACTGAGTTCACAAATTTATCCTTTAAGAAGAGTTCAGAACATTTTAAGTTGCTGTCCCTAGTCAAGCTACATTTGACAGTCATTGTTCATATACACATTTATAGTTGTGTATTCAAAAGTAGCCATTAATCTCCTCCAAAACAAAGTGGTGTATTTTTTCTTTTGTGAAATGTGAGAGGAAGCTCATTTGTGGCTTTCCCTTGTGATCTCAGCTACAACGCAAGGTCTCTATAGACAGGCCTCAGTCTGCATTAGCATTTTGCATTGTTGACCACAAATAACAAGGTGTGCGTATTTGATATGAAGTATAATGCAATTTATTTTATAATTCAAGTTAGACTAGTCAGCATGGCATTGTGTCCATCACAGCCTGCTGTGGAAAACTCTATGTGCATGGGACATCTGTGCGCACTATTTGAGTTGAAGTCTAATTGGCCAAGAGGCCTTCCTAAGGGTAATTCAGTTAATCCTATTAGGCAGTGAAATCTACACTGAAACGTGAGGCTTGTATTTGCAGCAATATTAGAATGTGATACTTATGCAGATGTCTGAGGCATGGCTGTTTATTTATAACTCTCTCCTCTGGATGGAGTGGAGAGAGCTTAGCTAGAGAGGGGTTAACGTTCATGCAAAAATGATTAGGAAACACCTCAGATGGCCTTTGGTTCAAATACCCCAAGATGGCCATTGGGTATGCATGAGCGGAGACTCTGGCAGTGCCCATCCCATGTCCTATCTGGCATGATAGACACCATGGCAGATAGGATTAGTAAATGTAGCCCAGGTGAACAGCATTCAAAATGCCTGCACTGAAAAAGAATAATCAGTCTCAGATCCATACAAAGGAAGAAAGTGAATTAGCAGAGTTGGTTGTATGGAAAAAGCTGCCTTATATTTGATCTAGGACAGTAGGTTGTGTTGTTGCCTACCGAAGTGTCAAGTGTTGAAACGTGACCGGGATCAAAACAGGTCAAGGATTAGAGAGCCACTAGACTGATGTTGGCCAGGTCAATGTAAAGAAATAAAAAAAAGAGAGTGCTTAGAGGCCTCTACTAAAGCAGACTGGAGAAGAGGAAAACCTCATTTTGGATGTGGGCCAGTTGAAGGCTCTAGGTGGAAAATGGGAAAATCTCTGCATTGAATGAAATACTTAACAATGATCTTCATACATGCCTGAAATTACACGGATTATCCACAATCAGCATATAGCAGTGACTTCTGTTTCGGTGGTAATCTTGCACACAAGTGGCTCTTGTAATCTAAATGCAGGATCAGAAGGTTTAGGCGGATTTGGCATCTGTGCCTAGAAGCACCTTATGCATGAAGCGATAGATCTGTAAGATGAAACAAGTGGCTCACATTTCCTTACTGCTGCTGGTCTGAACTGATCAGAGATCAGCTGAGTTTGGGAGGAGAGAGTCGACAGCAGGTGTGTGGATCTGTTGTACGTCAGCGTGTGCCTCATTCTGTAGATTGGATAGACTGAAAATAAACCAGAAAGCCAAAATACAAGGTATTTAAAAACTGCAGTAAAAAAACACTGCCATGACTAATATTGTAATGTATAATGTGTCGTCTAATTTGACAATGATGGTTTTCTATATATATAAAAACTATTATTCATAGAAATATATTTTATATTAATACATATTCATGCAATTTAAATATTACTTTGATACTTTATCTGTTTTGTTCCAACCATAAAAAAATGTTGAGAACATAGCCACAGCAAAACTATTGCAACACTGCTTTATTAATGCATGAATTGCATGAACAAATCGAGTAAATTATTCATTTATTCTTTCATTCCTGAATTTATCTGAATTTTTGAATTGATTCTTTACTTTTTTTTTTTTGAGTGACTGATTAAAATGAATCACTCTCGAAGACTTGTCACTTGTCGTCAATGCTTTATATAACCTGCAAAAAGTTTTAGTAATATATAGGTATATTTTTACAGCTGCAAATGTCTATAAAGCTGCTTTGAAACAGTACTGTGAACAACAATATAGAAATAAACCTGAAAAAAAAAATCTGCTAAAATATTGGATGATTCATTATCGTTATCTTGGAATTATAAGGTTTTATCTGCATTCTGAGCTTCAGATTTTTTTGCATTGCATATACTTTGTAGATAGAACCTTTTTGTTTTATAAATAAAAAGTCCCAAAATGTATGTAACTTAAAAAAAAAAATAAGAATAACCTATTGTAAATCAGTTGTCACAGAATAAGAATATGTTACTAATTTATTTTGACAAAAATGTCAGCACCTTGTAATTCCGAGGTGATGATATGTAGGTCATTGGTGATTGTTCCACTTAACAGATGACCAGTTTAATTCTGTTGCTCTTTTGTAAACCAAGCTTCTGCCAACCTGGCTGTTTCCCATCTAGAGTAGTGGGTTACTGTGTCTGGAGATAGAGAGCTGTAGTCCTGCTAGATAGTTCACTTGAGGCCCATTAGGAAAAACAGCTCCAAATCTGTTGTACATGACAAATAGAGCATCTTAGCCGTTTCATCCGTTTGCTCCTGTGACTGAGAAGTGAAGTGTAAAGTGGGACAGTTTTTCTAGCTGAGTGAGACACAAGGGAACCTGGCACCAAGAAGTAGGCTAACAAATTTCCACCAACAGGCCCTTTGTTGTTTATGGAAATGACACAAGGCGGAGACGACAGGCATTTTCATGTGACGCAGACGTGTAAGCACTGTGACCATCCACACAGACCCTGCGGTGCCCCACTGACCTAAGATCACTTCATAACATTTTGTTAGCACCCTTCATTGTACTTTTTTTGGGGGGGACATTTTCAAACACTCAAGCAAAAATATCTGATTGTTTAGTAATTAGTTTAGCATTCACTCAACAACTAATGCCAATAATCCTTTGTAAGTTGTCTGCTATAAAGAAAAATAAAAAAATATTTTCAAATATTTACACTTTTATAGACTTTATTTCTCACAGTGAGCTCTTATCCCATAACTCCCACTCATATCTCATAATGTGTCTTTATATTTTACAATTGCAACTTTATTTCTCATAATTGCATGTATGTATTTCATAA
The DNA here is from genome assembly GCF_003368295.1 of Carassius auratus. Classification (NCBI taxonomy): domain Eukaryota; kingdom Metazoa; phylum Chordata; class Actinopteri; order Cypriniformes; family Cyprinidae; genus Carassius; species Carassius auratus. Next base: position 17,302,635 of record NC_039253.1, read on the forward strand.
TGTGACATTATTTCTTAACTTGAACTTGATCAAAATAAACATATTTTGAAGTAGAAATAGGCTTCTACAGATTTCCAAATCTAGTTGCCTAATAAATCTGACATTGTGTACTACAACGATGGTTGGTTTTTCGATGAATTACTTTGTTCTTCTTTTTTAAGTCACTTTGAATAAAAGCGTCTGCTAAATGCATACATATATAGATTTCTTTGAATGCTTTTACATAAAAAAAAGAAAAAGAAAAACAGTTGTTTAGACACAGCTGCACAATGACAGAACTGACTACAGTATGCATGCTTGATTGTTATATTGATTTATATTATTATATTATATATAGATTTTGGAAAGATGACGTCCTTTCTTCATAATATCTTACTCATCAAACGTCACGACCTTCGACTGAAAGTCCTTACCTTTCGACAATGCTTTTTAATCTATTTTCCTTAGAGTATGAGGCTTTCTGCAGAACAGGGGAAATTCCACACAGAATCATGTGACCTACCAGAACAGTAAATGGCAGCTTTATTGGCAGTTGAGTTCCTCATTTGTGAGTTTACTCTGATGCTTTGATTTCACCTTAATCTCTTAATTATATTAAATGCAGAATCATAGAGCTTCATCTGATTTAACCATTGTACTTTTAATGGCTTGCTTTGTCATATACAAGAAAGTAAGAATATAACTACTAAAGTTCTGAACTTGAAAAACACATTAAATATGCTTGAAAAATACATGAATAAAATGAATAAACTATGATGGCAAACTCCCCTCTTGTACTTTCCGTGACATGGTGCATCACCATAGAAACATTCCAATTTAGTAAGGACACTGTTACACGCAGACTGGAAAGCGACCAAGAAAGAGATCAAATGGTACACCATGAACATTTTACATAGCCTTATGGTGTAAAATTTTATGATAGTAGCATTTCAAATGTTCCTGAGTCTATCTACTTTTTATGTTAGGTCTTAATGTTAATATAACACCGTCTCTTAAGCTACAGCACCTAAATTCCACTGTCTCTTGATAAACTGGAACATGTCGAGCTGTCTTCTGGCCTGGCAGGAGGGGGACGGCATGCTAACTATACCTGAGCTCCGATTGGAGTAGCTTATGTAAGCATATAACACTTTAAATGGCCATTTCATTTTTCCATGCACAAACAAAGCTAGAAAAATGTCAGCATTTATCTGTGTGTGTTTGGTAGTCATATCGGGCTGACTACCAGTAGCAGGAAGTGGCTAATATATGGTAAACACTGGTTGAATTGGTTAGGTGCAGTGGGTTCACACACACATCTGTCCACACAACCAAGCCAAGTCAGTTTTCTAAAGACTACGTGTGAAACCGAATCCTTCTCCCAATATAAAGTTCTCCACTGGGCTCTGTTGTTTTTAGCTTTTGGGAAGCAAGCATGACTGAAAGCAGGTTGCCGTAAATAGACTCCGTAAATGTGGCTTGGCTCATGTGCTCTAGACTGAAGAATTCCCTGCACATTTGAAAGGAGCAGACAGGAGAATACAAATCTGTTTCTGTTGCACTCCCTTGTAAGTTGCTTTAGAGGAAAGCATCTGCTAAATGAATCTTATATAGACTGTGTTTTTGTATGAAGTTTAAAATGCTGTGAAATGAGAGGAATAGGCAAGACTACGAGAAAAAATAAAACATGGGCCTTTGGTGGATTTAGTTGGACACCAGCTATAAAAAAAAATATATATATATATATATATATATATACACACACACACACACACACACACACACACATACAAATGTATATCCAACATTTAAAAAAAAAAAAAGAAAGAAAAATTTTTTAGTCCTGACTCATAGCCAAAGCAACTGTGATCAGAGGGATTTTCTGTGCAAAATGTGAAATATTGTTGACACACTGATAACAGCCACAGGGCCCCTTAAAAGTGTAAAGCTGTGTGTATGTGAAAATGAGAGCTGTATGCTTAGTGAACCATGTGAATCTTGATTAAATATTTGTCAAAATAACACCTACATCTCCACCCAAAAACGGAAAGCATGTTTTACAGTTTGACTTTTGATCTGTTTATTCAGAAGTCGGCAATAGAGACATGTGAATTAACAACATTTTACAAATGGGAATGTCAATTCAGTCCGTAGAAGTTGCCATGTGATTCTGGTTGTTTGTAGCAGGTTCACATGCCGATGTTTTGCGTATAATTCAGTAAAACTCACACACCTTTTAGACAGCTAATGGTAGTAACAAAATCAAATCAACAGGTATTATTTAGGCTACCAAATAGCAACATTTTAATAAAACATGCCCCAAATCATTCACATAAAAAGGAAATGATACAATTTGTAATAACCAACATGTCAGAGTTCATTTGTTTTCTAAATGAGCCCATGCATGACACAAAACATAGCCGGAGGTGACAAAAGGAGGATTTTCGGTCATTTCTCAATAGAACCAGCTGCCTATTGAAGCTATTTGTGAATGAATCGGGCTTTTTGCATTATAAAGTCTATAAATCTGTTTCATAATACAAAAACAAGAGTGTTGAAATGTATGTTCTCAAATCTGTTGTTTTCAAAGGGTGTACTAATCTAAAGCTCCCTCTTGTTATGATTGAGGCCAAGAAAAATTTTATAACTTTTTAAAAGATGAGTGTTATTATTATTATTATTATTATTATTATATATGTGTTTTAAATGTTGTTCTTTTAAATAATTGATTAAACTGTATTTTTTAAATTATAATTTTATTTTCACAAAGAGTGTGAATATTTTAACGCATGCAGATTGCGCCCTCTTGTGGCTATACATATTTTTCTAATTAAACTTTTCTCTTTAGATTTACACAACAGCGACACCTGTCGTTATTTGCCAAGATTAAAATTAAAACCACTAAAGAAGAAAATGCAAACTTTACAGAGCTTCCATGTAGAGAAAATGACGACAGTGTTTGAATGAGTTGATTCTCCCTGCTTTAAGCTGTTTTTTTGTTATTGTTGTTGTTGTGCCTTGCTGGTTAAAACTACTCTCCCCTTTAGGCAGTAAAGTCTTTATCTGGTCAGCAAGGTTTTTTAATTGAAGTCAACAGTTCAGCATATATACATAATTTTATATAAAATTTTCATTATTAGAACTGCACTTTTGGCGAGGAATTTTCATTAGGTGACGGCTCCTTTAAGAGAGTACTCATTTCCACCGCTATGACGTCAGAACAGTAAGACGCTGGGCTGACCGAAAGTCGCGAAGGGCCAGTGCTCGTCTCACAGAGGAGTCGGGTTGGAGCACACACTATTCTCGAGTTTTTAATTCAATATTTGTGGTTTTAATTTGCTCCGCGGCGCTTTTGAAAAGCCCGAAACACTTCTAAGCCGTTTAACCTTGAAGTGGTTTTATGTAAGTCGTCTTTTTAACTCTCTGAGCCCTGAATTGCTGGGTTGACCCTCGACATGGATATTAGCTAGCTTTGCTAACGTTAGTAACCAAGAAACCGAAATAACGGCGCATCAGAGGGTCAGTGTCAGAGTTTTATCGCTTGAAACGTAGTTTATGTGCCTTGAGTCGAGCTCTCTGAGGCAAATCTTCGCCTTGGGTGTTGCCAAAGAAAGATTGAAGTTCGGGAGAAGTAACAGTTAGCTAGTTGTTGAAGTTAAGGAAGAAAAGAGGTGGGAGATGTTGACTAACGCCAACAGTCCGCCGAAGTTTCCAAACCAGCAGCAGCAGCAACAACAGAATCCAGCCCAATTCATGATGGGAAAAACCTCACTTCAGATCAAGAAAAATGCCATAACTGACGACTACAAGGTCACTAGTCAGGTCCTAGGGCTGGGCATCAATGGCAAGGTTCTGGAGATCTTTCACAAGAGGAGTTCGGAGAAGTATGCTTTAAAGGTAAAATTGAAACGCTTATAAATCTACTGTTGTACATTATGAGCATGATTCAAAAAAGGACATCTCTTTGTGATTGTGTAATAGTAATAACACACCTCAGCGGTGTTTTCTGATTGTTTAAAGGACCGACTAACGTTACCACTCTCTTATATTCATGTAGCCCTTAAATCAGTGTTTTATTCTTCATTTGGAATGTTTTCTTCAGTAGAGTATGTTTAAGGGATTTAATAGTAAGCAGGTAGGCCTTCTGCAGGTGTTCTTCCAGGGTACACAGTGATTTTGTGAGAGAGTTAATCATTCATTTTAGGAGCACAATGGAAATTGGACAGCCATCTGTTTTATTAAGAACCAGGTGGCAGGTTCCTGTTCCAGCTGGCCTTTGATAATAGCGACTGTGTTGGGCAGCATGGCTTGGATGAGAGGGCATATAATGACTTAAGACATTCCACCTCCATCAGGAGGAGTGTTTGCTTCCTTTAGACTGACGTAAATTCCCTCGTTTACGCAAAACAGGAATGTGAATCTTGTTTTGGTCCAGTGATTGTGGAATGGGTGTGGCACTTGACTAGGTAGTCAATTGTGTTGAAGTTGCCACGTGTTTTTTGGTTATTTGTAGAAGGTTGACACCAGCATTGACCTGCATTTGGTTGTCCCAGATTTAGTTATTTGGACAGTTACTAACATGTTTTTAATTTGGAAGTTTCCACCAAAAAAGTCACATACTTTTTACATAACCTCCTAGTGGTAGCTAACAAACTGGTTACATACTGAATTGACCTGAAATTATCAGGTGTCATTTAGACTATATACGTTAGGACTTAGTTCACCCACCCTCTAGTTTGCCCCAACATGACTTCTCAAAGGTCAGAACAATCCACTTCTGCGGTTGGCCTCTTCCCACTCACTGTCAGTGCTGCTATAGCAGCAGAGTAGAAATGCAGTGTTGTTCATTTACTCCCCATTTGTTTGGTTGAGGTCTTTTTAGAGACGTTCATTATTAGGGTTGAAAGTTATTTTGAAGCCACCCCAAAATAGTGATCACATAGACCGAAACAAATCTTCTTATTAAAGGGGACTACTGTAATATCCAGCTTCATCTTGGTGGGATAGGATGATTATTTGTTGAAGGAAAGCCCTGTTGATCTTCCAGGGCCACTGATGATGTAAGCACCCTGGCTGGGTTTCTGTCATCGTGCTTGATCTCTGTGCTCTCTGGTGACAGATCTGGCTCAGCCCCACATTCATCCCTTCCACACGACAGGGCTGTTTTTAGCTGCAGAAGAGAACTGGATGCTTATGGGAGGCTGGAAAAGAGAGAGGGTCTATAAAGCATGAGATGAATAATGACTCAGAGTAGTTTGGAGAGTCCATTAATGGTCTGTGTTAGGGACATAGATGTTCAACCACTACTGTGATTTAATGTCAGTGCATCAGGGTGCCTTTAATCTGTAGGATTGGGAAAAAATGAGTCATAGCGGAACTGCCTGTTAGTATAATTAATTAGACCTGATGAGCTGTCCACTCCACAAAAGAGCACAATTTTGTTAACAACTGTGCATTGCCTTGTGTACATGTTTGGGAAAATTCGCTTGTTCTTACTAGGGCTGTGACGGTGGCACATTTTAGTGGTAATGGACCAACTACCGTCAGTGGTGCGGTGTTCTAAGGCTATATATATATATATGTATGTATGTTTGTGTGTGTGTGTGTGTGTATGTTTGTGTGTGTGTGTATATATATATATATATATATATATATATATATATATATATATATATATATATATATATATATATATATATATATATATATATATATATATATATATATATATATATAATTATATATATATATATATATATATATAATTATATATATATATATATAGTGGGGATCGAAAGTTTGGGCACCCTTTGCAGAATCTGTGAAAATATGAGTGATTTTCAAAAAATAAGAGAGATCATACTGAATGCATGTTATATTTGATTTAGTACTGTCCTGAGTAAGATATTGTACATAAAAGATATTAACATTTAGTCCACAAGACAAAAAAAATGCTGAAATTATTAAAATAACCCCATTCAAAAGTTTGGGAACTCTTCGTTCTTAATACTCTGTGTGGTCACCTGATGATCCTCGGCTGTCTTTCTGTTTTGTGATGGTTGTGCATGAGTCCATTGTTTTTTCTGAACAGTTAAACTGAGCAGCGTTCTTCAGAAAAATCTTTAAGCTCCTGCAGATTCTTCAGTTTTCCAGCATCTTTGCATATTTGAACCCTTTCCAGCAGTGACTTTATGATTTTGAGATGCATCTTATCACACTGAGGACAATTGAGGGACTCAGACACAACCATTTAAAAAGATTCAAACATTCACTGATGCTCCAGAAGGAAACAAGATGCATTAAGAGCTGGGGGGTGAAAACTTTTGAACATGATGAAGATGGCCAAATTTGTCTTATTTTGTTGAAATATAATTTTTTTTCCATTTATTTCTGCCCTTCGTAAGCAACAGAAGATACTTGTATGTTTCCCGGTACACAAATTAAGTACAATTTACCTTGATCTTCAAATTCCAAAAGTTTTCACCCTTGGTTCTTTATACACGGTATTAAGAACCAAGGGTTCCCAAACTTTTGAGTGGGGTTATTTTAATAATTTCAGCAATTTTTTTGTCTTGTGGACTAAATGTTAATATATTTTATGTACAATATCTTACTCAGGACAGTACTAAATAAAAAGTAACCTGCATTTAGTATGATCTCTCTTATTTTTTTAAAATTACTCATATTTTCACAGATTCTGCAAGGGGTGCCCAAACTTTCAATCCCCACTGTAGAGAGAGGCCTATAATTTTTAAACAAATAATAAATGAAGCTCAATCATCTATTAACAAACATGCGCGTTTATTCTTGCACTTTCATCAATGAACATGCAGCCTGCAAAACATTTTTTTTTGTATTAAGCACAATCTACTTCATATAAACAACTTCATTTTAATGAAAAATAAGAAATGAAAAAATATATAATCATAATCTGAAAAAAATACTATTATAAACTATGTTCGTGGATAATTCAGCAGCAAAAGATGCTCTAGATTCTAGAAAAATCCCGGGTGCACAATTTTATAAAATCTAGTGAAATATTTTATTTACAAATAATTGTGAATAAATCTAAAATCTGGTAAAATGTACACATTGCTCTTTGTGTTGTAAAAAACATTAATGTAAAAATATGTATATACATTTATATAGAAATATTTTTATTTTTATTTTAAATGTATAGAACAGTAATAAAGGCAGCAAGATATCATAGATAGGACAGAATAGTATTATAATACTAAAGGCGCCAATACAGAGCGTCAGAAATATAAAAACTAATCTGTTGCTTTACCACACTACTTGAGGTAATCCAAAATCACTGTAATAAACATATGTACAGTGGGGCTCAAAAGTTTGGGCACCCTTTGCAGACAAAAAAAAGAAATGCTGAAATTATTAAAATAACCCCACTCAAAAGTTTGGGATCCCTTGGTTCTTAATACTGGGTTCTGTTACCTGATGATCCTCGACTGTCTTTCTGTTTTGTGATGGTTGTGCATGAGTCCCTTGTTTGTTCTGAGCAGTTAAACTGAGCAGCGTTCTTCAGAAAAATCTTTAAGCTCCTGCAGATTCTTCAGTTTTCCAGCATCTTTGCATATTTGAACCCTTTCCAGCAGTGACTGTATGATTTTGAGATACATCTTATCACACTGAGGACATTTGAGGGACTCAAACACAACTATTTAAAAAGATTCAAACATTCACTGATGCTCCAGAAGGAAACAAGATGCATTAAGAGCTGGGGGGTGAAAACTTTTGAACACGGCGAAGATGGCCAAATTTGTCTTATTTTGTTGAAATGTAATTTTTTCCCATTTATTTCTGCCCTTCGTAAGCAACAGAAGATACTTGTATGTTTCCCGTTACACAAATTAAGTACAATTTCAGTAAAGCCGATTCTTTGATTAGTACTAAATATCCATCACCTGCTTTTAAATGGAGCAGCACTTACTACACAGGGCCGTAGTTCGCTGACAAGCTGCGCAATACCTCGCAGATGAATCGCATGCGGTTATAAACGCGATATTGCATAACTTGTCAGCAAACTACGACTCTGTCTATTAATTGCCGCTCCTTTTGAAAGCAGGTGATTGGCATTTACTGCTAATCACAGAACTGGAGAACCAGAAGTGATAAACAAAGTGATACAAAAAATAAAATATGTTTAATGTTTAAAATGTGGAAACCACTCATTGCATCACACCATCTCCTGACTGCATTATATGTATTTGTAAAATAGGGGCTTTATGGAGAGTGTGTATACATGGTTATAAGTATAACAGTTTATAGTTCAATCTTTATAGTTATACTAGGGATGCACGATAATATCGGCACAACATCGGTATCGGCCGATAAAAGCTTAAAATGACCATTATCGGTATCGGCCGATATTAATATTTCTGCCGATGAGCCAAACCGATATTCTCCAAGTGAAATAATTGACCTGTTTTTCAGATGTGAATGTCTGTCTACATTTGTAAAATAATACATTTATGGTAGAATCAGTACAGAAGAGATACATGGATTTCTCTTCAGTAAAATTAAAGTTTAAATATATCAGTATATATTTGTAAATATATCAGTATATATTTTTATATATATCGATATCGGTATCGGCATCGGCCAAAATTATTTAGAAAATATCGGCATATCGAATATCGGCCAAAATCCAATATCGTGCATCCCTAAGTTATACATCAACTTTGAAGCAGATGCTGATTGATAGTTGTTAAATGATTTTAATGGAACCGGAAACGTTAGGTGGAACCAGAACTGGAAAATTTCTAACGATTCCCAACCCTAGTCTGCACACGCTCTCTTTGAAATGTCATCGTTCCCACATTTCTTTTTAACATCTTCCATTTATTGCTGTTTCGTTTGTATTTGGCCAGTTTGGAGAAAGCCTCACAAAAACCTGACCAGCCAAGAACTTGAAGACACTTGTACAAATGCGGATGGTTGACGTGAATTTAGATGGATCCAGATCGGTGATGTACTATTTGGTTTCCCAACAAGGTCCATCACCCAATGCAAAATGAATGTACTGAATGCAGAATAAACAATTTTTCCTGCGCTCAAACCTGCTAATCTAAATGAAACGCTTTTCAGATGATTTGTAAATAAGGCTACCATAGACTTATAGTCTAAATTAAATTTATATTATGCAGTTGTCACGGGGACTCTCACAGCCCTAGAAATGAACACATTTCCTGATTTCATATACCTGGAATTTTGGCTTGATCCACCAGTATCATCACATTTTGCAAATGTATGCATGAGCTAGAAAAATTCAAGCCAAGGAATAATTAGCTTCGAGGACTGATGTTTGTTAGACTGTGATGTTTAATTCATGAACATGCAGATTTAAACTTGTCAAGGATCTGTGAAATCTGCGATCAAAGTAATCTTCCCTTCTGACTTTATCAAAGGTCGGTTGGGAACACATCTACAATAAAAAAAAATTTTTTTAAAACGCACAAAATGAATCCCCTCACAAGCCTGTAAACCTGGAGATGCTTTTTTTATTGTTATTATTATATATTTTTAATTGATTTGTGGTAGCCCATTCTATAACATTTTGGGTGCAAGTAACAACATATCCTAAGAAGATTGCTTGACAGGTTCAGGATCTTGTTTTTTTTTTTTTTTTTTTTTTTTTCAGAGAATAGAAGACAGTACTTTTCCTCAATTGTTCTTTGTTTTGCAGATTTGACCTTAAATCCTTTTTATGTGATTATACCATATTTACTTCCTCTTTGATCCGTATATCAGACATATAAGCCTACGGTGCATCCTCTGATATATTTTGCTGATTAAATCTAGGATTAAACACCACATGGTGTCTGTTCTTAGATGCTTGTTTATAGCTTTCATTTTTCCTGTCAATGGGATCTGTAATAGTCTGAGGTACATCTGAGTTTCCCTTACCTAACTCTCTCGCTTATGGCAACATATCAGATTTTGATATCACTGCATTACAATAGAAAAGATTTTGACTTGCTTTGTTTTAATACATAATGATAGCTCAGAAAGTAACTTTCATAGAAGTCTTAAAGTAGTAAATGTTCAAATTATTAATTGGAGTTCGATAATGATCTTGATGAGGTTGGTATGATTTCAGGGGTGTCATGTAATGCAGCGCTGTTCTTAAGCACAGAAACTAATAAATATCACATCATCCTTTGTTTTAAGTACATGAGAGCTGTAAAGTACACTAATACAATGAAGACTAAAGATGCAATGTGCCCAAAATTATATCCTCCCAAATTGCTTGTATTTTTAGAGCAAAGGAAAATGTCAAACATTCACATGAGGTAACCCTGAATCAGCCTGATTTGGCCTGTATGTGTTCCTAGAAACTAGACCTAGTCTGTCGAATAGCCTAGATTACAGGCAAAATGTCAAATGTTATTATTATATACTGTATGTATCATTTCATATGTCAGGCCTGTGTTGCTTTTGACTTCCCACTGTTATGATTCAAGATTATTTCTATCATGGTCTTGTGATGAATCAATTCATTTGTTTATCCTTGCTTGATTCTATCTTTTGTTTATGCTATGCCCCCTGAGCAATAGGATAAAGTCTTCTATGTTGTATCATAACGCCCCCTGAATCTTACTTCTAAAATCAATCAATGAGGGAACTCTTTATTTTAAAATCTTTATAAAGAAAGGCTGCTGACCTTGAAGTTGTCATTGCTTGCAATTATGTAACTGGGATCAGCGCTAAGGATTTTTTCTATGTTATCTTATTCTAATAAATAAGCTTATGTGACACCAATATTTAAGATACCAATTAAATTTTACAATTCTCTATTTCAATTTCGATGCCAAAGCAACAATCAACTAGTCAATTAAACAAAGCTTAAACATTATTAAAGACAAATGACAGCCAGTAAATAAGAACAATTGAACCAATTACATGTAATAGCACAATTAAACATAGACCTATAGCAGAAAAATAGAAATTTAATGGTGCTTTAGGTTTTCATGTTTGTAGATGTTCAGGTACAGAGATTGAAAAATCTCACATAAAATAACAGCAGTGGCCCGATCGGACAAGTGACAAATCCGTCTACTGTCCTGAACGTCTTTCACGCTGGCCACCGGGCATCGGGCAGTCCTTATTGTCGAGCCCTGTGTAACGTTTAGTATTTGAAATGAGGCAAAATTTTCACTTTTTTTTTTTTTCTTTTCTTTTTTTTTTTCTCAGTTTCATGATTTCCCACAGTGTCACTATTAAAATGCTGAACTTTCAGTGGTTTATAATTTCTAGTTTGCCACTTGTTTCCTGTACTGTAACCACAATCAGGTCAGTTTTAGATAGCTTCAGCTGCAGTGGTGGTTGCTTCAGCTTGCCTTTCATCAACCTGTCACAACAGGGAATGTACATGTCAAGAGACATGTAAACTTGTTTACACAAGCCTTTTAAAACACTTTATCAGAAGAACATGGTTAAATGCTGGAATACACTGCACCCTGTTTTTGCCAGTTTGCATATTTCAGTTGACCGATTTCATAGAAATTGCTTAGTGTATGGTGGTCACAGACTCCATTTGATTCAGTTCAGTCAGAGCATATCAAACATGTCGATTTGAGAACACATTGTTTTCATGTCATGAATCTCTTACCAACAAGGCCCATGTTTCTGCGGGAGTTGGTTGTGATCAAAATGACTTTAAAGTCTGGTGGTGTCTCATCCTCAGTCATTTCAGTTTTTGATGCCCAGTATTTTAAGATCTGTTCAGTTCTTTAAAATCATGTAGTGTATTCCAGCCTGAAATCTGATTCGGGGAATGTTATATTTAATCTATGCTAGAAAGACAGTGACAGTTCTCTGAGGGGAAAAAAAGCTTGCGATGCAAGGCGATGGAGTGTCCTTTACACACTCTTAAACAAGGAAGTCATGTGATTCACCATCTCTGAGTGCTGGTTAAAATTGGTTTCACTTTATTTGATCTGCAAACCACAAGTATTGGACATTTATCAACAACAAAAACAACAACAACAAAAAAACAGGGTCAATTATTGTGTATTGTAATTGAGTTCTTTGAATGCTGAGAGGCTTTTAGGAAAAGATCAATCTTTATTCCATCTCTTTTGTTAATCCCTGTATATTTGCCGTTAAAGACTTTCTGCTCATTCATAATTTGTGGTTAGCAAAAGGCAGTCTTTCTGGCATGTTGGAAGGAAGTTGAAATGAACATGGTTTGTTGCTTTTATAGATATGATAAACAAATTGTGAGCTAACAAACAGTATGGACTTCAAGGTTCAGCTCTGATTGATAGTGTTACTAGATTTATTAGCTGATCTCAGATAAGATAATCGAAGGAGTGGATCATTCAGTCATAACAGATATATAAGGATGTGGATTTAAAGGAAGTAGGCCTTTTTTTTTTTTTTTTCCTCATAAATGTTTTTGTTGTCGTTGTGCTTATGTGCACATACTATTTGTACATTACAGCATTTGTGTGATATTCAGTTATTGAATAAATAATTAAATTATTTTGTTTTGTAAATTTAGGTTGTAACTGAATCAAAGTTGTAAGGTTTTTTTTCCAAATCAAATCAAATGTTGCATTCACCTGTCCAAGCAGAGTTTTCACAGGTCTGTATTGTGGCTGTAATAATATTTATATTAAGTGAGGGTTGCTATGGTGTTATTTAGCCTTAAGTAAGTAGTGGAAAAGCCACCTGGTATTTTTGCATGTGGTCTTAATGAAAGTAGTGACTTTGTTACATGAAAGGTGTCTAAGCGTTGCCCTGCTGGCATATGGCTGTACTTCTGCTGTCTCTATGACATTGTTGACTGTTAAAAGTTATTGTTCTAGTAGTACAACAACCACAGAGCCACACCTGTGGCTAAATAGGCAAATAGCTAAATCATTTTTCTATTAAGTATTTTAAGTTGTGTTTTGTTTTTGTTTTTCTCGGTGTGAAAAAATGACTTTATTGTGGTCATATTCTACCACTTTAGCTTTGTGAGAAGGGAATCAATTACCAATGTGCAACCTCTTTGTGAATGCTCCTTTTTTCCCTTATTACAGTAGTCTTCAATCACATTTTCAAAGTGACATCTCACATATCTCGCAGACATTTTTTTATTTTAGTAAAGATAAAGCGTTTTTACTCTGGGAGTCCAATCTAATGAATATGAAGTCAGCTTGTTAGACTTTGACATGAGCAGTCCCCTGTGTGGCCCTTCCTCCATTTCCATGGACGTTAATTGACCACATCCACTAAGGAGTTTCCCATCTCTCAACCAGTGAGACAGGTGGAAACCCCCTAAGGGAAAAGCGATGACTTAGCCCAATAGATAATCATGACTGCTGAAAGTATCATTATCATTAGCTTAGTGATGGTGATTTACACCAAAATGTCATCTGATAACGAAGGGAAAATACATCAGCAAAGTGTCATAATTTTTTTTGGCAGTTTTCAGATTGCACTTAAGAGGAGAGGGTATCAAATGGGTCAGTGTATTGAGCTGTAGTGTCTCAACACAGCTGCGCAGTCAACTTGAGGAAGTGGGGACAGGATGTTTGGCGGACTTGTAGAAGTGAAACTTCTAACTGTCATACTTATTCTTTTACACGCAAGGACACCTGGTGGAGGAATCTTGTATTGTGAAGAGAGTGACACTTCATGGCCACATTTGCTTTCTTTTTGCATGAATAATAGCATTTCATTAAAACTTGATTGTCAGCTACAGGGGTCGTCTTTATTAGCCATTATTGATATATTTGAAACTGTATTTGAAAGCATGTAAAATTGCTCAACCTTGCAAAGCTGTAATCAGTGCAGCATTTGATTTCATTTCGCCTTATTGAATTCCATTCAATTCTTTTCCAAAGGGTCAGTGCATGATATTTGAATTCTCTATTGGTAAAACTTCACAGGTCAGAGTTGAGCAAAATAAATGCACAGTGGAACTTCCCCTTATGTAATTATTCTTTTGTTTTCCAGTGTTTGCATGTGTATGACTGGAAGCACTCTAGTGTGACTGACAACTTTGTGTTAATGTACAACCTTGTAAGACTTTTTAAAGAGTAGGACTGGGCATTAAGGCCAAAAAAAAAAAAAAAAAAATCACAATAAAAAAGGTCATATCAGTTCAATAATTAATTGATAATTATCACAATAAATGTCACATTTATTTATTTCTTTGAAGTCTAAACACAGATTTTTGGTCTTAAAGGTTAGTTCACCCAAAAGTGAAAATTAACCCATACATTACTCACCCTCAAGGCATCCTAGGTCTATGTGTTTTTTTTGCTGTTTCAGACATTTTCAGTCGGAGTTACATTACAAATTGTCTTTGATCTATTAAGCTGTTTAATGGCAGTCAGCTGGTGTTGCAGTGCTTCAGTCTAAAATAAGTTAAATAAAAAGCACCCAATTTTAGTTGCTGAATATTTTGTGCACCCCTAGTGGTTAATAAACAGAACCTTATGCGTCTTGCGGAAGAACATTGTAGCCGGATCTACTTCTCTCGTTTTATGTCTATGGTGAATAACGCAGGTACAGGGCTACTCTGCAGAAGTACCTACCCAAACCAGTCTAAATAGTAGGAATATAAACACTTGTTATAGGTGTACCGTAGTGATTCAGGACAAGCCAAAAACATAGTTTGAAAATGGATTAATGGTGTATTCGCTTATTATATAAATGTAGTAAATTTTGAACACCAAATTTAAGGACTGCAGCTTTAAAACCACACATACCACACACACAGCACAAGACAATGGTAAAAGTGCCAATTTTCTAGGTAATTGTATGAAAAATAGTAGGCATGTCTAAATATGTTTAATATGCAAAAAAAAAAAAAAACGCTATTGGTTGATAACAAAAAACACATTTCTGCCACAATACCATGGCACAGCTTTACTAAATTAAATCCATGGTAAATAGCGATTTGTAGATTGAAAATCCTTCTGACTGTATCATTGTGCACCTTTTTTATGTATTTAATTCTTGTCTAAAGTCCTCTGGTCAGTAACTACATTTACTTTCACCCAAATAATCCTTTAATCTTGAATGATGGCTCAAGATGCATACACTCTACAGGGACTTTTTTCGCTGTTTGTCGCCGAAGGTTGGCAATGAGGTTGCTGGTGGATAATCTTACTAGTGGCTGTCTTGACAGTGAATTAGGTTTCTTGCCACTAAATACAAACATTTTAGAGGCAAAAGACTAAATATAATATAAAAATGAATTTTAGAGAAACAAAGCCTACTTTTTTCCATTGCATATGTTTATCTAGGGGCTGTGAGGAGAACGATCAAATGAGCTCTTCTTTCCTGTTGGTTGTTGCCCCAGAATGTCACTCTCCATTTGCTTAAAGTTGAAGGATTCTGAACTTTGTCATGTTGCTGGGCACACCCCATCCAGTCGCCAATTGCTGCTGTCGCGCTGGTCTCTGTTCCAGAGCATATGCATGACTGCCCAATCAGCACTGCTCTAGCCACTGCTAAACACCCACCATTTAAAAAATAAAATGAAAATAAAAACCTGGGTCAGGTCAATAGTAAGGCCAATTAAAACTAAAGAAAAACATAATGTAACTTAAGCTTCGAAACAACGATGGACAACGAACAAAAAAATTCCAATGCAGCAAGAGCATCCCTTATTGCATGTTCGCTATTCACAATTCAGAAGACCGTACACACAGCCTATGTCTCTGAATTGTTCTCATACTCGCTCCTCTCTTTCTCAAGTGGCGCGAATCCCACGTCACGGATGAGCCGTTCACACTAGTCGCACTCACGCAGCCTGTTTTGTAATGCTCGGTTATATTCGCGCGCGCACTGCACCGCAAATCTCCACAAGCTCATCTTGCAGTATGGATGAGGCGCAGCGCACACGCGCAACCTGCGTCGACTTGCGCCTGGCTCAGCATTTAAAACCATTGTAAATTCAGTCTAACTGCTTGCTAATTCCCTTTGGATGAAATGAAACATTCAGCACATTTTCCACTTGTTCTTAAAATCCCAAATACAGTGTAACACATGCAATACTTGAATAATTGACTAAAAAAATAGTTCTTTATTTATAAAAAAAACAAAAACAAATCTTTCCAGTGAAGTTCTGTAATTAACTTAATTCTGTAATAGTATGTAATAATAAAAACCTTCATATTCATTCGGAAGGAGGAGGCGGGAACCGGCGGTTACAAAAATAAACCCAAAACACAAATAAAAAGCAAACACAACTAAAAGCCCAGGCCTGGTTCTCTCTCGTCCTTCACTGTCATCGTTCCAGTCTTATCTCCTTCCATCTCCTCTGTGGGACTCGAGACCTGTGGTGGGTCGCAGGTGTCACTCATTTCCCAATCACTCCACCGGCCTCGCTCATTCCCACATCCCTCGGCCCCGCCCCACTCGTCACACAGTAGTTATACCATTATAATCTTGTCTGCTGATTTTTATTTATTTATAATAAATAAAAATATATAGAACCCCTCCTAAACCACAATTGAAAAGTGAATGGATTTCAGAGTTATAATGGGAATTGAATTGGTTTTAATGTAAACTATAATGGAGTCTATTTGATGGAACAACAGTAATTCCTATTGGAATAATGCTAAAAACTAAAATTTTGTAATGGTTTAATGGAAACTGTAAGCACATTTTGCTGCACATTATTGACTATTGAGCTGAAGCTTGACTTTGCAAATTTAAAATCGCAAATCAAATCGCAATATGTCAAAAAAATCTTCAGTCAGACTGAAAAGCCTTCATGAAAACATCTCAAGTGATTTGATTAAGCTTGGTCTGAATAAAACCGAACTGTGAATGGGGTGTGTAGATCAAAAAAACAAATTGGATTCATTCTGATTGGCAAAAATTAGTAAATGCTAACATGATGAATGAAAGTGTGTTCCTTTTTTTGGTTAGAAGAACTGTTAATTCTGGATCTTAAATCTACTAGAAGAGCATGGTTTGTTAACAAATAAAGTTATTTGCATACTTCAGTTGGCGATTAGTTCAATCTGGTCCTTGACCTACAGTGGTTAAGAAAGTTTGGGCCATCCTTAAAAATATTATTGTTTGCCATAACCCGACCGACCCGGTCAATTTAGCACCGACTAAATGTTATTTTTATTTTTTTTGCTTTTAGACCGACCGACTTGCCGATTGTAAATTTGCGGTCTTTCTTCAAAGTCATACGGGTTCGGGCACCATAGTACATCTAAAAAAAATCATTAAAACAGCTAGACACCGCTTTTACTTGGCACGAAGTTCTTGAAAAACTGTGCCCAGATCTTTTCTCATCCATTCTTCACGTCTAGTTTAAAACCGTGACCGTGTCGACTGTCACTTTATGTTCGAAAATCTATTGCACGAATCAACCAACACAAGTTTCGAGAACGAAAATAGGAAATTAATTTTAACGACCTTCTCTCGGAGCGCGTCCAGGTTTTTTTTTTTTTTTTTTTGAACAGGCGTCACAGCAACTGCAGCTTGGGCACCGTTTAGTTTTCTGTTGTGCCAGGACACACACAAATAACAGCAAATAATACTTCTGCACAATGTTTCTCTTTTTACAACAGAATCTTTACATTCCTCCTGCCTGTTGTCCGTGGATTTACCTATATTTTGTTATTTGCCATATAAAACTTATTTAGACATGCAAAATCGGTTCAATGAACACTTGTCACTCAAATCAAACAGGATTTTTTTTAACAAAAGTGACAACTCAAGAAAGCGAAGTAAACTGTCTCTCATTGTAGGTAGCATGTAGCAATTCTTCTCACCTGAAATTCATGCAGTAAACATGTTTTTGACAAAGATTTTAATTTGTTTTTTAGTCCATATAGCCTGCATCAAAATGAGGTTTGCAATGATGCGCTCGAGGGTTGAAGACCCAGTCAGTGACACCACGATATGCTAATTTGTTTAAATTCATACTTACGTCATCACCATCACAAAAATGTACTTTTTTTTTACATTGAAACTCAAAAAAAAAAAAAAAATAGACCGACCTACCGACCCTTTAAAAAAAAAAAAAAATACTGTTACTGCAAACCAAAATATTTTTTAAGGATGGCCTTGGTAGACCCATTTTTAGGGGATCTGTGCATTCGGATACAGTTGACACTCTAAAACCAATTCAATAATCTTGTGAATGAATAGGTTCCTTTTCTAGGAAGTTCAGTTGTCATCCATTGCCTGCAGTGCCCGTAAGTACTGTTGTGGGTTTCCAGATATTATGTTGCTTTGGCAGCAGGGTAATGAGCTCTAGACGCATTAAATTTCCACCGCTTTTCATGTGAGTACAAGCCCAAGTGTCTGGCCCTAAACCATGCGTACGTCACAGGAAGAAAAGAAAGGTGTAACACATTAAAGAGCTGTAGTGTAAGTGTTACAAGCTGTTGGTCATGGTCTGGAATGGGATACGAATGGAATCTGTGATAACAGGAAATCTAACAAATAAGAAGACTTTTGTAATGTTATTATATGTCATAGACAAAGCTCCTTTTGAGTTAAGTCAGAGGGGTCAGTGGCAGATGTCTTTAATCAGATCAAGACATTTTGACACAAACATGTTTACTCTGACATGTGGATGGCCAGTCATCACAATGAGCAATAGTCTGGCATCACAAACATGAATGTATCCCAAACACGTACTCGGGCACAAAGAGCGGATAATACTAAAGTAAGATAGTAAGTAGCTTACAGGCTGTTGTCTCCTCAGTCCCTAAACAGAAGCAGGTGGAAGATGCTGGCCCTCCAACTCCAGCCCTCCCTTCCCACCCTCTAGAAACCTCTCACCCTGCTCTTTTGTGTACGTGCGGAGGAGATCTTTTGTATTGGGGCTCAGGAAGGTGAATGGGCCACATCTGCTATTCTCCCACTGAGCAGGCGGAAAGAAAACCTCTGATAACAGATGGACATTATTTTCCTGCAGATCCTCTGGTATTAAAAGAGTGGGACTAAAGAGCAGAGATAAAAGAGAACTTTTCAAGGCTAACTCAACATTTTTACTCATTTTATGTGAACTTGTCTCTTCATAGTGTGAATGATATGTACTTACCTGTACACAGATGTGAAAAATTGACAAACGTAACAAACAAAGGTTCTTGATGTGTGCATTGGTACAGTAGTCTTGCTTTACTGTAATGCTGTGTTAATGTGCCTGTAACAAACCTTAGGGTAAAAAACTTATTTTTGAGTAAACTATCCCTCTACATGCACTTTAAAAGTTTGATGTCAGTTGGTGCAATACAAATTTAATCTATTTAAGATGCAATTTAAGCACTTTGTCTGAAAGACAAATATAACATTTAATTCTTTAATTACACTTGTTTTCTTTGTAAAACTGTATTATACAAAAAAAACTGCTTTTTCTTTATAACTGTACTTGTACTTTATAAGCGCACATTTTATTGCAGGTGTTTGCAATTTTTGTAGAACTGAACATGACTGGGTTTGTTAGCAAAAGCAGTTTTGATTAGAACCTTTTAATTGCTGTTAACATGACTACTTTGTATGTTTGCCCCAAACGTTGTGCCCCTTTGCCACCGTGGGTGTCATATTTGTTTGCATTTGTATATTTTGAAGTTTTAGCAGGTTGTTGTTGATTGTCAGGATATTAGCAGGATATCAAGGGTGCTTTGGGGTTTGGCAGTGAAATTGGAGCACCCTCGGCCCCACCACATGTTTCATTTGAGAAAACCAACACCCTCCCCCTCTCACACGACACCACACGTGACGCCAACCCTTCTTTCCTATCCCCTTCACATGCAAAACAAGGCTCGTGCCACCTGCCATATGTCCCTTCCTCCCTGTCACTCACTCACAGTGATCCATGTCAGATTTGTTAATGACTTTTAATGTCTTAGTCACTACAGTCTAATATAGATGTTCCAGTTGCATTCCTATTTACATAGTCACAGTATGCACAGTCTTTAACCTTACTCAGAATGACCAAAATTTAATCCATATTCCTGGTGTAACAAATTATTTAACATTCAGGTGGCAGATAAGTCTTTGTTTCATTTTATTTTGATTTACATTTTTAATCGCAAAGGAGTGCTTATATATATATTATATATGCATGCATGCTTTTCAAATTGGCTCTTCGAAATGCATTCTTGACGTTTGAGAAATATTGGTCTTCATAAAAAGCAGGCATTAGTCCAGTGACGGCAAGAATTGGTCTCTGTTGGCTTGGCAACACTTTCCGTTCATCAGCTTGGCATATAATTACACGTGGCGCTTGACAATAAGATGTCTCACCTTACCAGACTGAGCTTTATTTTATACCTAGATCCAATACCCTCAGTGTGTTCACACCTGCCACAGCTTCGTGTCATCTTGTTCTTCTTGCATAATTAGGGCTGTACAAATTATGGAAAATATCTAATTGCGATTGACAGATATTGCAATTTGCAAAGTCAAGCACATTCACTGAATGAAAGTACATTCACTCTCTGACAGCAGATGGCACTAAACCGCAGAAAATGAAGCCCTTACCCTGGAAACCCCCTAAATAAAGCAACTGTTCTACTTTCTAAAACATATTTAAATAATTTTAAATAGCCATTCAGATTTTGTGGATGCACCATATGGTTTTCATCACAGCGCCAAATACTTAAATGTTTAGACTAAATAGGCTATTTATTTTCAAACCTTTTTCTTTTTTTTTTTTTATCTGGGCGTCAACATGCCCTACATATTGTTTGAAAGTGTTTTTATTCTTTATTGTTCATTCACACTTAACATTAATTAATTCATTAGGTCCCATAGCATGAAATTTTCACTTTATGAGGTTTTTTAAAATTAATATGAGTTCCCCTAGCCTGTATATGATCCTGCAGTGGTTAGAAATTTCAATAGGGGTAAACCAAGCCCTGGGTGCCCTGCTCTGCCTTTCAGAAAATGAGAGCTCAGACGGCCTGGAAAGGTTACCTCCCCTTTCTCTGCTTTGCCCGCCCAGAGAATTTGGAGAAAAAATTTATTCAGTTTATTTTTTAAATTTAATTCAGTCACAATGTCAGGCTTTACATCATAGACTGTATAAAAACAGAATTTTATGATATGGATTCGACAGCACCGCCACAAACAGTGAGTAACAGTGTTCATTAATGCCTGATCTGTGATCAGTGATTTCTGATGGGTAGCTAATTATTAGACTTTCTTTCAAAATTGTTTAATACTGTTTATGCATCAGTAAATAAACCAGTGACTAAACGATCAACTTCACATTGTTTCTCTTCGTACCATAGTATGAAACAAACCTGTTATTTAAATTGTGATTTAACTACAGAGAACGATCAAAGAACGATCCTTTGTTTGGAGCTGTCAATCACATATCGCGACTCGCGAGTATATCTGCACACTTGCCCAAACTCCCGTTATAATGAATGACTCTGTTATGCTGCACAACGACGCTCTTACTGTATTCATGTCGATATTGTGTTTGCTGTTAGTTGTGGTGAAAGCATTTTATGAGAAAAAATGTGTTGCAATGAAGAGATCACTGCATTTAGGCGATAAACAGACTCTGTCTACTCAAAGCTCATCACTGCAGCGATTCATGTGATGGGAAAATATCTACAAAATAATGCTATAATCAACACTACCACGATTCGTTAATCTCGATCGTTGTAATAGTAAAAAAACTTAGTAAAAGTATTTGAGAGGGGTTCCACATGTAATACACATTTCTAATGCAAAGATGTCAGCCAATCACAACAGTTGTCATTTACTCCAAGTCTCACAGCAGACACGCCCCTTCAAACAGAGCATTCAAGGCAGATGATTTAAATCAGGATATAAATATGCCTTTCATTTCAAAAATTTAAATATACAAATCTTACTAACAATATGGGTACACCTCAGGAAACATAAAAAAGAAAAGAAAATAATCCACATCACGGGACCTTTAACAAACTGCCAATGAAACATTCTTCTGAAAAGTCATTAATCTTAGGTATTCCAATATTTAATAACATGTTGTTAAAATCTAAGGATGCAGCAGTGTTATTTATGAACTAACATTTTATATATATATATATTCCTATGATGTTAAAGCTGAAATTTCAGCATCATTACTCCAGTCTTCATTGTCAAATAATTTCAGAAATCATTCTAATGTGCTGGTTTGGTGCTCAAGATTTTTTTTCTTATATTAAATAGAAACACAAAAGTGACGACTTTCAAAAACATTAAAATTTTAATGATTCTGCAATTTTGACTGGTAGTTTGTTTGAATAAATCCTCTAATGCTGTTAAATAATAAAACATTGTTTGCAGTCATTAGTGTTAATTTTCTCAAGGGTTTATTGCAGCCAGCAAAATGATAATATCTCTGCGATGGTTTGGATGGAAGCGTACTATTCATTAGAAAATAATTAGAAAGTGGGAACCTTCCTGACTACTTGAGTAGATAAAGCTTGTGTTTCTGGGTCAGAATGGTTTTAAAATGATGGAAGAGGTCACATATCAATAAAAGAAAATGATTTCTAATATATTTGGTTCCATAAATGGCATTATTAATCTTTCTCACCCATTTTAATAGCATTTTTCCTTTCATTTTAAATGTTTGTGTGGTGTGACAAATTATTTGAAACTGCATGCATAATAGTTATAAAATAGTTTTTAATCTAAAATTTAGTTTAAAAGTCAAACTGCTTGGATATTATGTCATCTACCCTTTTCCACATCAAATCAGTCACTGAACGGAGCTAGACCTTGGTATATGTGAGTACCAGTAGTCTTTTTTTTTTTTTATGAGGTTATCCCTTCTGTCAAAACATTTAACAAAACTACTATACTAAATTATGGTATCTGAAATGAGTCAAGTAGAAGCGGAGTCATTCAGGTCAATCGCATTCTAGACTACTAAATATCCTACAAAGATGAACAAAAAAGCTCTTGTTCTGCTGAGCATTAGTGAAATGCCACCTTGAAATGAAACATTACAGCTATCTGTCTGTTTGAGAACCAGAGGGCTTTGGTGAGAGAAGGCTTTGTGACTGCTACTGTGTGTTGTGCAATGTGTGGGTGATGTGTCTGTATTTTCACGGATGAGTTTTACATGCTATATATATATGTATTTCTGTTTTTATTTACATTTGTGATAACCAATCCTCTCATCAGACAAGTTGGTCTGAATCACACCTGTAGACATGGTTGGCAAGCAAATGAAGGTTCCTGGTTTAGCTCTGCCAAATAAGCTGTTTAGGCCCTTGTAGGCTGGTGTGTGGATATGAGCTTTCACAGGCATGATGTGGGCGGTGAATCAGGCAGGAATCCTGAGACCTCTAAGCTGCCTATATGGACAGGAGAGAATGTCTGCCGTCTGAAGCCCCCAGCCCCCCACCCCCCCGACCTGAATAGATTCTTTCCCCTGCCTGTCATACATAACTGTGTGCTGCAGGACAACATGCCTTAATAGTGGTCAATTGCTTATGTGTTGCTTACAACTTGTCTAATATACTTAAGATGTTCCAGATCTGTCTTGTTTAATATCCTGTAAGCCTGTGGTCTTTTCCTTAAAACAGGATCTTTTGTCTGGAAAAAAAGTGTCTTATGTCGTTTTCATTTATTATAAGAAGTATCCTGTTTCTGCTGTCATGGAATATTTTGGCCCTAAATCTCTCTCCATTATTTTAAAAGCAGGAAAAAAAGGTTTTAAGTCCCTGTTCCTCACACTCCAAATTCCTCTTTCAGTGATTAACAAAAAGGTTATATTCAGTTGGCTTTGCGGCTGGACTATACATTCATGTTTCAGTCATTTCTATATTTGACATTTGAGTCTATATTTGACTTTCAGTGATGTGATTGTTCTTAGCAGTCTTTAAACACCGCACAAATTTCCAGGGCTCTAAAATGTAAGTTGGGTGTGAAACTGAATGAAGGACATTTATCTGTTGTTACATGCTTTACATTTGGGCAAAACAATGGCTTAGTTGACTGCAGTTGATTTATGTCTTCGTCTTTGATAAAATGGGATGTATGGCATTTAAAGGGATGGTTCAGCCAAAAATGAAAACCCATTTAAAATGTCATGTTGTATAATATAATGAATAAAATAAAAAGTGTATGATGTTAGTATGACCATTCACAAAAATATGCTGCCTAGATCTTGATGTAATTAGGGGTGATTACCTGTAGGGGGAGGCAAAGCTTCAGAAATCTGGTTGTACTGCATTGTGACGTTAGTGGCATTAGAAGAGTATACATTACTTTCTTGTCTTTTTTTCCCTCATTTATAAATTTAGCATACTGTATATATACACAAACGCCTAATTTATAGCATTTCAACTCTGCTGTACTTGACAATAAAGACATCCAATTCAATAATATATATTAAAATAAATATAAAGAAGCACAAATAATATACATTTGAGGAAAAATGGTTATAAATATATAGTTATAAATTGTTGCATATTTATTGTTTTGTGCTTTATTAAAAGTAAACATTTGTCACAAACTTCAGTTATGAATAATCGCTGTCACAACTAAATAACTTGGT
This sequence comes from Carassius auratus, assembly GCF_003368295.1. NCBI lineage: Eukaryota > Metazoa > Chordata > Actinopteri > Cypriniformes > Cyprinidae > Carassius > Carassius auratus. The sequence goes on from NC_039253.1 coordinate 17,327,098, forward strand.
TAACTCTCATTTTCATTCTCTCTTTAAGATGCTTCACGACTGTCCCAAAGCTAGACGAGAGGTGGAGCTGCACTGGCGGGCATCCTCATGTACCCATATCGTCAGGATTGTTGACGTCTATGAAAATCTCTACCAGAACAGGAAGTGCCTTCTTATTGTAATGGAGTGGTGAGTCATCAGCGTCAGTTTAGAGATCAAAACCTCCTATTTTTGGGTTATTTCTGTATTTCTCTTCCCTTTTGGACAGCTTTCCATTTAGAAGCAATTTATAATTCTGTGAATATAAATGCTCCATACATAAACAGTTCACCTAGAGCAACCCTAGATTAGGTTCTTTGCTCAATGGTAAATGCTTGCAATTTTTGCCCTTATTCTTAACCATCTGGGCTCTAAATTTATTAAGCAAGTTAAAAGAACTAGGCTTTAAGAGTCTTATTAAGAGATTATTAAGGGAACAGAATGTTAAGTTGATGTCCTGTATCATTAGTAAAATTTGCCCAATTAAAGTTTGAGTAGACATTTCATGAGCAATATAATGACTTGACATTTGCAGTGCACCCAGCATTGTCTGATTGTGTCCTGAATTGCATTGTCATGAAAACCTTGATTCATTTAGTTACCCTTTCTGCACAGCCCCTTAACTCATTTGTAATGTTTTGCTGAGGTTTCAGTGCCTCATCTGTGTAAATAGTTTACCAGCAGGTGTTTAGAGGTTGCTTACGGTAAAAACACATACACCTATGTACCCCTTTCAAGTTTTTAGTAATTTCAGAAGTCCCCGTCTGATGACGTACCTTCTAATGTGGTGACCTCTCCTTCAAATAGTCTAGATGTAGTTGCATAACCAGATGCCGTTGTTTCCCACATTTGCAACATGTATGCTAGCTGCCTGGTACCATCCTTCTCTGCTTGCCACCACTGTGCGCTCCTCCGCAAGGCAGTTGAACCCTGGTTGCTTTATTGGGACGGTCCCTGCTGTAATCAAAATGCAAGTCGCATGGATGCAAGTTCTCGTATAATGACACAAAATAATAATGTTTTGGTTAAGTCTGCAGTAGACTACTTAAATTGCAAACTACTGATATGATTGTTTAAAAGAGTTCAGGGAAGAGAGAATGGCAATGCCGTGAAAGTGGAAAGAGTTTTTGTATGTTTTCACATATGGTACGTCAACATTTATAGAAGATCTGTTATAGAAGTCAGTTCGATTTGAGTTCAGAGTTCGCTGAAACATTCAAAGAAACTTGTCAACTCTAACACAGTTTTGCTTTTGAAATTTAAACTAGAGACATTATTAAAACAGTTTGTTTTTCAAGCCTCGGGAAGTGTTGTAAAATGAAATTAATTAAAATCATTGCAATATTCAGAATTTAGTTTAATTCTATATTATTGCCTTCATGAAATTTCCACAAGTTTATTTTTTTAATATATACTTTTTAAACAGTGATAATGCGATTGCCATAAAAATTCTTACATCAAGAAGGACTAATTGTCATGATATATTTCCTTATTTAAAATATAATTACTCCTATACTCATATGACTGCATAAGAATTACTTATAAGACTGTATAAGATCTTATTGCCCACCCCTTATTGTTAATATTCAGTATATATCTCCCAGACTGTGCATTAAATGCTTTGTATGTATTATTTAGTATTGCTTCCTAACTCAATTCAGGACACCATCTTCGTCTAGTTTCAACATGATTTGGCATGATCAACATGATCTAAAATGCATGCTTTCACTGAAAACATCAAAGTGATGTGCTTGTGACATCTGCATTCAAGTGTTTGATCTTGAAGTCACACCTTTATTGTATCAGATATAATGATGTGAGGATCAGAAATCACACACATCTTTGTTCCATTTCTTTGATTTGATCGTTCTCTTGGTCTCACGTATGCGCTGACTCACACATTTTCTTCACCGCCTGTTTTGTAGGAAGTCAGAAACTGTGTTTGTCACCACTGTTGTTTACCAGCAGATGTGAGCTTATGTGAATTTTTAGGTTTTTAGGTTTATTTCCTTTTTGTTTTTAACTGTTTTACTCAGAGATTATGCACATAGGGATAGACCTGGATGATATACTAGATTTTAATGAGATGTTTAATGACAACTTATTGAAAGGTTTGATGACCTGATGTGTTTTAGCATGTTAACTGTCAGCCTTTTTAATTCCTTTCTGAGATGTTCTCTCTTAAAGGGATAGTTCACCCAGAATTCTCTCATGAATTACTCACCCGCCATCGTTCCAGTCACGTAAGACCTCTATTCGTCTTTCGGTACAAAAATTAAAATATTTTTAATTTAATCCTAGAGCTTTCTGACCCTGCAGTCTTTATTTTAGTTTTCTTCCTGCACAAAAAGTATTCTTATAGCTTCATAAAATCACGGTTGTCACATGGACTGTTTTAATTCTATCCTAACTACCTTTCTGGGCCTAGTAACATTTCAGTTAAATTGCTGTCTATCAGTTTTCATCAAAAATATCCTTGTTAAAAATAATTTGTTTTCCGACGATGAACGAAGGTCTTACGGGTTTGGAATGACATGGGGATGAGTAATTAATGACAGAATCTAACTAACTTTCTGTGTGAATATCCATTTAAAGTGGATATTCTCTACTGTCAAGATGGATTTTCAATCAAACTTCTTTAATAAATGGTGCTACGTGAGAAAACTGTGGAAAAAGGGCTGTGGTGTTCCCTTTTGCCTGAAACCTTAACACCGATAATGCACTTTTGATTTTGAAAAGCCTCTCTGTCTATCCATCTGTCTGTGGGCAGGAATACAAAAATGCAGAAATTTGATCTGTAATTTTTTACAAAAGCCCCGAAGTGGTCAGAAGTCTGCCGGATGTCCCTTGTATGTAAATTCACTGCCAGTCAACAATGACACTGACTTTCAATGTTGTGACAACTGACAGTTTGGAGTTATGAAAGGTTACTGATCTTTTAGTGGAACTCATTTTTTGGAAGGTCAACAAGATGCATAGTGTGGATTTTGATTACACCCTTGTGTTCTCCAGAAATTTTGAGTTTGCAAAGTGTCTTAATCTAAATGACTAATGAACAGAAGAGACAACTCTGTTTCTTCTTGACCTCTCTTTCCTGTACATTTCCACATTTCTGCACAATTAGAGCAGTTTTGACTCTTTGCATTTCATAGATGCTCTTTGTTTGATAGGTGCAAAAATAAATCCATACATTTCTTTGATTCTGCTTTACAGTTCATTGTTTCCTATTAAGCACAATATTGTTTCATGGATGATGTAAGATTTCATGCATCTTTTTGATGTAGGAGACTCATAGGGAAGTGTAGAGTTTCTTTAGAAACCGTTGATTCTGTTTGTAGGAAGGAAATGTGTGTGAGAAGCTTCTAGATATGAGTTATCTTGTGGTGTCAGTGGCTCATTGGGGTATCATTAACATCTTATAGATTCATCTATATGTAATTGCTGATAGTCATAATGCAAATATTAAAATAAGCTGGCTGAAGGTCTATCATAGATTGCAGAAGATCATGAATAGGTTACAAGAAATCAGGCCAGCCACATCCAGCTACTCATCACGTAGGAAACAAAATCTACAGGTCATCAAAACTGAGTGTGCAGCAGGTGATGGAAATGGAAAATGCCAGAACTGATGTTCAGCTTCAAATATGGCTTTTCTAAGAAAATTTACACACAGAAATGATGGTGCAACCCAACCCTTTAGTGGGGCTTTGGTGTTTTGTACCATAAATCACATGCTTTTGAAATTTCAGCGCATAAGCTTAACACTTTTTTTTTTTTTTTTGGCACATTCAGCTGTATGTTGACTGGATGGGACACAAAGCGTCTTGAGGTTTAGTTAAACCGAAAGCATTAAAACGTGATGTGGTTGTTCAAAGCCCCCGTCTCATAGGCTTTCTCAGTCAAACTCTTACTGTGTTTTCTTCTTTTGTCAGTCCTTTGATGATTTCACCTGAAACTTGCTGCACTTCTACATTAGCTGTGGAAATGAAACTTGTCTTGCACGCTGTGGCCCATAGTGGAGATGCATGATTCTTCACATTTACATAGAAGTACACGGTTATCAGCAGTTTGCACTCTCTTTCACGAATTATCATGCTTTATCATTACAGTAGCGGATGTGCTAGAAGCAAACCAAGTAGATCAAGTGCTTTTCAAGTCTAGTTATCAAAGTCATAACCATGCAGTCTTACCCAGATCCCTTTTTTTTTTTTTTAAAACCTCATCCACCCCACCCCCATCTCTGATGAGAGACAGATAGTCTTTCTAAGCCCACTAACCCAGTTTCTCGCAACTGGCAAGTTTTCAAGAAATGTTGCTCACACGACTTGCACACCAAGCAGTGGTTTGCTATAATCGGAAATGATAACCACAATGATTACATGGGACAAAGGTGAAAAGAATCCCCCCTTGATGTGTGTGTGGTTAAGTTGTATGCATTTGAACAAAGTCATTATTTGTGACTTTAAGCACGTATACGTTTGAACTATCAATGCTTTTAGAGGAAACCGCAATAGCTTCCTGACGCCATTTTTATTTCAAATCTACTGTTGCATATTTAGCTGAATGTGTGGGTTCATATAATAATAATAATAATAATAATAATAGTAGTAGTAGAAATAGTAGTAGTAGTAGTAGTAGTAAATGGAAAATATAGTAAATATATCTTGCACTTTTCGTTTACTTATGTTTTAATATAATTACATAATAGCCTAATATCTTTGTTGGTTTTTTTTTTTTTGTTTTAAATAATCTTTTTTCTCCACTAATATGAAGTTACTTCAGATATTTTAATATGTCAGTTGATTTTTGCTTTATTTTGTAGCATGGATGGTGGTGAGCTGTTCAGTCGGATTCAGGACCGAGGGGACCAGGCATTCACTGAGAGAGGTAACGGCATTGTCTACTCTCTTATAAAGTATATATAAACATGTTTAAGAATGCCAAAATAATAAATAGACCTGTTTACCATAATACCTTATTTAATATTTTTTTCAGAGGCTTCTGATATCATGAAGAGTATAGGAGAGGCCATTCAGTATTTACATGCAATAAACATTGCACACCGAGACGTCAAGGTAATATTCTTACAACGACGATATGATTTTTGCCTTCATGGTTTTCTTAACTGAATATGCCTGTAAATTCACTTTGCAGCCAGAGAACCTCTTATATACCTCTAAAAGACCCAACGCCCTTCTTAAACTGACAGACTTCGGCTTTGCAAAAGAGACAACCTCACACAATTCTCTGGCCACCCCTTGCTATACTCCTTATTATGTTGGTAAGAATATCAGAATGATCAATATTTAGGTGTCAGGATGGCCATTTGATCCCATTTTTAAGTATTTTCATCTTTTCATGTTATAGCCCCAGAGGTTCTTGGTCCAGAAAAGTATGACAAGTCCTGTGACATGTGGTCTTTGGGTGTCATCATGTATATTCTGTAAGTGAGTCTTTCATGTTGTGCATATGCCATTTTTCTCTGTCTAGACCTCTATTTAAATGGGTTTGCTACTCTTGAGATTGTAAAGTGTGTCTGATATAGCTCAACTCTCACTTCATTCAACTTCCAGGCTCTGTGGTTATCCACCTTTCTATTCCAACCATGGATTGGCTATATCCCCTGGTATGAAAAAACGAATCCGCATGGGGCAATATGAGTTTCCAAATCCTGAATGGTCGGACGTTTCAGAGGAAGGTATCTGTCAAGTTCTGTTTTATGAAACCAATTTAAGAAACCGTTCTTAGAATGCTGTTATCTTCAACTCGTTTGTTTCTAAGAATGATTATAGATTTGAGTGACTCACCTTTCCTATTTTTGTAGCCAAGCAGCTCATCAGAACATTACTGAAAACTGAGCCGACACAAAGGATGACCATCACAGAGTTTATGAACAACCCCTGGATCAATGTGAGTTGTTTTCACAGAGTTGATTCTGGGTTGATCTAGACCAGGGGTTTTCAAACTTTTTTTTTGTCAGCCGAACCCCTTTGACCTAAATTATGTGCTTGAAGTACCCATTGAGATTTTAAATATTTCAATTATTTAATTGCACATTTGTATGTTTAACTTGAAAACAAACAAACATGTATTTATCACTTTTAAAGTTTAAGTTGTTTTTACATAGCAATTGTTATTATTACACAAATTATAAAAAAATCATAATCCTTCATTCACAATTTTTTTTATACAGGGTTTCCCAAAAGGATAATTATTTTTTATACATTTAAGATTTTACATTTACATCACATTTGTATTAACCTATATTATTTCTTTGCAAAAAAAATCTAATTATTATAATTTTTTTTTTTTTTTTTTTTTATTCATTCATTAATGGTATTAACTTGTAGGCATACCAAGCCAACTCATGAACCCCCTGTAATAACCACACAAACCACCAGGGGTTTGAGAACTTCACTTTGGGAAACCCTGATCTAGACAAATGGCTTTCTTTTGTGCTTTTATATATGGGTTACTATGTTCTATGGTTATTTATGTGGCTATAGCAATCAATGGAGGTGCCACAGACGCCCCTACACACCAGCCGTGTTTTGAAAGAAGAGAAAGACACATGGGAGGAAGTCAAGGTGAGGCCTCCCACAACATAAAAAAAGTCATTTCAGAACGTCTCCTGCAAGCTTTTTGCAGTCAGTGCACCTCAGATCCATATCTTCTTTCTGTTTAATGCTATTATGTCTCTGTTCTACAGGAAGAAATGACTAGTGCCTTGGCAACAATGAGAGTCGACTATGAGCAGGTCAAAATCAAGAGGATTGAAGACTCTTCCAATCCACTGCTGATGAAGAGGAGAAAGAAAACCAACAATACAGCTGCTGAAAACTAGACGCCCGCTTGCTAAGGACACATTCACTCTGTTGCACATGCGCATACATTTTACACCCATACATCAGGTTAAAAGTTTGAATTAAGGAAGCAATAACTCCACAAAAAAGTGAAAGCAAGTTTTTTTTTTTTTTTTTTTTTTTTAATCACTCAATATCTTTAACTAACCACTTTGCTACCAAAAGAAAGGATCTGCACCATTATGACACAAGACGTCCAGTTATTTGCTCCAGTGTTCCCAAGTACTGTTCTTCACAGGGTGTTTAGTGGGGTAATCAGAATGCTAAGTTAGATACCATTAGCATTTTATTTTTCCATTTCCTTTTTATTTTAATCCAAAGCCATTAGTAAATGAGTTCATGAGTTATACTTAACACCGTTTTAATGCTAGCTTTCCTGTTTGTTCTTCATTATATTTGTCATTTATTTCTGCACTTGAATGCTTTTACAGTAAAAGACCGTACTGGTGTCCAGAGGAAAATGTATTTTTGAAAAGACTCTGAATGTAGAGGCACTCTGTTCTTTACTGTGGAAATGTATGTGAGTATTGTTCAGGGTCACGTCAAGTAAAATACAAGATCTTTGTTTGAGCTTTAGATCCTAACCCTAACCCTGGTCTTAAGATTGAGAGCAAAACCTCATATTGCCCTGCTTTCACATTGGTTTTGGATTAGGTTTACCATGGGAAGCCAATCCAACGCATTGTTTCGGCCCTCTGCTTGCTGAATGATACTCTTTACACATCTTTTTTGATTTGCCTTGAATCGATTCTATGCATATTTGTTTCCAACTAGCTTTTCCCTCAGAGATTTGTAAAGAATGGTAACCCATGCTCTGGCATTTCATTTTACATATACCTGCTAAAAAAAACATTAGATATATTCTGCTGCTTTTTAATCCACCACCTTGAACCGCAAGACCTGCTTGTATTCTAAGTATATAATGAATGAATTATGAAATGGATTCTTTGTGATGGTTCTACATGCGTTAGCAGTTGACTGTATTCTTATGCCAGTGCATTTTTTTTGTTTGTGTTGTGTTTTCTATACATACCATGCAGTAAGTGTTTGAATGTACCTGTTGAGAGCAGTTTATAGGTACCAGGTGTTTGATAAAGGAACAAAGAAATGCCCCCTTTGACCTAAGGCCTTGTGTTCTGAAAATGTTTAAGGGAAATTGGGAATACTCATCCAGCAGACGGATTTTTGGCTGCACTGATTGACATATGCTGAAAGGTTGAATTTTGTTTTATTTTTCTATATAGTTTTTTAAAGCTTCATATTTGTTGTGTGATTGATCCTCTTTTTAAGGAAGTGATTTAATGCTCACAGAGTTGAACATGCAATGTCAGTATACTCCCAAGCCGCAGATATCGGCTAAATGATTTCAGTGCAGTTTCTGCTGTTTCTTTGATATTACCCCTTTGTGGGATCTTTTCCATGCATTATACATATATTTCTCGAAGCAAAGATTACAATATTCACCAAGTTGGAAAACCAATTAGAAATCCCACAGAATTTTATACTAACGGGGGAAGGCAGATGCTAGTTAGTATTTAACTGCTGTACTTATTTCTTGGTCCGCTACAACTTTGGATTAAAACGCCTAAAACCCAATTTTCTGTGTCTTATTTAAACTTGTACAATTATGTTAAGACCACCATTTTTAGTATGAACAATTTCAGACCTGTGTTTGTGGAATGTGTTAATTTTCTCACACTGACTTGTCAAATACCTCTCTTTCACTTTCTGAAATTGGTGATACGTGTATATAATGTAATTCAGTTCTCTTCGTCTCAAACCAAGTAATAAAATGCAGCTTTATCATGAGATCTAATTTTCTTTTTATTCTTAACTAATTACACCTTTCTCATACAGTTAACCTTTCCCGCCCATGTTAATATAACAAAATGAGATGTACTAATAAGCTCTGTAGTTGATGGAAAACGACTACAAAGAAAAACCAGAGTGCAAGAGAAAATGAAAAGGCAATAGATGTACTCCGTTTTGTTTATGAACCGAGATGGGCACAATTACACCAAAAAATATTTAGTTACAAATACAAGCTCATCAAATGTATTTAATTAAAATACAACAAACCTGGTGTGAGAAATGTATTTAATGAAATTGCAAGTAATTTGTCCTTTGTAAACGCAAACAATATCAAGCTATCAAGCGCAAGAGGTAGTGCCATTACATTAAAATACATGTATAAGAGAAAAGTGTTTTCCCCTCTTGACATCTTATAACATATTTATAAACAACATATTGTTTAACCATAACACTTTGCAAGGCAAGTTCATTTATATAGCACATTTTGTACACAATGCTAATTCAAAGTGCTTTACATAAAGTAAATAATCATTAAAAAAAACTATAATCACTAAAATAAATGTAAAGATGATTTAAAAATGTATTCAAAATTATTATAATACGGTTAAAAAAGAAAATGATCATACATTAAATACAGTGCAGTCAGTTCAGACATTGCACAGTGCTAAACAAAAGAGATGAGTTTTGACTTTAGATTTGAATGTGACTAATGTTTTTTAGCAGATCTGATCTCTTCTGGAAGCTGATTCCAACTGCGGGCAGCTGTTTTGTGTGAACCCTTGATATTTTAACTGACTCGATCCTAATGATCTGAGTGGTCTGTTAGGTTTATATTCAGCAAGCATATCTGCAAAGTTTTTAGGTCCTAGGCCATTGAGTGATTTTTAAACAAGTAAAAGTACTTTAAAATCAATCCTAAATGTAACCGGACTGGTGTGACGTGTTCAGATTTTCTGGTTATGGTCAGAATTCTGGCAGCAGTGTTCTGGATGAACTGCAGTTGCCCAATAGTTGTCTTGGGAAGGCAGATGAGGAGACCATTACAATTGTCCAATCTGGTGGTGATAAAGGCATGAATAAGTTTCTTCAAGTCTTGACTGGAAACGAAGCATCTAGTTCTTACACTGTATTTGAGATGATAGTATGCTGATTTAGTTACTGCTTTGACATGACTGCTAAAACTAAGGTCCGTCTCTAGAATCACACCAAGATTCTTGACTTGATTTTTAGTTGTTTGACCCCTAGAGTCAAGTTATCCATTCACCTTGAGAACTTCATCTTTGTTTCCAAATCCACCCACATTCATTGATGCTTCAGATCTGTTTTCAAGATGTATAGGGGGTGGTAGAATACCAGTGTTTGCAAGCCTTGTCATAGCTGAATCTGGGGTAGAGGACGCCACTGTAGCAATATAAGAAACTTGTGACAATCTGATGTCTTTTTTCCCTTTGGGTCTCGCTCCCTGTTTGTGCCTTCGATTAGTGTGTCGATCAGTTTTGGCTTGTTCCTCTACACTTGGTATATAACTGTTGTGATTCACTAGATTAATGCCACTCACCGGCTGTGAAGTGGTCCATGATGACAGTCTGCTGAGTGTTCTACCTGTTTTGTAAATCCAGCAAGTAACTTTGTTTTTTAAGAACCACAATCCTTTGTAGAAGTTTGCGGCAGTTCATTTTATCTGTCCGTTCTCTGGAATGTAAGCTGCTGGCAGTGGGAGGCCAAAGTTCCTGTTTTTGTACCTGTTTTCCTGCATTCACTTTTCAATAATCTCTGCATAATCCCAGCGTTCCATCCGGTTTGGGAACAAGATGGGAACAAGACACAGAGAACTCCAGGGACTAGAACTAGGCTTGGCTAGACCATTCTCCAACAAGTAACTCACCTCCTGATGCATAACAGTTCTCTTAACTGCATTCAATAAGCATGCTGCTTAGGCTGCAAATGCCTAAAATAAGAATTCAGGTCTTTTAATATCTCAGAATTTTCTAACCTCACACTCTGCTGACAAAAGGACCACACCATCCCCGCCAGCATCCGAAATCTCAGAAGACTGCTTCAACTCCGCAACTATGGCAACAGAAGAAACAGCGGGCCTTCCAAAAGAGGATGATATCTTCTTTGTTATGACTGGAGCTGATCCATGCTAGTTGCTGAGGAAATACATCAACTTTGCACTATGGATCGCTTTTCAAAATGGGCGAAGCGAAGTCCAGCCCCGTGATCATCACATGTGGTTTCCGCAAGCCCGCCGGATGCTCCTTTGAAAATGTTTGATGAAAATGCTTGAGACGCGGTGAGTAATTGCGAGTGAATGCAGCACCTCTTTAAAAAGTTATACTTAATATATTAATATACAAAATGCACAAAAACTTTTGTTAAGAGATGTGTTTACTCACATCAAATGTGCTCTGGGATGGCTCCATCATCAGGTCTTGACTGCTCAGCTGAACTGGAAGCAATCTTCATCAGCTTCTATCTAGAGTTTGCGTATTTCCAAACACAGATTTAGTTCAGCATGATCACAGAATTCAATGATGAAATGTCTTTTTTGTCACAATCTGTATTGTCAAAAGTGTATATATAAATAAAGATGACTTGACTTGATGTGCTTGGGCTTTCTCTTGTGCCTCGTACTGCAAGTGGGCTAAGCAGACTTTCAGTTGCGTGTCCTCTCTGGAACCAGAGGAAACTGGTGAGCCCAGAGACTGAGGAGCAATGTAACCCAGGCATAAACTTCCACAAGTCTCATCCCCAGCATTTGACAGGGGAAGAAAATTGAACTCACACAAGATCTGCAACACTTTACTCTTTATTTCTGCCTTGCAATTCTGTTTATTCACGACAATCTGATAGTGGTCCGCTATCAGCAATAGATCTTGCCTCCTACACAAATTAATCTGTTCAGACTGGTAATAAAGTTCTGCAAACTAAAGACATCCATAATGCAGAACAAACAGACAAGCAACCAGGGATGGGCAGTACTATTTTGCATTTTCTATTTAAATACATTTAATCTTTAGTATTTTTGTAATTTCAAAATACATAAAATACTTTTTGCCAATCAACCTGTTTATAAGACTACTGATTTCTTGTATCAGCAAGTATCCAAAAATAATACAAATTAAAAATTACTAAGATTAAATGTATTTAAATACAAAATACATCTGACTTTTCCCAAAGGTATTTAAATACAAAATACAAAATAATATTTAAATACTGCCCATCTCTGTAGGTAATCAGCAGTCTAATAAGGAGGATGATACCTTATGCGTTTTGAAAATTAAAAAATACTCATATTAAATGTTTTAATGCAAAATACATTAGATTTTTTTTTTCAAAGGTATTTTCAATACAAAATAGTATTTTGTATTTGAAATACATGTATTTAAAATACTGCCCATCCCTTCAAACAACACAATACCTCTCTGCATGAATATGCCAATAATGCATTAAATAATGCCCATTGTCACAAACACACATTTTCACAATTTCAGGGATCTGATGTTCCCGGACGAGCCCCCATAAAATGTTATGACTTTTGGTTCTGGATCTAAAGATATAAGTAAGTAATGTAAGAGTTAACATTTAAATTTGTAAATAATTTTTATACAATACTGCAAAAAACAGTGGGATTTATTATACAAACTTAAAGAGTTCAATAATAAAGAATTAAAGAAAAAATAAAAAGCAATATATATATATATGCATATTACAAAAGGCATAATAGCATAGCAATGGTTGTAACGTTAAACACACTGTAATTGTCACCAGGACAACAAACATCAACAAAGCTACCAACAAGGAACAGAAAGGCAAACAAAGTATGTGCGCAAGACACAGAGCGTTCACCCTGGTTTCCTTTTAAACTGTAGCGGGAGATCTTGATTGGCACCGTGGGCAGGACGTCACACAGGTTTATAATGATTGGCATCTGCTCAGACGAATGACAAACCAAAGGGGTGAGCCTAAGAGATTAACAGAGAATGGGAGGGTGAGAGCAAAACATATAGGCACATCCATAACAATGATATACTTAATGACATGGATTACTTGATGTCTTTCTTACAGTTCTGGACCTTGAGTAAGTTGCATGACTGACTGTAGAGGAACAGAAATCTGTCAGATTTCATAAAAAATATCCAAATGTATGTTACAAAAATAAACAAAGGTTTTAGAATAGTGGAATGACATGAGGGTGAGCAATTGACAACTGATTTTTTTAACCTGGATGTCATATGATTCACTGTATATAGCCAAAAGCTATGATAGGCTATACTTGGCAGTGCTTTTAACAGAGGTGAAGAAAGATCTTTTGTCATGAGCCGGGTTTGACTCTAGTGTTCTTTTCTATTTCATGAAGTGCTGTCCTAGACTTAGCTGTTCATGATCACAATCTGCTCTCACGACTGCACTTTTTCCCTCTTTACGCTGATTTACCTCTCTATTTTTCTCAGCATGTTACAAGGCTTTTGCCAGATTATTATGCTTAGCTGCCAGTCTCTTGGCTACTCTATTGCATCTATTGTGAGATGTAGTCAAGTCCAGTCTAGCCTTGCCCAGTCGTGTCCGATCATGTGACTTACCTGGATCTCTGCCCAGTCTCCAAGTAACCTGTTGCCAGCTGTTTGTTCTCCTCCGGATGCTGTCCTCCGGCCTGTACAGCCTGAGAGGTAGTCGCACCTCGCCCAGCAGCAAGTTAAGTCTACCTCTGTGTTCCAGTTCTTCTGTGTTATTGTCCAGTTCTGTGACTGGCGGATACGGCCAGTGAACGGCAGACTGCCTGAGTTTATTTTTGTGAACAATAAACCCTCTTATTGACTTGCCTTTGCCTCTGGGTCCTTTTGTCGTGACAGAATAATCTGGCCAAAGAATGAACCCAGTGAAGGAAACTCCAATTCGTTCAGTGGTGGAGCTGCAGGGGCACCATGAGGAGGAACTCACCGCCGTAAGGCATGCCGTGGAGAGCCTGTCAACCAATGACAGTTAACCTGCACCCTGACCCTAACGTTATTCTTCAGAACCATGGATTAACTCTCATTGCTGTTCTGGACAGCCCACAGATTGCCGAGCCTTTTTGACACAGTGGGAGGTGTTTTTTACCTCTAACAAACAACATGTGTCGAGGAACGCTCCAGGGTAGCTTTTAGTGCTCTCTCTCCTGACTGGGCAGGCTTTTGACTGGGGAACGGGAGCCTGAGAGATTGCCGCGAGCAATTTTCTTTCTTTAAGTAGGAGATGATAAAGGTGTTTGACCGATTCGTTTATGGACTTGAGGCATCTCGACAACTAGCAACACTTCACCAGGGTAGGCAGTCTGTAATTTTGTCAAATAAATACACGTTAAATAGTATTGTTTTTTATTATCTGAGCTTTTTTGTTTGTTTGTTTGTTTAAAAAAATGACAAATAACAAAATATGTACATAGTAATTAAATATGTATTTCAAATGCATTTAATAAAAATATGTCCCATCTCTATTTATGAAGAATTAGAAACAGTTCTTTACTCAGAAAGGGTATCACAGTGAGTTAGTGAGTTTCCTAATAAATGTAGTTTTAATATATTTTTCTGTTTGGGGAAGCACCTAGCATGCACGGTACTGAGTGATGGCTTTTTTTTTGCATTATGTGACTAAGTAGAGTCTACAGCAAGACCAGCATATTGAAAGCATCACTCAAGATGTTGTCTCCTATATTTTACAACCCAGATTCAGAAGAAGTAGATTGTATTAGTTAAACCACATTTCTCGTAGATACGATAGATAAATACGCCTACATTATTTTAATTTTATTTTATTTATTTATTTATTTTTGAAATATTACTAATCTTTCTCACTCAAAATTTAAAGGGATATTTTGTAACCTATTTTAGGTAAAAAATAGGAAAATTAACACTTTTTTATAAAAAAAAATTAGAAGTGAACATTAACAAGTGTTAAACCAGTGAAGAGAAGTATACAGTTTTTTTTTTTTTTTTCTCAGCGGATGCATTTTCTTATTTTGTTTGTTTTTATATAAAAGTATTAGAACATTATTGTCATGTTTAAGTAATCGTCATTATTTTCTTGTTGTTTTCAGAGATGTTAATGTTTTATTCTTGTGTCCTGTTCTATAAACATTGCAACATTTCAAGTTAATGTACAGCCCCAAAAAGATAGCTTTTAGCTTAGCATTTGGGCCAAGTTGTTGCTGCCTAATTTACTTTACAAATTTTTCATGAGTCTTCAAAGTGTCATCTATCTAAATTTTGCAACACAAATGTGCCTTATGTCAAAATGAGAACCACTGTAATGTTGAATGGTCAAGGTCATGGCATGAATGCCTCCCACTATGATTCTGTGACAGTCATTTTGGATAAACTTTAAAAGTACTCATCCCACGCTTGGAAAATTATATAAACCTGTGAGGCACTACTCTTCAATGGTTCATGTCTTTTTTAACTAACCGTAAGATCTGTAAGATGCTATATAAATTACCCTTAGGCTTTAGGATATTTTTCTCTCCTTTAAACCAAATGATAAAAATGCACTAGGAACTCCGTATACATGCATTCAGGAACTCAAGTCATGGCTTACAAAAAAATGTTTGACTCTAAATGAAGGCAAAATGAAGTAATTCTGTTCGGACCTAGTGGCTCTTTTAATGCCTGTAAGGGTTAGGGTTATGTTTGAATGTAACTTTGGTTCCTTAACTCAATGGGTTACTCCATGTGCAAACAATTTAGGTTTTTGGTTTGATTCTGGTCTAAAGCTCGACAAAAAGTTCCTGTAAATGGAGTAGTTAAAGTGTGTTTTTTTCAATCTTCGTTACCTTGCTAAAGTTAAAACTTTGTTATCAACAAGGAACTTCAAAAAAGTAATTCATGCACTTGTTTATTCCCATTGAGACTATTGTAATTCATATATTATGGAATTAACTGCTCATCCATGGAGTGTTTACAACTGGTCCAAAATGCAGCAGCCAGGCTTTTTACAAGAACACGTAAATACCTGCACATCTCTCCTATCTTGAGCTCTCTCCAGTGGTTGCCTGTAAAGTTCAGGGTTGAATCTAAAATTTTTAATCACTTAATAATCTTGCGCCAGTCTACCTCACTGTGTTGCATTCACAGACATCAGCGAGAACACAATTAGGTCGGGGAATTTATAAATGTTATCCATCCCTAGGTCCAGACTGAAACATTGTGGTGACCGAGCTTTTGTAATCTCACTGTTGCCATTCAAACAGCACCTTCTTTGTCTGTTTTAAATCAGTGCTTAAATCTTATTTATATATTATTTAAAAAATTTTGTGTACTGTTTGTTTTCTGTGTATTTTATATTATTATCTATGTAAAGCACTTTGGTCAACCCTTGGTTGTTTTAAAATGTGCTTTATAAATAAATGAAAGAAGAAGAAGAAAAAAAAGCCCATTTGGTTTTTAGCTAGCTGAGTCATGCCATTGTATAAGAAATTATTCATCTTCATGTTTTTAGTATACCACACCTAAAGGGAAATCACCCTTCAAGATTTATACTCCCACATCACCCCCTATTCACCCCCTAAACGGAGGCTGAAAATTGACAGTAAAAAAAAAAAAACATTGATAAAGGCTTAGTTTCAGAAATAAGAAAGTCATACAAGGTTTGACAGGTTAACTGGCTATGTATCCATTTTCACCCTAATACCATTAGTTGAGTCTTTGAAAACAATATTAAAAGGCAAAATCTTTTCATAACCAATGCATGCCATTTCAGCAATACACTAGGGGTTTGCAAACGTAGTACAGCTTCTTTGTAAGCCTTTCTTATCCAGATGGACATTTCCAGAAGGTTTCATTAATCTCTTTGCAGACCTTTGAGATTTATCTCACCAATCCAGTTTGGCAGCTGTGGATGATTATGGCTGTGTTTTCCTTTCAGTATATAAAATAGCTTCAATATATTAAAACTTTTAAAGGGGTCTTTAAGGGTGAGCTGAAAAAACTAAATTCAAATAGATGTGGTTGATAGTGTTGATCATTATCAGATGGGCAAAGCGCATTTGAAACCATTTTGTATTAAATGTAGTTTCATTGTTGGTAAACAAACTCAAAGTGTTTTTATGTCAAACATTTTTATAGGCATATGGCCAATGGAAAGGAAATGACTGCCAGCATGCCAAACAGAAACTTAAGCAAGAGCATGTCACTCTTTCAGAATTAAAAGTATTGGTAAAAATACATGATACAACATTTGTATTTCAGTGGATGTATACTGTGGTGTTTTTATAGAAAAAAAAACCTGTTTAAGTCCACCTTGTATCTTCCTTGTTCCATGTAGTTACGTGGTAAATACAACATTTGTAGGCTGTAAAATAAAGTGCTTCTTAGTTCCCCCCTTGTTCCATGTAGTTACAGGGTAAGTGGCTAACACATTGCTCTCAAATAATTGTTTATACAGTAGGTCATACATATACAGTACAGACCAAAAGTTTGGAAAAATCTTCTCATTCAAAGAGTTTTCTTTATTTTCATGACTATGAAAATTGTAGAGTCACACTGAAGGCATCAAGGGCTATTTGACCAAGAAAGGAGAGTGATGGGGTGCTGCGCCAGATGACCTGGCCTCCACAGTCACCGGACCTGAACCCAATCGAGATGGTTTAGGGGTGAGCTGGACCGCAGACAGAAGGCAAAAGGGCCAACAAGTGCTAAGCATCTCTCGGGAACTCCTGCAAGACTGTTGGAAGACCATTTCAGAAGCTCATCAAGAGAATGCCAAGAGTGTGCAAAGCAGTAATCAAAGCAAAAGGTGGCTACTTGGAAGAACCTAGAATATGACATATTTTCAGTTGTTTCACACTTTTTTGTTATGTATATAATTCCATACATAATTCCACATGTGTTAATTCATAGTTTTGATGCCTTCAGTGTGAATCTACAATTTTCATAGTCATGAAAATAAAGAAAACTCTTTGAATGAGAAGGTATCAGTTGCCCACATCATAATTCTGTTTGGTGGGGTTGAGTTTACAGGAATAAAAGGCACAAGGATATAATGTAGGTGGGTTACCATGTCGTTGAGAGAAGAACTGCCCCAATGCCAGTGGTGGATGCGTCCACTTCCAAAGTGAACTCTAGTTCTGGTTCGGGATGGTACAAGATAGGTGTGGTTGTAAATCTCTCCTTGAGGTTTTGAAAGGCTGAACAGGCTGCTGAGGACCATTTGAGGTGTTGACTACCCTTCTTAATCATAGAAGTCATGGGAGTTGCCACTGTGTTGAAGTTACAAATGAATCTCAGATAGAAGTTGGCGAATCCTAGAAAGTGTTGCAGTTCTTTTAAGGTGGCAGGTAGAGACCAGTTGACAATGGCTCGTACCTTCTTGCTGTCCATGGCTACCCATCCCGAACTTATCACGTACCGAAGGAATGATACTGTTTCCTGGTGAACCTCACACTTTTCAGCTTTGGCATAAAGCTGGTGGTTGATGAGACATTGTAAGACTGCCTTGACCTACTTGACATTATCCTTGTAAGAATCTGAGTAAATTAAGATGTCATCAATGTAAACAATGACCCAGCGATTTAACATGGCTCTGAACACGTCATTGATGAAGGCCTGGAACACTGAGGGACTGTTGGCAAGCCCGAATGGCATAACAAGATACTCAAGATACAGCATTCAGCCATCTAGTGCTGCCACTGCCAAATGAGATACACAGGGGACAAGAGGAATATTGTGAGTCTTTGCAAAACTAGCGTCAATGAAATTTCCTGCAGCCCCTGAGTCAATCAAGCCATAGCCTCAGTGATCTGCCCATTAATCTTTAAGGGGACTGAAATCTCTAAAGCAGTGGAAGAACTGAGAATCGAACTCACCATAGAAGCCTTGCGAGGTGGACAAGTGGGGCAGGAAGCTCTCATGTGTCCAGATAATCCGCAGTATAAGCACAGATTCTGGTGAATGTGTCTCTCTCTTCTCTCTGCTGAGATGAGTAAAGCCGATCTACATGGATTCTGTCAGGAAGTGGCGATGAAGTGCCGACTGGAGCTGAAGACAGCCTAGTCTGTCGATGAGATTGAAGGAGGTTGTCAATCTCAAATGGCTAGATTAATTAATTGATTTAAGGATTCCTCTTGTCTTGACAGACTAATTCAGACTGCAGTTCCATGCTCAGACCTCTGCGGAAGTGTAGTTTGAGAGGATCCATATAAGATTGTTGATAGGTCATACATACTATGTAACATTAGAACATTAGTTTCAAAATACTTACAGTGGAAATCATAAGTATTTATTTACTGATTGATTTTCTTTATAATATTTTCCTCTTATACCTACACTGAGATACTGAATACTATATTTACAAAATAAGTTACAGTGTAAATTCTGTTTAATTACACAGTACATTGCAGCTTGTAGCCAAAACTAAAGCGTTAACAGAGTATTTGTTCATTTATTTACAATGGACCCCTTAAACTTGCACTAAATTGTCTAGATCAATACAGTGACAAATTTTCTAGGAATTTTGCTTTATTTTTTGCTTTTCTGTTGAGTGTCAAATCGCTCAATTTCTCTGAATATACTGAGTTTGAACTATGATTTAAGAGCACTTAACACTCTATGCTAAAGTAGCAGTTCTAAGAATTTTTAATGTGTAATGATGTTTCAAACCTGAACTGAACTGTGAACTTTGTTAACTGTCACAGATAGGATATGGGTATGCTGCATGTATGGGCTTGAAATGCACACAGAGTGCTAAGGCTTACAGGAAGCTAGTCTCGCATAGTCAGACCTTCAGACTTGACAGCAACATTTAGCCAGCGGTCTAACATGAAGTCTTTTGTGACTCAAACTCCTTCGTGAATCAGTGGCAGCAAGATGTGGCATGACCATCCTCAACAACCTGGTAAGATCACACTGTGGTTTGGTGGCTGCTTGTTGCGGAAATGAAGCAGCTTCGGTTTTCCTCTTACGGATAGTCAACATAGCCTTGTGCAGAATGAAAAGCTAAATCACACATTCACCCATTTTCATTAGTTTATGGTAAATGGTTCAGAAGCATCAGTTTGAGGATAGCAAGAGTTGAGAAAAACGTAGATATGCTCAATTGCACATCCTGGATTTGCACCTGTCTGCTTCCGACCATGATAGTAGTGCAAGGTGGTGCAAGAACTGACCCACTGAGTTCATTAGCAGTATCCAGTTCCCATTTTACATCCTAAAGTTTGTATTCTCAGTTTTACTGTGTATATATTGGCTGTTCAATGTCAGTGAACACTTTCTGTCACATCATATCAGTTGAAAATGACTTTGGTAGTTCAAATTCAACTGAACATTTGTCTTTAATTTTTAATTGCTTAATTTGTCCAATTTAACTCTTTATTTTTATTTGTCATCCATGTTAATCAAACCATAAAAGAGAGAAAATCTCTCACTGATCTTGACTAAACCACTTTTGTAATTTTAATAAGAGGAAATATATTATTAAATTTTCTCAATGAAGATATGCAATGATTTTATAAATTAGATTTCTTTATTCAATGTACGTATAGCATTTCTTAATTATTTGTTAATCATCATCTTTTTTAATCATTGACTGTATTTGTCTTCAGCAATCATGATTTTTTTTTTTTTTTTTTGGTCTAGTTTTTTTTTTTTTTTTTTTTTGTGATGTTGGCATTGGTGACAAGTTATGACATTTCTATGGTATCAAACATTTTGATAACATAAAGAATAACTATACTGTGATAAATATTTTTACCATGAAATAAAATGACACATACCGTGATATGAGATTTTGGTCATATATCCCACCCCATCTCCATACATTGTGTAGCAATGTTGTGCATATTGTTGTGCATGGAGAGCAGGACAGCTTTCATCTAAGTTTGAAGGCATCTAAATTCTTGTGATGTGCATTTAGTTGATGGAAAAAATAAAAACAAAACTTTAACAAATCTGTATCTGAGAAATATGCATTGCAGTCGCCACATATTTCTCTAAATCTGTTCTGCATCAGAAGTCCTGATGTTTTGGTGCTTTGGAAGCCTGTATGTGACTAGTTTCATTAACAGTTACCTTTATGGAGAAACCCTGCAAGGTTTCATGCACAGCCTATGATTGTTTGCTGTTGATAGATGCACAAGTTTATGACTCTTTGCTCTATTATTTTGCAAAAGCTTTCAATTTCAACTGCTATACCAACCAGCTAACCACCCAAGGCCTTGCTTAGTGTTCTGTCACAACTGAAACTAGCGTCTTGTTCCCATACTGTTTTGCTTACTCAGTAGATCACGCCACAGCTGCAGGTTTAAAGTTCCACAACCTATGTTAGCTGTTACATAGTTAATCTCATTAGGGTGAGATATGCATTGCTGCAATTACAGTAAAGGGTTGACTGCTAAGCTGCTGGTAACTGCTCTATTTAGGTCAGTTTTGAGGTTAGCACAGTCATGTTTTAACCCTAACCAGCTCACTTTTACACACCCTTTAAATTATAGTGTGAAATGATAAGCCACATGAGCACTGTCTTAATGATTTGTCCTTTTAGAGTGTAGATTTGGTTACATTTATGCTCAAGGCTCGACATATAGTGTAGGAAGTAAACAGAAGACCAGTATGAACTCATGTCAACACGAGGAAGACAAATAACCACATTAACCCAAAAAGGAAATGTCTGTTGCATTACTGAGTTGCAATAATTTATTGATGACACATTAATGTAACAAATTAAATACAAGCATCAGAAATAAGTAAACAATACAGTGAAAAAAACTAAATAAATAAAGTTCACAAGACATAAATAGCAGTATTTACACAATAGATTCAAGTTATTTGAGCAAGTTGGCAAAATGCAACTAGTTTTTTTAAATAAGCCTCATTTAAGTCAATGTGACTTAAACAACATCTTATGGTTTTAGTTGAACCTAAAACATTGCCATTGTGACATCCAGAAACTGAAGGGGAAGGGGAAGGCATTCCAGTGCATCATAAAGTAGTGTGATGGAATGATGACGTGCAAGCGTTTAATATAAATTAAAGGGTGAAGTCCATTTGTGCCATATCCTACAGTATGTGATTGATCTGCCCATCGTTCCTTTTCAGATTATTCAGACTTGACTCAAGTCATGATGGCACCATCTAATCCACAGTGACACCCTATTAGTGCTTGACTCTCTTTGATGCCAAATACTGCTCGATGTACTTAAAGAGCATATCAAGCTCTCCCATGGCTTTAATAACACCTTTTCCATTCATCTAAAGAGAAAGAGATTTTGTCAACCTTTGGAATAACTTAATAATTGAAAAAATGAGTAGAAAATATTTTTGATTGTGTAATAAGTTACTCTTATTAGCATTAAGTTGCTTACTTACCTCTTCATATGTGTTCTTTATGCTGGCGAACTCAAAGGGATTTTGGCAAGAAAAGTAATTCTTCTGTAACATACAGAGATATGTGTTATTTCATGTAGTTTGCAATGTTAAAGACACCTTCTTTGCCTCACCATATCATTGCACAACAAGTAGGCTACTAGGTATTTTGGTCGATTTGCAATAGCTCTTGCCAATAAAAAGCCACATAGGCTTTCTACATATGTGCACTATTTCGACATCCTAAAGATGCCTGAAGTACGTTTTTCAAAAAATAACGGTCACCATCATAACATTACACATCCTAACTTTAGCAAGATATATTTAATCAGTTCCCTGCTTAAAAAAAACGCCAGCCTAAACTAGTTTGTTGCTCTTGCAGATTGTGAAAGTAATGTATCATCCTTTAAACTTATATGTTAATGATTAAAAGACAGACTTACACATTTCAGTATATCCCGCTTGAGATCCTTAAATATATTTCCTATGGAGTTGATTGGTGTTTTTGAGTGCAAGTGGTCCTTCTGGACAGCTGTTGGCAGAATGGTGTCCAAGTAGAAGCGCAGAATCTCATTCATGACATGACAACCATAAGGACTCTGTGGATCATATATGAGATTTCTCCTGTTATGAGCAGTTTCAGACACCCACGGTTATCACACTTCACCACTGCTGTAGCAATGTGCGGATGAAAGATGTTAGGCGGGATTTTAGTCTGGTTAGTACACGTCTTGCACAAAACCTTTGGTTTCAGTATGATTACTTCTGATGTTGCTAACTTTTACATTTTAGTAATTGTTGCTATACTACTGTGGAAGTAAATTAATAAGTTTAGTACTTACGTTGATGTGCTGTTGCACGTTTTCATCGAGTAATGGTGCCAAGTCATCATTGGACTCCTGAGTAGAACAAATGTAAACAAAATCCTTTTAGAGAGAACCTCAAACCTCAATATTGCAATAAAAAAAGCAGTAATAACTTGCAGCTAAGACTTAACTCAGTTTATTTGAGCTGGAAATCAGTCTAAATATACTTACATAAAACTTCTGTATTTCTCTGTATGCAGAACGGAGCTCCTTCAGTCTCATTGGAAAGCCCTCCACAAATGAGCAACACTCAGACTTGCAGTTGACTCTTCTACACTGAGCACTGTCAGAAAGCAGAAACATAACCAGAGCAGAAAGGATGACTCCAGTGAAAACCATTCTTAAATCCTGTTTCTTTCTTCTTGATTTTTTTTCTTGATATTCAGCCCTCAAAAAAGGAGATGTAAAGAAAAGCTTTGGGGTGCCTTTATTTTATACCCCAGAAATCCCAGGGTTGGTGGGGGGGTGGGTGGGTGTTGACTTACTGGCATTTACTGTTGACTTAGACTATGTCATCAGCTTGTGCACAAACCATTTTTTTTTTTGTTTGGAACAAAGATATATATATATATATATATATATATATATATATATATATATATATATATATATATATATATAGATAGGAAAATTTTACTGTTTAATTCAAGCTGATATCATCAATAAAATTTGTTTATTTTCTAGAAGCTGTTTTCTATCTATCTATCTATCTATCTATCTATCTATCTATCTATCTATCTATCTATCTATCTATCTATCTATCTATCTATCTATCTATCTATCTATCTATTTTCTATCTATCTATTTAAATAATAGTAATAGTAATTAAAATAAACAATTTTGTCGTCCTTATATGATTTAATCTTATCCATTTGTTTGCCGGTTCCGGGAATCTCTCAGTTTCTCAGACAGAAGCACTGAACTAGTAGACGTCTCATCTCTGGCATTTATTTTTACGCAGATGGTGGAAGCCATGTATGCGCATCAATCGACCTCTCACAGGTAAGCGTAAAATCACACATACAGAGATGACTGTAAGGGGTCCAGTGTGGTTTTCTGGGTGACAATTAACTCCTAGGTATTCTAAACCACAGAGACCTTTTGCATTTACCCTGGCCCATTGATTCTAAAATAATGCACGCCAGACTCCTGAAACTCAATTTAAATTTTGGGCCTCAACTACTACAACTACTGGGGAAAGAAATACTCCTCTCGGGTACAGTATTATTTTTGTTTGTTTGTGTTAAACTAAATTGAGCAATACACATTAATTAAGTAGCGTGAGTTATCCAGATTAACTGACTTAAAAAAACACTCATTAATTACTTAACAAAGCTGTAAATAAAAAAAGAAATAAATATTCTTCCTATTTTTCCAATTTATTGCATGTAGGCATGTAAAAATAACACATTACGGCACTTTTTAAATGTCTAAATCTAAATCAAGCTGGCTTAGAAAATGTTTAAAATAAAAATGTTATTCTATATTTAGGTCAAGCTTCTTCTTTCCTTATGATTTCATGAAATTAAGTGTCACTTAAAGCACGTAGACTTATGTCACCAAATGACAACTCACTTTTTCTGCTTCTGCATATTCTACGGTTCACAACAGACTGGTCATATTAAGCTGAAAATTTTGCAACACCCACAGTCAGTGAAACTACAGTACATGTTGCACAACCAGCGAAACTACATTTAGTGAATTAATTCCGAAAGAGAAGTGTTATACAATGGATTGAAAATCAACCAAATATAAGGATACATATGCATTTTATTCAACCCAAATCAGCTATATGCTATCTCAAGGCCAATTATGAGTCTCAGATGTTTTTTGGGGATTAATTTTGATATGCCCCTATACTTTTCAGACAGTTGACTCAGTTAATGCAATGCTGAAAGATGTTTCTTCACATCCCTTGAATTCTCTGAATTTTATTTTGGTGCAGGTTATTACAAGAATCAAGTGTGTGTTATGGAATTTCATTAGCTGTCATTAACTGAGTAATGTAAACATGAATGAGCTAACCTGTTCCATTACTATTACGCTAAGCATTGTTGGCTGCTTTTAGTCTGAGGACTAGCGGAGTAAGCCAAACCCATGATGCAAAACTGGTGGTTTTCTTCTCTGCAGAGTGGTTTAGGTAAGATCTACATGAGACTCACTGACAGGCACAGATTACTGACGGCGTCGATTAGTACGTAATGGAGGGCCTTTGGATAAAAACACAAAGGAATTTACAATGTGCTCCCGAACGCATTTGAGCAGCAAAACATTCATCCCGTGGAAAGCCTGAAACCGAGAGAGATTTGATCATCCTCCTCTTATAATAATTGATTGTATGTGTGCATGTGTGTGTGGGAGAGATAGAGATTTTGACTAATGAAGCATGTGTGTGTGGGAGAGAGATTTTGACTGACTGATAAGGGTATTGTCAGTCCAATGACCGTTTACCAGTAGAATTTTTGACTTCAGTGATTCATCACTGTACCACTCCTGTATCTAGAATATCACAGTTCTGAGACAGCATATTATGACTTATTCAGATGATCAGTATATACAGCTATTCAGCTGGCCTGTTTTGATCGTTTGTAACTGGTTTATGCTTTAGCTAAATCATTTTTTTTAAAAACTGTCTAAATACAGCTCTAATACAAAGAAGAAGAAGAAGAAGAAAACGGAGAGTAATAATGGTGCTATAATGCTTTGTTTACCTATAGGAGAAGATATATTATTAAAGGGATGGTTCACCCAAAAAGGAAAAAATTTCATTATTTATACACCATATTGTTCCTAATATTTTTATTCTGTGAAACATAAAATAATTTGAATAATATATATTTATTTTTATTATTATTTTAAATTTGGGTTACTTTTGCCACTATTCTATTATTTTTACGAGTCGGCTGCCTCCCCCTTAATTATCATCGTCACCCCGTCCCTTAATCGCCGCCCTTCGCCAGGCTCCTGACAGGGGTGGGTGTGTGAGAGAGGGGGCGTTGTAAGAGCCAGGGATGGGGGCGTGTAATGGGGCACACCTGCCGCAAATGGAGCCCCATCACCGCCGCTGTTTAAATGGCGAGCTCGCCTCTCCTCGAGAGACCCGTTTCGTCCACCGTGCATGCACACTGGTGTCCTGTTGGGTCCAGGAAGAGTGCGTAGAGGGAATACTGCGCCGCCTGATGAGACGTGAGCTGCCGGACCCGCGGTCCAGACGAGAACCGCATCCGTTACAGGGCCGACGAACCAGGATGCCGGGCCGTCTTGTCCATAGACAGTAAAATAAATGGACACAGCGACCCCATTGGAACTCAGACAAGTGAAGGCCATTTTTAGCGTTTTTTAGCACTTCCGTTTCTGACACGCAGACTCAAACGAAGCTTGACGACGTCAGCAACCTGTCTGACAGATGTAAATCTTCTAAGTGGCTGTGCGTGCAAACTGCCATCGTTAATCTTGCAGAGACGGCGAGCTTGAGCGGGGAGTTCTTTGTCGTGAGTGAGCAGGAGTAAGTATTCTGATTAATTATTTTGTATAGTATTTTAAAATGTAACGCCAGTACGCCATATTAAGTTAATTTCCTGCGAGCTTCTCCTCCTGTCTGTACGGTAATGCGACAGAGAGTCGAGTGGTTATGACGCAATCGTTAGCCTATTTTTTACAAAAACTGTTTATACTTGGCCATAATGTAACATAGAAGGTAATGGAGCCCTTTATACATTGTCGTGTATCTTTAGAAATAAATAATGGACAAACGGAGTCTTTAAACGCCTCAGATTTAAAGTTATTCGCTGTCAAATAGACGGCAAAAAGAATGGGAGTCAATGGGAATGCTAACGCAAGTGAAGTTCTGCTAAAAGATGGCAGCCCCCACCCGACTTCAACTTCCGGTCGAGTTCCTTGCGCCTGAGGTCTTGTCCCTACAAGCGCCGCGGCCAGCGAGCATGATGTAGCCGCTGGAAGAAGTCGCAGCCCCTCGCGCCCTGGACCAAAGAGGGTAGCGCGTGCGGCCGCCGGACTCCGCCCCTTACCTGGATCCTTCCTTCCTGAACCTCTCGAACGAATCAAGCTACACTCAGTGGACACCAGTTTCCTGTTTCTATTGGACACGCTTCCCTTTTGGACACTTTGTTCTTTATTTTTATTTTTATTTTTGGCCTGACGCCACCCCACGGTGTGTCGTTTGCTCCCCCAACCCCCCCCCCCCCCCAAGCGACAATGTATATCTTTGTCTGATCAAACAGTTGACGATAGTCATTGACTTCTGTAGTATTTTCCCCCATACTAAGGAAGTCAACGTTTTCTCATACAGGTTTTTGAACAACATCGGAGGAAAAAAAGCAGGAGCTTTGAGAGGAAAGCTAAAAAGGATGTATGAGGTAAATGAAACGCCTCACACTGAAAACATGTTATTGATACAGGTGTCTTTTCTTCCTTTTCCTTATGAATGATTCATGTGCTAAGACAGAAAATATGAAACCGCATTAAGATATGAAACTGTCTAATATAGATCAAATTCTTAGTTAGAAATCACCCATTTAAAGGGCTTCCTAATGTAGTATCTAGAGTCCTGGGCTACATTTGAACAGCTGTTATTCTCAATATACAGCGTTTCTGATCTCAACATTACTAACAGGAATCATTTTATTCTGAAATCTGAAGTACCATGATGTTAAATCTTTGCTTTCACACATATTCTACATTAATTGCATGCATTTTGAATTAAGTTAAATGCACCATATCTGTTTGATGAAGTCCCACAATTCATGGCTACGAATGTTTCTGTTAAGCAATAAGCAGTTTCGACTAAAAGCATGCCAAAACACATCGACATAGATTATAACATTAACTTGTTATATTGGGAAGTTAGAAAAGCTGTAAATTCTATATTTATCCAAATGATTTAATTGATCATATGATTGTGTATTTGAACTGATTCCACTCCCGTATTAATCAGTCATCTTGTGCCATGCATGAAAACATTCATAATTTCTGTTTCTGGGTGATTTTTATTACTCCATATATACATATCTACTTTAGTTTTATTCATTTTTTTTTAAATAGATCTGAAATGTTGCAAATACAACATTTTGATGCAAATCAAACTGCTTTTTGTTCATGAGGGTCACTGCCAGACCCTAGTTTCAGTGTCTTTAAAGGAAATCAAACAACACATCATTCTGCAGCAGTTTCAGTTTTGCAAAATTTTTTTTTCTTTAGTTTAACTGTTTAAGGTGTCAAAGCCACTGTTCTCATGAGCGTTCCGTATTGACGCATTTGAGCACTTACTACGAGGCGGCTTGTAAACCGGCACATAGATTGAAGCTATGGCTCGTGCCTTTGCGGGCACTGGTACACATATGACTGAGGTTGCATTCCAAAACAAAACAAAATCCGTCTGCTGAAGCAAATATATGCATGTTTTGCTGCATAAAATCTCCTCCCTTCCTGTCTCTTGAACACAATGTGCATGAACATCAAGAATTCTTAAATCTTAGTATGCTGAGTTGCAAGTTTGTTCTTATTTTTTTTTAGAAAACAATGCATGTTAAAATCAAGTGTTAAAACACATATAGCCATAAATATTACGTTCAAATGGTTAGGATCAGTAAGACTTGTTCAATGTTTTTGAAAGAAAAAAATAAAAATGTTATTCTCAACGTGCCAGTATTTACTTACTAAACAATTCAGTATTGTTGAGAAATATTATTAAACTTTATAATAATAATAATAGTTTGAAAAATAAATTATGTAATCCTGTGATGGCAAAACTGAACTTTTAGCAGCCATTTCTCCAGTGTTAACTTTCACATGAAAGAAGAAATTATTCTAATATGTTGGTTTAGATAACCGCAGCAAACAATTCAATAGAACATTTATTTGAAATAAAAATCATTTTTTAACATTAAATGTATTTTCTGTTACTTTAGACAATTTTATTCTGAATTTAAAAAAGTATTGATTTCTTAAAAGAAAAAAGAAATCCACTCAAACTGATATTTTGGCACAAATTCATCAGTTGCTTGGCAATCATATTGGGAGGGAGATAATAGACCGAAACTACATTAAATGCACTCCCAGTGAGGATAAATATAGTTCGTTCAACCACAGTCTGTTTTGTGACATCAGTTATTAGTTGCTGAAAGCACGAAACCACCAAATACAGTCATTTAAAAGCTAAACGCAATATTTTTCCATATTGTGACCATATTGATCATGGTACCATTGATTCATATTAATGACTTGTTTCAATGATATTTTTGTTGTGGCACTGTTGGGTTGCAGTTTGAAGTTTAGTGTACAATTTAGAACTGATGTTAAAACAGACTTTGTAGCGAAAACATATTTGATCTTCAAGAACACAATTGTATACCCCGTACATTTTAATATGTATAAATTAATAAAACAGCCGAGTTTGTGTTTATGACCACAAGCTTCATATAACAAAATCTTTTTTGTGACAGCTAGTAATAATAGGTTTGGTTTCAAGAAGTGGTCTCAAGAGACATGTGCCACATCATGTGGGCGGTATAAAGTCATGCCATGTTGTGTCATGAATCATGACACCGGTCTTATTGGCAAATAGTATAGTAGGGCGCGGGTACTATTCTGGGTTTGAAAAGTCATTATATTCAGTGCTACAATGCAGTCGAGAGCTACCTTAGGTGCTTAGCATGCAAATTTACTCAAAGTCCTGGGAAGTTTTAGAGGAAGTGTATTAAGTGTGCTCTGTAGGTTCTTTCCCATTTGGTTAAGAGTGACCTACTGGACTGCACGTTTGGTTTTGACCATGCAAAACAGATGTTTTGTAACTGCAGAAATTTTAAACCATGTTGCATATTTTCATTACATTTTGTGTATTTGGTGACCCTGGCAGGATGGGCAACAATTTCATCTAACATTTGAGGTGGACAATAAACATAAAATTTCTCAAGAGCAATTTTTGAAGGGAGCACAAAGATGTTTTGCCTTTTTGCCAAATGGCCTTAATATTGGGACTTTTTGTAATTACTTGGCGTTTTGGTGCACTGAAAAGTTCTCTTATGTTCTTTTCTCAGTGATTTTATTAGGCCAACAACACAAAGCAATAGTTGAACAGTTAAATACAAATGCTTATGTTTCATAATGCCTCTCTCTGCAAGTATCGTCGTAAACAGACACTTAAGTGAAAATAAACGGCAGAGAAAGAAAATGCATTTGTAAACTGTATTGTATCAGGATATCTTAAAAGAGAAGTGGCGTAATATTCCTTCTCTCTGTTATTCATCTTAATCAAACAACGAGAGAAAATCACTCATTGCTGTTGACTAAATCACTTCTAACTTTAATTAGAAGAAATGGTTAAGAAATGAATGGTTAATCAGTGATTTGTTCGGTGCACCTGTTCAGGTAAACCCTATTTAATGGAAACAAAAATGTCCTCTCAAAAGTGTCAACATCTGAAAGCATTGTGCTTTTTTGGGTCCAATAAGTTTTTTTTTTTTTTTTTTTTGGTAAGGGTATTTAGGGTTAGTG
Organism: Carassius auratus; assembly: GCF_003368295.1. Lineage (NCBI taxonomy): Eukaryota > Metazoa > Chordata > Actinopteri > Cypriniformes > Cyprinidae > Carassius > Carassius auratus. Next base: position 17,357,503 of record NC_039253.1, read on the forward strand.
TAGGGGGAGATGGCATAAAACCCATTACTCCTCACCATAATGATAGGAAAACCTGTGTTTGTGTGTGTGTGCCTAATTACTGTAACCACTTTCTGCTGACAAATTGGTATCCAGAAAGCAAAACTTGAGAAAAAAAATCACCTAAAACCTCCCTTCGAGGACGTCCTCATTTGTAAAACTGTGTGTTTTGCTATTTGTGAACACAACCGGACACAAGGGAGGGGAACTGATCAGAAGAAGGGACACAGATGGCATCAAATACACATTTTACATAACATTATGCCAGGTGATACAGTATATTGAAGCATTACCATGGTAAAGACTGCATATTACTATAACTCACCCTTCATCTGAAAAATCCAGCTAGAATATAGATTCAGTGAGGACATATACTGCATTGACAGTAAACTCTGTTCTAGCACAAAACCTTATTGCCATTTCATACCTTTTATCACACTTTTTATAACACACTGGATAAATACTTTTACAAAAAACATTACAGATTTTATGTGAGATATGCAAGTTAGGTAATGTAAGTGTATTTTCTAATTATTGCCTGTATTACTGTAATTATTTCATAATTTGCTCTTGAGTGAACTGATCGTTAAATGTGGTACATTGAAAGAAGGGTCACCGTGATTTTGCCAGGTAAGACATGTTCCTGGATCAACATCTTCTGATGATCCTGGATCAACTTTATTGTCCATAAATACAGACTTAACCCAATCCCTACCCCTAAACCTAACCTAAAATTAGTGGGAAATGATAGCTGATTAAAAAGGATGTACAAGCACCTAACCCAGACTGTTAGCCAAAGACCGATATTTCCTGATGAGTTATATCTCAATTCTGATTGGTTGATAGGAATGTTGTTTCAGGATCAAGAAGGATGTTGATCCAGGAATGTGTGGTAATTGGTGAAATCAAGCTTGCATTGAAAGAAGATCATACTCTTGTGTTTTGGTGATTTAATTCAAATGTTCTCATTACATATAGACAATGACCTTTTGTATGGAACAATGACTATACGCAACTACAATGAAATCACAAGATCAGGTTTTTAAAGAAAATGAAATAATGTCGTGTAACAAGTGTTAGCAGTTTAAAGTTTTGTACTTAGAGTTTTGAAAATGTACACCTTACTTGTGAAAATAGTACCAAACCAATTAAAAAAAAATTGTATATTTTTTTTTTTTTCTGATTATTTCTTATTTCATCACTGACTGCTTTTATCTTCAGTGAGCTTGAGTTTTTCTATTTCTTAGGCTTGTTTTTTTTTTTTTTTTTTTTTTTGTGAATTAAAATGACACATATCATGATATAACATTTTGGTCATATCGCCCACACAGTGGTATTACAAGCTAACGTTATTATTGCTAGCATAAAGGACTCGTAGGGTCTTGACCTCCCTGCAATTTCTGCCCGTGCCTGGCAGTATTCTGTAAAATGCATGCAGTTCAATACTATATATATTGCTTTGCTTAATGTGCTTTGCTTGCTGTTATTTTTGGTGTAAATTTATGTGTCAACTGATCAGCAAGATCTAAAACACAGGAAATTTCCTGTTATGCTGAGCTGGTTTCAGTGAATTCACTAAGTTTTTTTTTTAAAGCTGTTATGAAAGTGATTAATAAAATTCAGACAAGTCAGCTTTGCAGTGCACGTTTTTTTAGTACCATCATCAGCTATTTTGAATGGAATAATTCACTGTCACTGGAAAACGTTGAAATATTTGAATGTTGTGCGTGTATAAATGTCTCCATGACGTTAAGATGTACCCTCTCCTACAGTGCAAAGTAAATTATCTTGGTTTCATCTTGCACTTTCACATCTTTTAATTTTGCACAAAACTGTTTCTTATGCTGGCATATGAGATTTACAGTATCAACATCCAAGTTATTTATATTTCACGAGTTCACCCTTACATCTAATCTGAAGGGAAATAGAAGGCATATTTTGGCGTGCTGTCCTGGGGGAGGGGTACGGGCCTGGAGCATAGCCCAAACCCAAATAACTCCCCCTATCCCTAACTAATTTGGGATAAATAGATTAGAAGTGAGGAGTTGGGGTGGAGGAGGGGTGCCGAAAAACTGTCGTGGGACAGGAGGTAGGAAGACTGGATATATATACACCACTTGTGTGCTATTTAAAATGATTAGCTAAACGAGATGCACCTGTACCAAATTGGATGATTATCTGATGAAACCACATTTAATGTTGTTCAATGAATGGTAAATCTATTAAATTATAGAACAGCACAGATTTTTCTGTGTTAAAGAAACAAAAACAATTCCACAAGGAAGTCTACAGATCTTATTGCCTCTTCCTGTTAGATGACAGATTAATTTAAATATTAAATGTATTCATTGTTTATTTGTATTTAAGCTTTAGCACATTTTTAAAGCAGATTGTTCTTCCTAATGATTGGTCACTTCACAATTAGGCAGTGGTGTAGAAAGTACCTGAAAGCCAAACAGTACAGATATCTTAACAGAAAATTACTTTGGTAGAAGATGAAGTCACCGTTTAGAATATTACTTGAGTGAAAGTCTTATAGTATGTGATATTTATTGTACTTAAGTACAATACACTTCTAATTATTTTTATAACATGGCATGACTTTATACTGGCATTCATGCCCACATGATATGGCACATGTCTCTTGAGACCACTTCCTGAAATCAAACCTAGTATGAGTAGCTGTCACAAAAAATATTTTGTTATCTGAAGCTAGTGGTCATAAATTCAAACTCGGCTGTTGAGTCATTGGCTGTTTTATTATTTTATAAATATTTAAAGTAAAAGTACAAGTAAATACAAAATGGGAAAGAAGCAAATAAATACAATATATTTAAAAACATACACAGCTTGAGCAGCAAGATTGTGTTCAGTTAACCCAATTTTTTTAAACTTACATTTTTGTAAAAAAATGCGTAAGCATAGTATGCCTGCAAGCCGCATGCTCTTTCGTTTAGAATTCATGATAAGGAAACGCTATCAAGGTACAGAACGGCCCGAACCACAGCATCTGGTTCCCTATTCAGGGAACCATGGTTACATACGTAACCGAGATGTTCCCTTTCACGGGTCACTTTGATGTCACCCTGCGGTGACATCAAAGAACTTATATCATCCATAGAAGATCCACTAAGGAATGAATGCGATGAAGCCACTTCCCTCGTGGAATGAGCTCGAATTCCTAAGGGCGAAGTGAGCCCTTGCGCCTCATATACTAAGGATATAGCCTCCACCAGCCAATGGGACATGCGTTGCTTTGTGACAGCACACCCTTTATTTATACATGATATGGCACATGTCTCTTGAGACCACTTCCTGAAATCAAACCTATTATGAGTAGCTGTCACAAAAAATGGGTGGTAAGATTAAGAACATCCATTACTTAGTGTCTTTCATTCCAACATAAAAAAAAAATCACATTTAGCCTACAGTTTAATGTAGGTCAGAGGGGACATGGATGCATTTAACCTGCAGTTACAGATGCATAAGTAGGCATAATGTTTTGTTTTTAACATAAAACGTTGAATATTTGATATTTGGCTAGTGGCTAGTGACTAGTGACAAGTGACTGTTAATGAGTGAGTATTTGAGATTCAACTGATTCATTCAAATGGCTGATTCATTCAGAAACAAAGCATTTGGCTGTGTCAATGAGTCAATCACTGAATCATTTATTCAACCGATTCGTTTAAAAGCTGATTCATTCAATATCTAAACACTGTCCATCACTCAGACACAAAACAGTGCTGTGATAACTTTGGAACTATTTTCATTGGCAAAATTGAGCAAAAACAAGCAATATTCCCTCTAAAATGTAAGTCACTTAATGCTTTACTGAACTTGTATAAAATTATTAAATGTGTTATCACGCTGACATCTGCAGAACAGTAAACACACCCATTACAAATGAGCCAATTGTTGCATCCAGTGGGGTTATAATGTGTTTTTATGCGTTGCATCACGCCATTTAAACATAAAACCATGTCTGTATTTGTGACTGGAGAAACAACAAACAACAAGCTCTACTCAACTACACTGCTCTAAACTCACGTTTGAATCATCAGTGTCAAATCATATAAACGTACTTAAGCGCCGGCATTTTAGACTTCTCTCCCAGGAACAGAAAACAGTCCTCCATAAAATGCGTTGCACACATATCTAAGTATTTGTGTTGAACTATTCTGGACGTTTTTAAACGAGGCGTTTTAGGAGGGTGTAGACAACTCCTAAGTTTTATAAAGAATATCTCTTTGGGTTTGAGACTTGAGTCTTTGCAGCTTTACAGATCTTTTTCACGAACAGCTTGTAACACTCCAAAGAGACAGGAAAACTTGAAATCACATCATGATCCCTTTAAGTACTGTAATGAAGTATTATTACTTTGTAACATTACACCACTGCAATTAGGTGGAATGTTTTATTATTTCCACTGGTATGCGGTTTGTATGAGTAAATATAGAAATGCAATATTAAACTGGATTTACTTTACTTTCATCCTATCAGTAATATTTAGTAGTCTAAATGTATGATATCCCACTAGCAAATCTTTTTTTTTTTTTTTTTTGTGAAAAGTTTAACACCACTACTGGCCACTAGATGTCAGTAAGGATGCTTGTTGGAAGTATGTAAGGTGCTGCTGAATTAGGAATAGCATACTACTCTTACTTAGGCTCCACCATTGCCATGAACCCACATAGGTTAAGTGGTTTGGAAAATAGATACATAGATGAATAGATGATACACTGTTCATACTATATTCTTCTGCTGTTTCTTAGCATAGTCAAGTGGTATTCCCAAATCAGTTGTACAGCAGCATTTAACAGAAGTGTTGTGTCATTCATTTTCTTTCTATTGCTTACCACAGTTTTGCTGTTCCTTTCCATTAATAATTAAGTCAGAATTTGACGTGGTGTGACGCATTAGTGCCTCAATATCTGTTTGTTTGATATGAAGAGTCATGAACTTGTTACCTAAATTGAAAGTCAGTGCGGTTTATGTTTCTGTAGCCACCTGATATAAAGGTCTGTCAGAAAACACAGTGATCACCTGCAGAAACAATATGCGTCAGCTCTTAACATAAGTGCGTTTCCGTTAGCATAAACATGACAAACACATACGGTTACTTGTGTTTACCGTAATGATGCAAAACTCTTCATATGAAGCATCAGTTCTTGAGTGATGAATGGCTTTCAATTAATCTGAATCGATTTTGTGGGAAAACAGGTGACTCATAACAGTTTGAATTTATCTTTATTTTATAAATCACATCTTTTTTTATTAAGGCAACAATTCAACGGAAATCACAGATCACAAACTGACCAAGGCAGCAAAGGCCTACCAAGGAAGCGGGACCTTTTTAAAACTGTTTTTAGAGTCAAGCAGTAAAGATACTTTATTCTTGAATCTATACAGCCGTCCCTGTTTTAGAACCGTAATAAATATCTTTATTGTGTGTCCTGTCAGTCAGTTATATCTCTTACCTTGCTACATGTGGTTTGAATGCCTGTGAGTTCTAGTGTGGGATCTTCCCCGCACTCACAGTGTGCTTTAGCATGCTTTTGGATAGACAGAAGCAGTGACACGATAAGATTAGTCTGCTAAAAGCTTTCCAACTACATCTCTCTATCTCTATTCCTGTGCTTACACCTGCCTCTATCCTTCACAAATATTCTAACATACACAGTTCATTTCATTTACAGTTGCTTCTTGATTTATAGATAATCAAACTTGCACGTCCATTTATTTGCAGACAGGTACAGTATGTAGGTCAGAGTCAGTAAAACAGAAACAATAAGAAAAGTCCCAAATATTGTAGCTTACAAATTTTTTATGACTCAACAGTGTTTTAGCCAGAGACCCTCTGCAGGGATTTCGGATGCCATTCAAATGCCAAAGTAAGGTCTTTGACCCCTCGACCTTTGTAAAAAGATTTGCGAGTTACAACAGTTTGTGGGACTTTTCCAATTTTTTTTTCCAGTCTTACAATGAAAACATTCTTGAACTAGTAGTGTTATACACACACTCGCAAGTCCTTGGTGACACTGAAGAACGCTGGTGGTTCTGTGATGTAGGGAATATCTGCTGGTGTAGTTGATAAAAACTATATGCGTGTAGAAGTGAAGGAGTTGCCTGAGGAAACAGCAGCTTTCTGTAGCCTAATAATGGGGAAGACACATAAATCACAGATATTTTGATAGATCCATTTATTCTACCAAGGTTTTGATGTAAAAAAAAAAATCTGTTATTTAAAAAAATGTTACCTGTAAACTGTGCATCATATCTTTTCTAAGTAATCTGATTCCCTTGTGATCATCTCCTGAAGTCTGTCAAAACACAAGATATTATCAGATTGCATTGCCGTTGTACTTACTACATAACCTCAAACCACAGATGCAATAAAATGAGGCCAACTCAAAAATGGCTTTGTTTACATGTGAATTATCTGCTCCGTTTTTGCCAGAGATATGATTCATCAACTTGACAAACAGCTGAAGACATTGGCAGGAGTTTCCATAGGTTGACTGAAATATTCCTTTTGCTCTTTTCTGTTTTGTCATGCTTAAAAGTCATCGGCACATTGAACCCAAAACCGAAATATAAAATAATTTCTTGCTACATGCTGTTCTTTTGATTTAGCCATGCAGAGTCCTAGAAGAACTTAAAATAAAGCAATAACCTGTTGGGTGACCTGTCAGACTCCTGTTTGACGTCATCACTAATGACGACGTTGTTATGGTGGGAAATTGACTTGGCGCATTATACATATTTAGCATGCATCTAACCACCAGCAGATATTTTAACCGAAGGAAATGCTAAAATTAATGCATGACTTAGGCTAGACTGTAAATGTGCTCACCATGCTTTGCTGGATGTGCTGGAAGTGTTACCTGAGTTCATGCTTGTGTATGTTCACTTTTCTGTATGCCATTACCTGGTCCAGGTGTTTTTCTTCACAGAATGATGTGCATCTCTGCATGATGATGGCAGGTTCTCTCATAGTGGGATAGAAGGGGAAATTCTATTCTACCTCCCTTTACGGTAAAGGAAGTGCAATAATAAACCTTTAAAAATTTTTGGGGTAAAATTATTTAAAATTATTGAAAGATTTTTCCTATGCATACCAAGGCTGCATTTATTCAATCAAAAATACTGTAATATTGCGAAGTATTTCTGTTATGGCAAAGCTACATTTTAACACGACATTACTCCAGTCTTCAGTGTCATGTGATTTGTCAGAAACCGTTACACTTAATATTTTTGTGAAAAAGCTTTTTTTTCTCCTCTTCATTATTCTTTGAGAAAAGGAAAGTTTTATTTATTTATTTATTTATCTTTTTTTTTTTTTTTGTAACAATGTAAAAGTCTTTACAATCACATATGGTCAAGTTGAAAGCATCCTTCCTGAATAAACATTAATTTCTTTCAAAATACATTAGACTGAGAATACATTTGATGTTATTTTGTCGGGAATTAAATAACTGTTGGGAATTTAGAAAATTATATATAGTAACTTTTCTAAATAATAATGAGGGAGAAAGACTGAACACTGCTTTTACTCATCATTTCGTCATTTGATTATTCTTTATTTAGCAGCCTTCATTTTAAAGGCACTTTACTGTATACACTTACCACAGGGACAGTCCCCCGGGGGCCTTCTTGGGGATAAGGGACTTGATCAAGTGATAAGCGTTCGTCATATCGCTTCTGAAATTTAAACCTAGGACATTTAGTACGAGCTTTAGCTTTACCAACATCTCTAAATCATGTGTGTCTACCATTGCAACTGATAAAGCCTTACTGAAAAGTCGGAGTTTCCTTTTTAATCATGTGTCTTTTTTTACCTTTCAGCGCAGCTCACATGAACAGTTGCGTAAATAAAATTTCCTTTAGTGACCAAAGATCATTTTCATATTTGACGTTTCGTTTATTTATATTCTTTTTTTTTTTTTTTTCCTAAACGTGACAACTCATTTCTTTACGTTATTGTGTTATGGGACAAGTTTGTTTACTGGTTATTCTATGAAATTACCAGCATTGCTTATTTTTAGTACATGGTACATTTAGACCAAGTTCATGGTCCAGTAGAATGCTATTTCTGCTACGCCTGGGCTCCACTGACAGGAAATAAGTTCAGACCTTTCTTGCTCTGTTTCCTGATGCTGCAGGCAGTTTGATTTCTTTTTGTCCTTCCTAACAACGGTTGCTCTGAATGCTTGCCAATCAAACCAGTAATGCAGCAGTACAGGTAGCCTTGTGTGGAAATACTTCTTACGCAGCAAGAAAACTAATTACATGAAATTCTTGTTTGATTAATAGTTTAAAAATGTTAAAGATTTTGAAACAGTAAATTAATTTGCAGTCAGTGAGCAGCGAGAGAATACACTAATAAAACACTAATAATTTATCATTAATAAATATTACTATATAAAAAGTCCCCAGTTGTACTGTTGCATTATGTTAAATGATTTAGTGGTTCATTTGACCTATCCTGAAAGTTCCACGGTTTCTAATGATAGATTTCATAATTTCTGCATATTTATTTATTTATATAATTATTATTATTATTATTTATTTTATTTATTGTTTACAGTTCTTTTGTGTGTATATATATATATATATATATATATATATATATATATATATATATATATATATATATATATATATATATATATATATATATATATATATATATAATTTTTTTTTTTTTTTTTTGTTTTTTTTTTTTTTTAAATAGCATAAATCATTTGGAGAACTCAATATAATTTCCATTACTCAGTGTAATGTACAATGTTCCCACAAGGTGTCAGTACAAACATAAAAGAAAAATGTACCAGTTAAATTTTTTTTGTTTCGTTTTTTAAGAACAGTTCACTGTAAGAATCGTTCAAAGAAACCAAAATAGTTTTTTTTATGGCATCTTTGCTTAAACCCACTTTTGGAAGCTTCGTTTTAAAGACTGCTTGTTGTCTAGTTTTATTGTTGGATTCTATGTTATGTTATGTTATGTGGAGTATGGAATAAAAATTCTACATGCTCTATGAGAGATTTTTTTTTTTAAAGTGTGTTAAATGGAACATTTTATTATATACATATTTATTAATATAGAATAGTGACACAAGGTAAAGGCAGGACTACACACAGTACCTTAAAAACACAGGCACATTAAGGACATTTTCAACTACACAGTAGTTACGTTATTCCCCCATTTATCATTTTGTTTCATTGTATTTTAGTCTACTCCATATATTCCTCAATTGTAACTACGCTTGTTGTCTGTCACACAATACGTCCATTAATGTACCTTTATTTTTAGGGTTTTATTAATTCCACTCAGCCATAGCTGCTGCTTCTGATTTGTGTAATTACATAGAAACGTTTAATGCAGAATACTCATGCTCAGTTGTATTCAAGGCAGGAAATTCAATAAATACGATGCATTGAAGGATTTTAGGTTACGCAGTGAAACATTTCTGAACATAAAGGGAAAAAACTGCATTCATTGCTTGTATCTCCGGTACTGTTTGATTCAATCAGTACTGTCAAGTAGACAGGAAGGCCTGGTTGTGCACAGGCATTTATGAATCTGTTCATCACTCAAACTATTTTACATTACTATAGCATAAAGGTGTCTGAAGCACATGATGACATCTGAGGGGATAGGAGGACTCAAGTGATTGCCATCCAGACGCAAGTATCTCAATTTAGGTGCATCGTTGTCATCATGCATGTTGAAAGAGTTGGAAGGACAGATCTCAGTGCCGTTTAAACCTGCAAAGATAAGCAAAGGTATTATTTTGGAGGACATTTCTGTGGCACAGTAACAAATTGAAATACAATGAGGTACATACTCTCAATGTTATTGTGGTTGAGGTGAAGTTGCTCCAGCTCAGAGTTGAACAGGGGAATAGTGCTCAGCCTGTTATGGGACAAATGCAAATCCAACATCGTGCTGACGTTGAATACCAACTTTGGAAGACCTTTGTCGCTAAGATGGTTGTGGTTGAGTCTCACAAAGGCCAGGTGTGTGAAATCCTTAAAGTAATCCCGTGGAATCTCCTCAATGTTATTTTTGTCCAAGAACAGTTGGAAGAGGCTCTTCGGTATGTTCACAGGCATCTTCCTGAGGATGTTGTGGGCCAGGTTGAGCTGAATCAAATTCTTCAGATCTTTGAAGATGTTCTTGCCCAAGCTGCTGTCGCCGATGTTGTTGTGATGCAGGTCCAGAAGTGCGAGATGTTCCATCTTGCTGAATGCTCCTGGAGGGATCTTTGATATTTGGTTGCGGCTGAGTCTAAGCTGCTCCAGACCGGACGGCAAGTCGCCAGGCACCTCCTTTAGCTGGTTCCTGTGCATATAAAGGTAAAGGAGGTTTGGAAGCTTCTCAAACACTTGTTTCTCCACCGAACGGATGCGGTTATTTTCCAGATTTATCCACTTAAGCTCAGTGCAGTTTTTGAAGGGGTCTGCTGTTATTTGGTCAATGTAGTTGTTCTGTAGGTACAGGTAGTGGGTGCGGAACGGGATGACCGGGATCTTCCGGAGGTTGCGGTTTTCACAGTACAGGGCATTTGGGTACGATGGTGGGCAGAAACACTCTCTGGGGCAGTCTGGGAATTCAGAGGGTGGGCCTAGGATCGGAGGGGGGAAGTCTGTGGGTTCCTGGGGTTCGAGTTCAGATTTTGGGGCAGGAGGAGATGGTTTCTTGGGAGCAGGAGGTTTCCTGGTGGTAGATGGACGGACGGGCTTTGGTCTTGGTCTTCGCTGGCCACAGACATCTGTGATCAGAAGAAGGACAAGAAGAGAGCAGTATGCAAGCCCAGCTTTCATGGTCCTGAACAGAGAAGCAGTAAGAAAACATTGTCATTGTGCCTAATCCTGTGCTGATCATTTCTTTCACAATTCAGTTTTTTATATATTGTTGAGGCATGTTCTGCAGGAGACGTGTCATGTTTCTGTGACTCTGTTTTTTTTTGGTTTTTTTTTTGCATGACAGAGCTACAGACTTTCAATTTTTGCTCTAAGCTTTGTCAGAAAGATTTAGAGGTTTCTCTGCACAGGCCTCTGATAAAGACTCTATTGTGCAATATAAGACCTACAGTAGGAAAGAGTGAGTCCTAATGAGGGAAACAGGCTAAACACCCAGGGGAGCTTAGAGGAGACCAATGGCTGGAACAGTTGCAGCGTTACTATGCTAGCTGCACTTCTGTGTGTCAGTTTTACTTAACAAACACCACCGTTTAATTGCTGATTGCTGGAACAAAAAGTACATTACATAATTGCATAGAGGATTAATACTTATAAATCTAGATCCAACAGATTAGCCAACCCACTTAGCCAGAAATGTGTTTGAGATGTTTGTCATTAGTTTATAATTAAGTTCGTTTGCAGGCAGTAAAAAGTATAAAGACGAGCCATGTTGCTTGATTTCTTTTCAGAAAATATGAACTCTTTTATTTTTTTATTCATATTTATTCACATAACCCATATTTCAAAAACTTCTTGTGTTAATAATGCCTCTTATAAGGCCAAAATAGTCTCATTGAGGATTCTTTATCTGCTTCTTAACTTCTATATGATAACAGCGACTGCTACCAAAGCTTCAGTAATTCAATATAAGTCTTGCTTGACTTTTAACTTTAATCCAATCCCATTCAAAATAAAGCAAGGACTGTCGTTTACGATTTTATGCGACATCTCTTTTGGGTTTATGTCTGAACTTGAAGCTGAAAAAAACATTTTTATTTAGCTTTTTTTTGGGGGTGTAATGGGTCTTTTCTACTTTGGAGTCACATGACTTTTGGATCATTGTCTTGATTACCCAACTGTGCTTAAGTTTCCATTTTTAGAGAAGGGCCCTGATGTTCTCTTTGGGAATATTCTGATACAAATCAGAACTCATGTTTTTTTCAGGGTTCTCATAATTTTATAAGTGATTTTAATGTTCTGGCAGATTGTCTGCTGGGACGTGATCTCAAGTTGAAGATTATTGTTCTTACTAAGGTTCAGTGGAAAATGGTTTTGTAAAATAAACCAACGGATACACTTCTACATCTTTTTTTTCTGCCCTTAGCTCCCTTTAGGAATTTCCTTTGATATCTGTTTTGTACTAAACTTGTGAAAAACTGTGTGGTTGAAACTTGATGGTAAAAATAAGTGAAATTATATTAAGTAGCTTTGATGTATTTGGGTCAATAAACCTAGTTGTTTATGTCTACAAATGTAAACACTGTGAGGCTTGTTTACACAGGGTTAAGATGATCTAATATTAGATTTGATTTGATTAGAAGGTGTCAGACCCTAAAAACATCCCTGTGCAACTCCATTGTTTAGTCTAGATAAATAATTTCACTGGAGAAATTGGATATTTTATGCACCCTATGCAGAGACTCACACTCAGGCACAAAACAAGGAACAGTGCACATGATCACGATCAGATGTTTGGCTGAAAGTGCCTGGCTGGGTGTCAGCTGCATGGTCATGGAAAGCAGGCAGCAGTGCTCGGGCCTTGACAGAGAGGAAACCTGGGAAAGTGTTGATTTGTTTCTATTTCTGCATTCCTGCTTTAGGTGGGGTGCACATGAGAGTGCGGTTCTATCTGGGAAGCTGATTTATTCAGAAAATGCTGATTGACAAAGCTAAAAGATATGTGTGACCATATAAGGAGATTTAGGTCATTACTAGGTATGAGACAAATGCATAATAACAAAAACATGTTATGAGTCAGTGCTGGCAAGACTCGAAATAGGACGGAACTGTTGAGTTTTAGATTTGGTTGAGAGATGTTGAAAAAGATATATATATATATATATATATATATATATATATATATATATATATATATATATATTAAAAAATCTAAGAAAAAGCTTCTGACATATCAGGTGCAAGTTTGATGAATGTAACAGATACCTAGAATCCCTATAGCCAGACTCTGCTATAAACTGTTGGGTATTTTCACTATTTTGTTTTCAGCTGGTTTCTCATGTCTTAAAATGTACACACTTTGATAGATCAGACAGGAGGATAGACCTGGACAGGTCAAAAGAAAGATGAACAATGCATAATTCGTGATTGTTTTGTTAAATTACATTTGTTTTTATAAATTTTTTTATGCTTTTATTATATATGTATTTATTACATGTATATGTTATATTATTGTTTACAAATGGTTTTATTTTAAAGAATTTTAATCATTAGTTGTTCAATTGTTTAGTTTTTCTACCTGTTTTAGCACCACAATCCGAGGTGTTAAAGTGAAAAATCGGAACATTAATTGAGCCCTATGAAGTAGTTGCCAGAAAAAAAAGAGTACCAGAAAGTACTTGAGTGTACAGCCAATGTAATCATATTTTAACAAAATGTTTTTGACACTTGGCTAAAGAAAGCAGACTTAGGACTAAAGTAATGGCTAAGTTCATGTGCCACAGATTTCCTGATTATTATGTATGTATTCATGTTGCTTGTCTCTTTTGAGACTGATTTATGGTTGTTATGAAGAAACAAAGAGTTTCTTACCTGTTGCTGGTTCTTGCCCTTGTTTGATGAATCCTCTTGCTGTCACTTCACTATCACAGAGTTCTGCTCTCCCACCTTGCTTTCTCCTCCTCTCTCACTCTGTTCTTTCCCCCTCTTTCCTCCGTACTTCCCCTGTTCTCCTCTGCTAAGCAGGCTGCCTATTGGGTCGTTCCCTCTTTTCCTTCTGAAGGTCAACAATTCTCCCTGCCCCGCCCTCAGAGAAAGTGCCTCAAATTGAATCGAAACATCCATGCTTTAACACCGCTGCTGTACACACTGATGCATGTAAATGGGTGTGTATTGAGGACCACAGGGCTGGTGGGACAGGGTGGAGATTAGTGCAGGAAGCATGGGGTCAGAATTCTTTCCAGCACCATTCTCTGCCCGATCACGTGGATCCTTCATCCTTTGATACTCCATCAAAATCATGTGCTTTTTATTTAGTATAACCACAGAGTACTGGATAGCTTCCTATTTTTGTGCTTTTTGCATACTTGTATGCCTGAGTTTCTCTGAAGTAAAAAAAAAAAAGGTAACCTCTCACACAGTTACTTTTCCTCTTTTTCTTTTTTCTTTTGGGTCTTGTGCAGAGAGCAGCAGCTGCAGAGCAATGGTGACGAGATGTGAAAAACATGGATTTTATTCCCATTGAGACCTATTTATCTCCCTCGCTCACAATTGCACGTTCACACTGTGATGTCAGACTCGTGCTTATATTTAAAACCCAAAAGGACTTCAACATCTGGAGTAGCAACATCTGTGACATGTTGTTTTAGAAATGTAAGTCTTAAGAGCTGCAGCACTCTGTCAGTTTCAAGTCTTAAAATGACTGTTTTGTGTTGTCTTCCTCTGAGATCGCTGGCAATGTCCCAGATTTGCACATCTGTGCTAAATGAGAATCATACATTCGTGGGCTGGAATTGCGGTCAGCTCCATTCAGGGATTGATTGGAGCTCTTAAACAGCCCAGAGACCTATTCCGCTCCATTTCAACCCACCACAAATAACCCTCTTATATTAGATCACACGCACATAAAAATAAGTTATAATCAATATGATTGTAAAAAAAATGTACATACGATTATGATAAATAATTTGTCACAGTTATGAAAAACGTGCAGCTTCATGATACATAGAAACACGAGAAATGAAATGGCAATTATGGTAAAATGGCACAGCTGTTAGATAGAAAGTCATTATAATGAGACATTAAGTTATGATGAAATTATGATTAAAGATCACAATGAGAAATATAAAGTTGTGATGATATGAAAAAGTAGTTGTATACTGTATAATATACTGTATAAATGCCCATTAGTTATGAGGAAAAATAAATTGTGAAAGTAACACTTGTGAGATATTTTTCCAATATATTGATATATATTAAGTAGTGTGTTTTTGTTGTTGTTGTTTTTACACTTTAAATGACGCGTTTTTTAATTACATGTGGTTGTCAAGAAACACGACACTTCTGAAGAAATCATAGTGTACCAGTTCCATGTTCTCTAAATTAACAAACTGGGACTCTTTGGGTTACATCTATTTTGTGTTTTTCTTTGTCCTTTCTGTTGAAGGACTGTGATGTGTGAAGACGTGTCTCTGGTGGTGGCCCAGTTCTGTTTTTAGGAAGATCATTTTTTGTATCGTGTGAGATCTTAGGTATGTTAGGGAGTTGCCCCTTTAATTTCAGTCTTAAAACTTATTTACTCAAATTGAGTCCATGACATTATGAATAATGCTTAGATTGATCTCACTATTCAGGCACAGGCTGGTTTCTATTAAACACCATTACCTCAGCGTTACAATGGGTGAGTTTTTTTGCATGTCGTAATGGCACTTAATGAGTACTTACATGAGTCATTGTGATATTTACTCTGATAAATTGTGAGATAATTTAGGTCAGATTTTGTGTATGGCATAGCAATATACTGTAACTGTGCCAAGGCTATATTATTAAGCTAGTATCACTGTCATCTGGGGCGAACCCAAAGTTTGTTTTTAATTAAAATGTAAAAGGCTGGAAAGGGTGTAACTGGAGTACCCTTTTGGCAAGGAACTGTCTTTCCTTCCTCATACAACTTAAATTGATTTGCATATCAAGCTTTATTGCATGCTTTAAAATTTATTGCCAATAGTCTCAAACTGAAGGTCTGGAATTCATGGCAGCTTTCATTGGCCAAGGCCCGCCCATGAGGCAGTTTGACTGAGATGTCGTCATTTCGAGGCATGGAAATGTCGCCAAAATAACATATTTTAAAGATTCTATGGCGCAAAGTTTAAATATTTCACATACAGTACTTTTGAAAATCCAGTGTTTAGTTGATCCTGATAAGCGCTCGTCGTCACAGTTGTAAACACAGAGGCTTTCTTCTTTTGTGAGGGGGTTTGGCGCCACGGCATCTTTGTCTTCAGGCGGAACATTAAAGAACTCGACATGCGGAAATCCTGTAGAATTCAACCAATCTGATAACGACTTTGACATTCCTGAAGTGTTTCCACTTTTGTATCCCATATGCATGAGACTAATTGCCAATAGCTTAATGGTTTGGCACAAGTGAAAACAACCAATTGTTAGTCATACGTATGGTGTTGAATTTAACCATGTATATCTGAAGCACATTCACTCATATAGTTCTTCTAATTTTACTAAGGTGAGAAGGATTTAGTTTGGCATGTGCTTGACAGATGATTGTGTATGTCTGAGTGTGCAGTCTTGCCATCTGGGTTGATTTTATTGTGTTTGCTTACACACATTCACAGACAGACACAAATGATTGACAGATGTGCAGGCTCAGATGCACAGTATGTGTGAACAATGCAATTATTGGGGCGCAGACTTTGCTTTCTGTACTGACAAAAAATTGCATATTTTTTTAATTGTTTTGCATCATGCTTAACAAGCAAGCATTACACCTTGTAATTTTGCCACCCAGAGCAACATTTTGGATCAGAAGGAAAATGCCGTCACAAACAGCTTCACCACTCAGCTTTTTCCTCTGGTTTTGAATGAATGAAGTGCTATTTGGTAATGCAGTTGTGGCCACCACAGGCATTTTGATGATGTCTATGGTGGAGATCTGGTTGATGTTATCAGACTGAGGTTCACTGGGATATCTGCTTACCAAGCTCTTCCTCCAACCGGTGGGCCTGACACCAATAACCACCACAATTTGCCAAACCCCTAGGGGTAGAGTATGGGAACTCAGCAAAATATCAGAGCGGTCTCCTAGTGTAAGTAATTGCACCTGAAGAGTTTTTTCTGGGAAGTCGGCCAAGTAAATAAAGCTAGAGCTCATTACCTGTTCCATTCATAGCAGAATGTGTGAAAACACAGCAGGGTCAGTGCATGTAGATTTGGCATATGTTAGAAAGGGTAGTGTGGCACTTTTATAATAATATTTTTCTTTCTCTCTGTATCTCTGTTTAACCATTACTCCATTAGGGGGCCACAAAACAGTGCAGCAATTATTGTGCCGTTAATATTTTAGCCGACTGGCATAAATATTCTCTGCCGCTTTAAGGCAATAAGTCTGTCACTTTTATAATAATATTGATATTTTTCTCTCTGTATCTCTGTTCAGTGACTATTGCTGTGGGTACACCATTTCTCCACTGGCTGGTGACAAAGCGCTGTATTTATGAGTGAATCACTGAATCATTCACTCAACTGATTTGTTTATACACACTGATTTATACATGAATGAAACATGATTGGGTCCCTAAATCAGTCACTCAGCTGTTTCATTAAAAAAACACTTTCATTTAAGAACATCTCATGCAACGCTTCAGTCTTCTGTTGCTTTGTTTGAAACTATTTTCATTGGCAGAGCAAAAACCGACTAAATAGTATGGCTAAAATGTAGGGTACTCTATATTTACTTGCACAAAATATAAAAACTACATTGCACTTGCAAATCGTGCTGCTGGTCTGAATAGTATATCAGTCAGCCAAACAAAAAGAAAGTTTAGATAGAGAACAAAGACCAAACAAAAACTGTGAAATAGATAACCGGAGGCAACATCTCTTGAAGAATGTTTTTTTTTTTTGCTTTGTTATCTGCCTGGTCCTGTGGCTTACTCCTTTTTGTATAATGCTACTGCATTGCCTATGAATGGCCTTGTCACTGCTACCTTGCAAACAAACACATCCAGACATTTTGAATATCTTTATTTAAAACATGTGTTTGATTGTTTCTTGTGTTAACTGAATATTTACTTTGTACTGATTTTGTTGATGTACCTTTTTCCGTGATATTCTTTGGTCCAGATGAACTTGATTGATGAATTGGCTTGATGAATGTTTGTGGCACAAATATAAGAGCCTGTTGTACTTCAAGACTGTTGAAACATTTAGTAAGTGGATTTATAGTTATTTGGATAACTAAAGAAAGCATGTTTTAATGGGCCTGAATACCCTCATAGGCAGTTCTAACAACCACTGCTACAATATGCTCAGTTGGACCCTTATTTCTGAGGTCTGTTGTGGGACCACCTCTCTTTCATAGGTGATATGAATCTGTCTTTTGGCTGTCTAATGACTTTACCACAACACAGCTGCTGTATATTACTATATTTCCCATGATTGAGATGAACAAACATTTTTTTACATTTATTAATTTAGCTGACTTACAAAGCAGACTTACAGTTGCTATATATGTCAGAGGTCACACACCTCTGGAGCAACTAGGGGTTAAGTGTCTTGCAGGGACACATTGGTGTCTCACAGTGGATTCCAACCCGGGTCTCTCACACCAAAAGCATGTGACTTATCCACTGGGCCAACACCACCCCATTATGGAATTATAGTCCTTCTGGTTCAGTCATCTTGTGTTTCTTTAAAGTTCAAGAGGCAAACCCAAATTTTTCAAGTTCTTTGTGCTGTTATGGCTCTGCTAATGGGGAATGTGTCCACACCAGGCTGACTGTGACTGTGTTCTTCACTAGAAAAAAAATCTTAGTGGAGATCCTAGAGTGAGTTACGGCATCATGAACACATTGTCCAATCTTTTACATATGGAGGAGTCATTCTTTGGATCTATAGATCAAATATTAGGTTTTGTGGGAATTTTTTCCCTGATCCAGCACAAGTAGGACTTGTGACTAAATGAGAGTTTCGTTTGAGCATGTTTTGTGTTACTTATGTGTAATTCCACTGAACTGGTGAGAATGAGCTCTTGTGCTGGAGATGTTGTGGTTGACTTCACTCTCTTCTATGTCTACTGGGTCATAAGTACTTCATCTGTCCTCACTGAAAGCAAAAATGCTGCCTCAAATGCAAAACAAAAAAGTGTGTTTGTTTGCACATTCTTGCACTCGCAAAACACTTAACTGCTTCTCCAAACAGCATCCTTTTTGTGGTTCTCCATGTGGAATTTTAGTGAATTGTCTTATTTCAGTATCTCGTGGTCAGGATTTTGGTCCAATGAATTTTCTAGCACCGACAAAATATTGTTGATTGTCATTGTTAGGACAGAAAATAGGGTTATTATAACAGAATCCTGAGGCAGCCAAATATGATAACCATATCCATTTTACTGAATGAGAAACATTGTACAAGAAACAAAAGAAAGCAAGGCATGTCATTCTCTAGCTTGAGAATTTTTTGTTTTGGCTAAACTAATTTTGCTCCTGGATACTCACTGAGGGACCTGTGATTGTTCTTTATTTCACACAATGGAATGTTTCTGTCCAAAGATCGATAGATTAAAGATTATGCTCTTTGATTAATTCACAAAGAGGATGTAATCATTTTTGTAGCGTTTTCAGCCTTAGTAGAATCCGTGTTCTTGACAGCGCAGATAGTATTGCAGTGTACTAAGAAATTTTCACCTGTCACAAGATCCTTCAGAAATCATTTGCATATGATTTTATGCTCAAGAAGCATTTCTTATTATTAACAGAATTGAAAACAGTTGTGCTGCTGAATTGTATCACTAAATGCTCAATATTCATTTATTTCAAAGAAAGCACCTTGTAGTGTATATCCACAAGTTCAAGAGTTAGATTAATTCTGATTATATACTTAGATCTATACTTCTATACTTCTGATCTATACTTAGAACATGTGAAGTCAAGACTATGACAGGGCGCAAGACTTGCACTGCGCATCAAAATAAAAATGACTGCTCATATACAGTACATCCAGAGTTATTAAATACTGTTTCATTAAAACCGTATAAAGCCATTGACCGCATGCTTATTCAAAACACCAACACCTTGAAAACTGAGCAGCTTTCTACTGCTGTCATGCTTTCTAATGTAATCTAAATATGCATATATGTTGTAATATATCTTTGCATGCTTGTATTTCAAAGTTTTCAGAAAACCTAAAAATATAGAGAGGCTTAAGACATTAACTGCTTCTATTAGATCAAATATAAATGTTTTGGAGAACACGTAGACAGAACACCCAATCAGGAGGCAGCTTGTGATACTCCAACTTATTACCGTCCAGCCTCAGAATCTTCAAACGTGAAAATGATGTGGGTCCAACTGTCCTGCAGAAGCTGCTCACGTTAAACTCTGAAAGACACAACAGCAAAAGTCATCTGGTAGTAGAATGTAGAAGAACATAGAGCCATTTATTATATATTTTTTTACCAGTATGGCATTGTTACTATTACACATTATCTTCATCACCAGGAAGGGTATTTATTTACTTTATTTGACATATTTTTCAATTGGTCTCACTTGACTTTCATAGTAAGCTACATCATTAAGCAAGTTGAGAAATTTAAGTTGTCTGTTACTTCCAGCTGTCTGTCTGTTTTGAAACATTGGTACTGCGTCACTGCTTCCACTGTTTACTAGATCGAGATTGCGAGACTGTGAGGTCACCATATTCAGCGATTAATGTGTGCTACAGAGAAGTTGCAGCAGACATTAATCGTTCACAGGATCACACACCAGAGTCAAATGACAGCCCTCGTAAACTGGAGGAGCTGCTTCACAGCACCGTGCAAATAAGTTACAGGTGCGCTGCCATTGGCACCTTCAGTGAAAACTCAAGAAGAACCCTTTAGATCTGTTTCAGCTTGATTTGTTATGGTAGAATAAATCTACAGTAGGTATCTGTAGCTTTTAGTTTAGTAGTCATAAACTGAAAGATAATCAATATATGTGTTTGCAAAGCACATAAGGTGTGTAACTATTTTTGTAGCTTGTTTTCACTCCTCTAAAATATAATAATAATATGTTTTATCATATTTTCTGGAGATCTATATAGTGTCTTCACCCTCTGACTGGATCATTTTAATGGCACTAGTCAATACATTCTCTATTACATTCTTTCCAGTTGTTTTCTGAAGGTAGCTCTTAAAGGCTGTAGAACCTTTCTCTAACCTCTACTTCAAGGCTATAATATACCAGTTATCTGTTTTATCATTTTCAATTGTGGTTTCTTGTGAATGATTAGAATATTACTCTTCATTTTGAACTGGTAAACCGCTGTTGATGGCATGAGGTTTTGTTGTGTGGTTCAAAGAGAGTGAATCATGACCGCTGCCTGAAAATAAAGAATGTCTGCTGAAGTCTTTGCTGTCCACCAGAGGCAAGTCTCTTGTAAATGAGCTCAGCGTGCTGCTGAGGAGGAGGGGGAGAACAGAGCGTGCTTTTAGCACATGTGGATTCTTTCTGGAGTATTTGCAGATGTTCTCAAACCTTCCTTCTTTCTTTTCTCCCTCCTTCTCTTTCAGCTAACCTACTTTTTCTGGTCACCTTTTGTATCTCCAGGATGTGTCTATCTGCAAACATGTTGTGACGAACACATTAAAGAACGGGAAAGGGGGAAAAGAAACCCAAGAGAGGAAGGGAAGTTTGTTTCTATCACATTTTCCATCACATTTCCCTTGGCCCATTCGGGTCTGAATGTTGATTCTTTTGTGCCAGAGATTATTTCATTTGATCAGCCTGAGAACACGGCCTCGTTCTGGAAGACTGTTAATCAGGACACAAACATTCAAGCAGTTCTTATTCAAGCTTTTGGCGAGCTCACCGTTTTGTGTTTAGAATCATTTCTGCTCTGGGCTGATATTCAACACTTTAGCAGACAAGCGAGAAGGATCGCAAAAATAGTCACTGCCCATGACGGCATGCTTATCACGGATTTGTTTTTGGATTTAAAATGTTCCTTAAATTCCAGTTTAATTTTACATTTAGTTCTAAGAATTTGAATTAGATTCGAATTTGAAAATACTGTAGAATGCAGAATTGCCACAGATCCTTGAAAACCACATGAAATTCCAAAATTCCACTGTAGCCAATTCAATTCAAATTCACATAATGCTAATTCCCAAATTATAAAGAAACTGTGTAGTTTACCAAATTATTTTTTGGTTCAAAACCAATTCCTGGTTTCCTGAAGTCTGTCAGCAGTGCTTTATATCCACTATAAACATCTTGTCTCGAAAACCTGCAGTAATATTTAAGTGTCACATTCTCTCCAAGTTCTGTTAGAGCGATTTATTGAATGTTTTGTTAATGTAACATCAGCATAAGAATAAAAAGAAAGTGGTGGTGGGGTTCTCTGTCTTGTGTCATGTGTTGCAGTTATTCTGTCATTAAACCGTAAATGAAACGCACTCAAGGACTGAACATTTTCCTCTGCCACACTGAAGTTCATCAGTGCTGCTTTCTCATCAGGGCAGTGCTAAAGGAAAAACCTCAGTGCTTTGTTTATTTAAAACAAGAAGCCAACACCAACTCACCTTGGATTTGGTTAACCTCAAGGTAGAGGTACTGAAGAGTAATGGGAATGGTAGGGATTTCTGTCAGCTGATTATAAGAAAGATCCAGCTCAACCAGAGAAGTGAGGTTAAATGCGCCAGGGTCAAGCCCTTCATTCCTCAATTTGTTGTGTCCGAGCCGTAAATAACGGAGTCTATTAAAACCATGAAGGCTGTTTTGGGTCATGCCAGTCAGAGAGTTGTTGGAGAGGTAAAGCTGCTGGACAGATGGAGGTAGATGTTTGGGGAAAGTCTCCAGGAGGTTGTGACTAAGATCCAGGAGGTTGAGGACTCCAAGACCTGGTGAAGAACATGATGGATAGAGGTAACGGGTAGAGTTTATGAAATGATTCACTTTATTAATGCTTCCTTATAATTTATGTAGAGATGCAAACTATCGGCCTCATATCAGTTATCAGATCAGATATTACAGCTATATTTCATTTAATTTATTTATTAATTGGTGTTTATCAGTATTGTTTCATTTCTAGCAAATCTCAAAATAAATATTGATTTAATATCATATTAGTGCATCTCTAGATTTATCTTCTGAATGATGAATTCAAAAATATAAAAACCAAAGAATACCTTTTAAGTCGCCCTCTTCAATAGTCGTCAGACGATTGCCTTGTAACAAAAGTAATGTTAAATTGTCCAGATTTTGGAAAGCACCTTTAGAAATCTTTTCGATGCGATTATATGCGAGTCGCAGCTGCTTGAGTCCACTAGGCAGTCCGACTGGCACCCTTGTCAGGTTATTATTATTTATGAAAAGATTTACCAAGTGCGTGAGATTGGAGAACACACTATCGAGTTTCTCACTCACTAACTGATTGCGATCCAAGATCAACCAGCGCAAGTTTGTGGCATTGGCGAACGGTCTGGATCCAAGGCTAGTTATATTATTCCCCTGGAGAAACATGTACTGTGTGTGGGACGGAAGGCCAGAGGGAAGCTGGGTAAGGCCCCTGTTGTCACAATAAAGAGCTGTTGGCCACTGGATAGGGCAGTCACACTCCAAAGGACAACTTTGTGTGTTAACCGCACGAAACCATCCGGGATCCATCCGATCTTTCAAAGTAAACACACTCGGCTCTCCCAAAAAACGGTTGACCCAGAGTGGTACACCTCCATTGTCCAAGTCCAGCGTGAAGGCCCAAGTCAGCCCACACACAGAGAGTAACAAGAAAATTGTGCTTATATCCATTCGTGCGCCTGCCTAAATGAAACAGAAACTTTATGTACTGTATACTGTATATATTAAAGCCTTTAACTTTGATAAAAGCGTTTATAATTAAACAACTCACAATAGCATAGCATTAATAAAAGCTTCAACGAGTATTACTTAGATAAAGTTATATAAAAGCAATGGCTTTTTTGTAAATTACAGTAGCAGAGCTTTTGCATTCTTGCTTATTTAAATCTAATAATATGCCAAATACAACTTCATGTCTACATAAACTCTATTTCAGTGTCAGAAACAGTGTGGCTAAATATGCAAGAGGCTAAACTGGTTTAAAAATGCTACTTTCCATTGATTTTCTTCAATTCTCTTTCGTCACATTGCAAACACATGCATCTACATATGCCAGAGGAATGAGCATACCTTTCACCCGCCAATTTTAGTTAGAAGAGCCTCTGAACGGTAGACTTGTAGAGACTATCCCTGTAGACGTTTAAACGGAGCAACCTGGAGAGTTTTACACAGCTACTGAAACATTCCTCACTCAGCGATGGCCTTTTCTTCCATACAGCTTATTCTCACTCCTTTTTTTCAACTTGTCTCTGAAGCTTATGGCTGGAGTCTAACCACTGCACAACATTTGTTAAAAACGTGTGTGCTTGCAGCATAGAAAGGGCAATCTTTATAGACAATGCTGAGGAGATTTAATATCTTTTGGTTTAATACACATCACATATGGATATGGATAGAACTCCTGTTGTTGTTTTAATGTGTTCAAAGCTTGATTTTTAAATAATATACAACTGATGTGGAATCATATTTTAAAGCTGATGCAAACCATATACTGTTACATAAACAGCCCCAGACCACTGACTGATGAACTGTAATATCACATCATCGGGCCTGTGAGTAAGGGGAATATGTTTGAAGGCAGTATATTTTCTCTTTGCAGACATGCCCTGCACAGCAGTCAGCTCTGGAACATCTAGCACAGAGAGCAATGGTTACACTCAGACAGCTGGAGGCGGCCTGGGGAGCCAAACAGACCCTGTTAGTCTGCGAGAGAGCAGGAGAGAAGAAAAGAGGGAGAGAGAGAGTAGTTTAGTTAAGATAGCTTTAGCCCAACACATCAAAGCCCTTCCACAGGGATGAGACAATATTTTGGTCTATGAAGGTCTGAAAAGTCAGAGTGCCCCCTAGCACTCAACCACAACAATCACAAAAGCAAGGCTGTTTTCATTTGATGACATTATTTTATTCTTAATGCTATTATTTTATACTCAATATTTACATTTTTTTTTAAAATAATAATTACATTTAGTACATTTAAGCTTTTCACATGTAAATAGAATAAAGAAAACTAAAAAAGCACAATGTAACATCTTTACATTGATAATGTAACTATGTACATATATATATATGTATGTGTAAAATATGTATTTCCTAATGCAAACATACTGCAACCCCCAAAATGTTGCCATTTAACATTGATAAATGTAGTAAAAAAATTTATTTTTACTTCAGTTTTTTTTAACCTTCCTTTTAAATGCTTGATATGTAGTTTTCTGTTTTTTATATATATAAAACTGACTTAACTCTAAAAGTATTGCTTTGAGCTTGAGCTAGAGTGTTTTTGAAGGGGTGTTTATGTTATTCTGTTCCCTGAAACACTGTAGACTGCCACTGGCTGCCAGATTTCTTTTCCATTTAAACAGAAGGAAATGAAGAACCTTCCAGTGCTTTTGGAATCTTACTTTGTAACCCAGCAGGCTTTGCAGTTTGACTGCAAAAAAAATAAAAAAAAAATAAAAAATTGAAGAAAAAAAATAACTGTAGTGCTTAGAATGAAACACTGGAATCAAAACTTGTTGCTAAATTATGTAGGGTTAAATTAATCTGTTTCTGTATCTCCTTCAGAAAATGTAGGGTTATGCATCCATAATTCCTTACACTCATGTTCTCTTGTACTTCCTCGCTGTTCTCAGTGCTTTCTTCACAAGTTTGCGCACAGTTTCCAGTCAGTATAAATTCTGTGTACACTTAGAACAAGTCAAAACACTGCTTACATGTGTTCAGTGTGGTTTGTGTTTGCGTTTTCATAAGCATGCACTAGTCGTGTGAGCTGTTTCTCCCTTGGCATGTTATAACAGAGGTCTTTGTGGAGGTTTTGCGGTTAGCAGACTGCCGTGGCAAAGTCATGCCAAACCAATGGCCCAGGACAGGCGAGCTGGAGGAGACGTTACAGAGCAGGTGTGACGGTCAGTTTACAGGGTATTTCTGTTTCCTTACATTTCAGAGCTAATGCAGTGTTGCCTGTGAAAAACAAATGTTTTTCTTTTCTCTCAAGAACTTGTTTTCATGCATCTATACTGCTTATGTTACTTTGAAAGCTTTGGTGAAGCCTGCTGATTAAATCCAGTCTATATGATTGGATATGATCAGTTATGTCTTATTGAGATCATCTGTGAATGTGACTCATATCTTGGCTGCAGAACCACATGCTTTTCCCTACACTGATGTCTAGATGGCGCTATATCTCAAACTATCTTCACTACTGTGCGAGTTCAGGGAAGATGGGAGTCCAACCCTTAGGCCACGACCCCATAAATGAATGGGCTAATATCATAATGGTTTGAATAATGCCATGGGTTATTAAAGTGTACTTTGGCATGTTAATTTATTTCTGCTGAATTCTAGCTGCCGGAAAATAGTAAATTCATCAAAACAAACACTTATATGTCCAAGGAGATGATTTTTACTGAAAACACCAAATGAATGAAGGTAAATTATTGTGTAAATTATTGTGATGTAAAGCTGGATTATTATCTATATGCAGAATAATTTATGGTGTGCTGTTAATGTCTAGCTGTATCTTTTGTGCATGCAGATTATGCTAAAATGTGTGGAAATATTTTTAATTGAGTGTATTTAGAATATTTAGTTGCTTGTATTTAGAATATTTAGTATTCAGAATATAAATTCTAGCACTGCTCGAAAATTCAGTCATTTCCTAAATTGTCTTTTAAAACCTGTATGCATTATTTTTTTTTTATCATGAGCCAGTTGGAAAACACACACACACACAAACTACCTAAATATCTCTAAATGTTTCTTATGTTCTGTTTTTATTATTTTCCACAGGAAAAAGAAGTCATGCAGTTTTGCAACATGTGGGTGAGTAATTGATGACAGCGTTCTTGGCTTAGAGCTGTATATAGCTATAAGAATCATACATTGGAATCAAACATTTATAGAATGGACAAAGCATAACTTGCTCTGCTTCATCGCTAATAGCATCAGTCTTCATTTACTTAAGAAAGCATGTCTCGCAGTGATTCAGGTCACCTCTGCTGTCTGACCTCTGTGTGCTGCAAACACAAATCACATATCATTCTAAAGTTCAAAGAGGCTAAGTCACGGCTGGAGAGAGATCAGCAGGAGCAGGGACAGGGATGGCAGGAATGTAAAGTGCTTCCCGATGCTGAGTTCACCTCCCTCTGGGATCAGACCCTGTGTGTTCTGGTCCTGAGGTTTTTCCTAGAGACAGTCGGACTACTTGCAGCAACAGTATGGAAAACACTGTGTTATAAAGATCGAGTCATCTATGCATTCAAATCGTGAACAGTATGAAGAGGTACTGGGGAGTGAGGAATTCTTATGCTGTCTCAGTCGATATAACTTGAATATTCTTTCACATGTAATGATAAAATGTCCAGCTTGTCCAGCAAGTTTTTTCAAAGTATGCTAGGTGTGTCTAGTAAGTAGATCACCTGGCTAAGTTAAGATATTTACATAAATAGACCGAGATACTCTTCTGAAAAAAATAGCACTTAATATATTTGTACACTTAATGCATGTTTATTGCAATTAAATTAAAATATATTGTGACTTACAGTATGTTTAGATAAAATGCAATTAGTTGAATGTTGGATTGTTTTATTGACTTAAGGTAATCTTTTTTTATATAATTTTAGACTTTGAAATATAAAGTCATGTTTCAAAAGTACTGACATGCATTTACTGTAAACTAAAACATACTTTAATTAAACTTGCATGTCATATATATATATATATATATGTGTGTGTGTGTGTGTGTGTGTGTGTGTGTGTGTGTATTTTCCATTTATAATGGTGTAATGGTTTCCGTTTGTAATGGTGAAATTGCAATTTAGTATTAATATTTAATGTAATCCCTTATTGGTGAAACTGATTAGTTACTTTAAGTTCAACTCGGAAGGCTGACTACAATTTTATTTTTTAATCATAAAAGCAAGCATGCTACACAAAGGTGCCAAGGCATGCACACATTTCCCATTACTACCCATCCACACCTATGGGTTTTCAGCCCTTCATGCAGTAAATAAAAACGGAGGCTCCCTCAAGGCCTGTGTTTGTGATTCAGCCCTGCAGTTGTCAGAACATGAAGCTGTCTGGCTTTATGTCTTGTGTCGAGGCCAAAGCCCAGCACCTCTAGCATGCCACAGATCTGCTTACCAAAAACCAGCTGGCTGCAACCAGCCATCAAAGACCACAAAGAGAGGCCTCTCAGGAGATGGAGGACCTGACATTCCTCAGGATGAGTGCCTGGAGATATGAAACACACAAGAGATCAAATGACAGACTGTTTAATATCTGCCACTGCTTACAGGTAAATGACTTGAGTCACACAGTCTGCATCTGAAAAAAAAAATGCTGAATGTGTGTCTGTTTTGTAATCTGAAGGGAACATGTTTGCTGTGCCTCTTGAGTGGCTCGAGGTAAGAAGGTAAGTCTGTAGAGTTGTATACAGCTCCCTCATGCACTGTTGATAGTTTGGTCAGTCTTGCAGTAAGGGCCGCATTCTCCCTAATGAGAAAAGCTTGATGTATGCAGACGCAGATGTTCCTAACATGTTCCACAGCTGGGAGTGATCGAGACCAGCCACTCAACTCAGATGAAAAATGGACTTGGGATGGAGAAAGGCAAGTCTTCTGTAATTGGACAGGGGTTGAGAGGGGGCTTCGGAGGGTGGAGGCAAGGAAAGCTTGTAGGGGAGAAGGGGTATTTGCAGTCTTTGCCAAAGCCACTTCATTTTGCTACAAGGGCTCACGGTGAGACAAAGAGAAGGTAGAGCCTTTGCTGATCAGGTAGGTGTGATGCTGTTTCTACTGCCTATTTGGAAGATTTATTATTTATTTATTTATTCTTGTCTTATTTTTGCATTTCTGCATCAATGGAGACTGTGGATTTGGTACTAAGTGGAACAAGCTAACAGTTAAATACAGGTTGTGTTGCTATTTTGTGGGAATATGGTTTTTCAAGCTGTTTTTACTGTATGGGTAAATAAAATGTCTGGGTTTCCTACCTGACCTGTTCATCTCTATACAATAGCCATTATTTTTAATAATGCAAGTAACTTTTTGCCTGATCTACAATAATTTCAGTATTTAGTTTTTTATCTATAATTACATTTTTGGTGTTCCTGCACCTTTCCCTGTTGCAAAACCGTTTTTAAGCAATCAAAACTGATGTTGGTTCTTCAGCCTGATCTGATCTGCTATGGTTACAGATGGATTCAGGGCACTTGTCATGTAACCAGCTAGTCACCCAGGCCAGCTAGAAAAAGAGAAAAAAAATGCTTAAACCAGTTAAAGATGGTTTGTCTTAGCTAATTTCGCTGGTTTCCCAGTCTGGGGAGGCTGTTTGCTGTTTAACTAGGCAGAAAAAGCAGCCAGACTTTGCTGGAAAAAGCTGTAGCAAAAAAGATAGCTTAGGGTATCTGGTTAAACCAGACGGTGTAAGTTTATATGGGCTGAGTGGGCAGCTAAACCAGCTCAAACCAGCTAAGACCAGCAGTCTATCCAAGGCTGGTTTTACAGCAAGGTAGTCACTAATTGCGCATTTTTAATTAATCCTACAAATCTTAAAAAGTGTTCTTTCTGTCTGCTGCTGTCAAGTCTCTTGCCAGTGACAATGCGGCTAATCGCTCTTCTGCTGTTGGGACTCCTGAAGTTCTCGCTGGCTCAGGACGGAGATCCTTTCCAGTGGCTTTCTTCCCTTCACAGCCGTGGATATGCCTCTCTGCAGGCCGACAACACTGGAGGAGAATGTCCCGAGGAGTGCGACTGTCCTCCAACATTCCCAGCTGCCATGTACTGCGACAACCGCAACATGAAACAAATGCCTTACATCCCATCCCGGATGAAGTATGTGTACCTGCAACACAATCAGATCACCTCTGTCCCAGATGATGCTTTTGGAAATGCCACCAGACTTGTGTGGGTTTTTTTGCATGAGAATCGCATTAACTCAGTGGGCAAGCAAGCGTTTGCCAAACTGGTGAACTTGGATCGTCTGTACCTGAACAACAACAACCTAACCGAGGTGCCGTCCAACCTGCCTCGCTCACTACATGACCTTCGTCTCAATCACAATAAAATCACCAAGTTGCCCCCCAACGCTTTTGAGGGCATGGAGAATTTGACCATACTTTTGCTCCAGAACAACGGTCTGCAGGATATCAGTGGCCTGAAAGGTCTGAAATCGTTAATTCTGCTGGATGTGAGCGGTAACCAGCTCAAGAAGGTTCCTAATGGTCTCCCTGAGATGCTCCACCAGCTCTACCTAGAGTCCAACTCCATCGAAGCACTTCCAGAGAACTTCCTCAGCCAGTTCACCAACCTGCAGTATGTCCGTATTTCTCACAATGAGCTCACAAACAAAGGCATCCCTCAAAACACCTTTAACAACAGCGGTCTGGTGGAGCTGGATTTGTCCTTCAACAAGTTGGAGAGCATTCCTGTTGTTAGTACTAATCTGCAACATCTTTATCTGCAGGCCAATCAGATTAAAGGTACAGCACTTCCACAGATTTTTTTCAACACTAGTGTATATGCTATCATAAGTTTATTTTTTCAATTTACTTATGAAGTAATAATTTCAGCCTTATTTGTTATAATGAAAAATTTCCATTGAAATATAATCATAGTCCATGAATGGAATAACTGACATAAAAATTTATATATATATATATATATATATATATATGTGTGTGTGTGTGTGTGTGTGTGTGTGTGTGTGTGTGTGTGTGTGTGTGTGTGTCTAAACATCATTAAAAATAAAAATTTTAACAATAATTTTTATTTAATAAAGGTATTTAAAAAAAGAAAAAGTTAAAAAAATGTGTAATATAAAAGTGATGTATGTAATCAGCAATGTAAAATTGCAAAACATAATTTCTTTAATTAGGCAATTCATTTTAAATGTTAATTTTCCTACTCTCCCAACATTCTTTTTGCTGTTTTGCACAACAGTTTTATAGATTTCCATTTTTTTTTTAAATAACATGTAGTGAGATTTAATGATTACAAACAATAAATATAAAATGAATATTTAAAATCTTATATTTTGACATT
Source organism: Carassius auratus (assembly GCF_003368295.1). Classification (NCBI taxonomy): domain Eukaryota; kingdom Metazoa; phylum Chordata; class Actinopteri; order Cypriniformes; family Cyprinidae; genus Carassius; species Carassius auratus. The sequence goes on from NC_039253.1 coordinate 17,388,338, forward strand.
CACTTTTCACTCATTTTGCTTGTAAATGAATCTTGTTTAAGAATTATGTTATTTATTTATTTTTTATTAAGAAAATTATTTCTTCCAGTGTAATTTAGTGAAACTATCTTAACTATTTTCATCCAATGACTGTTCCCATTCCTGGAATGTTGAAATTGCATATAAAACTTGTTTTCCATTTGTTTCAGAGTTTACACTGGGCAGTTTCTGCAGTGTGCTTGATGCTATGAACTTCTCCAAACTGCGAGTCTTGAGGCTGGAAGGAAATGAGATCAGTATTGGAGACATGCCCTCTGAAGCTGCCCTGTGTCTTCCTCTGGCTTCTGATATCGCTGTGTAATGGCAGGGACCAATCAGCAGGGGGCTCTTTTGTTTCCCTCCAACATTATTATATCAGAGTGGCATGACTTTGCATTGATTTTTATTGTAGGGAAATTTATAGTGCCTTGGGGTGTTGTATGAGAGGAATATAATTTCCTGTGGACTTTAGAGAGAAGTACAAATACAGGAATGGGGGGAAAGGATATTGAGAGATTTAGATAGGAAATGGAGATCCTCTGTTAAGGTATGTGAAGCTAGTTTTTTTTTTTTTTCCTCAAAAGCCACATAGCAATTTTAGTATGCTTTTCTGTGCTCTTAGTCTATGTTTGTGTGCTTGTCTGTCAGTTGGATGACACTATTGGCAGTGCTAAAGTCAACATTGCAGTTTTGCTATTTGTTTGATGCACATTTGATTTACTTTAGGTTTGTGGATTCATGTTTCTTCAGGAAAGAAGTTTGAACAATGCTGTGAGTATTTATGCTTCATGTGAGACAGAAGAACTGAATGGAGAACAGAAAGAGCTTACTTGACTACATCCATCTAACTTGTATAATGCCCTGTCCGATATGATATCGTCGCAAGAAAATGAAAGAAAACCCATCTTCCATTCACATCTGAAAGAGGGGAAGAAAAACTTTGAATGGTTGTGTTTTAAGAACAAATGTATTGCATGTGTTATAAAAATGACTGAGGTTCTGGTGTTTAAACATGCCTGTGGACCTTTGGTGTAACTCAATAAAGCTAATATTTTGATGTATTAATTAAAACATCCAGACAAATCCTGTTTCTCTAGTCCTCTGTAACGACATTCATATCTTTATATCTAAATTGGCTCTTGCTAATGCATACATAGAAAATACAGTAAAGAGAGATTAATGTAAAACCATATTTCTATTAAAAGAAGTCACAGAAAACAAGCAGCTAATTTACTTTGTGTAGTATGATATCAGAATCAAACAATGTCTAAAGTTACCCCTAAGTCAACAATAAGTTTCTTAATCATTACTTAATATCAAGTTATTTCTATGAAATCGTAATTATATGTTGACACGTCTCTGGCAATTTTTTCACATTACACAGATTTGAGAACATGTTTTGACCTTAATGGTCCTGGTTTATATATATATATATATATATATATATATATAAGGCTATGACATCATATTGTGACTTTAGTAAGTGTGTTGGGAGTATTTCATCCTGCAACAGTTTGAAAGTTGTGAATTCGGATGACTCACTTTTACAAGTGTCTTCATTTGAAAGAATTCTTTCATAAAACCCTGGATGCCAACACCCTGAATGCAGATTATTTTTAGAGTATAACTTTTTTTTTAAACCTAAGTCACAAGAACATTACGTGTTGGAAACTCGTCAGCAAGGCGCTGTCTCACTTTGACACCCAATGTATTGTTAGCGATAGTAAACTCAATATAAAGTTTAAAAGAATGACCATTTTATCTGAGATTGAACTCACGTGGCTCCCTAAACATTTAAAATCACACCACATCTGTCAAGATTTTTTATAGGTGCTTAATCCTGTTCAATGTCTTTTCATTTATTTAAACCCTTTCCTCTGAAACAGACACTGATTTTGAGGGGCTACTGTTGATTTACCTGTAATTACCCGGCAAGCACTTTAATGACAGCCAAAACACTTCTGGGCAATAATATCAGACTGCGGTAAACACCACATCACCGGTTTCTGACAAATGGTTCATGTGTGTCGGCAGACCATACTGTAATTTGGCACTTAACATGATGAGAGTGATTTATAAGGCTTAAATGCAGGTAGTGAGATTTTTATACCAGAACAAAAGCTGAGGGTTTGGAGTTAATAAGTTGCCTGATTATTTTAAGGTTGTGCTCTCTTGTCAGGCTTGATAAAAAGATTCATGTTTGCTCTCCATCCCTCATTGTCCAGTCACTGAGGGTCTGTGGAATGTCAACAGTGGTTAGGAATCTGCACTTGGACACACATGGGAGACAAAAAACAGGGAAGTGGAGTCATTTAAATCCCAGAATCTTTTCTTGTGTCTTGATAAATATTACTGCTTCATTTTCTTATAATATATTTGATGATTGCCACACAATAAAAAGACAATAAAACATTCCCAGAGTTTTACTATTGTTTTTTTATGGAACTGAACTATATAATACCTATCATTCTGTAAAACCACATTATAATTTGAACTTTATATAATACATTTTTATAATTAAGCCAGTTTTGGTTAACTGGATATTGGGTCTCTGACATTCCTTAAATAGCCCTGCCTCACCTAAATGATAAAAGGTCATGGAACTGATCTCACTGGGAAAATAAAAGTCATACACATATCTGAACCTCATGTTTTACTTTTAGTTTTTCTTTGCTGAATCATAAACAAGTGATCTTCATGTGAATGACTGTGAAGGCCCCTCTTGAGTAAGAGTAGTTTATCAGTGGCCTTTGTTTGCCATGATTAGTAATAATGATCAGATGATGGATACCTGGTGATTACTAGATTAGACCATTTCTTTCTATTATTAAAGAAAAAAAAAAGAAAGACACTACACACTGTCTTATACCATAGATGCATACTATGTTAGACATAGAAACGTTTACTAAATCAAGCTAAAATAATAAATTATAATTTGAGATTTCCAACAGAGTCAACGTAAATGCAAACTGAGATTGTGATCAGTGACTGTGAGGTGTACAGTATGAACATTACAAATGATATTTTGTCGTCATGTTGAAACTGTGTGGGGAGGGGTGTATGTGAACTATAAAAAGTACCATGTACAGTTTTTCTTTAGGAGCACTCTGTCCATCACTTCACCTGCCGCTCTTGAGACTGTGCTGAAGAATGAGGAAATACAACTTGAGCAACATTTCAGGAGTACTATTCAGAAACTCAGTTGCAGCTGAGCAGGTAACAATTGTTTACATCAATTTTTATTTACTGTATTAGAATGTTTTGACATTGATAATAGGCTATTCATGAGTACACACTAACATATAATTAGCTGAAGTACGTAATGCATATTTGGCATGCAGTCCAGTGACGGATTCTGAAGTCGAAGTGTATGAACTCAAAGTGAGAAGATGCTAATAACAGTCAAAGATAGAGGCATGTCAGTTGTATTTATACCATGGTGTTGATTAACTTGAGTGCGCTCCACCTGTGTTAATTAGGCTAAGATTCTGATGTGCTCCTCCCAACCTTGTTAAAACCATGAAAAGAAAGAAAAAAAAGTGACGTGATGTGATTTAATAATGAGTGTTTATTATTATTATTACTACTTTCTGCAGGATAACAATGGATCTAACGAGAAAGATTCTCATGTTGGGAAAGCTGATGAAAACACTGAAAGGGGAAACTGGAGCAGTAAAAGAGAATACATGCTGTCTATGATCGGCTATGCTGTTGGTCTTGGAAATGTGTGGAGATTTCCTTACTTGGCTTACAAACATGGGGGAGGTACAGTGAGATGACTTATTATGAGTTCTCATAGTGTACAGTATGTTGAATTAATGTCTTATTCATACTGTATAATAGAAAACTAGATCAGAAAATAGGGCAATATATTTAACTTTTATAATTATTTTTTTTCTCTCACTGTTTTAAATACTGCATCTTTCCAACAATTCAAGGGGCCTTCCTCATCCCCTACACTATCATGCTGGCTGTTGCTGGCCTTCCTATGTTCTTCATGGAGAGCTCTTTTGGACAGTTTTGCAGCCAAGGCCCCATCAATGTGTGGAAAGCCGTGCCTATACTGCAAGGTGACTCTGAATTCAATCTTAAAATTGGTCGATCTGAAAGCTGCTGAGGAGTTTAAGAATTCACTGTGGATTCAAATGGATTTTTGCTACAGTTTAAGGTCCACCAATGTGGTAAATGCCTCCAGGAATTTTTTTAAAAATGTGTTTTTATTTAAATAAATTCATAAATGTGTTTAAACCATTCTTGAGACAAATACTCCTCAAATGGTTAACATGCAGATTGCATAATTACATTTGCCCTCAGGACCTTTTACACTGTTTGTGAATACACAAAAAAAAAAAAAAAAAAAATCCAACATGGTCAAATCCAGTACACACTTAAGTGAATTTATTCAAATGTTTGACTTGTACTTTAAACATCTTAAAGTGGTGTTTTTTTCTCTCTCTCTGTAGGTGTTGGCATCACAATGATGCTGGTTAGCACTTTTGTGGCTATCTACTATAATGTAATCATTGCTTATAGTATCTACTACCTTTTTGCATCTTTTCAATATCCTCTCCCTTGGAGTGCGATGGACTGCAACTCAACAGGTTCGTTAGACCATTTCTTTTTCAAAGAGGACCATGTTTCTGTGTCCGACATACCATGACTTTATTCTTTAATAATTAATTTTTACATTTAATTTTAAATTTAATAATAAAAGTATTTGCATTTTTCTAGATGAACTGGCTTGTAAGGGAAACTTGTCTTTCACACTTAATACTGTAAAGAAAATTTCAACCTTGTTGCAGCTCTGTGCTTAAAACAAGAGTTTAAGCTACTGTATAACTAAAGAACTATGACTACTTTATAGCTCTATCTACAATTTTACTGTATATGTTTAAAGTATTTATCAAGATACAGAATAATACTGCAGTAAATGATTTGGACAATATGTTTCAATGACTTACATTACTGCTGCAGCACTGAATGTGACTTCTGAGACTCAAACCTGCCAGAATGCATCCACAGCAGGCCAGAGCCCTAGCGAGAAATACTGGGAGTAAGTTGACATTTAGTTTTTGTACAGATTCTCAGTGAGACTGAGCTTTGTTAGCACCCTTTTCTTTCTTGATTGCTTTCTCTGGATAATTCATGACTAATGTTTTGGACTGTGTTAGGTTTTGGGGGTGATCTGCACAGCATTACAAATTTGTAGAGTGTAGTTTCTTTCCTGTTCTGAAGCGTTTTGTTAAATGGAAAGCTTGGGTGGGGTGCTGATTTGGTGCATATCTATCTATTCTTATATATATATATATATATATATGAGCACAAGACATAAGTCATTCCACCCCTAAACTGTAAAATGGTAATGTCACGGTCTCCAATTTACTTTTTTATTTATTTACTTATTTTTTATATTTGACCTCTTGTGACCGACTTGTCCACAGTGAGGTGGCTCTTCAGCGCACTAGCAGCATGAATGAGACCGGGCCGGTGGTTTGGCACCTTGCCCTGTGCCTGCTGCTTGCCTGGATACTAGTCGGAGCAGCTCTCTTCAAAGGCATAAAGTCCTCTGGGAAGGTGGGTGTTTCACCTCAGTAACATTAAATTGCATCTGTACAGTAAGTTGTGTTGAGGCAGCAAGGGGAATGCATTTTGCGTTCAATTTAACATGATAAATGGTGCATTTCAGGTTGTGTATTTCACAGCTACTTTCCCATACGTCGTTCTTTTTATCCTGCTGATTCGTGGTGTGACTCTGGAGGGAGCAAAAGATGGCATTGAGTTCTACATCGGTTCAAAGTCAAACCTCACCAAACTGGCTGATTCTGAGGTCCGTCAAAAACGAAGTCCAACCGTCTAACCTTACGGTTCATAATCACGGGAATGTACTGATTTCAGACAGCTAATGTAGCCCGTTTTCACCATAGGTTTGGAAGGATGCAGCTACCCAGATCTTCTTTTCTCTCTCCGTTGCATGGGGTGGTTTGATGACTCTGTCCTCTTACAACAAGTTTTACAACAACTCCTATCAAGACTCCATTATAGTGTGCATCACAAACTGTGGCACCAGTGTATTCGCTGGCTTTGCGATCTTTTCTATCCTTGGACACATGGCACATGTCTATCAGAAACCAGTGTCAGAAGTTGCAGATGCTGGTAAGATCTGAAATTTTTAATTTGCATTTAAGACTTATTTTAAAACAAAAAGCAATAAAATGTGTAACTTAAACAAACATTAGCATGATGTACTCCTTATTGTGTTATTAAGCTAAGCACCAGTTTGTGTTTTAGGTTTTGGATTGGCCTTTATTGCATACCCTGATGCTCTTTCTAAGCTGCCCATTTCACCCCTGTGGTCAATCCTGTTCTTTTTCATGCTTATAACCCTTGGCTTGGACTCCCAGTTTGCAGGAATAGGTAAAGAAAAGCAGATGTACTGTAGTAAAGTAAGAAAGTACTCTCATTTGTCTTGATCTTAATCATGATTTGTCTACAGAGGTTATCACCACCTGCCTCCAAGATGCCTATCCCAAGCTTTTGAAGTCCAAGCGAGGAATTATTACCACCACAGTTTGCATTCTTCTTTTTTTGCACGGCTTGCCATGTGTCACAGGGGTAGGCAAACCATTACAAGTATAGATTTACTCTGAGATCTACATTTACGATGATAAAAATGCATTACATTGCTGTACAGTAGATTTAAAAGTGCTTCGTTTTGATAGGCAGGAATTTATTGGGTGAATTTAATTGACACCTTCTGTGCTGGATGGATTCTCCTGGTCGCTGGATTATTAGAGGTCTTGGGTCTTTCCATCTTGTATGGTGAGCATATATTAGCAATATCTAATGACATTTATGTGCTGCCTGTCTCCAATTATTGTTCTGTTCTTTACTAAAATGCATGACTATTTTCAGGTGGTAATCGGTTCATCAAAGATATCGAGATGATGATTGGGAGTAAGAGCACCCTCTTCTGGTTATGGTGGAGAGCTTGCTGGTTTTTTATCACCCCAGTGGTTCTTTCTGTATGTACATACTTTTTAAACTATATAATAATTATAAGTGATCATTATATCTGATGTTTTTTTTTCTTCTTTTTTTCTAAACCAGATTGTCCTTGTATGGTCCTTGTATACTTTTACATCCCCCACATATGGCTCAGTTGAATATCCAGATTGGGGCCTTGCTCTGGGCTGGTGTATGACTGCATTTTGCCTCATTTGGATCCCTATTCTTGCAGTCTGGAACGTGTACAAAGCTAGTGGAAGCCCCTGGCAGGTAAAGCAGAATGTTCAGGTTTTATCCGAGGGGTGGGGTGTATATGCATGTCAGTGGTTTGTTGCCTTTTAAGTCATGCACTTTAATTCTAAACTTTAACTTTTGTCATTCAGCGTATCAAAGCAGCCTGTTCACCCACAGAAGACTGGGGTCCTTACTTGGAGTGTCACAGAGGGGAGCGCTATAGTACAGGAGAAGCAGCTGATCCAAATGTGATCCCTAATAAGTTTACAACTAGGTTGTAGAAGTTTAATGATGGTGTTTTAATGTATTTGTGCATTTGTAGCACTACTCCCTGTAGTTAATTGAACAAGATAACTTTTAATATTTTACATTTTTGTGTTTTATTTAAATAAAATGTTTGTACAAGACAAGTACCAAAGATTTTACGGTTAAAAGCAATGTTTATTGACATTTTAATATGCTAATGGGTAATTTGAAAACTATTGATGTTGTAGCCAACTTGGTATGTTACAAAGCACTGAAAGTGTAACAACGAAGAAGTGAAATTTGAATCTGGAACCCAGCACTCTGCAGGAGAGCCACACCTGTGATGCAAATGTAATCATTTAAATCTCTTCCAGAAATAACATTGTCAAAGCACAAGTGAATGAGTAGGGGAAATCAGGGGCAATTATACACAGAGGAAAAGGGGTGTGTGTGGCTTCTTTTTTTTTTAATCATTTTCTGAGACCTTTTCAACAACAATAAGAATAACACTTAGAAAGCAAAAAGAGTTTTATGATTTCAGTATTGCTTTTCTGCCAATATCTTTTAAATTAAATACTATGCATTTTTTTTTTCCTGTTGTAAGGCTATTATTTATATTTTGGCACAATATCAAAGATTGTATAATATGTTCTGTAACATATGATACATTAGTGTTATTTATTTATTTTTACCTCTTTTACAGCCATTTTCAGTCAGTCGTAAATTGCGAAAAGAAAACAATCACAAAGTTTTTCACAAAAATATGACCATTTGATGCAGTTATAGCACTATGTATTACTGTTTTTCTCCATCTTTGTATTTTAATCTATGCCAAGCAGGTATCTGCATTTTTCAGAAATGCAGCTATACAATTAGTTTATCAAATTCAATATTTAAGAAATTTTATTTAAAGCCTTTTCTTGACTGTTTCAAAGTAATTAATGGTAGATTAACCTACTGGAGGGGTGCCTTTGCCTTTGTGCCATCTCAGATGAGTTCCTATCTGATACGTGCAAATCTAATTCTTCCCTAAAACCTATTGTATGCATTATATTATATAAATAAAATAAAATTTACTACACTTAATAGTAATAAGGTTTAACTTAAGATGTGTTACAGACTTTAGTGCTAATACATTATTAAAATGTATCAATAAAAATAACAGCAATATTCTAAACTATGTATACCACTTTCAATTTTAAACAATTCCTTATAAGTTATGAAAAAAAAAATCAATATTTTAATATTTAACTAATGAAGAAAAAAACGACGACATTTACACCCCCCATCCATATGCATATGCATTTTGCCATAAGCATAATGTGCCTGCAAAGTTAAGACATTTTAAAGTTTTAGTCAAAACAGTGCAACGGTAAAACGCGAATACAAAAATACAGCTTATAACGGAGCGAAGTAGAGGTAAAGATGCTGTAACGTTAAGTCAAATGGGGTTGAGCAGGAACCCTGTGAACTAAGGATGCAGTTGCACGCGTGCCCTCTATGGCCAGTCACGCTGGCAGAGGTGTGGCGCCTTTTCACGATTTCAACACAGACGCTTCAAAACACGGGGCCATCTTGGGGGAAGACAGCCTGGTGTGAAGTTCACCGAATAGCCGTTACATGCTTTATAACCAACACATAACATCTAAGAGTGCATCTAGATATGGCCAAAAGCAATCTACGAATAACTCAACGGTTGTTTGTCAACTTAACAAGGCCCTTTTCTCGATGACAGACCGACTCTGACCGCGCTCCGCCAGAATCAACTGACGTTTCTCGTGTCCCGCCTCCACGCAGGAGGACAACCAATGAGGGCTCCACAAAAATCCAGCGTAATGACGTTTCCGCTTCTGCGCGCATGCGCAATGTCATTTTGTCCAAAGCTCCTCACTGTTCACATCGAAGATGGCGGCAGGCTTTGACCTGCTGTATAAGGATTTCTGTATTAAAAGAGTGGGAAAGAAACTTTTTTTCACCGATACTTCAGGTTGTATTAGATTAGAAGTTTCCACATCTTGTCACAATAAGTTTGAGGTAAGCGCCCAGGCAGCCGGAAAATCACCCCGCTGACTCCGGGAAAAGAGGCAATTCAACTAACGTTAGCTAATGTTGATTTTCTGCGAGCTCTTGTACATATGAACATAATGAAAGCTGCTGCTCTTCAGGTGTGTTAGATGATTATTTCTCACAAGAGCATTGTTGCTAGTGGACTTGAGGTTAAACGGGCGCTTGTCATATCTGTATTGACATTGTGACACGAGACTCCCCTTCACTCACGCTTGTTCCTTCGAAAAGCAAGTGGAGGGAAAAGCGGATGAAAACCCAAACTTCCTGAACTGATGTGCCTGAGGCACAGATGGAAGACAGCTAAGGCGATCCAGTGTTTCTTAATGCTATGGTAACTACTTTGACCGGGACATCCACGGTGCAAACTTTGAACGGAGGCAATGCAATGGATCCGCACACTGAAAGCGGCACTCCAGTGTCCAGTGGCCCATCATCATCATCATCATCAGACGACGCTTCAACTTCTGTCCCAGTTGTTAATAACGGGCCCGGGGTAGCGAAAGGTGTCACTGTCGCCCAAAGCCCAAACACAGTGATACAGTCTTCTTACGGGAATCCTCCAGCGGCAGCATCCAGTGCAGGTCCCTCAGTGACAGTTGTCAGGCCATCTATGCAAACTGCTGGAACAGGTTTAACTATTAACGGGAGTAATAACAATAACACCGTTTCAGCGACTGTAGCCAATGTAGCGACACGCGGAATTACCATTACTACTAACGTTACTACTACTACAACGACCCCAATTTTGATGAACCAGACTCCTGCTTCTGTCTCAGCGAGCAAGTCCGAGGCTACTAAAACTATTATCCAGCCCACCGGCACCATGACTCTCGGCCCTGGAGTGGCCAAGGGGGCTGTTTTACAGGGGGTTGCGAGAACTGCGGCTCCGGTAACTGTTGCAGCAGCTGCGGGACCGAGTCCTGCCATCAGGGCCATTGCGCCACAGGTGTTAGCGCCCCGACTCCCACAGAGCACCCCGGGCCAGAACATCCATAACATCCAGCTACCTCCAGGTATCTCAGTCACACTAGCACTCCCCTTGCATACTGTATAATGATGTGAAATTGTGTAATAGAGGAAGTTGTAGAGATTTTAACAGCCATCTCTGATATTGTGCGAAGTTTGTGGTGCACACTGTCAGTGAGTGGTTCATATAACAACAGTAGAGCAGCTAAAGTTCCTGAAATGCATATAAAGTATAGTTCTCCTTAGAACTGCACATCCTTCATACCTGCACATCTCTCTTAATTGTGCACGCCACAAAAGGAAATTTTAAGACAGCTACATTCACTTTCACTGTATGGGAAAAAAAGGAGATGGTTTTTGCTTAATATCTTCTTTTGTACTCAGAAGAAAAAAGGCGTACAGTTTTGGAACAACACAATGGGTAAATTATGGCTTTTCTGTGCCTTTCACTGTGCGTTCACAGTAATAGTTAGAAAGCATTGTTGATATCAATTTATCATCATGCAATTATTTTTTTTTTTTTTCATCTTAAGATCAAAACATTTTAAGGTGTTTTACCAGTAGCTGAATTTGTAGGGAAATGTTAGTTTGAAGTTTGGCCACAGTTCTTGCAAAAATGATTCCTTTCAAACGTTTTGTGAATTCTTGGTTATCTTAACTTGAGGTTGAAGGTTTAGACTCTTCCATTCAAATTCAGTGCTAAAAAGTTTAAAATGTTACTTCCAGTGATATTATAAGAACTTAAAATGCTAATATGTACTGGTTTCAGTTTTTTTTTCTGTCTCGCATTCCTCTACCTCTGTTCTCCTTAAGTGGCAAGTTACACTTGAGCATGTATCATTTCTTTGGACATCATGTTCTGCAGTATCTTTTTTTTTTTTTTTTTTAAACATAAATTCATTATGTAGCTAATGACTAATAAAAAATCCACTAAGAAATCATGCTTTGATGTAATAATCCTCTATTGTTCAAGATAGAAATTTGTTGGATAAAGTTCACCAAACTAGAAAACTGAGAAAGTTCTTTGTATAAGCCTGTGTTTTCAGCATTCAGCATTCGCATACATATGAATGAAAGTCAATGGAGTGAAAAGTGTAGTGTGACCGGCCTTTTACTGGGTGATTTTAGTGAAGACCTCGACACTATTCTCTTACTTCCTCACAGTCACAAGCACTAGTATTTGCTTCAGGAAATGCTCATGAAGTTACTTTTTTTCTAGTGGTTTTTCTTTGACTGTATGCTCTGGTCATTCTGGCAACCCTGTTGTCTGCCTGGACAGAATACTTGACAGATTTTTCTACAAGAGGCCATCTGGATTCTCCAACCAACAGTTTCTGTTCAGAACACATCCGTTGGTTCACACGGTAACGGAGACTGAGTGTGTAGGGTTCTCAGTGTGCTGTGCAAATATAGGCCACCAACTGTGCGCATTATTCTTCCTGCCTCTAAGCAGGCCACGGTTACCAGACTTGACTCCAGCCAGATCAATAGGACATTCTCACTAATGAATAACAGTTTACACAGGAAGTGATGTCAGCCTTTCTGTATGTGTCATGTTGTGTGTGCAGGTATGGTGTTGGTGCGTAGTGATAGTGGTCAGTTACTGATGATCCCACAGCAGATGTTGGCACAGATGCAGGCCCAGTCTCAGGCTGCCCGTCCTGCTGCCCCCACCAGCACCACCCCTGGGCAGATCACCTCTGCACAGGTAATACCCTCTGACCGCCCCAAACTCAACTGACACCTGCAGTACATATTTCGACTGAATGACTGCAGAATAATAAATATATTTATGGTATTATATTATTGTATAGACTTAAGTATTTAATAAATAATAATAATAAATAATTGATATAATTTATTATTTTATTTAAATTATATTGACTTGATATATATAATATGGGGTAGGGCTGGGCGATATTTGAAATATATATATATATATATTAGTAATTTTTTATGATATTCAATATTTATCTAAATGCTTGCATAATAAAAAAAACCAGGGGAAATAGTTAAACTCTGAAAAGTATTTATTTAATTTTAGCCAAGAACGCAAGTCTGTCTACTGTCTCTGTTTTAAGATAAGCTCTGTGGCATGAAACTATGTTCCCACTGCCACTAAAAACACTCAGATGGGGAGCTATTTGAGACTTCTACATTCTCTCTGTCTATATTATGAAAACTGCTGAAACAAATGAAAAATATTATAAAAGTTAAATTCCACATTGCCGTAGACTGTTTCTCTATTCACACAACAGCGATTGAGCTAGTGCATTTATACAGCGACCACAATCGCAAACAATACAGCCGCGATCTCATGACAGGAAACAGACCGGCTGAATGACGCTTTCATTTAGATCGCTAAACTCCAGCTTGTTTGTTTTTCAGATCATCTGCGGCGGTGCTCCCGCAATGAGGAGCAAGCGTTTGTGTGCATTAAAATAGGCAAAAACACCAGGAAGAAAATGTCTATGTAACAGCAAAGCTCTGATTCGGGGATTTGAAATCTTGATATCTGGCAACCGCACTCATGAGAGCTCGCATAGTAGAGTCGTGTAGAGCAGTCCGCAGTGACATGTTCTGTTTTTTGGACATTTGGCGCGTTCTTTTGGGAAAGTATGCTTGAATTTGAAATATTTTATATTCAAGATATTTAAGATTATTACATCTCCATCAAAATTTTTCCGATATTTTTGCTAATATTCCATATATCACCCAGCCCTAATATGGGGTATTAGATGCATGCTTTTAAAAACAGGATTTTCACACATACATTACGTAAAGTCTAGACTAGTGCACGTATATTAGAGTGTGTTCTTTCATTGCATGATTCAGTTTATTAATACATTCACATTCAAAGTATCTTTTATTATTTAAATCATTTCAAATATCAGTATTCAATGTTTAATATATCAAAAAAAATAATAATCATGTCTTGCATTAAACAGTGTGTAAATACATCTAAATGCCACTTCAGATGCAACTTCTGTGTTTCCTCTGTTTTGTAAAGATGAATTTTGTTGAACCTGATTTCATTTGCCTGGTAACAGCCCGAATTTCTTATAGAATTTGACTCAAAAGATAAGGGACACTTTTAGTAAAATTAATTTATGAAGGTAGAAATGGCCATAAAATGGAAAATATTAAATTTTTCTTAAACTTGTTGGAAAAAATTAATTTCTATCCGAGAACTGACCACCACACAGAACATGAAGAATATCAAAAACTTTAGGAGTCAGCTGTCCACGGTAGTCCTTAAGGTACCAGCAAAATAACACACAAAAATGTTTTATTGTTATTGTTGTCGTAGATATTTTTATTGTCAAAATCGCACATCGCTAGTATTAATTCATAAATACACTATTGTTAGAAAGCAGTTGAATATGGTGTTAAATGTTACTGATTTGTTTTATTCTAAATTGAGATTATTCATTAGATCACAAAAATGCTATGTTTTAAAGCATAAACATGTAGCAACACACAGCATGGGTCTAATGGGGTATGTGACAGTTTTTGTCAACTAGCTACTTACTAGTTGGCTCCATTCTTTTTCATTCATTCCCCATGTCGGCATTTACTCATTAATCTCTGTCTGATATTTGCAGGCACCTGGAACTCCTCTGATGGCCCGACAGGTGACTCCTACCACCATCATAAAGCAGGGCTCTCCTACAGCCAGCAGCACGGCCACTACCACACTCCAGAGACCACCGGTACAGGTAGCTATGAAAGACACATCATGTAGAAAAAGTCCCTTCAGAAATGACAGGAGTCAGTCTGTGCTGTAAGGTGTATTTCTGAGGTGGCTGTTGTCTTCTTCTCTCTCTGGTGTGTCAGCAGGCCTCCTCTGTGGGTGCAGTGTTGTCAGTGCAGGCAGGAACCGCCCAGAGGACTGTGACCGCTGCCCCAGGGACCACCGTCTCCTCCGCAACGGTGAGAGGCTGCACTAACTTAGCAGTCACACAAGACACGCCGGTTCACAACCGAAGAAACGGTCCTGAGCGTTTAGCTTCATGCTTAAAGGCTTCTCGAATGCTCTGTAAACTGACCTGATTAAATATGGTAAAAAGGAGTTAAAGAGATTTACGAGAGCAAACCTTAATGGAATGTCTGTTCTCAGGTGGGAATCCCCTGATGTCCCCAACTGATGCAAGGCTCATGCCATTAAATCTTAACCTGAACGTTTGTATGCATCCAAGGTACGGATGCAAGATAACCTGAAGCTGCTGCAGAGTAAATCTACGTTGTGCTAATGCAATCACTTTTCTTTTTTATAGGAGACAATGGAGAATGTAAAGAAATGTAGGAACTTCTTGTCCACGCTGATAAAGCTGGCCACTAGTGGTAAGCAGTCATCAGAGACTGTCGCTAACGTTAAAGAGCTGGTCAAGAACCTGCTGGTGAGTTTCAGAGGTTGAGTGTGTTTTTGTATGTTTCTAACTTTGTAAATTGTTTTTGGCATTTTATCAGAATTGTGCAAGTTAATATTTTTAATGAGGTGTGTAAACCCTTAATTGAACAGATTACCTTTAAATGTTTGTGTTTCATAGTCTACCCCTGCAGTGGGGTCCAAATCTGTGACCATTCATAAAAATGCTTCTATTTTATTCACTACTGTTCACATGTTTTTTTTTAAAACATTATTTAAATAAGTCTTTAATGCACAACATACGGATGCATTTATTTGATCAAATATGCAGCAAAAAATAATATTTGCGCTATGCAATATTATTATTATTATTTATTATTATTATTATTATTATTAATGACCAGTTTGTATTTAAAATTGTAATTTATTCCTGTGCCTTTACTCTAGTCTTTAGTGTCACAAGATCCTTCAGAAATCATTTTATTATACTGATTTGCTCAAGAAATATTTGTTATCATTATTCATGTTGAAAAGATTTTGGTGAAAAACATGATACTTTTGCTCAGTTTAATGTGTCCTTTCTGAATAAATGTTAAGTGTAATATTTATAAATGTATTTGTGTAATGATTTCATACATTTTAAGATTTTTTATGTATTCCATACAATTGAAAAAATAATTTTAAATGGAAAAAAATACATATAAGTATAATTTCATTAAAAAGTGTACAGTAATTAATATGAATTCCTTAATAATTATATTGTTTGCCTGCAGAAAATGTACTTGAGCTGCATGAATATATTGATGTGCTTTAATGGAAACATTTTGAGGTTTTATTATGTTCAGAAGCTCACAAATTTGCTTAGTTAAATAGAAATAGTAAAGACTCTCTATATATATTTCTTCTTCATTCTACATTCTTTTTGACATTTTTTTTTATGTTCTAAAATGTTTGTTTAAATTAATATTTTAATATGGTTTCAGACTTTTGAACCCAGTGTATTAGTCATTGGTGGTGGGGGATATGAACCTGTTTTGGTGTTTGTCCCCTCAGGAAGGGTCGATTGAAGCAGAAGAGTTCACCAGCAGGCTCTACAAAGAGCTCAACTCCTCTCCTCAGCCTTATTTAGTGCCTTTCCTTAAGGTAAAGATCTTAAAATTCAATGAAAATGTAACTCAAATCATGTTATTCGGAACCAGATAATTATAAAACATTTAATACATTTCTGTAAGTATCTACTAATTGGAGAAAAATAATTTAAGAGCAACCTGGGGTTAAGTTTATGCACAATCTTTATTGAACAAGATTGTTTCACAGAGCACACATAAGCAGCGTGGTCATTTTGGTGGTTGTGTTAACACACACTTCCTACTTGGTGACTAGGCAAATGGAATTGCTTTAAATCATTATTTGCAATTGCTTGTATGATGATTAATTGCCAGACAGTACTATTTCCCACAACAAATTCCTCCTTTTCCTTTCTTCAGAGGAGTCTTCCAGCTCTTCGACAGCTCACTCCTGACTCCACAGCCTTCATCCAGCAGAGCCAGGGCCTCCAGGCGCCCGCTGTGGTGCTGACCAGCTCGAACACGGCTGGTGCCACCTCCACAGCTCCCCGCACGCTCATCCAGCCTGCCCTCAGCAACTCCAGCCAGACTGCCTCGCTGGTAAACACGGACCTACATGCATAATTTACTTGATGTGTTGTTTAGTGAGGTGCAAGGACACTGTTGGGTTTATTAATGCTAACGGCACATTGCAGGTAAAATGAAGTGTTTAGTCTTAATTTACACTGAGCTAAATGAATGGAGCTTAATTGCTTTAGTACATAGTTTAAATTGTTGAATGGTAATGCCTGTATTTGCCTTGTGGCAAAGTAAAAAATCACTCTTGAGCTGTGTCAATTATTGCAATAGACATCATATGCATGTCATTAGAACTAACTGATGTTTCGACAAAGAGTAAGGTTTTGTGCATGATAATTTTATGAAACTTTCTGTTAATAAAAGGTTACATTTAATTCTGAGTCCCATTTCACATATTATTAGTAGAATATGATAACGATAATATTAATAGTATATGATAAATAAAAAAATAATAATAGTATTATAATTAGGTGCGAAGAAACCTCTTGTTATTAATATTATATTACTTAATTATTTGAAACAAATGTCAAAATATATGTATACATGATCTATTATAATAGTAATATTAATTCATATATAACCAAATATTTAAAAACTAAATATACATGATTAATGTTTTATCAGCTGGCCTTAAATTCTCTCAATGGTTGTAATAATAGAATTGCATTCAATGTTGTTGTTGTTAAGGTATTGCAGTCTCAACAGCAGGGGGCAATCGTGAAGCCCCCTCAGGTTACCCTGACAACCACTCCCATGGTGACGCTCAGGGGTCAACCCCACAGCCACATAGTGGTGGGTCAGCCTCAGGTGCAGCTCAAACAGTTCCAGACAGGTGAGTGTGTCCGTCGAACCCGTCACTGTCTGTTTTGTTTCACAACATAATGACGTAACCCCTCTCTCTCTCTTTCTGTGTCTGTCAGTCGCTGTGAAGCAGGGTGTTGTGAGTAGCACTAAACTGGCTCCGGGCTCTGTGTCTGTAGCGTTAGCGCAGAAGAATAAAACAAAGGATGGTGCTGGAGGAACTTTCAGGTTCGTGTTGCGTTCATTTCACTTTTCTGCTGCCATGCACAGCAACGTTTACCCAGGAGACATTGTGCACAACATACACGAGTAATACACAAAGTTTATCTAAACTGATTGTGATGAAAAGATGTAGCATTTTCCTCAATATTGATTCATTTCAGGCTGTACACAGTAGTTTGTGTGTGAATTATAACTGTTAGAGTGCCATTATCATGACCATGGGTCACACAACAGTTTAATATAAACTAACTTTATCACTCACGATTTTCTAAAAATAACGCGCTTGTTCTATTCTTTATCTATTCTATCTGTTTTCTTTTTATTATATTATTTAAAAGCCCTTGCTACGTGTACTGCGTTTAAGCTAACTGAGACTTGTTATAGCACTAGTATATCATTGCTTTTTGTTGTTTATTGCTTCCATTGTCCTCATTTGTACAGTAAAACGCTTTGCATAAAAGCGTCTGCTAAATGATTAAATGTAATATACATTTTTATACTGTGAGCCAGTGTTATTTTAGTATTTTATAAAAGTATATTTTTCTGTTATATATTTGAAAGTATGGTAAATTTAGTATCAATACAAAAGTGTTTTAGTACAGTGGTTCCCAATCCTGGTCCTGGAGAACCCCCAATGTCTCTCTTATCTGACACACACATTTGAGGTCTTTGAGTCTTCACTAATGAGCTGAATCAGGTGTGTTTGAATAGAGAGACATCTAAAATGTGCAGTGTTGGGGGTTCTCCAGGACCAGGATTTGGAACCACTGGTATAGTATATACTGTAGGTCTAGTTTTGCAGCATTTGTAAAACTAGAGCAACAGACTCTCAAACTCTTTCTAACATATGTTCTTGTACGTCTTAAATCTGTCCAGGGATGATGATGACATTAATGACGTGGCCTCAATGGCAGGCGTTAATCTTTCCGAAGAGAGTGCACGTATCCTGGCCACCAACTCGGAGCTGGTTGGCGCAGTGACGCGGTCTTGCAAGGATGAAGCGTTCCTCTCTGCCAGCATGCTACAGCACAAGATACTAGAGATAGGTGAGACTTCTAGTTACCGAATTCTTACTACAACGTACTGTTTTACCAGAGCTAACAGTTGTTGTCCTCTTATGTGGTCAGGCCAAAGGTTTGGAGTGACAGAGCTGGGTCCTGAGGTTGTGAACATCGTCTCTCATGCCACTCAGCAGAGACTGCAAAACCTTCTAGAGAAGGTCTCTTTGATCGCCCAGCAAAAGAACATGACTTACAAGGCAAGTCTGCTGCCCCAGTTCGGCTAGCTCATTAAAGTATGTTGATAGTAACATATTTTTTATATTTCTTCACCACACTTTGTTGAACCCTGGATGGGTTTCCTTTTTGTCCGAATCGGAATTAGGAATCCAGAGGCTGTTGCAGGTTTCAGTTTCGAAAGCGCTCTATCCTTTGAGTGTCAGCTTTTGTTGTGAACCTGCAAGGCTGTGTGTAATGTTAATGATGTGTGTGCAGGAGGATAGCCGGTACGAGCAGGTGGAGGATGTTCGCTCTCAGCTCAAGTTCTTTGAGCAACTTGACCAGTTGGAGAAACAGAAGAAAGAGGAGCAGGAGAGAGAAATTTTAATGAAGGCAGCTAAGGTTAGTAAACCACCTCCAGCCATACTCTCTCTCTCTCTCTCTCTCTCACACTCACACACACACCTCTATTACTACCATTGGCCAGAGGTTCTGATCATTGATTTAAGTTCAGACCTGGTTCAGTCTTCCAAACTCAGTGGTAGAATTGAATTCTTTTTCCTCTCACACACTACAATGCAGTACCGTATTTTCCGCACTATAAGGCGCACCGGATTGTAAGGCGCACCTTCGATGAATGGCCTATTTTAGAACTGTTTTCATATATAGGGTGCACCACATAGAATAGAAGATACTGCAGTCAAACGTTTGACTGGGTTTGCGTTATGCATCCACTAGATGGAGCTGTGCTAAAGGGAATGTCAACTGTCATTTTTTGAGAAAATTAAAGGCTTTTAAGTGCGTCTTATAGTGTGGAAAATACAGTATTTCTCTCTCTTGTGTCGCTTTTGTCCAGTACCATAACTCATAGAAATGGCTCTAAGTTTACCAAGTTTCAAATTCAGCACTTAGACACTCTACTTTTTAGAGAACTGAAATGTAAGAAATTATATAAATGAACACACAAATAATAATAATAAAAGTGATATACTGTCAACGCAGTATCATTAGGCATAAGTAAAGAAACGTACTAACGAAACTCCACGATTTATATGAAAAATCTGATAATCAGCCTGGAGGAATGCAGGCTAGCATTATTTATAGTTGCTTGTAATTTGATAGGATTTATTATAATTTATTTTATTATGTTAATTGTTTGCTATATTTCAGGATTCTTTTTTTAATTTTGCCTACTCAAACTTAAAATAAATCTCTCTCTGTCCCTCTTTCTCTGTTTATACTCTCTCTGTCTTTATTTATTCATGTATACTACAGTTCAAAACTTTGAAATTAATTATTTTATTCAGCTGTGGTGCATTAATGTGATCAGTGAAGAAAAATAAGGAACGGTGAAGACAAAGAAATGCTGTTCTTTTGTACTTTCTATTGTATCAAAACCTTCAGTATTAGTAAAAATTGTACGTTTCCTGAGCACCAAATCAGCATATGAATGATTTCTGAATGGTCATGTGACACTGAAAACGGAGTAATGGCTGAAAATTCAACTTCCCCATCACAGGAATAAATTACATTTTAAAATAGGAAACAGTTAAATTCTTATAATATTTCACAGTATTACTGTTTTTTCCGTATTTTTTGATCAGAAAATTTTGAAACTTCTGTCAAAAGCATTACAAAATCTTACAGTGTCCAAACTTATGAATGATAGTGTAAGTGTACTTCTAAAAAGAGGGAGAAAGCTCCATTATTTGTGTCAAACTTGCAAAAAAAACATTAAATGAATCCCGATGAAATCTTTTTGATTTTGATTGACAGCCTCCATTTTTTTCATAATTATTTGATTCCAGCAGATGTCTCTATGTGTTTTGACTGTTGATCCTCTCTAATTGCTATTTATGTTTTGCAGTCACGCTCGCGACAAGAGGACCCCGAGCAGCTGCGGCTGAAACAGAAGGCCAAAGAGGTAAGATGGCATACTCGAGATGTTTATCTTGTCAGAGGACCATTGTGTTTGATTATGGGTCAGAGCTGATATATGTGTGCCTGTGGCTACAGATGCAGCAGCAGGAATTGGCTCAGATTCAACAGAGAGATGCCAACTTGACGGCATTGGCGGCTATCGGACCCAGAAAGAAAAGAAAACTGGATTCTCCTTCATTTGGGACTGACACAGAGGTACCAAACATCTCACCCTCATCATGGCAGTCTGCCGCCCTTTTCTTCATCTCCTTCTGTCCCTCTTCGTGCCCTCTTTAAATAATTTAGCACCTGTTGGGCAGATTTAAGATGTCAGGTTGTGCTTCAAGGGTCTCAAATTGTCACAAATGGCAGATAGGACAGTCTAAAGACCAAGTTAGACACAACCATTTTGTTCAGAAATTCTTTACACAATTTTAAGAATATATTCATGTATCATGCTACTTATTATTTTGTGTTGTTTATATATTTATCTTATATTATCATTCACATTTTGCAGTGAAAAACTTTACAAAATTAAGATGATTTTATATCATGTTATTTTATTTTTACAAATATTTTAATATTACAGTATCATAAATTGTCAGATTTTTTTATTTAAATAAATATTTGAATGATTTTGTGAAAAATTTTCAGCAAATTCTTACAATTTTAAATATACATTTGTTTAATGAAATGTATTTCTTATATAATATTTTTGTAATTATTATAATTTACAAGTTTGAGAACTTTACTATTTGAAAATATTTTAAAATATAATTCTATTTCATGTTATTTTCATTTAATATAAATATTACATTATAGCATCATTCACTTTTTTCAGAGAAACAATTTTGATATTACTTTATGTAAATTATATATTTTCAAAACAATTCTAGAAATATTTTACACAAATATATTGAACACTGTTATTAAACGTGTGTGTTTAAAGTCTCACTCATTTTCTTTTCTCCCTTAGAATGGTCACTATTACATTACACCTATTTTATCAATCTACCAACAATGAATATTAAAATGTTAGTTTAGATCGGATTGTTGTCATAGTTCATATATATATATGTGGATGTGTGTGTGTGTGTGTGTGTGTTGACAGGGCTCAGGTTTGTGCGCCAGTGCATCTGGGGGCTTAAATGCAGGAGCGTCGAGGCAGTACACTCGCCAGCGCATCACGCGTGTAAACCTCAGGGATCTGCTCTTCTGTCTAGAGAACGAGAGAAGCACCAGCCACTCACAACTGCTCTACCGAGCCCTTCTCAAATAACAGATAGCCCATGTCCTTCCCTCGTTTCAGTCTTTACGGCTCTATCCCTCATTCGTTCTGTCTTTTTTGCTGTTATCATCATTCTTTGTCATTCCCTTTGCTTCTTTCTTTATTGCACTTTCACACTTTCTGTCACTGTCTCACATACTCACACATACACATTGTGCATTTTCCTTTCCTTTCTCGAGCTAACTCTTCGTCTCATTTTCATTTTCTCTTTTTATCAGTTTTCTTTTTCTTTTATTTTGCCTTGTTTTTAGATTTCTGCCCCTTTTGGATTTTACTCTTCAGAAATTGTTAAAAGAAAATTGCAATTATATATCATGTTTTTCATAGAAGGTGGCTTTGTAATGTGCAAATTACTTATGTAAAAAAAAAGAATTCACAGTGGAACTACCCATTCATTTTATATTTGTGTTTTTACAAAGATGTTTTAAGAAATAAAAGTGGACAAAGTTTCTATA
Organism: Carassius auratus; assembly: GCF_003368295.1. Lineage (NCBI taxonomy): Eukaryota > Metazoa > Chordata > Actinopteri > Cypriniformes > Cyprinidae > Carassius > Carassius auratus. The sequence goes on from NC_039253.1 coordinate 17,410,792, forward strand.
AAAATCTTGGTGGTGTGGTTTTATAATATGTCATGCATATAAGAATCCCTAATTGCTAGATTTGAGAAGGACCGTTCACTTTAATTAACCGATTCAAATACATCACTCTCGATTCGTTTGAATCACAACTGTTCCCTTACCCACAGGATTTAGTGCTGTCAAAGTGTTCTTTTTAAATATAACATGTTATCACTCGATTTTATGATCGTGGTTACCCTACTTCAACGTTTTACTTCACCCAGGCGAGTGATTTACAAACGCGTTGCGAATTGGTTCAAACGAATGATTCAAAAAAACTAGTTCAAAGGAACCATTCTTTGGTGAATCGGACATCACATGGTTATTCTCTTATTGTGCACTAGGTGGCACTGTAGACCTGAGTTTATTGCATCTGGGTCTATTAGAGACAAATGGTAGTTTGTTGCTGAAAATGAAAAATAATTACACATAAATTACCATGCATTTAAAGACTTCTAAATGACTTCGACCAGTTATTGGTTGTTCAGTGACAGCTTTATGTTGGAACTATGGTTTTCCTCCCTGTCGAAATCAGCAGTGTGGATAGATTAAACACTTGATTGTTAGACTTTGGCTCTCAAACTTATCCAGTCACAGTCATCCCTTCTGGATATACGCAGGTTTAACCGTTAAACTCAAAACAGTTGGCAAGGCAAGACGCCATGGATCGAGTTAATGCTTCTAGGCTACAAGTAGCTCATTCTGTAAATCTAAAGGACTGCATGTTCAGTCAAAGGTCACAAAGTGCCATCTTACAGTACGTATCCTGAACCGCCTTATACCTCATTGTGTAGATTTAGCGACTCGAGACAAAATTGACTACCACTAATGATGTCGGTCTATCCCTCAGATACCTCTGCCATGTCAGCCTCCCTCTTCTGCCCTTTGTGTGCGGGCACAATCCAGTGTTTTCCATGGTAATTCCCTTCTTCGCTGCAAAGGGCCACTGTTCCTCTAGAGCTAAGCCCATATAAGCTCCCTCTCAGGAGGAAGAAAGAGGCTGACTGGTTGCCTAGCTACATCTCACAGAATGTTCTGTGTAAACAGCGGCTGGCGGAGGAGAAATCACACAGACTTTGGGTTTGATTGGGTGGAGCAGTTGTAACCCGACTATTATCCCGGCGCTGTTAGGAGGCCTAAATCTTACTGTAACAAAGACCCCCCTGTTGTGACTTCTCATCCGACATATGATAGTATTCACTGCCTGCCACTACAGACTCGTCAATGCCATAAAAACTGAAGTTGTCAATTGATTGGTTACGCAGAGGTCATCACCGCATTGTTTTATTGCAACAGGGTCCGGCCTTGTGTTTGTATGTAAGTTATCTTGCTGTGATGTAAGATTGCTTGTGTCAGCAGCTTACATTGGAATCGCTGTTAGACGTGCTCAGAGCGATTATGTTCCATTCTCTTTGTGCATGTGTTCATTTTAGCTACGTCAACTTCAATTTATGAGACCAACCTCAACAGCTGCTCTCTCTCGCCCGTATTTGCTTTCACCTGTATTTGCTCAATTATAGAGGAAATGCTCCTATTATTTTAGAGTGATGAGTGATGGCATATAGAGGCTATTTCCATTCTTTTTGATAACGGGCTCAGCTAATACTTTTGTCAACGACATGGATAATAATGATAATTTACGGAACGTATTAAAGTTGCCTTAATGGTTTGTTTTTTATAAATGCGCGTTGCCCTTTTGTCCTCTGTTGCTTTAAATGCTCGAGCTCTTTATTAAAGGGGTCATCGGGTGCAAAATTCACCTTTGTTGTTGTTTGAACATAAATGCGTGTTGGAAGTGTGTGTACACATCCACCCTATAATGATAAAAATACACCCAGTGTCCAGTCCACCCAGTGCATTTTAAAATCCCCTTTCTCAAATCAGGCTGTTCCATTCCTGGCAGAATGACGTTTGTTGTTGGATGAATTAATGAACAGCAGTTGTCATTTACTTCTGACATCTATGACATTGAAGACCCAGACGAATAACTTTACTTTAGTTTTTGAAGAAAATGCGCTGATTCCCAATCTGCTTAAATGCATTTAAGTTGGCGCGAATCATTCATGATCCAGCTTCATCTACAGAAGAAGTGAGTATAAGGGTTTTTACGAATCTTTGCAAATCACTTGTCCTAATAATGCTATTGTTAGTAAGTTTTGTGGTGAAGTTTACAGTCTGCTCGTCACCCCACAGAAGAGAGGGGCGGGGCAACCAGAGCTCATTAGCATTTAAAGCAACATGGACTCCAACAGTGTGCTGAAAACTGAGATTTTCTCAGTTAAAAAGGCTGTTTTTACACTACCATTGAGAAATTCCAACCAAAGTATGTTATTTACCTTTTTTAAGACCCTAAAGAAGCATATAAACTTGTGGAAAATGGGAATCTGATTACCCCTTTAAAGAAGGACGGATTCAGATGGGCTGTCACAGTTTTTTTTTGTAGTTGTTTGTTTGTTTGTTTTTTTCACCTGTTAATTGTTTGTTCTGATTACAACAACATTTTACCAAGTTTTTAGTTCCCATTATTCCATTAATGTTCTGATGTAAACTTTACTGATGTAAAGTTATTCTCTCAAAAGAAAGAGCCGACTGAATCATTGAAACGAGTCGTTTTTTAAAACGTCAACTTGATTCATTAGCATATTACCCGCCCATTTGTTGGTCTTTTGTTGGTCTGAATGAAAAATTCCTTCTTTGCCATTAGCTGGTGCTTTTGGAGCAATAAAAATATCAGTTTCCCTGGCAACGGCTGTACACAAAACAGCACTGCACTCACAAACCCTGCTTTATCAGGCATTACAGGCATGATGACATGAAAATAAGACCAATCTTGGTTTGGAAAAATGAATCATTGAGCAACTAAGGGGAAAAAAATAATTCATATTATAAGACAACGAAAGTGCTTTTGACCTTGTGTGCATGTCAACATGTTGTTTGGTGACTCCTAAAACCAAAATAAGAACCTTTCATTACCCATAATAGTGGCACTTTAAATTGTTCAAAACTGATGATAAAGACATTTATAATGTTACAAATTATTTCTATTTTTGATAAATGGTGTTCTTCTGAACTTTCTATCATCAAAGAAACCTGAAATAATACTCTGCTGTTTTCAACATAATAATAATAATAATAGTAAATGTTTTTAAGCAGCAAATCAGATTATTAGAATGATTTCTGAAGGAGCATGTGACTTGAGTAATGATGCTAAAAATTCAGCTTTGAAATCACAGGAATAAATTACGTTTTAAAAATATATTTAAATAGGAAGCAGTTATTTGAAATAGTGAAAATATTTCACAATATCACTGGTTTTACTGTATTTTGGAAAAAAATAATTGCTGGCTTGGTTAGCAGAAGATAATTCTTTGTATTACACATTAAAAATCTCTCTCTTTTTTTTAATGATTTATTAATTTTATGAAAATCACTGGTTTGAAGCACAAATAGTGACTATTTACTTCATATCATTTAGTTATTTACCTATAGCTAATGAATCAGAAGTCTTGCATTTTCACAGGAAATAGTTTACTTTTGCATTGAAAAATGAGGTGGATAGCATGAAATATTGATTTGACAATAAAATAATAATCTTATTTTGCTTTAGATAATAATATAATAATGGTAAAGGTATATACTGTATTTAGTAGTTTAGTGCTAATGTAAAAGTTTTACACATTATAAATCACAATTATGTATTCCAGAGATATACAGTTAAACCTAAATCTTGCACTACCATGTGCTGTAATTTTAACAAAGCAAAAGCTCCAAAAAAAGAAAATAGGGTGTCTGTAATAAACTATCACATTTTTTTTTTTTTTTTTTTTGCATTTCTGCATGAGAGTACATTGAAGGTACCACCTCAGCAGTCCTGCCGTTGGGCAATGACCCAAAGGAGAAATTACATTTACTGGACCGGAGAATGTTTCGATCCTGGTGAGCCGGTGTGAGTCTTCTACAACTACTACAGTTTCATCAGCAAGAATCCTGCGCCTAGGGCCTCTCTCAGCACACATCTCAACGGATCAAAACCAGCAAACTGTTGCATCTTTGAACAAGGCCGTGAGCAAGGAAGTTCGCATTTATATGCTTCTTTAAATTCTGTCCCAATTCATCAGCTCAGCGACCATCATCGCGTGTTGTGATGTTCCGATCCCTAATACATAGTTTTTCAGAAGATATATTATTGATGAGACACTGAAACAGCTTGTTCTTTCAAATGCTGCAGTTCCAGCTAGAGCCAAATACATTTCACAGCCAAACCGTACTAGGAATAAATCATATTTTAGTGTGCGCTCAGCAAAATCCACTTTCCTAATGCAATTTTGACAAACTTCTCAAGTTTAGATTCAACAGTGTACGGCCTGTGAATACAACCAAACACCATCATCCATCACCCATTTACGCTAATTTCTCTATTAATTGACAGTTTCGGTCTGTAATTATGGTTCAAATTGATATTTTGAAGACATAATGCATCAAAACATGTTGATTTGTGATTATTCCTCCAGACAGAGGTCCAGACAATCATCACGAACAAGTCGAAAGCATTTAAATGTCTCGCTTATTTGCCATCAAAACACTGACCTGCAGGAAAGGCTCTGTCATCAACAATGTGCAGGGGGAAAACGCTGTGCCTTTCCACTGTTATTTTGGTCCTATTTAATGGATCCCACTGTTCTCAGATAAAAAGAAGCCATTAACAGAGATGCAACGTACACAAACAAGCAGAAACAAGCAAGCACACAGACAATCAATCGTTATCCACTCTCAAAGTTGTTGTTGAATTTATACTTCAAATGAAGAAAATTCTCCCAGGACGGTGCTTTCAGGACACACAGGCAACTGCAAATGAGCACCTGCTCAGTGTTTCTGTCTGTAATGGATGGAAACTTGAAGATTTGACATTGAGTATAAACAGCAAATCTGTACATTCGCTGATTTCTGTCTGTCTAATGAGCTGCGTCTCTGCTGGAAGGATAAACAGGGTATTTTCATTTTGATGAAACGACACGTCTGAGCGTGTCACGTGCCGTTGCGACCGCAGCACTGCCTCATGGTAATTGTTTGCCTGCCCATGGAAATTGTAAGTGTTAGCTGTGTTGACAATGTCCAACAGCTGCTAAATAAAGAGCAAAATGTTCCAGATTTGACTGATGTCACGTAGCTTTAAGCAGTAGGATTATGTTGAATTAAATTTCATCTTATTCACAATTAGGGATAAGAGCTTGAATCCACAATCTTTGGATTTCACCAGTGAACCCCAAACCCAACTCCCAAACAATAGTATCGGGTTAAGCTTTATGGCGGTTATGATGCATATAAAATCAATACATACTTGTATATATAAATTGTACTATGTACAAGCCACATGGTGTGTATTTTTTCACACATGCCCATGTAAATTAATGAGAGTAAATATGTCAGTATCGACGCTATGCAGCACGAGTGAATAAAATTAACACTAAACTGCTTGAATTTCATGAAATGTTAGTTAAAATGGGATTTTATAATTGCTTCATAATTGAAGTCCTAAAATAGTCTCTTAACCCATAATCCATGAAATTTTAAATAATTCCATTCAGACCATTAGGAAAATTGGTAGGCAGTTTCAATATCAATCATTTAGATTCTCAATCATTTTACTTTGTAGGACTCACAGTAGCCAGATTCTCAGCCCAATCTCATGTAAATATAAATAAGAGGTGTTGATTTATCAGATATTTTCACTTACAATTTTCCGACCTAATTAAAACCTAGAGGATGATATAACTGAAGGTTTAACCCTCTGCATTACTACATAGCACTGTTCAGAATACATGATGTTACTCGTGTTTGGAGGTCACTTTGACCCCAACAAGAACACACTGTTGAAAACTAAATAAGTTTGAATTCATTTAGGATCCTTTCTCACAGGTAATCATAAAACTCATACAAAAGTAAAGAGTATTACCTTGTACCAATGTCAGGCCAGGGGTTTTTCTTTTTCAGCTAAATGGGACTTAAGGAAACTTAATAGGACTCCAAACAGAAAATAAGGGATATAAAAGATTTGTGGAGAAATTTTTCTGAAGTGATTATTCTTGTTCCCTCGTTGTCCGTTCCAAAATGATGAACCAGAGGACCCTGTGTTCCTCTCGAACCACGGCTATTACTTCAAAGTATTATGCCTCACTCGAGTGTGATAATTAGACTGTAGATGAAAGGTGGTCGCAAAAGCCATACGATTTATCATTTTTGGACTATTGTCCCAATTTAGAGCCTAGTCGCTCTCAATATTTTAGTTTTAAGAAGTTTATCCTTGATGATGTCAGCTGAAAAGTAATTCCAGTGATGGACCAAGTTCATTATTCAAATTTACATTTTGATGAAAGATTACAAAGACAAAAGTGTTTTAGTGAAATTAGTCAATTGTTATATTCGTAGCTGCCTGTGTAATCTTGCACAGTCCCTGCATTGTAAGGCAGGTTTTTCTTAAATTAGGCTGTTGGTTGCAACCTGCTCCAGATACTTGCTTGCTCCAAATTGTCCATATGAATATTGGATATGCAGGGAGCAAACTGATTTCCCATTGCAGTTCCATGGACAGAAAAATTATTGTATCACAAACTCAACTGTAGAACATCCAAAGGGGCTTCTTCACCCGGCCTACATGAGTCAGCATATCCTAAATACTTGTTCTACTTCTTTTAGACTGCTTTTTGATATTCATGAAAGTATACACTAGATAAACTAAAACATTAGCAATGAAAAGCACTGATTCAGGAGAGATGGTTTCTCGTAATGACTACTTCCAGGTTTTAAAACCTATCCGGATCATCCATCAGACCATTCAGAAATGTTCTTCCACTTGTAACCATTCTAATGAGATTCTAATTCGGATGACTCAGTGACAGCTCCTAACACAAAACATTTCAGTGTGAGCGTTTCAGCAAACAGAAGGGGATTCTGAAACAATAAAATCCATCAGTGTCAAAGTTTCTACATTATATCTAATATTCTTTTACAGATACAGGTGTGTAAATAAGCCGTTTTGATAATTTTATATCCAGCATCTAGTCACTATCCTTCTGAAAATTTCTGCCATTTTTAAACTTAGTTTTGTCAGTTTTACAACTTCACATGACTAAAATGATTCCCAGATTACACCATTTTGTTTCTATGAAGACTTCACCCGAGAGGTTTTCCACTGATTCTATAAACTCAGCAAACTTGACTTTTGTGGGCCATTGACAAATAGCTCACCACCTCGCAAACACACACACACACAAAAACAACTCATCAGACTCAGCAAAATGATATTATTGAAATAGAACAGTATGACACCTTCCAGCTGAAATATATATACAGCAGAATCCAGATCCATGGAGATTGTGTGTTTTGGGCAGAGCCAATTAGTTGTCTCTCTTGAGACACGCCCACTATGGGAAAAACCAACTTTTGCATCCCAAAGGGATCCCAGAGTTCTGCTAAAGCTGCATTTTGACTTTAGTATGGAGTGTCATGTTGCTGTATCAGGATTACACATCCCCCTAGTAGTGACTAAACCTATCTCAATGCAACGTTAACAAAACATTTACTAGTTGCCAAATATAAGCATATTGTGTTCAATAATAATTTAGTGTCCAAGACTGGCATGCTATATCCATTGTTTACTGCATATGCATATATTATTAGTGAGCTGATGAAATATCTACTTCCCAGTTTATGTACTTATAATGCTGAATGATGGTTTAGCGAAACATGGACGGCCATTACAGCAGACACTCACAAATAAACGGCAAGCCTCCTTTGTATTCATTTAATTTACATAGCTGAATCACTTTCTGTGGTCGACTTGCATCTCATATTAGAAGAGCTGAGTCAGCAAAGCATAGACCTAGAGTGATTTTGTTTGCTCAGGATGCTCTCAGCACTTACCTGTATACATTCAATTAAGACACCCTAATCAATAATATACACAGGAACATGTACTGTACACTGTCCAAAATAAGTTTAGCCTTGGAAATCTAGACCTATATTGAGTAGATGAAAAATATGTTTAAGTGTATTTGAAAGGGCAAACTTTATTAATAACACACACAGCTTTGGCTGCAAGCCACCTGTTAAGTTTGTATTTGCGAAACAACAATCCATCAGTGCCTTGCTGTATTATTTCTACCGCCATGGCTTGGCTGCCTGAGAACCGATTTTACGAAGAAAATGAATCTTATAGCTGGCTTGATTTAAACACTTTCCTTTACTAAAAACAAGAGCTGCTATTAAAGCAATAGAAATGAAAATTGTATGTTTATTTGCTTACCCCAGGGCATCCGAGATGTAGGTGACTTTGCTTCTTCAGTAGAACACAAAGGGAGATTTTTAACGCAAACTGTTGCGGTCTGTCAGTCCTATAATGTCAGTGGATGGGAATCACAGCTTTGAGAGTCATATCACATATACAAACAAAACTTAAATTAAACCCTGCGGCTCGTGACGATACACTGATGTGTACAGACACAGAATGATCATTCTGTGCAAGAAACTGAAAAGTATATATATTGTTATTTACCTCTGATTTTCACCACAATGTCTGAACTGTCCTGAGCATGTTCGCGTCTTCTTCTTTTTCAGCCTGCATGTGAGGCATCTTCTTCTTCTTGTTCTTGCTTTACAGTGGATCGCAGTCTTAAAAGTGAATTACCGCCACCTATCTCTCAAATGGACCATTGGCACTCAAAATTGAGATTGTAGATAGAGTCAATAGCTGGGTTTCCATCACCCTGCTTTTATGCACATTTTGAAGTATTGCATAAGAATTGAATGATGGAAACGCTATATTTCTAATAAAAATGCTTTAATTCGCAAAAACGTTTTTACGCTTGCTTGTGGTGGTTTTTGATTTGTGTAAAAGGGTTAATGCGAACAATTGGAGAAAAAAAGTTGCATAAAAAAGTAATGTGACTGTGTTATGGGATGGCAAATCCTGACTAAGCAGAAGACCAATATTGTTCCACAGCATCTGAAATGTTGTTATGGTCATTTGGAAATGCAGACACAAAGTCTGTCATTAAAGTATTTCTTTATACAGTAATTGCCTCCCAGAATTGTTAATCAACTTCGTTCCAAAACAGCAGCATCCACCTCCAAAAGCAATAAACGGATTCTTTATGTTTCGTCTGCTCACTCTGAGATGCAAGTAGTTTATTATAAAGGAAAATTATTATACTCTGTAGCTTCTCCTACTTTTGTGATGTATAGTGCCAGTTTATCAGGAAGTGAGGATTTTGTTATCTTTGACTAGTTGAATGGAAATGGTGCTTGTTCGCAAATGTTTTATGCGATATTCCAATTTTGCGCATAAGTATAATTTGCAACTTTTCACCTGGCTCCCTTCTCGTCAGACTTGATGCACACGCAGGTTGCCAGATTGACGTCACAAACAGGAATGACGATTAATGAAATTAAATATGCTGTGTTTTAATATCTGCAAATATCTGCACACATATTATTGTATGTTTATGCTTAAAGCTGCAGTCGGTAACTTTTGACGCTCTAGTGGTTAATAAACAGAACTGCTTGCCTCTTGCGGAACTCATCGTAGCCGGAACTACTTCTCTCTGTTTATGTCAATGAAGAATCACACTCCGCCGCGGTATCCCGAAGCAATCTAAAATAGTCTGAATATAAACACTTATTATAGGTGCACCCTAGTGATTCAGGACAAGCCAAAAACACAGTTTGGAAAATGGATTCATGGTGTACTCGCTTATTATATAAATTTTTCTGCATTTTGAACACAAAAAGTTATGGACCGCAGCTCTGATTGGTTGTTTCTAAACGGGAGCGATGTATTTCTGCAAATGGCAATAGAACCACTGGGAGGAGCCAGAGGAGCTTGATTTTTTCACAGATTATCTGTCTCATATTCTACTGTCAGGACATAATGACAGGTTTAACAAATATGTAAAAAATATAATTTTACAAAAGTTACCTACTGCAGCTTTAAGTAGTCAAATCTTACATACAGCACTTTTAAGTACTCAGCAATTCCTAATTATGATTAATCGTTAACAGTATTCATCAGATATTTCCTCTGATCGCTGTATATTTATCCTTAAACACGTTCAGAAAAAAAGTGCCAGAATTGTACCTTAAGTAAAATTAAAAACTCTATAATGTTAACTTATGATGCCTAATTTAAATTAATATTGGTATATTTTATACTACAAACATTCTAAATAGTATTATTCTCAACATTGTTTTTATCCTCCATTTTAAGATATGGAAACTTATAATATATATATATTGTTAGTCCTACTTTAGTCCATTAAATAATTCAAAACATTTCTTAAACTTAAGCCTGTACATTTCTATCAGTACATTATTCTAAATTTTGTGTTCCACAAAAGAGAGCCATAGATTTTCAACATCTCACCCCAAAGATAGATGCCATCTCGTATGATCGCTCCCCACTTTCCTCTCCTCCCTCTTTTCCTTTATTACCACCCCTTCTTGTATCTAATGACACATTGCTCTTATAGTTTTGCTCTTTCTTCATCCCTCTCTCTTCTCGTCTGTGGGTTATTAGCAGTGTTCTGCTTGATGAGATTAAAGCGAGGGATTAATCAGAGCACTAATTGATAGACACGGCCGCAGAGAGTTCCAATCCCCTACAGCTCTCACTCTCTCTGTGTGCTGACTTATTGAAACCGCAGAGAGATACTCATACACAATTTTGGTACATGAAGAATAGATAAAAACAGAACATGTTCGCCATTAGTATGCAAAGGGTAACAGAGATGCAGAGAGAGAGGGATGCTGCGAGCTGGAGTTGTACTTACTGAAACTAATGGAAGAGCACTGATAAACTGTCAGTTAGTATCTGTCTTTAAAAGGGGCGAGAGGTTAATAAATGAGATCAAAATGAAAAGAGCTGTGGCATGCTTTAGAGGTTAGACAGTTCAAACCAAATTTCCCTGTCTTGTTTTTAATGTGGCAAAGTGACTTAAAAATGTGCTTTAAAAAGCTGATTTTAAAAAAATATATATTGTAGGTGGTCTACAAGACCATGTCCTGTTTGGACGATCCCTAAGTGTACCCTGGATATATTGACAAACTCCGCTGCAACATAGATTGCAAGATGATAGGTTTATGATATGGAAATATGAACTTTTACCTTTGTTTTTCTCTGCAAATATTTAATGCAATTATTTGCAAATTAACCAATATATCATAAAATAATGCAATTATAATGTTAAACTGATTGATAGTCCTAATAAGGCATAAAGCAAAAATCACATAAATGTTGATATTAAAAAAAGGGAAAAGAGAGATAAAATATTAACTTTTATAACATTTTTAATCTCATTACTCAATTGTAATTTCATACATTTTCAGGGTCTTAAGCTTTAATCCACTCCCAGAGATTCGTCATTAGTGGTGGGCCTTATGTTTTAATTATGCCATATGCCCTTCGAGTACACTGACCTTTCACTGGGTCATGGGAAAGAACTTCATGGCTCATTTAAATACATGTGAAAAATCTAGGAAACTTTCTGTCAGATAAGTGTTGTCATCACTGGACAGAGTGCTTCATTATTAATGCTTCTGAAGGCAAATGTGTAGGAGGAGCAGTCTTCCAAAGTTATGTTAAGTCAATGTTAATTTAATGGTAATGCATGGAAATCCAGAAGTTCTAATGATAATCACGCTGCCATTTTTAAATGGCCTGATTTTATGGCTTAATCAGAAATCCCATACTGGATATATCAGCTTAATTCAATTGTTACTTGATGGCATGAAGCAATGCTCACTCATGCCCAGAAAACATTATGACAAGCTGCTGAAAGAAACATGGAAGTATGAGAGAGAAGAAAAGAGACATGAACCTGTTATGAACAGGACAGAGACTTGAGAATCTTCCTCTTGTTTTGTTTTTTCAAAAATTGTGATTGTTTATTCTCTAAAGCACATCCAATATTTGAGATGAATGGAAAGAGAAATCAGTTACACTGAATGGTGGAGCAGGCATGATTGTAAGCTTCTCTGCAATGCAGGTTTAGACCCTTATCCAGGGACAGAACGCACAAGACAGACTTTCTTCAGAACGACAAGACAAAAAGAACGCTGCTGCATTTCTCAAAGCCAAAGAATGAACGTAAAACCTAAGAGAAAAATACAAAAGACAAACATATAAAAAGAGAATTAAAAAATCCTACAGGATATAGACAAACACACACTCACACACACACATTCAAGCACAATAAAAACCAAATAGGCCCAGACACTGTCATTTAGCCCGACTTGGAGCTTGAAGAGCAGCAGATGTTTTAAATAATACTTCAAAAATAAGTATTTTACAGCATTTTAAACATTTTGAATATTTTTTTGTATGTTTTTTATTTTTATTTTTTTCAGATTATATTTATTCCGTATTGTGTATATTCTTTGCCAACTACTTTTCACATTCTGACCACAGAGGAACAAGTGCGAGAGATTTGAGACATTGTTTTGAAAGAAGTCATGCACGTCTAATATTTGAATCAACTTATAAAGTTAGAAAAGGGGAATGTTCAAGACAAAAAAGAAGGTTTCTTCTGATGCAATCCTTTTAGAGTCGGGTTTCTTCAGCCATCACTTTTAGTCTCGCTGTCTGGCAACTTGTCATGCCTAAATTACCTTTACAATTCGGAAACGCAACACAAAATCGTACAAGGCAGGCAAGAGTATGAGCTAAAAGGCATTCTCCAGTAATATATTTTCTTCTTTTAGAAAATAAAGACCTTGATTTTTTTTTTTTTTTACACAACCAGTACACAACATAACATTATATGGTCGTGGTCGGTCAAGTTAAAAAAACAAAAAAAAAAAACAAAAGAAATTTAAGAAATTATGATTTTTATAATTGGATCACTGTACTTCATACGCTCCAATTTCTGAAGGGAGAATGAGATTTCTGAAGGGAAAATGAGTCCTGTGTTTATCAACAAAAGTCTTGACAAAACATTCTCTGTTTCCTTTGTTTGTTTTCCACATAGTAGTCAAAGAGGCGTTCTGCACCGGTAATGCAGGGATGAAAGGAAAGCAAAAGGTAGTCGAGAAGAGCGGACAGGAACTGGGGAGTGTGTGCCCAACAGAAGAAACTTTTCAAAATGGCAACCGACCCTGAGATTGCAGGAGTCCGATACAAAACACACCACAAAAGGCACTTTATCAACAACAGTGCTTCTGTTCTACTGAAATTCAAGTTGAGAGAAAAAGTGTGTGTGGAACTCTCTTTAGTGATAAAGCGAACAAAAAAAACGAGCGTGCGCACTCGTTTTTGTTTTATTCCCACACGTCGAGAATTCGTTGTCGCAACTGGATTCCATCTTGAGCCTCTAGGTGGTCCGAGAGGAGTGACAAAACAACACTGAAGAAACCACAACGCGAAATATTGTAAAAAGCCGTAAAATACTTGTGGATTGCAGCAAAGGTCCAAAGCAGGCTGCAGGGCAATACCCTCCCCCTCTCGATGCCTCCGTAGCGTGCAGAGGAACTTTAGTTGAGAGATAATCAGCCCACTTGGAGGCTTGGCGTGCGACTTCTCAATAAAACATCTGAGAAGCCAATTGTCTCTCCTGGCCCTCTCCGTTCCCCCCCGTCTTCCTCGAGTTCCCACCTTCAGTCATCTCCCCCTCCTCCGTAGAGGTCTGCCAGCTTTTTGAAGCGAGGACCCCAGTCATTGAGGTAGTCGTAGTCCTGTTCTCCAGAGCTGGAGGAGTCCAGGGAGCTAACGGAGCCCGCTGTGGAGCCGCTGCCCTCGTAGTCAAACACCAGCAGGGAGTCGTAGGGAGGAGCAGTGGGGTCATTATCCGCCGCGCGCAGACCCTAATACGAGAGAGGGAGAGAACGTGTGACGGGGCTGCTGGAACAGACGCATACAAAATGCTCTGAAAGCCGCTGCTGGAAAGTGCATAAAGGGGTCACATCAGGAGGAATCAAATTTTCCTTGATCGTTTGAGATGAAAGACCTTGATGCACTATAAAAACAAGCTGTAACTTCCTGCTCAGTCAAAGACTTTTTTTTTTTTAAACTAAGCTGCAAAATTGCCTCATTTTGTGTTTTTTTTTTTCTCACATAAGGCAGACCAGATGAACACGTCTATCCATCCAACCATTAAAACTGTTTTTGGCAATTGAACTTAAGTTGAAAGAAAATATATTCAAATATAAATATTAAATCAAATTTCTCTGCAACTAATTGAAAGGACTAAAATAACTAAACTACATGACTAAAACTAAAACTGAAATAAAAAATAAATGTATTTAAACTGAAATATTGAAAAAATTAAAGTGATAAAAACAACAGAAGCACACAAAAAAAATACAGAACAAACTAAAATGGAAACGAAAATATTACAGAGAAAGCTAAATAATTAAATTAATAAATACTATAAATTATGCTGTTTATGCTTGTATGAAGCACTTGCTACTCTCCATTTCTTAAAGCAGTGAAAGGTTGGGAAAGTTTACTTCTAACAAGATTGTCGATTATTTTAATACGTCAAACTTTGTTCAGCACTTTTCAGCACAGAATTTTCAGTAAGACTTTACTTAAAGCCTTTATGTATATTGCATCATTAAGGGTTACTAAAGGGTATAATTCATTATAATAATTCATAATGTGCACTGTATTTCATTATATCTTGTTATAATTAATGCATTAAACAGACTTTTGTCATGCATTGTACATTTAAATAAAGTGTTGTCACATTTTGTTAGAACATAATACATTTTCTTCTTAAGTTATTTTTTGCATAAATGATTTAGAACTCCTTTTCTTTCTCAGTTTGTCGATGAAAAACTATTTCTGAATGATTTCTACCTAAATAAATTCTGATTGTAAGTAGACATCAGGAAAGAAAATTGTTATGACCTCTTAAGTATGGCTTTCCAATCTTGCTTTCAAATTAACTGTATTTCCTTCCTGTGCCCCTCTGCAGGCATTAACTAAACTCGAGGTCTAACTAGATTATCTTCATGATAAGAAACAGAGGGAGCATACGTCAATGATGAACTCCCCGATGTCCCCTGGGTGTGGCACCGTGGGCCGGACAGGGTACTGAGATTCTAGGATAACGGGTCTCTCGTCCACTCTCCGCACACCTGCAGGCTTGCTCATGATGTGATCTAGAGACTCAGGCTGCTGCAGCTGACTCAGATCATAGTCCTGCAACAGAAATAAAAATATACCAGGTCACGTCTGAAACAAGGTCAGAAACGCTCTTGCAACTGAAATAAAAGCAGCAAACTATTGAAAATTTCCAAACAGCCTTGACTCGAAAATCAATAACAGCATGATGTGTGTGACACTGACCTGATCTTCCTCTCCTCCTCCCTCTTCATCATACTTCAGGATATTATCTCTGACGTCATCCTCAGGGTCGATCAATAAGGGCTTCGTCTGACGCTCCTTCTCCCTTCGCTTCACCCACACCACAAAGAACAGAACCATACCTAAAAACAAACATACAGGGGCGTCATGCACCTAGCTTCTAATTTTGACAGGGCACCAGTGGTGGTCCAGACGTATTTAGAGCCATAGGCAAGATCTAAGAAAACAAAACACTTTCTGATGCACTTTTATATAGTTTAAGTTTATATGTGTAAGCCTACTGATAAAGTACACTGTTCTGAAGGCTGCATTAATTTGTTTAGAATTAACAATTGAATATTTAGTCTTAAATATAATTTATTCTTGCGATGACATAGATGAGTTTGCACTGCTTGATATTTTTGTGGAAACTGTAAAAATGTTTTTCAGGATTGTTTAGTGAATACAAAATTCAAAAGAACAGCATTTATTTGAAATATAAATTATTTGTAACATTATAAATGTATTTACTTCAATATAATATAATATAATATAATATAATATAATATAATATAATATAATATAATATAATATAATATAATATAATATTTTTTTCATAATATTTCATATATGCTAGTTTTTGGAAGTCACATTTACATTTTTAGATGGCACATGTACTGAATGGGAATAGTCTTGTACTTATTTCTAAGGAGACTTTGTTAGGAGGTTCATAAAGCTGAGAAAATGTTGACTGAGAATGGATAATCAAATATTAAGTGACATGTTGAAAGGTTATTAATCACAATTTACTGATGTTGCGGAGGTTTGATTTTGTTGCATTCTCTGATTTAATCATTTATTCATTTATAAATCAAACCATCAATCTGCACACTAATCCATCCATCACTTACTGAGCAGTATAATGATACAGATGAGGATGGTGATGATGGCTCCGGTTCCCAGCCCGGCCACAGTCACTGCCCCGAGCACAGTACAGTCTCCGTTTTCATCACAGGGACACACCTTCACCTTCAAGACAGAGGTGTTGGACAGGGGAGGGTTTCCCGAGTCGGAAACTAAAATGGGAACTCTGTACATGCCTGCCTCCAGGTACGGGATCCGGAGTTTCAACTGGGCATAATTACCTAGAAAGAGATTAATTAGGAGAATCATTTTTAACAAGAGAATAATTAAAAATGTGGATATTTTTGGAAACTTTATTTACATATTAACAGCAAATCTTTTTTCTATTCACTATTAATAATGTCAGATGTACTATCCTGAAGGAAACACAATAACTGAATTTACAAAGACCTGTTGAAATACTAAAATCCTTGAATACTTTGAATTTGTAATATGTAAGATCTAACCATTCAGGCGTGAAATGGTCCAGTTACGACGGGCAGAAGAGGGGTAAGAGGGCAGCTCAAAGACATACGGGCCAGCGTTGGGCTCTGAATCTAAATCGGAGGCTGTGATGTTGACTGGATATCCGTGTCGTGACCGCTCGCAGACCAGAGCCTCTTGAGGAACTAAGACAGGCACGTTGTCATTCACATCTATCAAATAAATCTGGACAGTACCAGTTCCTGTGGCAGGAGGGGAACCTAAGAGACGGAAAAAGGATAACGACAGTCAGGGGTAAGGGTCGTAAAGTTTATATATTTGTCCTGAAAACTCTCTATTGTGTCAGATATAAGAAAGGATAACTGCACATAAATATTTCACACAGCTGTTTTCCCTTTAATAGAGCTGGGCTCTCTCAGAGGACAGATATGTGTAATAACTTTGCCTGAAGAAACAGACATATCTGCTCCCTGCGGCTGTGAGTGAATCAAAGACAACAACAGAGGTCAGATATATACCTACACGCTCTCAAAACACAATCTGCCATCATAGACGAGGGACATTTGTGGAAAACATGGCACGGTATCATTCCCAAAGCTAACAGGCTAGATATTATAAAGACTGATTCTGTCAAATTCTGTTATTAGAAGGTCTGATAATACAACCTGTCAACCCTGGACACCTGTATCAACTGCTAGACAAAACGCCAGTCCCCAAAGGCTTTGTCCTGACAAGGCCTGCCACTATAGACACCTTTGAAAACTTCTGGGAAAAACACACAGAGACAGGGAGATGGACCGATCAATTTCCTAATCATACCAACCTCCCCTGAAGTTTTCAGAGCTTTTGAAGCAATACCCTAGGTTAAGCAATTTCAGCTTCTACATTTTAAAGAGTTGGACGAAAAAAGAACAGGCAAATAAACTGTTATTTACATCTCCTTTCTGATATTCAAAAATATCAAACACGCCTGCCTAAATCATTAATAATGGTTTCATTTAGATAATTTAAAGTCAGTTTCAATTGGAATTGGTTCATTTAGAACATCTGATAGTTTGATTTATTTCAGAAAACTGGTTTGTCCTTAACAACCTTATTTTTCATATGTAGCATTGGAAAGTCTGAGTCATCTTAATAAATCAGTTTGCCCTAAATGATTCTTCCTCAGACGCATCTTTTGAAAATCTGATTCAAGTAAATCAGTTCGTTCAACTATCCACTTTCTCATATGTAGCAATCGATGCTCCCATTTATTTTAATGAACTGGTTTGTTGAACAGTTCCTGTAAATAAGCACAAAGAAAAACAATTCACAAATTTATCAGTCCCTCACTCAAAAACCATGAGCAAAACTAAGTGAGTTAAAACAACACAACCTAGACTACATTAAATATGGGTTAAGAATTTGTCCTATTCATACCAACTGTTTTTTGATGGTTTTAAACAATTAGTCTGTCCATTTAGGAAAGTTTGTGTAAAAATGGGCAGGCAAATCCACTGCGATTGGACAGCAGCTTTGTTGGAACACCTTCTTGGTTGAATAGGGCACAAGAATGAAATCCAATCAGATTTTAAAAAGCGCCCCAGTGCTGATAGGTTATGAATCGATAGGCTGTGAACAGCTTTTCGGCTCTGTGGGACAAATTATGTTCAAGCAAACCAACTTCTCTCCAAACAGACCTACCCAATCGTTTAAATCCATTTTCCCCCATTCACAGCATCAACACTCAAAGTGTTGATTTTGTTCAAACTTTCCAACCCCCCCCCGCCTCCATTCTTACCAGTGTCCACGGCCAAAAAGGTCGCTTCATACACGTTTTTCTTCATATAAGGCGATTCGCGGTCCAGCACTGCTGTGGTGGTAATCCTTCCATTGGTCCTGTTGATTTTCAGCCAGTTGGCTGGATCTGACAGTTTGGAGTACCTGAAGGCCAAAAGCATTTGTTCATCAGATTACTCTGGATAAAAATCCATAAGCATCCGCAAGATGCGGCCGTAGAGCTCAACATTCAATCATAATTTATCCTGTAACAGTATGGCTGAGGGTAATAATGTAGCACTTTGAGATCATCAATCCATTTAAATGGCGTTAAAATCATATTTAGTCTGTTATGAGGATATAACGTGGATTATTAAGATATGTCCCTCATTCAGTCACAGCACGGGCTCTGTTCTGATCAATGGATCTGCATAGAGAAATGTGGAAACATTTACACTCAATCAAATCACAGATTTGACACATAATCTTTCTTCTATATATTATTGGGTAATATATCAGGCTTCCCTGCTATTAATCCAAAACACTGACGTTAAAAACAGTTACAGCCTATTCATCTGTCAGACCAGGTCTCAAAGGTGGGTAAGAATGCCACTGTATCGATTCGTACTGGTGCTCAATTATTAGCGCAAATGATTTTGGTATTGCTAATAATCAAGCTCACACTGCATCTTTTTGTTTGTCCGTCAGAGTTTTTGATTGCTAAGCACTTTCCTGTGACTTATTTGAGCCTATAACATTGATAGATTCAGAGAGCGAGAGCGCCACAGTGTGGACCGTATTGATCGAACCGTTCTTCGCACACAGTGATCTATGGAGCAAGTCTAGTGAAGGTCCCCAAGTGTGTGTGTGTGTGTGAAGGTGCAGGGAGGCAAACTTTGGATCGATACTTCAAGCTGGCATGTTGCCCGCACACTTCTGAGTCATGAAAAAAAGAAATCAAGAGAGATCAAGCATGAACGACTGATAGAGAGAGAGGGAGAGACACAATAGAAGCAGCAGTGTGGAGAACGGTTCGGCTCATTACTCGACAACCTTTCACCCTGTTGCTTGGCAACCCAGGCACAACCAAGGGACTAGAACAGGAGAGAGTCAATTAAACGCATTTAGCTGCTCCTGGGGTGCTAATGGTGCGAACGATACGTGCTACATCACTTGACATACAACAACTTGAAAAATTAAGCACTTATATGTATGGAAATTGCATGTACTTCTGACGCTCGCTTACAAAGTCAGAAGTTGACCTGTACTCGGGAGTGATGGATTTGTTTTAAGCCTGGTTTCTATAAAAATGGCTCTTAAACTCACTAGTCAAATAAAGCCCTCATGGATTTATGGGAATTTTAAAACTCAAGAATGATTCAGCTGAAAATAAAAAAGCGAGAGGAGTGGGTAGAATAAACTAGACTTTATGTGGCAGACATCTTGATTTTCTATTCATGTGTGTCACTCAGCTAAATGAGCGCTTTATGTAAATTAACAATAGCAATTGCTGCCTCAGTCCATCATTCAATAAGACTCCGGACCGAAACTATTTAAAAGCATTTAATTAACAATTAAAAAAAAAAAAAAAATATATATTATATATAATAATATATATATATATATATATATTTGTTTTTTTTAAGAATAATTGGGATATATAGCCTACGCTCAGGTGCATTTAGTGTGTGAAAAAAAGCATGACATTGGTTACATCAGTTGACATTGAGTTTAATCAGACTTTTTGACTGAAAAAGGTATAAATATAAATAAAAATGAATAAAAAAAAATTTAAATTAAGTGAATATTAATAATAACCTTTCATCTTTGGAGTAAACTTTTATTTTTATTTTGGCATTGTAGACACACTTTGTCACTAACCTATGTATGTGTTTGAGTGAGTAAGAACAGAAATGATTGACATTTACGGTCACTCAGAAAGATTGACATCCCACGCTTACAACTAAAGCCTCTGCTGTCATTCCTCTCTACCTGATAGTCTGCTGGATGAAGCGGTCTGGATCCAGTGCAGCAAAAGTAGCGAGGGTGGTGTCAGCAGGCACCCCCTCTTCAAAACGGATGACTTTAGGGTTGGAAGGAAAGACGGGGGCCTCGTTGACATCCAGTACTTTGATAGAAACAGCAGCAGAGGAGGACGGCGAGGAGGGGATCCCGCTGGCTAGGTGAGCTTGGTTCGACACCACCACCATCAGCGTGAAGGCGTCATTCCTCTCATAGTCGACCGGCTACATGTATGCACACAAACACACAAGTTCTTTCAGATTTTAAACAACTTGATTGTGCTCTGTTAACAGGAAGGAGATTTTAGATCTGGTAACATGAGCAAGAGGCCTTTTTTATTCAATGAAACCATTCAATGAAACAGCAAAACCCATTTCAATAAGACATTAACTCTTCACTGTCAGGTTGAATGAGACTCCAGAAAGTGTTAGAAGACGAACAGAAAGTGACTTCAGTTTGAGTTTGGAGATGAAGTGAACCCTAGAGTAAAGGTTAGAAGGAGCTGACAAGGAGATGAGTGTGAGAGGATCAGCTGTTCTGTGGTTAGAAATGTGGTGTGCCGAACCACATGTGACCATGAAAGCTGTGTAACACTTCCAAAAAGACTGAAATACATTTTTGCCGATGGCTTCTATCACGCTCTCTCACACACACCATGCAAATGGCCAAAAACTTAAAGGCTACAAAACTGGGGGGAAAGAGAATAGATTACACATCATAGATTTTATATAGTTTTTCAGTAATCTGTGGACCATTTACTTGTGTTGGGTTGCAATATCCTGCTTCTTGCATTATCATTGTTTTAGCAATTGAAAGTATTATTATTATTATTATTATTATTATTTAAAAGGTTTTAATATGAATAGTATTGAGAAATGCTGAGGAAAGGTTTTTAGATTTCTCACTAATTTCTAAGTGGAAATGATGCCTTTCTATATTGTACAGTGGATGAGAGTGTTGAATGTCTGATTATTTAGAGTTAAAAATCAAAAGATCAGCAATCTGAGAACCACGAATAATGTTTGACAATGTACCCAACTGGATACACCTACCTTAACCACTATGACCTTGCCGTCATTGGTGACCTCGTCAGTGCGTATAGCGAAATGGCCCATCGCATCTCCTCCTGTAATCCTATAGACGGCGTTCCAATTTGGTGTATGAGGCTGGTCCTTGTCTCTGACTGTCAAATTGGCCACCACCACACCCACAGCATTCTCTGGGACCTCTCCTAAGAACTAAAAGCAAAGGAAGACAAATAAAATGAGACGCTAAAATTATTTTAAAACAAACATTTTAAATTCAAAACACTAACTACAAAATTGGACCAACTTATTCGAAAGTTAACTGCAAAAATAAACAAAAATAAATCAATAAATACATAAATCAATAAATAAAGTCTGCAACGGAATTCGTAATTCATACATATTAGGACACCAAATACTTGGGAATAATTAGGGTCAATCTAGTACAGGGACAATTGCCTTGAAGGAACCTACAGTTCAGTGTCCTGTTTAAGACACAATGGTAATGGTTTATGGGTTATTACCAAACAGTTCCTTGAAGGCTTTGTTCTTGGTCTCATCAGCTCCGTGGGATGGCTTCCGAGTATCACAATAGTTCAAGTTAGCATTACAGACAGTGTTAGGGGTAAGTTTCAGATCTCATTTGTTACACATGGCTCTTGAAAGAATATCACACTCTACTAGCTATACCCACAGCCCAAGGTGCAAATATGCGGCAAGCTGTAGCACACAAACACAAGCTCATTACAGCTCAGTAATCTGCTGTTTAAAGGGGTTATGAAGTGTGTCCGCCAGATGCTGTTTACAGTAATGGCATCACCATGCAGCAGAGACTACAGCCAAATAGACATTGCTACATGCTCAGTTGAGACCTATGCTGCAGTGGAGGCTATTTACTTTTCAGTGCAGATTCCTAAGATTAAAGCTACTCATTATTTTAAAGTATTTTCAATACAGTCAAGCTTCTTGCTGCTCTAAATGTCAGGTACACTTACAAGCTACTAAGAGTAGTTAGCAAAATAAAATTAGCAACACTAACAGCTACTAACAAGCAAACACAAACAAATTAAATATTCGTAAAATAGTTACTAAACTAGGTACTAAAGCTGCTATACTAATAAGGACTAACAAGGTGTTCTTAAAGCAATGCCAAAACGGGCTAAAATGCTAAAAGCTGTAAACATGCTAACAACCTTTATGAAAATTAAGGTTTTCATAGTAAAAATTTAGTAATCATGGTTTTTTTTTTTTTTCTGGCAAATTGAGTTTTACTACAAATACCATTGTTAAACTCCAGTTAGTGCAGCAAAACCATTTAAGGTTTAATGATGTTTTTTTTTTTTAATTTTTTTTTTTAAGTACAACCAGTTAATTTTCGTAAGTGTATACAATAACTATACAATAGCTTTTTCTAAAATATTTAGATATTTGAAAAAGTAATTTGCTACTTTTAATAGACTAATTAGCTATTCATAAAGTTAGTTAGATGCATAAAAAAATAGTTGCTACACTACCAGATATCAGAGCAAGCCTTTTTGTAGCATTTTCCTTTAAATGTTAATGAGCTCTGCTGACCCCGCCCCTCTGTTTCCAAGCCACTCTCTGAGGTACTGTTTACTTTAGCCGCATTCACCGTGAAACTTGCTAATTAGCACATTATTAGGAAAGGATATTTGCAAAGATTCATTAAAAAACCTTACACTTCTTATACTTCGAAGAAGCTGGATCATTAATGATTCATGTGAACATAAATGCATTTGTATAAATTGAGGGGGGGGGGGGGCACATTCCCTTCAGAAACAAACGTAATCCACTGTGTCTTCAGTGGCTCAGATGTCGAGTAAATGAAGATTGCTATGTACATTATTACATCCAACAACAGAACACCCCAATCACTTAGGAGTCATTCTTGTGTACATCTACTCCAGTGGTGAAACAATGGCAGGCTGATGAAAGCTCACTTTGGCCGGGTCTAAGGTAAGATGCCAGTCCAGTCTGTGCTGAAACACTACTGTCAATCAAACTATCACTGTCTGTCACACTGTGTCAAACTGTCACACAGAAAGGGGTAAAGATTTTAGTAGATAAAAAAAAAAAAAAAAACCTTTTATCATTATAGGGTGGTTGTGTACACACACTGCCAACACACATTTATGTTCAAACAACTTGAAAAAAACTACATGTAGCATCTGATGGCCCCTTTAAAGCAGGTAGTTAAAAAGTTAGCTTCACTACAATCCACTAACAAGCAAACTTTATTTATTTATTATTATTTTTTTTACTTTCTACCATATTAACAATAAATTTACACCCAATGACACTAATAAATATTATAATTTCTAAATTGGTGTAAAAAGCATATTTATTTTTTTAAGATTTATTTTTGGGGTTTTTTTGCCTTTATTATGATAGGACAGATCAGCACTGATGGGAAGTAAGAGAGAAGGGCAGGATCAGAAAGGTCCTAGAGTTGGGATTTGAATTCGGGACGCCCATAGTGCACTGCCCACAAGACATGACAAAAGCTATGACTTTTTGAACTGTTCATTTAACAGAATAATCCAAATTAAATTAAACTAACAAACATGTTAAAGGAGTGGGTTTGATTAATGCCTGAGTTTGTTTCATTACAAATGTTACTCTTTGGAAAAAGTAGCTTAAGTGTTGTGTTTTTTTTTTATATATATATTTTCTTTTATTAAAAAAAATAAAATAAAAAATAATTATATATATATATATATATATATATATATATATATAATATATATATATATATATATATATATATATATATATATATATATATATATATATATATATATGTATATATATATATATATACATATATATATATATACGTATATATATATATATATATATATATATATATATATATATATATATATATATATATATATATATGTATACATATATATATATATTAGGGGTGTAACGGTTCACAAAATTCACGGTTCGGTTCGATACGATACACTGATGTCACGGTTCGGTTCGGTTCGGTTCGATACGTTTTAGATACAGCAAAATGTAAAAACATCTCAACTTTTCAGAATGCCGCAAGCGCACCGCGGGTCATGTGACAAGAACCAACCAATCAGCTTCATCCTTTCCCGTAACAACGTTGAGAGCTCAGCCAAGATGAAGGATCAGCTGATCATAGTTGTATATGGATTGCAATTTTGAAATAAATTTAGTAGCAGAGCTACTGCAAGCGATTTTTAGAGCTGCAAATCCATTTATCCTTCGCTGAAATTTCCGCGTCTCATGGAGAGAGCACGTCATTGTTGCTTAGCAAAGACAGACGCCTCATGAGCGCTTCTGCCCGAGCACTTTGGAAAGGAGGAGAAAGACGCGCTTAGCGTTTTCCATGCGTTTTTAGGCACGATATGTGAACGGCCCCTAAGGCGCTCGCTCACTCAGCACGCGCTGAAGGCTCGTTGCAAAATGTCGAATGCATTTAACAGACCAGAAATATAAGATCCTAAAATAACCAACAGGTCTGGTGTTTGGGTTGGATTCCCTGTAAGCTATAGTGTCTAAATGCTGCAGGGATAGTTTGCTGCGTGCATGTTTCTCCTTTTTTTTCGTCTTTTCCCAGATAGTACTGACGCATATATCCCAGATATTCCCGCTGGTGTTTTTTTTTTTTTTTTTTGTATTCCCGCTGGTGTACCCTGTCATGTTGCAGATGCGACATACCGTTGTTTTTTTATCCACCACTCTCTTGCCATCACCATTATAGCTTAAAGGGAATCCAAAGTGCACCCAAACACCAGACCTGTTGGTTATTGGAGGATCTTCTCATTTCTAGTCTGTTAAACGCATTGGCTATTTTGCAACGAGCCTTCAGCGCGTACTGAGTGAGCGAGCGCCTGCTGAGTAGCCTAACATAAACATATAAGATGGTGTTTTTTTCTTCTTCGGGAGTGTCAGGGGCGTTGCCTGTTACGTCGTTTGGGTTATTGGTCTACCTTGTTGAACGCATATCATTATATTTCTCTCTCTCTTTTTTTTTTTTTTTTTTTCAAATATAATTAAATACTCCAACGAACCGTTCGGTATACATAATGCATACCGCGTACCGAACCGAAAGCGTCGTACCGAACGGTTCAATACGAATATGCGTATCGTTACACCCCTAATATATATATATATATATACTTAGCAACTCCCCAACACTAGCAAAGATGCTTACACATATACACCAAACACTTAAAATAGAGTAAATGGTGGTTTATTTTCATGGTTTATTGGTTGAAATCATCAAAAGTGGAGAATGATAGAGAGACAGTAATATCTACTGGCTGTAGTGATGAAAACATCACAGGGCAGTTCCGTCTCTCCGACTGCACGCTGTCTGGGATGCACAGCTGCATTTACTGATAAGCAGAAAAACACTCTGTTGAGATCAAACAAATGTGCTGTGTCCCTTCCAGGACGGGGTGCAAGAGACCAGTAGACGACAGGACAGTAGAAGACATGATTGACGGATTGATCTGTGCAAAATCAGAGTATGCTTTTTCTATAGGTTACTGCTTCCAGTTTGATTAAAAGAAAAAAAAAATTACTCTGGCGGCTAGTTCAATAAGATATTGGAAATTGTGTGTGTGTGTGTGTGTGCTGTCAAAAAGAAGAGGGAAGAAAAGAGATACATGTTTATGATTTGAAGATTATTGCGGGGGGAGGTAGGAAGAAATTCAGAGGATAAACAAAGAAAATTACATTTACTTCCTTTCCCTTGGTTCTAAAACAAACCAAGGGCAAAATTTGAGCCACATTCTCTTTAAATATATGTAAAGAAATAACTCATTAAAAACGTGAGTATCTCACAAGGCACCATATTAGATGTGCTAGTTTGATTGTACTTAAAGACAGAAATTATCTGTGACAGCAATGAATTAATTAGAGGAATAATGGAATTATGTCTTTCATCAATATTCAGAACATTTCCATTCAAGTCAGGCAGGTCAGTGAAGAGCTAAAGATATTCATAACTAGTAGCACTATTTATATTTAATGACAGGCTGAGTTGGGCATGTTGCCCAATACTTATTTATTTTTAAATCTCACTTCAGTCAAGAGTTTACATTTGAATTTTTGTAAACATCTCAGTCTCAAAGAAAAAAAGAAGAAGAAAAAGACAGAAGAGACTAAACCATATAAAACAAAGTTTCTTTGTAGATTTTTCCCATTTTTACTTAAATAAATAATCACAGAAGCCCTAAAGCACATTTTGCTGAGTTGTACTTTCTTTCGATTTAAAAAGTTACAGTTAACTGATCCTAAATCAATTTCAATTCAAGTTTGTATAGCGCTTTTTACAATACAAATCGTTACAAAGCAACTTTACAGAAAATTATGTTTCTACAAGTACAGTACAACATTTAGTTGTAGTATTTAATGTATTTGTGATACTTGTTGAATGATTATACCTAATCACAATAATATCAAAAATGTTCGATTCTTATAATTGTATTCCTGGGCTTCTGTAAAAAATAACGATAAACAAACAGAACTAGCATCTGCGGGGAGAGATTTAGAGAGTATATAACTGTAAAAATAGAGACAAAACAAAAATCCCTACACTGAGTCAAGATGAAAAACACAACTACAGAGTTGTGATTTTATGGCATTCTAAAGAAAACAGATCCATTCCATCGCAGTATATAAACATTAGTGCCTCACATTGACGATAAAGCCTGTGGTATTCTACTGTACTTCCTGTGGTTGATGAACTCTCAGGTCCACTGTGTTCATCATCATCTTCTAAATCTTCTAAACATCATCATTATAATTGCCATTACAGTCATCAAGGTGCTTCAAAACATAGAGTGATCAGTTATTTCTTAAAATGCAGTACTATTTTGCTTTACTCTCCAGAAGCAATGGCTCTTTCCATATTCATGCGGGTTTTTGCATGAATAAAACATACGGCTGTCTTCAAATTGGAAGCGATATATCTGCTAGGTTTACACCCCCTCAAGCAATTTCGCTTAATTAGCTTGCTTACGTTTCTGAGGGTCTCCTACGGCAAGATGTATACTGCTTCATGCTTCTGTCAAATGCAAATAATCACAGAACATTTCTACCCTGCTTCGACTCAGTCTGTGTGGGTGAACGAGAGAGCAAGAGAGAGCGAGAGAGGATGGATGAAAAACAAAACAAATTAGTTCTAGCACATAACTCATGAATTCTGCTCGAAAGATGGTGCATATGTGCTTCACTGTGTGTCTGCGTTTGTCACAAGCACGCAACTGGAAAAGCGCAAGCCCAATTCCACGGCCTATAGCTATAAAGCGTCGATGAGAAGTTGATTCCGACATTCACAATCTCAGCTTTAAAGCTTTACTTTAATGAATGTTTGTCTGCGTTAAACTAGCAACGCACATGGTGAAGAATTTCATACGCTTTCATACAAGTCAGTTTGCTGTCTGTGCTCCACCGTCAAAGTATTTGATATTTTTGCTCGTTCTTTCTTCCTAACGTAGGCCTACTATTTCTAAAAAAATTGATTCAGCAAGTCTTTCACAAACCGCTGACTGAATCAACAAACCTCTTGCAAGTGTCAGGTCGTGTGAGCCCGCCATAAACCAGTTGTGGGTAATTTTCTCTCGGCTCGGTGATATGTGACACAAGTGTTTGTTATTGGGAGCAAGAGCATGTGCCGAGTGTGGGACTTAATTGCTGGTGTCATCTGGGTTAACTTGCTCTGTTAGGACCTGTCATATGCATTGAGCTAAGACAAGACAACCCAAACGATGGAGTTGTTCGTCTGCTGCATTGTATAATTATGGATGCTGCGATGGACCCAAGGGCGTGTGTACCAGAGCGCTCAAGCCTGCATGAAGGGGAAAAAAAAAAACGTATGAAACTTGACAATTTCAGAAAGCATCAAGAGTAATCAAGTGGGTGGATGAGCAATGAGTTCGTCTGATTTTAGTCTTGCTTTCAATTTCGTTCTGTTTTGCCCTCACTGTTCATTCAGACATAGAAAGTGTCTAATGCACAGATGAGAGAGTCTTAGTGTGTATTACATAGCGGAGGTAAGCCCCTACATCCCAACTCTCCATCTTAGTCTGGACCATAGGTGATGATAGACCCCATTTAAAATCTGCAATTAACTGAGCTGTCAGCACACTTAAAAATCTGTGATTGTGTGATCTCTCTCTCCACCTTGAAACATCAGCTGCGCAGCTTGAGCTGTTCGCTGTGAATACTCATTAAACAACTTTAAAGTTTATATTAAGTATTATCCTTTTCCCTCTAAAAATAACTGTCAATCGAACAAGTTTTGAACTTCTACTTGCACTTAAAGGAATAGTTCACCCAAAAATAAAAATTGTCACCATTGACAGTACTCACCCTGAGGATATTTTTAATATTGTCTAATCCTTTTTGTCCATTCATTGAAAGTTCACACACACACACACACACACAGACACACACACACACACACACACACACACACACACACACACTGTGAAAAAGTAACCCCAACCCAGGCTCATTGGAAATATGTGCACATGGCAACATTTCTGCAAACTGATATTACATTGCTTCTTCATTTTCCACAGTTTCAAATTGAAATCCAAAGTGAAGTCCAGTAAGTGGTGCTAAAAGTGCATTCAGTTCAATTTGGAAAATATTAACATAAATCTGGCAATATTTGATCACATTGGCTAATGTATGTATCATGGCAGTTCGGAAATGAAATGGTGAGTTGCACTAAAAGTTGCACTAATAACGCACCACCTACACTAAACTCTCTCCAAACCTAACCAAAAAAAAAAGCAAATATGACATAAAAAGTCTTTGAGCTGGATTAAAAGTTGTTGGTGTTTGACTAGTGTTTATTTCAGCTTAAAACTGCAGTGAATTGTATGTGTAAGTATGCTTTTAATATGCAAGTATGCTAAAAAAAATTGAAAATAAATAAAAAGTTTTGGTTACATGGACTTTCAATGGAGTGACAGAAATACAGTATACAGGAGCATTGGGTCATGACCCCAAGGAGAATCTTTGACCTTCACCCTGTAAACCCTTGAGGCTTCCACTATGGGCGTCTATACCCCTGTCAGACCTGTCCACAAGCATCTGGTCCTCAAAAACAACATTTGAGAATAAAATGACACCAATTAAAATGAAGAGCAAGACCTTCTGATGCCAGATGATAGATGTCATACTGATTCCCTAACTATCGTTTGGCCTTCAAATAAATATTACAGGTAGAAAAAATGTGCAAAATAATTCAGAATGCTTCAGCATCAGACGGTGTGGCAGAGGCCCGGGGATATTACTTAATGAGAGAGAGAACGCAAGGGCACCAGAGATGAGCGCTGTGAGAGAGCGATAAAAGAGGGATGGCAGATAGCGGGAAATAAATGGAACGGGGAGAGAGAGAGATAACGAAAGCCAGAGCGAAGGATCGAGGGAAGGAGATAAATGGCTAAGCGAAGAAGGAAGGAGAGACAGAGATGAAGGCTGACAGAAACAAACACTGGTAAATGTGGGAAAAGAGCTGTAGAGATACAGAGATAAAGAAAACAGGAGATGGAGGATGTACGGAAGGTGAAAGGAGAAAAAAAGGAGTGGATGAGAGGGGATTCAAGCCAGATGCCTGAAGAGAAACTACAGTCACCTGAGGGGCAGAACTGGCACTGGGACAGGAGAGAGAGAGAGAGAGAGAGAGAGAGAGAGAAAGAGAGAAAGAGCACCTGATCACACATCTCTCTCATTCCCTACACCCTCCATTTCATTCCATCTCTTCCCTCATCACCTCCCAGAATTCATTGCTCTTAGTGAATCTCTCTTTGTTTCACAGCTCCAGTAGTTCCTCCAGCTGTCAGACAGTATTGTGTGAATTAAAGCAGTATCAAGACACTGTACAAATTCTGAAATCGAGGTAATGAGGGGAGCGAATGCGTCCAAACAAGCAGAGCTCTTCTCCAAAACCTAATCCTAACCGTCCTGGCAGCTCTGACATACTGATCTGGAACACTCTACATGAGCAGCAACTATCAGTGCTATACAAATGAATATCCAGCTTACAATATTTAATATAGAATTTGATGTATTTGTATGCTTATTCTTATAAGCATACAAATACAAGTATTGGGTAAAATAATCCTATGGGCAAGACATTACAGGGAAAAACGTTTTCTAAAGCATTGGTCAGTTTTGAGTTTTTGGGTTAAAAGTTGTTTGGCTTTTCATAAATGTTTCAGACTAGTGGGATGTTTATTTTATTGACCTTTATATATTTGTGTCTGTAGAATCAATTTTAATACATACCTTTAAAGACTGTTTCTGTGTTATGTGTAGAACTTCAGCAGAACTTGCCTGCAGCAAATTTGACAATTTTATTCCTATTTATATTTGCATTCAGAGTTTTGTTTATAAATGTTTTTTTTTTTTTTTTTTTTTTAACAAAATTAAATTCCTAGAAGATTTCCAAAATCCCCTCTGTAAAATCTGTCAACATGATTAAATAAGAATTTTGAATCTGGCTCTATTCAGTGCTCAGATTTCTTTTCTGAAAAATATGTAAATTAGTCCATATTTAATTAGATACAACCTCAGATTTAAACATAACATTTCAGAAAACTTGTAATAAAAAAATGCTTTCAATTATTCATGTAATCAATCATCTAGGGAAGTGTGGTAATATCTAGATCGTTTTTTTACCTACACAATATTTTTTGAAATAAACTTTTCAGTGTGGAATGAAATATAGTTGATTTTCAATCATCAATTTTAATTGGATCCTTTTCAGAGAGATTTTTGCATGCAGCACACCTATGATATGTTAAACTGTTGTCTACGTATATATTAAAACACACTATATGGTAAACGCTCTCTGTGAATTATAGGGTACTCACTGTTTTTGAGTCCAGCTCCGGAGGGTTATCGTTGATGTCAGCGATGCTAATGAGGGCCGTGGCGGTGTTGGACAGGCCGAAGTTCAGGCTGCCCTCCATATCGGTGGCCTGGACTATAATGGTGTACTGAGACACTTTCTGAAACAACACAGAACATGTCCATTTTAATCAACACATCACACATAAATCAGGAATTACCATAAGGATTTTCCACAGATTTTATACAGTTTTGGAATAAAAAATAAAATCTATTTAATGATGTTTGAACAAATTATTCCCTTTTATCTCTTTATTTTTCCCGACATAAAAATAAATAGTTAATTTCACTTTTGGGAATGACTTTACAGAAATGAAAACATATGGTAGAATGAAAATAGTTTTTGACTGATTATTACGTTATTTCAAAATAATATAATATAGTGTAATATATACAGTGTGTACACAGTGTATTGTACTTTTTCTATTTCTTTGTTTCGCTAATGGACCTGGAAATAAAGCTAAATATATACTATACTCCAAATCAGTGTTATTTTAGAATTATTTATATAGTTTACAGTGTTCAATAATATTTTCAAATAGCTTTTATGTTTATATTTTCAGATTTAATTTTGTGCTTTTGTCATTTTAAAAAAGAAAATTATTTATATAGTTTCAAATTATTATATTTTTCTTTATTTTTTGACAAACAAAAACAAATTTGAATAGTCTTGGCTTTTGTTAACAATAACAACACTGCTCTCAAGTGCCATGTACAAAAAGTGTTTTCCCTATAGTATGACTACAAACTTTATTCATCCGTTTTTTGGTGATGGAACAGCCGAGCGTTCCAGAAGTTTGGCATGTAAGCCTGAACAAAGCCGTCTTACAAACACTTTAAGACTGTGTATATTTGGGAAATGGCGGCTCTTTGTGTTTGTCTGTGGATACGTCTGTCTGTCTGCTTGCATGCAGGCTTTTCTGTTAATTAGGACAAGAGGCTACAGTGAGCATTGCTTTGCTTTGATACTTTGTCGCTCACTATTTATGGAAAGACACACACCCACACTCATACACACACAGATAATCAGTCCGCAAAAACAACTCTTCATCAACTGACATGAACCAGCCTGTTTGTAACCACGGATGAAAAGCAGGGGTTGCGAGGGCAACAGATGGATAGAAACATACGCGCACACACACATCGAAGTGTTTGTTGTTGCATGGCCAATGTTCCTTTGGGTACAGATGTGAAACTGTGCCCCTGTCCATGCTCGGGTGAACCTAACTCCAGTTAGTCCACACTGGGAGGAAACAGAGAGCTGAGCCTGAGCCAAAGCCTCTCCTCTGCCTCTTTCAGCTCCAGCCGTATTAATCCGGTTGGCCGAAAGCCTTCTGTTGTTGCAGACAGGAAGTGGGGGGAGTCAAGGACAAGTCAGCCTTCCACTGAGACCAGTCTGGGGACGGGTGTCTTGGAGGGAGATGTCTGACTGCTGCTGTGAAGCAACAAATACCCTCGCAAAAGCTTGCTGGAGATGGTTTTACTTTGCTTCCTTTTGTTTTAGCAGATGACTGGCTATGGGATATCAATTTAACCATAACTAAACATGAGAAATGCCTCTCTGGCTCAGAGCTGCCTACTTACGCAGCATAATTATGCTGCCTTATAAAGCCAAATTCATACATGTGTGTAGTCTTCACAAGAAAAAATACTAAATATAGTTTGATGCCAATATGGTTAAATAATATTATCAATATTAAATGTCTTTATTGCCACTTTCAATCAATTTATAGGGATAGTTTAACCAAAAATGCATTGTCGATGTCCACTGAAACGATCCCAGGCCCAGACTAGTATAGACATTGTGGAAATAGTCCATGTGACATCAGTTGTTCAACCTTATTTGAACAAGTATTTTAATAATGTCCTTACTCCGATTCTAGGATTTGATATCTTAATATGTGTTCCAAAGATAAACAAAGGTCTTATAGGTTTGTAATAAGGGTAAGTCATTTTTCATTTTGGGATGAACTATCCCTTTAATGTATCCTTGTTGAATTTATATATATATATATATATATATATATATATATATATATATATATATATATATAAATAAAGGTTGAGAGTAGCATGTATCCTTTTTAATATCTGACAATTCTCTGATATTCAGCTGTTGGTGGATGTAAACTAATTCATAAATGTCTATTTTTTTCAACTTCTGATTCCATTTCTAATGGTAAATATGCATTGTAGTCAATAAATATTCATTTGGTTATAAAGCTCACTTGCATTTGTTCTAGCTCAATGGACGTGACCTTATGATGCCTGGAAGCCTGTCTGAAACCAGTTTCCTTAGCGGGAATCTTCATTCAAAAACCGTTTGTTAATTAACTGACTGACTGGACAGGTCTTTCAGAATCTTTCTGTCTACCCATCCATATTTCCCTCTCCCCTCAGGTAGCTGCATTTAAGAGGCAGGTCAGGGACTCCTCAGAGGAGAGCTCACAGTTTTAAAGCACTTAAAGAACCAAAGAGTACTGCGGACACACACTGAGAGTCATTAAAACCTGCGTCTTCTCGTTAATATTGCCCAGTTCGGCTCTATTAATGAGAACTCAATAGCGGCTGACCTTTATTAACACCATAATGAAATATCAATACTGTCTCCTCTGGTTATGCTCTGCAGAGAACAAGAGAAACAAATCAGTGTGTAATTAATTTCACACACTTTTCATACAGCGCTGGCTGCGGGGATGGAGAATGTGACTCTAAGAGACGAACTTAAACACATTTCCAGTCCTGGAGGGAGTGTAAAACGATTACACCTCAGGACAACTGGCAGAATCTTGGCGACTTGAGAGCAGATCCAGAGAGAGGCGAGTTTCACCCAAAGAGACTCTCACATGCTTGAGTCAACTGTTATGAGGAGCATTTCACAGCCCAACGGGCCCTGACCTCACTTTTCCCAGACACCTTGCTCGTTCACTCGGGAGAGGAGGGAATAGGAGAGGTGATAAGGGGAAGGAGAGGAGGAAAGTGATGGTGGAGGAGATGATAGTGGAGAGAGTGCAACCAGAAGTTATGATTCTCCTCATCTCGCACATGCAGGAAGCTTCTGATCATCTGGGAATGACTGGGACACACACACGTGTACTTCACACCGATCGATTCCCTAATCAGGCGTGGCAGAGTGGACACGTTCTAACCTAGACCTGACACAACAAGACAAACGCACACACACACTCGCGCGCACAGACCACATGGCCTCTGGCAGAGACAAGAGACAGGTAATGAAAAGCAACAGCCTGGACAATCTGGCTCGAACAGATTCACAGAGCTGCACAGACAGACATGCAGGGCTTTTAACTCACACATAGACAAAAGACACAGCACTGCCACTGCAGAACTTTTAAGCACTTTGATTTTATGTGATTCAAACCCGTGACCAAACACTGTGATACATCAATAAGATAAATGAAATGAACATTTATGCTACATTTGGTTGAAAAGCACCATGGGATTTAAAGGGATCATTATTAACTTATCTTCATGTCTTCATGACTGACTATCTTTTCTAAAACACAAAAGGAGATGTTTATAACAGATTGTCCAAGCTGCTCTTTCTAGTGGTGGACCGATATATTTTAAAAGCTGATGCAGATATCGAAGGGAGCAGAGTAGTCAATGACAAATACCATAAACAAGGCTGTCCTTAGCTGACTCTGTGTCTAGTGTAATGTAGGGAGTGGGGCCCCCCTCGGTCTTGTGGGGGGGCACTATATTGCCCACCCAAAAAAGCAAGTCTTAAAGCAGGCGGAAACTAGCGCTGCTCGCTGGTCATTATGGAAATAATCTGGCTGTGTCTCTGTTCTTTTAACGTGCGATCAGTAAATCATTGTCAGTAATTCCCCCGCAGAATTTTCTACCCCCATCTGTGCTTTTATGCAATTGTACTCTAACGCTAATTTGCCCTATTTACTAAAACTAGCCCCAAGTGTTTATTTTAGTGAATGCTTTTTGTCATTTTGGAGCCTGACAGTCTGTGGTCTCCACCCGCTTTTATTGTGCAGAAATGAGAAATGTGAACATTCTTCCAAATGTCTCCTTTCGTGGTTCACCAACAAAAAAAAATAAAAAAATCAATGGTTTGGAATGACATGAGGAGGAATGAATGATTCATTTGAACTCCTCTCTTCAGAAATCGGTCTTTTCTAAACTCGTAAAAAATACACATATCCAATTTCATTTAATTTCTGTCTGATATTATAGATTCATGCGGTGCTATTAAAGGGAAAAGAGGAGAGGATAAAATGACAGAAATGGGGATGGCTGGTTGTAAAGTGCATAAGATTGACGTATTTGCCATGAGGGGCATAAGATGAGATGACAGTTGTAGTAAAAGGCATGCAGCGCAAAAAGATGGGGAGAGGGGCTGCTTGTTAGCTGCTGTAATCAGACAGGTGATGGCGAGCAGGTTAAGAGGTGTGTGGAGGTGATGGGGTCTCGGTGTGAGAGGGTAATTGGTATTCAGACCTGATCAGACGTGTGTGACATTAAAGTCAATGTGAACTCCCACCAATGCAAGCGACTGCTCCAGGCTTCTTCAACCCACTAATTACTGCATAAATATTCCAATTAGACGACAGGTACTGATGAAGGAGGATTATGCTCCTGATGAGAAAATGTGTATGTGAAGGATATGCAGAGAGGCAAATGTTATGATGTGTATATGTGTGTGTAGACAGCTGTCCGTCTCGCATGTACTCCCCGCTGGGTAAAAACACTGGAAGTTCAGAAGGAGCATATTCATGTAAGCACTCCGGTCAGAACACTAAGTGGAGTAAACAGCAATGTCAATTTTTTATTTTAAGTGAAGTTATGTTAATTGAAGGGAAGTGACGTGTAGCCAAGTAATGGTGGCCCATACTCAGAATTTGTCTCTGTGGCACCCAGGGAGCAGTTGGGGGTTTGGTGCCTTGTTCAAGGGTCTCAGATCAGTCGTGATACTGAAGGTGAGAGAGAACACTGTACATTCACTCCACTTCCACTGCTTTAATTTCAAATAAATGTTTTATATTTGAATATATTTAATAAAAAACAAAATATTCATGTAATGGCAAAGCTGAATTTGTAGTCTTGTTTCTCATGATCCTTCAGATATGATTTTAAAATGCTTAGTTGGAAACAAAATAAGATTTTTTTTAATTACTGATGTTGTAAACATTTGTGCTGCTTAATATTTTGTTGAAACCTTGATACATTTTTCACGATCCTTTAATCAGTAGTTCAAACTTACTGCATTAATTTGAAATAGGAGTCTTTTATATCATTATATATGTCTTTACTGTCACTTTTGATTAAATTATGCATACTTGAATAAAACTATATAAAAACACTTCTGTTGGTACACTATCTCTGTATGGATAACAGAAGCCTGGACACACTCCAACATCTCCTTTTGTGTGTCATGGAAGACAGAAAGTCATACAGGTTTGGAACAACACGACGGTGAGTAAATTATGACAGACTTTTCATTTTTGGGTGAACTATTCCTTTCAGTCTCATCCATCAACATCTTGCCCGACAGAGAATGTGATGTTGAAAAACTTCCAAATGTTCCATTTGCGATGAGGCTTTGTAAACACATAAGTGTGTCCTAGTTCTAATTGGAGTGCACAGGTGGAAGAGAGCGCAATCACTGCGTTAGATTAATGAGGGTCGCGCTCTGGCCCTGAGAGAAGGACAGATTACCCGCCTGCAGTAGGTACCACGACCCACATTCATGCTCCTGTAGAGACTCTCAGCCAGTCTGTCTTAGTCACTGGATTAGCAGGAGTCACTGCTCCAGGTATAGACTTATGATAACTTGTCACAGAAAAATAGAAAATCCTGAGATGACAGCTAACGTCATCTAACGTGGCATGTAGGGTAGAGAACTTTATGTGCCAAGTGAAACAAGATGCCAAAGGAATAATGATGACGGCTCTAACAGAACTCTAGTGCCAAAACCCCCTAAGCAACTGAAAAATCACCGCAATGACCACAAAGTAGCTTATTTGAAGGCCACCAGCAGCGATTTACACTGTTTAATAAGTTTAATAAGTAATTTAATAACAATTTGTTAGAACAAATGGTTTCAATTATTTAAAATCATCATTATTATAAAAAATGTCAATAACATGACAAATAGATCCAAATCTATAGTGTGATTTATGATAATACAGTTATTATTATTATTATTATTATTATTATTAAATAAATGTTTATTTAAATAACAAATCTTGGCACTAAAGTATAACTGATAATAGCTACTGTAATGATGATGATGATGATAATAATCGTCGTCCTCCTCATCATCATCATCAATTATACTTGAGCAACAGCACTATTTGTCACATAATTAATAATGAAGAGGCAGAACAGTCTCCAGTTACTACAACTAGACATTTTTTAATTTCTATTTTAATATGATGCTAATGAGAATGGGATCGGAATCTGTGGTGAGAAAGCAAGGGATCACGTAGGATGGAGAGATAAAGGGGAAGTTGAAAGACTTCCCTGCAGGTCCGCTTAAGCATTCTGGGATAAATTGAATGGACCTCTGAGTGACCCTGCTCATTAGTGGAGCAGAGGGAGGTTAAGGAGGAGCACACAACTGTGTGTGTGCTTGTGTTTGTGAGAGTGTGTGCATGTGTGTGTTCAAGAAAGAAGCAGTTGTGTGATAGAGAGAGGGATTAATGAAGAGGTTAAAGAGGGGAACACGTCTGGTGGGAAGGGTCAGGCTCATGAGTTATGGGAAAGCTGTTCCCATGATCCATAGAGTTCATTTGTGTGGGTATGTGAGTGCATGCATGTATTAAAAATGAAGTCAACTGCATTCTAAAGCAGACACTAAGAAGACCCCAATGATTAGCTGAATTAATTCTAGGTGGGGTTGGAAATAATAAGTATAACAAGACTCCAGAGCATGTACATATCTCTGCTAGACAAGCTAGAAAATCCCAGAAATGATTCAGAGGCAGAATCCCAATTCACACACCTTCACTGAGCATGAGAAATCCTGTAAACACTACCCTGGGAATCATGCACATACTTCATTTCAACATGAAATAAATCAGGTGCCTTTTTTTGTTTTTGAGGTTTGTGAAAGGTTTTTGTTTTTTTGGGTAGCATCATCCTCCAAACCTGTCTGAGGAACTGTTATCTAAATAATCAATGTGGTTCAAAACAACATTAGACTAGTGCTTCTCCGATTTTTGAATCAAAGGCCCCCTGTTGTAGAACAAAATATTCAAAGATACGCCAAGATATTTCCAGTATTTCTGCTGTAATATGTTAAAGCTGCTTGTTTCCAAACGTTTACTTATTTACCTTATTAAGCAATGCGGTTAATTAATTTAATATATTACATTAATTCATCAATTCTAAAAGATAGCAAGAAATACCACTTAGGTTTTAGCAAGAAATACCACTTAGGTTTATATCTTGATTTGTTTTGTTTATTTTTTAGCATTTTAATATATTAATAGAAAACTGTTATTATTACGAAAATTCTTGATCAGAAACAGTTTTACTACAGTTTCTCTATAAATAATGAATTGGAATGCACTGCTTGTTACCTACAAAACTACACAAGACAGATACTCTCAAATTCAGCTATGATTTCTGCAGTATTCTGAGCATGCTAGTCATTGAAGCTGTGGCTGTTGCTCTGATGGGGTGTTCTGGGAGGGCAGATAGCTGCTCTTCAACTTGAAAAGGTCACAGACAGCTCAAAGGACAGGCTGATCATTAAGTTGATTCTAAAAGCGCTGTTTGTTACAGTGCAAGAATGTCTCTTCACAATGTTGCTCAAAGGAAACCATCCACACCAATATGCTCAGACAAACCATAGCTGAGAACTAATTATAATCTAACGTAGGAGAGAGGTTGAGAAAAACACTCTTCATGGAATGGCAAGCACATATGCTCGTACACTCAAACCCATTACACTCCAAACACATTACACATTTATCAACAGTTCTTTGAAAGAAAATCAGACAGCAGCACTTTCTTGGAAGCACACTTGTTTTAACATGTACGAGACGTGGCTGACCTCTCTGTCGATGCCGGTAGCGATGGTGCTGATCTCTCCTGTGGCTCCGTTAATAGTAAACATGTTGGGAATGGGGATGTGTGGCGTCTGGCTCAGGATGCGATAGTGCACCAGCCCGTTTGCCGTGGTGCTGTCGTCGGCGTCAAAGGCCGTTACCTGCATTACAGAAGTGCCTGCAGAGGAAGAGAGGTAAACAAGCGTGAATCAAAACACTAATGCATGCATAATTGCTCCATTTCTGTCACAAAGCAGCTGGGCTTGTTTGTCCGAGTCGCTAAGAACAAACACACACAAACAGTGACTATTTGATCAGAGAAATCAAACTTTTTGTGCTGTTCCCTGTGTCAGAGCAATGTCCAAACGTCACATCTGATCCCGGGGTCTTTCGCACCTAAGCTGTCTCATCTTCTTCATTTCTGATTCTGCTCTCCATATTAAATCTGCTCGGTAATGAGGGTCTGTCTGCTTCTGTCATTTCCTTATTCCCCAGTCCTGCTATAGCTGTGCCGGCACTGTTAAAGTCAAAACGAAAATGACTTATAAAATGTATGTTAAAAATTCTGTAATTAGTTTATTAGTTTTTCATAAGTATTTTTGTTATTATTTGAAGGATTTTTTTTTTTTAGATAAAAATGCATCATGAAGAGTTAACTCATGATTAATCGCAACTTAATCACACATTTTTATCTGCTCTAAATATACCTTAAATAATACTCTTATCAACATGGACATGGACAAATGTTGATGTTTTATGCAAATTTATGTTTATTATGTGTAAAACCAGTCAAAGTATAGCATGACGACAAGACATGTTCTAAAGGTCATAGATGTTTTTCACATAACTTGTTCATGTCTATTAGACAAATGAAAAAAGAACATATAAATACCAGGTTCCCATTACTTCTCTTTCTTTGCACTGAGCAATTTACTTACAAAGACTGTTTACGTTCTGTTTACGTGACAGGGCAGCTCACTTCTGAACATGCACAATGTACATGTATTATTTATTTTTTAACTTTTGTTGTGCCTACATACTGTATTTTGATCCAGCTAAATTCTCACTAAAGCTGCTTTCATATTTTACTGTTTCTGGTGTAAAACAATCTAATTAATATGAAGTAGTGACTGAAACGTGCCACATTAAGAATACATATACAGTAACTCTTCCTTCCAAGATGTTAACATCCACAAAGATCCTGATTTCTAATTGAGCCATTGTCTGATGAAATCCAATACTCATAAGATAAAGACCATAGCAGTGCTGAGATTTTGGCTTTATATGAATGTAAAATTAGAGAAGCAACATAATACCAATTTTAACTGAAAGTGCTGCTCCTCTCAGCCACTGAACTGAGCAGATGCAAAACCTCACACTCGTGCAGCAGTACCAGCGAGTCTTAGAAACTAAATAAGGTTTGTCCAATTATGTATAATGTATTGTTGCTAGAAGGTTTTTTATTTATTTATTTTTTAAGTTGCTTAATCTAGTGACAGAGTCGCTAAGTTGGCAGCACTGTGCATCTCCGTTTCTCCAACTATGGGCTAAGCAACAGGGTTAAACAGAAATTGCATACCGCATTAATCATATGTCAATAAAATTTGTGCTGTTAAAATTAGTTTGTGTTAACGTATTATTAACATTTTAATTTTGAAATACTTGAAATATTTAAAGTTATCTAATAGCCAAAATGCAAACCATTTCAGTCAGAGTAATAAAAGTTTTAAATGATTAACTATGATAGGACAAATAATTTTTACACTTAACATTTCAAAGTCATAGCCAAGGGGGGAAAATGGCTAAACCAAAATAAATCACAATCAAAAACAGTTTGCCACCTTTAAAAGCCCATTTTCATGCCTCTATTAGTTCAAAGTTGCGTGTTTAAAAACAGCATTTTGAGACTGGGTCTGCGTGCGTGTGAAATGTGTTTGTCTGAATACGAGGCATCAGAATGGCGCTGGTGGGGGCCCATATGGCCTTTAGTCCCCAAAACATGTTTATCGATTTCTGAGAGCTTGTCTCACACCATCTCAAATGTGAGTGAGCAATTAAGGGCCTCCAAATAGAGAAACGGAGGATAAACCTCCTTGCGACGTGGGCAAAATGTCACCCTGTCATTCTGTGTTAATTTCATTCTGTCGCTCCCGTGTTCCTGTCACTTCTGTCATTTAATATTAATGGCCATGGCGACCCAGAAAGTGGGTCCGAGGGGGGCGGCCGCATGTCCAGCCACACGCGAGACCTCACACGTTTGTGGGTTTCTCCAGCCTCGCCGTAATTGTGAGATAGTGCCATCATTTCGTGAAAAAAACACACCTACGAGGGGATAATTGTGGCTGAGAGTTCTATTTCAAAGTTCATTAAGTTTCAGAGCAGAATCTGTCACTATGCCCCATGAGAAAGAGGAAAAGGAAGAAATGAGCGTAGGGAGAAGAAAAACAATTAGGCCCTCTTCTGATAGGGCTACATAAATTTTTGAACAACCAGCAAGCACATGTGGAGGGATGAAGAAGACAAAAGAGTTGCATGTCAACTCTGTCGCCTTCAATTTTCAATGAGTGCCATTCTGTAACGGGATTAAATGCTCTTTATGTGTAAAAGTGAGAGAGATGACCGCGCAGGAAACAGTTAACCCCTAGGCCTTTTCAATTGCTTTTTAATTTGAAAACTAATTCAATGCTGTAATTGCTTTTCGACTTAAACCACTGAAGCTCAAAATTCCTCCTTTCATTAGACACGTGCCGGTCGGGAGACTCTCTCTTTCACAGGTATATAAGAAATTGGGGAGTCATTAGTTTTAACAAGTTTAACATAACCAGCCTGAGAATGGAAACCGACCCTTGCAGTGCCGGCACGCTTGAAAACGACGTCTCCTTTCGAATCACCCGCCGTTTGAAGACAGACTGGAACACGCAAATGCATCTTGCCGCCACTTAGTCCCAATTTTCATTTGCTTGCGCTA
Organism: Carassius auratus; assembly: GCF_003368295.1. Classification (NCBI taxonomy): domain Eukaryota; kingdom Metazoa; phylum Chordata; class Actinopteri; order Cypriniformes; family Cyprinidae; genus Carassius; species Carassius auratus. The sequence continues at coordinate 17,453,233 of NC_039253.1, forward strand.
TGGCTAGATCCCAAAGTGCTTACATTGAAAATACAACATAAAAGCTCTCTATACTTGGCTGTCCATCCGAGACAAGCTGCTAGCCAGACTAAACTAGTCCTCCAAGCTGTTATCACTCCGTTTTCCACTGCAGATTACACTCAGCACTGTCTCACGCCACCCTCACGGTGAGGCTTTCAAAGCAAATCTGTTTTGTCAGGGCCGTAGCCATATGGAGTCCTTTGAGGACTATGAAGAGGCAAATGACTTTTCCTGCAAAAAAGAGCCAGAGGCAGACGCCTACTTTAAGTCCATTAAACTGATTGAAACATTCCTCTCTCCTCTCAGCGCTCTCTTTTCCCCTCTCTTCTCCTCTCCCATGCATGGACGTCAGGGCCTAATTAACCCCCATGGTCAGCTGTCTGAGGCTGTGTGTTGAGTAGCGTCCTATCGTCCACTGTTAGCAAATTTCCTTATCGGCCGTGTGAGCTGGAAGTGTGAAAACAGAATTTTCTAGCCGTGCCGCTCCTATGCTGTGGCTTGTTTTTCTCTGCAACAGACAGCAAAAATATCCCCTTGCAAAAGAACAGAAAGCCAAGTAAACAAGGATACATCTGACTAAAAAACGAGGCAGGATCAGTGTTGAAATTTTAGGCCAGTAAAATGCAAAACAACAGAGAATAGTTTGAAGATGGCAGGACAAAAGAGAGAAGAGAAACGATTATTTTAAAAGATAATTGGCTACAGCAGTTCTGTTTCTAAACACTGTCCATTGGGTGGTGCAGCTGAATTTTTGGCATGCAATTTTTATACATGGAAAAAAGTGAAAATTAGGATTACTTATTGTGGAAAGTATAAGAACATTTTGAGACACTTCTTTAAGAATGTGAGAAGTGTAAAGCTGCCTTAACTGCTTCATAGACTGTTTCTGGATAAGAAGAAAGAAACTCTTTATAAAGACTACTTTTAGTTAGTTAGTTAGTCTGAATTGTTAATATTCTCTTTCTCCTCAAAGAATACTTAGCTTTATACAAAATCTATCCACCTTTTACTTCAACGTGGAAGTAAACCTATGGGCGAGACTTCTGCTACATTAGCCACTACAGCGAAATAATGAGAAGAATACCAAAGTGCAGTAAATTCTTACAAAAAAAAATAAATAAAATTAAAACACCTGCCTACGTGTTCTGTGCTAGACTAACTGAGACTTGTCATGACACTTGTATACTGTTGTTATTCTCTTGTTGATCTGATTGCTTTTATTGTTCTCATTTGTAAATCGCTTTGGATAAAAGCGTCTGCTAAATTATTAAATGTTAATGTAATTGTAAATGGTACAACTATTGGCACTACAAATTAATGTGTTCATAATTAAGGAAATACATTCAAATAATATGGTAAGGCACACCAATTTCCAATATCAAGTAGCAAAACTAACTGTTTTGTACAGATATAAATAGCTGGACGTGGATGAGACCAGAAGTTAGACCCATATAATTTACAGATGGCTGCACCCATTTTTACTGTAATAAAAATGTGGAGTCTGCAATATCAATTTATCTGATCCAAACACATTTTACTATTATAATTCAATGTAGTTCTAATCAAATAATTAAAAGAAGACAACTTGTAAAGCACTGTGTGTATATATATATATATATATATATATATATATATATATATATATATTAGGGGTGTAACGATACGCGTATTCGTATTGAACCGTTCGGTACGAGGCTTTCGGTTCGGTACGCGGTACGCATTATGTACCGAACGGTTCGTTGGACTAATTAATTATATTTGGAAAATAAATTAAAAATTGTGAAATATAATGATATGCGTTCAACAAGGTAGCCCAATAACCCAAACGACGTAACAGGCAACGCCCCTGACACCCCCGAACAAGAAAAAAAAAACACCAGCTTATATGTTTATGTTAGGCTACTCAGTCAGGCGCTCGCTCACTCAGTACGCGCTGAAGGCTCATTGCAAAATGGCCAATGCGTTTAACAGACAACAAATAGAAGATCCTCCAATAACCAACAGGTCTGGTGTTTGGGTGCACTTTACCAATCGATCGGGGCATCCAAACAAGTACGGTAATCAAAATGGACTAGTACTGTACTGTGTCGGAATTTCCTGAGCAGTACGATTCAATTAACAGGCCTGCACGTTATTAGATAGAAGAACTGTTATAAATAGAACGTATGCACGGGCAGTTTTAAAAACTCCACCTACTTTGCTCTTGGCATAGTGCAGCGCAAATCGCGTGGTATCTGAAGGGCAACGCTGAGCCCAGGGTCCAGCGCCGTGCATATCGCGTCCTGTGTGAAAGACCCTTTAGCCATTTTCCAACGAGCCTTCAGCGCGTACTGAGTGAGCGAGCGCCTTACTCTGTAGTGGAAAACGCAGGTTTTAAGAACATTCTTAATGTAATTTAGCCCCGTTACAATATTCCTTCATGAGCCCATTTCAGCCAGACCGTAATTCCTGCTTTGTTCTAAAAAACATAAGCCCTATAGAGAACCAATTGAGTAAAAACACACTCAATATAAAGAGTTATAGAGTTCCATATAAAAAGTTACATCTTTGTATTTGTTCATAACTACTACAATAATATAACATTTTCATTTTTTTTTTATAAGGAGCTGTTTTTGTTTTATACAGTATGCTGCTAAGAAAACACTCCATCATTGTTCAATGTAAAAAAAACAAAAAACATACTTTGTAGCCAATTTTTTTCTTTTTGCTGTATCTAAAACGTACCGAACCGTACCGAACCGAACCGTGACATCAGTGAATCGTATCGAACCGAACCGTGAATTTTGTGAACCGTTACACCCCTAATATATATATATATATATATATATATATATATATATATATATATATATATATATATATATACATGTTTGTAATCCTTTTGACAAATGGGGACATGGCTTATGTCCTCATAAGTCACCCTCTCCTTGTAATACCTGTGTCATACCCATGTCATTATACAGAGCTATGTCTTAATATGTCACAAAACACACCCCCACAAACTACACCCCAATTTTGAAATTAATCTTTCAAAATAAGACAGAAATATGCAATAAGAAATTAAATAGGATACACTTTAAATTGAACTTAAATAAAGAAGTTTTAAGTAAAAATGAGTTCCAGGACATCTTTTAGGGAAAATCAATGCTGAATTGACCCTGACAGGAAGAACAAAATATTATTACTTTACTTATTGTATTGTTTTCATTGTATTTTATTGTATAGTTTAATTTGATGCAGGTCTGAATCACAGCCGAATTGGATTAAACTTAAATTGGATCAGTCTTCTAAATGTGCAGTAATTGGGTGATTACTTGTGTTTAGGCAGCAACGAACACAATTTAATTACTCTATGTGTCTACACCTCCAAATAGATATTTTGTTGGCAATGAAATCAGTTATGTATCATTTAAAGAAGGATCCCTCTGTTGAATTGATCTGATAAGTTCACATACATCTGCAGCTGACGATAAGGACACTTCCCTGCATGCTCCTCTTTGAACGTGGCCTGTAGTGCAGAAGCTGATGGAAAATCCGCTGTAATACTTCAGAGACACTCTGATATGAGCATCTGTTTGGTCTAAGCCTCCCTTGGTGAGTTAAACTGATAAACATGTTCCTTCAATGTTCATGTTTAAAATATACAAAACATCTGCTGTGATTGAATCCTTGTGATCGGGGAAGATCAACGGTTAATATTGGCATTGCCATTTACAAAGCAATGAGATTAACTTCGGTCTCAAGAGAGCCTGGACCCGGGTTTAGCTCGGCTTCATGAGAACTTCATGTTTTTAATGCATGTGAAACATGAAGGATGTCAGCATGAACAGCAGAAGGATAATGGAACAGCCTGTATCGTGTCCGTTTTCCATGGATAATTTACAGAGCTTGTTTGGCGTGGAGTAGACCCACGCTCTACTGAAGGGAAACAGAAAATATTGCGCCGTTCTTTTTTTTCTCTCTTTGTTTATGAATTCCCTTGAGAATCAAGTTTGTCTGTGAGGAGAGCTCAACAAAATAAAGAGTAAAGTTTTGTCCTCCGAGGCAAGATTTCTGAGCCGTAACATTACAGAAGTTGGACACAATCTGACACAATCTACACTTTGGCTGCTCAGTGACTCGACTCTGACGGCTTACACCCCGAAGAGGTGGAGAATAAAGAAAGAAAGTGAACCTGTGTTTGGGAATCCCAGTTCAAAGAGAAAGAGAAGCATTCACAGAAAGGGCCGATTCACATGGGCTATTCAATAAATCATCCAGGGAAAACATACTGTAAGATTCCCTTGTTTGTCTTATTTTACTACAATAAAAATCTGATGCATAATACAAACTTCAAAAATCTGCACACATCTTGTTTATTAACTGCTGTGCACCTAAATCCATATTCAACATTCTGAGCATGCATCATTTTCTTTTTTTAAATTAATATTATTTTTTCTGATTGTGATTCTGTGTAAATGCATTTAGGTGACCTCTGTGTGACATTAAGAAGTATGTGGAAATAATAATAAATAATGGAAGAAGTATATGGAAATAATACCGTACTTCATATTATTAGTGCAAAAAAGAAAAAAGAAAAAGAAAAAGAAAAGAATAATAAATAATAAATTAATTAATAAAAGTATGTATGTATCTATATAATGTATTTGTGTGCATGTATTTATAAAATTAAATATAATATAAAAAAGATACAATATGGTAGAATATACCTATGCAAAAATGTGTAAGTAAAACAAAATAAAACAAAAACAAAAAAAACAAAAAACAACAACAACAACAACAATAATAATAATATCAATAATGCTATTATTAAAATGTAAATATCAATCAAATCAATATATTTTAATGAATTATTCTAATAACAATCTAAAAAAAGTCATTCTCATAATAATAATAATAATTATTATTATTTCTAAACATCAATTAATAAATAAATAATTAAAAAAAAATCAAATCTGAAACAATTAATAAATAAAACTATCTGAATGTACAATTGCACATCATAATACAAAATAATTAACAAATAATAACAGAAGAATATTGCTAACAAATAATAATAAATATGGTATAATATACCTGCGCACAAAGGTCCTAATAATGAAATTAGTTATGTCATACACTGGTGACGATGTTTTCAGTCATTTTCATCACCAGAATTGTGATGCACCAATATAGCCACTAGTATTATTACTAATCATGACATCACCATTACGTTAATTCATGATTAACTCATGCTTTTCTTTAATGGCATATAAAATAAAATGATAAACTAAACACATCATCACAGCATAATCATCAGCATGATCTTTATTGTGGACACATACCTGGTTTGGACATTTCGGCAACTGATCCGTTGTAGACCTGGTTCTTAAACTCGGGTCTGTTGTCATTCATGTCAATGACATAAATGTACAGATCAATAGGAGGCTCCATTTGGTTCCCATTAATATCCACTGCATGAGCTCTAAGCTGTGGATGAGAGGACAATAAAGGCACATTAATTAACAATTCATAATTCACACATAACTTCACCTCTGCCGATGCTTCAGTGGAAAGCACAGCGCTGATATTAAATCAGCTTTAAGAAACTCAGAAGCTTTATAGATCTCTGTGTGCTCAGCGGACGCACCAAATGGAAATTGCATTCATATTTCATATGTTAGATACGGGATCCGGTGGGAAGGCATTGCGTTGTTCCTATCTGAAATCCATGAGTTATTATTCAGAGAGGACTTCCAGAGGAACAGAGTGTAAGTTGGAGTTTAGCTTCAGAAAAAAAAGAAAAAGAATGAAAAGGCTATTTTGGTTAGATCTCCAAAAAAGTGTGTGAGGCAAGATAAAGCTTTCTTTAATTCAGATAAACATTCCCTTAAAAATAAAATAGTTTTTTTAGTGATAGAACATTCCCACGGGAGATGGGATAAGGGAGGGGGGAACGAGAAACAAAAGAGCAAGAGATAGCGCAAGAAAAAGCCTGAGAGCGAAAGAGAGAGGGATAGAGGAAAGGTTTAAGGCTGGATTAACTCCAAATTCTCTTCTTTGAATTTATTCACTACAGAATTACATGCGCACGCACTAAATAAAACTATTATCCTAAAATCCCTCCCCGGAATTACATCCCAAATAAGAGGGTTGCATTGCTCTATACGATATACACGGGAATATCCAGATTCTATATGCATTTCTGCGGTAATACGACACCTGCCGCCAAAAGCTCTCATTTAATATCACCCGAGACGACAGGTTTTTGTTGTGCAGGGCAAAACTAACTGTCAAGCAAACAAATAAATAAAGAGGCACAACAGGAAAATCTGTTTCCTCAGCTGCTGTGCTTAGCATTCTGTATGGGTTGGTGAGGCGGCGGTGTGTGTGTGAGCTTGTAGATATGTGTGAGATTGTCTGTTGTTAGTGGCTGAGACACTGCATATTTGATCTGTCGACCCATGAGAGCGTGCGGACTGCAAATGTGTGGCTTAATGGCATTATTAACATGCTAGCTGACAGAACCGAAACGCTAGACAGAGACAGAGCGACACTGAGAGAGAAACAGAGAATCCTCCTCTACTGTAGTTCTTTATCCCCTTTGTTTATTTACTTTTCTTGCCACTGTGTCAAAGCCATCAGCTTTTAAATTCTGCAACACACTCTAGTGGTGGGAGACTTGTGGGCAGTGAAGAAAAACTACTGGAAACTCACGAAATGAGGGAAAGCTATAAACCACGGAGAGAGCTAGATGGTCAGTGTCATGCCTGCAGCAAATTCGCCATTTTTTCCTAATGTACCCCCACATAACCTTTTCATCATTTTCATTAATGTTATCAAAGCAGTCATTAGACTCACTTTTAAATAAAACACAATCAATACTGTGAGTGAAAACAACTGTTCTTGTTTAATGAGATGCCTGAGTTTGTGGTTTACAGGTTTTAACAGTTCTGGGCCAATCATGGAGAAACCTTGAGAAGGACTTAAAAGTGAATTTATTCACAATGCAGTCATATTTTTGTTGTGTAGGTTTAACAAACGCAAATCTAAATTCCAAGCTCATCAAAAATCCAAGAGCTGCAGTGGTTTATGTCAACATGAAACTGCATTAAAAATCTATACTTCCAAAATGTTTAAAGAGTCTGAATTGTTGGAGATCTGATCCTGCACATTCCTGCCACTTTTTCACAATCGTGTCAATTAAAGGCAACAAAGCCAACACATACAAAGAAAGAAAACCAACCTCTGACTACTTTTTGAGACAGTATAGAGAATAAAATAAAAATCGTATATTTCAAGACTAATTCATCTTTGACATAACAGGAATAAATTACATTTTAAATTGTATTAAAAAAGAAAACATTGGAATGATATTTCAAAATAGTACTGTTTTTCTTGATTATATAAATGCAGGCTTGGTGAGCACAATAGACTTTATAAAATTGGTAACACTTTTGGTATAGGGACCAGTTCCACTAGTTGCTTATTAGCATGCCTATTATTAACATATTAGCTATTTATTAGTCCGTATTATTGTGCGTGACCATATTCTACATCCCTAGTCCTACCAAATACCTAAACTCAACAACTTTCTAACTATTAATAAGCTGCAAATTAGGAGTTTATTGAAGCAAAAATGATTGCAGTTTGTTTTTTAATAGTGAAAATTGGATCTTAAAATAAAGTGTGACCAAAATGTTAATACCTT